>NC_069678.1:69680613-70305613 GCF_023699985.2 Odocoileus virginianus | reverse complement strand
TGGAGTGAGTTACCATTTCCTACTCCAGGGGATCTTCCCAACCCAGGGATCGAATTCACATCTCCTGAGTCTCCTGCATTGCAGACGGACTCTTTACCGACCAGTAGGCAGAGAGGTGGAGAGCAGCTGTCTGTTTCACTGCCCTGGGGTTGAGTGAACCGAGGGGATTGGAAGCCTTACCCAGACTGAATCCAAACCCCTGCTGGTCCACTTACGAAGTCTGGGACCTCAAGAAAGCCATCTCTCCTTTCTGAGCCTCAGTTTCTCTGTCTGTTTCAGAGAGTTTCTCTAAGAAGTCAAAATGACCATCACTGCAGTGGCCTTGTCGTATAGGACAGGCTCCACAGACATCAGCCCCATTTACCTGTCATCCCGTTACCTCTTGCTCTGTAACTGTGTGTGTGCTCAGTCGCTCACTTGTGTCTGACACTGTGACCCCGTGGACTGTAGCCCACCAGGCTCCTCTGTCCATGGGACTCTCCAGGCAAGAACACTGGAGCGGGCTGCCATTTTCTCCTTCAGGAGATCTTCCCCACCCAGGGATCGAATCCACGTCTCTGGTGTCTCCTGCACTGGCAGGCGGGTTCTTTATCACCGTGCCACCCGGCAAGCCTGCTTTGTAACTAACCACTCCAAACTACAACAGTCCTCTATTTCGCTGGTGAATGTGCAATGTGGTCAGGGCTCTGTAGAGACGCCTCATCCCTGCTCCACGCATCACCGACTGGCTCAGCAGGGACCCTCCTCCAGGACGGCTTACCCATGTGGCCGGCAAAGCTGCTTGGGGTTGCCTCTTGCCTGAGTCTCTCCACAGCATGGCATAAGTCTCCTCACAGGGCAGTGGTGAGGTTTGAAGTGTAGGTGTCCCAAGAGACAGGAAGTGAAAGCTGTCAGTTTATTTAAGTCTTGGACCTGGCACTATCACAGTGCCACTTCTGTCATATTCTGTTAGCCAAGCCCTCCTAGAGTCCAGATTCGAGGGGGAGTGACACAGAATCCTCTCTTGATAGGAAAAGCATATGCGAGTCTCAGGATGTTCTAAAAACAACCCCGCCACAGTCTGTCCTCGGGCCACAAATCATGTATATGTATTCCAAGTACAAACTATACCCAGCACCTCCTAATATCCCTGAGAAGTCTCCCCTCATTATGGTGTTGGGTTCAGGCTCTTGTCATTTAATCAGGTCGAGGTGTCAGTGAGGCTCCTTGAGTACCCACCTGAGCTACAGCTCCTTCTTGATCAGAAGTCCTGTCAGCTAAAGAGACAAGACATCCACTTCCTCATACAACACTGAGACAGGGCATCAGACCATCAGAGCTCAGCAGAGGCCAGGCTGCTGGGTCAGAATCTAAGGGGGGACCTTTCTGTAGCAGCCTGGTGCCGAGCATAGGCATGATCACAGGCGACCTGGGTTCACATCCAGACTCTAGCTCTGATCTAATGGTCAGTATTGAACATGTTATCCATTGCTCGGAGGCGTCATTCCCTCTTCCCTCTTCTTCAAGGTGGGAAGAGTAATCTCTACTTCATAGAGAATTTCTGAGATTTAAATGAGGTCCAGAAACAGTCCAGCGAAGTTCCTAACATATATTAGGCCTTCAGTAAAGGAGAGTTGAATTTGAAACTGGAGATATGCAAATAAACTGGGCATCATGATATTTATTTCACAGAGTGAATGCAGGACTCAAAGTATATAAAAGGGAAGTTGAGAGCTGTAACATTTTATGAAAGGAAAATGTGTGTGTGTTTCCTTTGTTAAACTCCCACTGGCTGCTCCCTAGTCAAAACCCCAACATCAGCAGGGTGCGGTCCCCTCTGTCCTGGGGCTGGTGACAGTTTGATCTCTAGGTAGAGGGGACAGAAGGGAGCTGCTACTTGGATGTTAGCTAAAAGTCACTCGACTTTTTTCTTTTGTGCTTGCCTCTGCCCTGAAGTCACCAGATTTCATCCACATGGGATCACACTAGAATCTTATAATCCAGTTCTTCTTTTTTTTTTTTTTTGGTGCTAAAGGAGATTTCTGGAGCAAATGAGCCCCAGTCTAGACTGGGGCCACAAGGTCAGAGTAGCAAGATGGTACGTGGTCTCTGCTTCTGATAAATAATCCTGGAACAGCTGAATATGGATTTAGAAGCCTGACG
This sequence comes from Odocoileus virginianus, assembly GCF_023699985.2. Classification (NCBI taxonomy): domain Eukaryota; kingdom Metazoa; phylum Chordata; class Mammalia; order Artiodactyla; family Cervidae; genus Odocoileus; species Odocoileus virginianus. The sequence goes on along the minus strand of NC_069678.1, from coordinate 70,303,471 downwards.
ATCAAGGTTCAAATCCTGGCACTGCCTCTTCTTGACTGTGTGCGTGGGCAAGTCCCTTTATCCTCAGGATGACTAGCTTTGTTATCTGAAAAATGGGGAAATAATCACTCTAGCTGACAGGGTTGTGTGAGAAGGTGCGTGGGGAGGGGGCAATGCATGTAACGGGCTCACTTCAGTGCCTGGTGTGGAGGCAATGCTGACAGATGTTGCTTTATCATTATTAGAAGAACATGGGCTAATAATATCCATCTAATCAACTGGCAGGAGTATTAAATAAATTACATGCAAAACACCTCCACGGAGCTAGGCAAGTAGAAAGTGCCCAGGAAATGGTAGCTGCCATTGCTGCTGCCATTAATAATTTTAATTTTTAGCAATAACAGTGTTGATCACACTTGACTAAATTCCTAATATTCCTTGAAAGTTTCTATAAGCTTGGAGACAAGGTTTAAATTATGTATACACTGAAATATCTTTTGAAAGATTTCTCCTGCAAAAGCCAGGTATAGAAGGCATATATTGGCACAAAGTGAGAAAATAAAATACAAACAGCAAGGGAACATACTGAAGCAGTGTCGAGAATTTCACTGATGGCCCAGGTGACAGAGGGCACAGTGAGATTTCCGTGTTGAAAGTGACACTGTATTTTTGAGGCAGAGTGAAGTACCAGGTGGAGCAGATTTACTGAATAATTACAATGAGGGGTATAAACCAGATACAGTTTTACTTCTTTTCCAGTCATGGCCTTCCGCTAAGCTCCCCTGAAATCAGCTTTCTCATATTTTATTTGTAAATGTAGTTTTTTGGTTGCTCTCTGGAATTAGGGTAGACTGAACCCAGTATTTTAACTTCCTTGTCCCAAGGATGTGAAGAACAACTTAAGAACAACTTCCTTGTTCTATTCCTTGGTTCCTACTCCTGTGTGCTATGTCAGCAAGTCTTGCGTTCATAAAGCTGGAGGAGCCCTTGCCTTTTCTTAAATTCCTACACGCCAAGGGCACCTCTCTCAAGAACTTTCTTTTCTCCCCTTCGTTTCAGGGTGGTTCTGGGTGGAGACATCAAGTTCAGAAGCTCAGCTGACAGTAGACTAGGGAATAACACAGTACATGGGTTAGCTATTGTCACATAGAGCTGCATAACAGGCCATGCCCAAACTCAGTGGCTTAAACCACATTCCTTCCTCACAGATCTCACTATGGCCAGTTAAGCAGCTCTGCTTGAGGTGCGGCAGCTAAATTGAGTCTGGGTCTAACTGAGCAACTCTTCTTTCAAGCTGAAGATCTGCATGCTTTTTGAGTTTTTCTGTTTCATGTGTCTTTTTCCTCTGGGACTAGAGGGCTACCCAGAGCATAGTCTTCTCATGGTGATAGCAGAGGCTTAAAAGGCATCTCTAATTATCACGCCAGGATATGTTGTTGTTGTTTAGTTAGTTAAGTCATGTCTAACACTTTTGTGAGCCCATGGATTGTAGCCCGCCTGGCTCCTCCAGGGAGAATCCATGGGGTTCTCCAGGCAAGAATACTGGAGTGAGTGCCATTTCCTTCTCCAGGAGATTTTCCTAACCCAGGGATCAAACCCATGTCTCTTACATTGCAGATGGATTCTTTACCAGGGAAGCTCATGCCTGCACACAACTATGTCCAAAAGCAGGAAAAGAAACGAGGATTCTCCTTGCATACCTTTTTCTTTTCATCAGGGTGGAATGCCTTCCCCAACAGATTTCTCTGTACAGCTCATCTGCCAGAACTGGGCTCCCTGTCCATCTCCATATGAATCTCTGGAAAAGGGAAAATATACCACAATGGCCTTAGACAGATGTTTGTTCAGTGAATGCCTTCTTAGAGAAAGAAGTAATCCTTGTTTAGGATCTGACATCACTTTTAGGATAGGAATAAGCAAAATGCTCCCCAAGTTAGGGGAGGTATGCAAAAAGACATGAGTAGGGGAAAAGGTGAAATAAGTATTCAATTTCGTGTTTTCTTGCTGATGCATGTCCTCAAACACAGTCATGTAGTTTCAGTAGTGCAGTGACTACTATGCTCAGACTAAGAGGGATACACCAGAGGGTCCCTAGCGTGGGGGCTCTTATTTCACTGCCATTGTATAGTTACTAAGTCATGTCAGACTCTTGCAACCCCAAGGACTGTAGCCCACCAGGCTCCTCTGTCCCTGCAATTTTCCAGGCAAGAATATTGGAGCAGATTGCCATTTTCTCCTCCAGGGTATCTTCCCCACACAGGGATTGAACCTGCATCTCTTGCATCTCCTGCATTGGCAGGCAGATTCTTTACCACTCAGCCATCTAGGAAGTCTTCTTATTTCATAGTCAATAAAATAAAGACAACTGCAGTGACTAACTCACTTATAGTAATTAGATAGTAATACTAAACAGCTATTACTCATGCTGAAATAGTGTAAAACTAAGTGTCAGGCCCATTTCTAACCACTTTACACACATACATTCATTATTATGTGCTGCTTGTGAAGATTGATGGGACCAATAGGTCTCTATGAACCAAATGTCCTGATATTCACACGCTGTGTGGTCTCTTCCCACAGTGATCCTGGGTTTAGTAATTCAACTTGCTTTGCCAACTGGACATTAGCAAGCATGCTGTAAGCAGAGCATTCTCTCTTGGAAGTCAGTTGCTCTGCTGGAAAGAAACCTCGGCTAGACTACTGCATGATGAGAGGACTTGTAGAGAAAAATCCAGAAGGCAGAGAGGCCACTACGGGTATTCCAGCTCTAGGTGAGCTCTCAGTTGAATGCAGTCCCGTCAGTGACCTTCCACAGAATCCCATGAAATAATGTCAATGTTGTTTCCAGCCATTGAACTGTGGGACAGTTTGTTATACAGCAATAGAAATGGAAAAATTGGAGGAAAAAAGGTGTATAAATTCCTTAGACAATTTCTGTGAAGCACTTTCTATATGTGATCAGCCAGAAAAACTAAAGGGGGTGACTATGAGCCTCATGGGGTTCATTCATTCATTCAACAAATGTTTACTGAGTGCCTGCTCTATCCCAGGCAGTGTTCTGGGTATGGGGGGCATCGTGATGAACACAGTCACTGCCTGCCTGACGCTATAGTTTATGACATAGGTTCACCCTCCTAGATTTCCTGGAAAAAGATTAGTAGTTCTCCACCAAACACAACCTTTGTTTTCTTCATAACCTACTATGGATTTCCCAGGTGGCGCTAGTGGTAAAGAACCTGACTGCTAATGCAGGAGACACAGAAGTGCGTCTGGGTCAAGAAGATCCCTGTAGGAAGGCATGGCAACCCATTCCAGTATTCTTGCCTGGAGAATTCCATGGATAGAAGAGCCTGGCGGGCTACAGTCCACAGGGTCACAAAGAATTGGACATGACTGAAGTGACTTACCACACACTATATATCTGTCTCACATCTAAATCTGACTTTAATCTGCTTGGAATTCCAAAGACAGTGAGTGGACATAGACTTTAATGTCAGACTGACTAATGTGGCCTCAAATCCTATCTCCCTCTCTGGTCTGTTTCTCCATCTTTGGACTGGGCATAAGAATTTTCATCGAAAGCTGTCATAAAGATCCCAAGAAGAACACAATTCAATAAATGTTATTCAGTAAATGTTACTACTCTTCTTCTTGTAGATTGAAAACCTACATCCACTTGCTGGGCAATTTCGGTCAGAGGGCAGTTCATGGGGCATTAGGTTTGCTCTCCTCCTGTTTTCTAGGACTCTGATGCTGATGAGGATGTTGAACCTCACACTCCCACATGCTCTATGCCTACTCTGACTCCCCCATCCTTTGCACAGGAAAGCTGAGCCTGTGATCCTCAATGCTGGCCCCTCGCCCACAAAGCTTTACCAAAGGCTCTCACGTCCATTACCTCAATTACCCTTTTCAGCAGGCCTGCGAGGCAGGTGTTCTCAGACTCATTTTACAGTTGAAATACCCGAGGCTCAGGGAACTGAAGTGACTTTTGCAAGGTTACAAAGAAAATTAGTGGCTGAGCTTGCCTTGAAAGCCAGGTGCCCCAGCTCCTGCCTGAGGCTCTTTCGAAAGTCTTTGCACTGTCTCCCTGCCCCCTCACACACCCCTGCCCCATGCTGTGTCACAGAGATCTTTGAGAAGCGAAATCCACAGCATCTCAAGAAGGAGAGGCACACGTGATCATTTTCTTGCAACCGCGTAGCGTACGTAGGAGGCATTAACATTCACCCAGGAGCTGCTGAAATCTGCTCAACTGGAACGGAGGCTGGCGAGAAGGGGACTGACCAAATTTGTTTACAGTGGGTTAATCCGGCTTCAGCAACCGTGCCGCACGCCTGGCTATACGAGTGGGGAGAGTCTAATTACAGACTGACAGCCCCGAGCGTCTCCTGGGAAGACAGGTCCTGAATAAAAGTATTAAGAGAGACTTGAAGGCTTTGGAAATAGATAGAGATTTTTTCCTAGTCCTGTAGTCTAAGGGGAAGGTCTCAGATCAGCATCCCAGAAGCCTAAGATTTCAGACCAGAGGAGGCTGTAGAGAAGAGCCAGCCCTCAGGTGTGGATACTGAGGTGAAGGGCCCAAGGTCATGCAATGTCACCCTGCAGAGGTCAGCATGTGCATCCTGAGGCCTGACTCCCAGGCTTCTGAGTTCCAAGTATCCTCTCTTGCCACCCCCAAGCGTTTCCTCTTGTGTGTCAGGTGAGTGGGGTTCCACCCCCCACCCCAGGGGTCTGTCTCTGAGCTGGTTCCTCTGCCTCGGCTTCAGCACATGTCCCCAGATTGCAAAGTTCTGCATCAATTTATGCAGTAGCCCCTCCATAAACTGAGGGTAAAATCTACATCTTAGTCTTGGCAAAACAAAGGAGCCCTTTGATGTGGTCTTTACCTGTGTGTCTGCCTGTCCCACCAGGTAGCTGTTGGTCCCCAAACTGGTCATGGCCCTTTGCATCTTCAGGATTTTCTCATGTTGTTTCTTCTGCCTGCAGTGCTGTTCATCCCCCCTCTGTCTAAAGAAACTTCTCCCTCCCACCCACCCCCACTGCCTTCTTCAAAGCCCAAACCACATATGAGCAGCTGTTCATGATGCTCCCAGCTTGGCCCCCTGCAGGTCCCCATGGTACAGTGAATCTGGGCAGGGCGCTGTGATGGCAGGGACTGTGCTCCCTTCACCCACACCTGAGTATTTAGTGCCCGCCATAGTTCTGAGTGCCAGACTCTGACATAATGAAGCTAATGAGTTGATTGGTGATAACCCGCAACTCCTTGGTGGTACAACAAGGAACAAAACATGCCTGAGCAGTCCTCCCAGAGCTTATGGTCTGACCGATCAATCCCCTGGGTTATTGTTGGCTGGAGTTTTAAAGGTGCTACTGTCTTTAAGAAGCCTCATTTAAGCAGTAAATACCTATGGCCTGATAACAGAGATGCCTAACAGAGAGAAAAATGACACCCGCATAGGTCCACTCTATCAGTTTCTCGGTGACCCTCACTGCATCACTGAGTCCTCAGATGACACGTGAACACCTGCTTCTTAGGTGAGGGCAGGCCCTCACCTGAGTGTCACAGGAGGGTGTTTCTGGAGCAGAGGGTCATGACAGAGAAGACAGGAAGCAAGAGGATTACAATGAAAAACAGGATCCATCTGATTTTGCCTGGAAATACCTGTTAATTTAGGTCAAGTCAACAAATATTTATGAGGTGGTGGTGGTGATGGTTTACTCTCTAAGTCGTGTCTGACTCTTGCAACCCCATGGACTGCAGCCCATCAGGCTCCTCTGTTCATGGGATTTTCCAGGCAAGGATACTGGAGTGGGTTGCCATTTCCTTCTCCAGGGATTTATGAGGTTCTGTGTGCATATATGTGTCACAGATGAACTTACATATATATTGATCAGTTGTCTCCTTTCCTGTGATGCCTTCACTCATAGCAAGATGTTATCAAACCCATTACACAGGAGGGGCAGTTAAGGCATAGCGGCAAAACATCTTGGCCAAATCTGCACAGTTGGTTCATGATGGTGCTGGGACGTCAATCTAGGTGTGTTGGACTTGAAAACTGCAGTCTTCCTACTGGGCTGCATGCTATGGAGCACCTACTCTGTGCCAGAGCTGGGGACACAAAGGTGATTGAAACTTGGCCCCTGCCCTCAAGAAGACCCCAGTGTCCTGGGGGGTATGGAAAGGAACCAGCTCTCTCAGGGTGATGCTGGCAGGGAAGGGAGGATGGAAGGCTGTGGGGAAGGAAATTTCACCTCAGACATGGTTTAGAATTGCCTATACATGGTGAGCATCCAAAAGCCAGACTGACTTCTGGTGGGCTTTACTATTGTTCTTTTTACCTGTGCACACACTGCGGTCCCTTATTCTCTACTGTCTACTCATGGGGCACAGGAAATCAGTCTGGCTGTAGAAGGGCTAGCTCCATTCCTGAACTCTCACAAATCTGGTTCATGGAGACTGTGAGTCAGCATGGCCTTGTCTTCCTAGAGTCGCAGAATCATAAGTCCACTATCTTTCAGAGAAGGGGATGAGGCCAGGGTGTGGTGGGAGGAGGGGAGAAGGACGCCGCACAGCATGCTGTGAGTAAAGGTATCACACAGGAGACAGTTAACTGATGCTGCCTGGAGAACTAGCTCAGGTGCAAAATGTACTCTGGTTCTTATTGCAGCCGAGGTCCAAGAGGAACTTCCCAAAGGACCACCCTGATTTGGCCACAGCTGCTAAAGTGCTCTGTGCCTTCTTTGAGGAAAGGTCTTTAATTTCTATGCCAGTGAGCCAGGCACTGACTCCCTCCTATCCTAACCCTTAAATGCAAAGGCAAAGCTTCACCAGGAAGTCAGAACATGGGAGCAGTGGGCATGATTAGCCCTCCCATTGTAAAGCCTCTGAGACCAATTACTCAAACCAGCCCCACTTCATTTCCAGCAGAAAGCCCTCCACTGAAATCTGTTGGCTGCAACCCCAGGCTGATGAAGTAATCAGAAGGAAAAACAGATATCAGAGACACACAGTCTTACAAAGGATTGAGAAAGGAGGAGGGGAAAGGCAACGCAGTGGACGTGGACTGCAGACTACGTGCAGAGCTTGTGCCAGGTTTTGGAATATTTTGGTGGTTTCTGCATGGGGTAGGTCATCACCCAGACCCAAGACACACATAAACACACACCCCCTCACCGACACGCCCATAGACACCCAGGAGAGAGATGTCAGACAAACTAATAAAATTGTTTTGGCATCCGTGTGGCCTGCCAACAAGTAAGCTTCTTGGAGAAGCTTCATTAGCTTCGAATCATTGTGGGATTGGCCTTATCCCACCTGAAGTTGCTACTTTGAATTGTTCCCCAAGTTTTCAACCCTTGAGATGCTGGAATGGTCCTGGAAACTGGACTGTGATGGGGAAACTCTGCCACGTGGTCACCTAGGCCCCAGAACTGAAATCATTCTATCTGCTTCTGCAGGTAGCAGTCTCCCTCCAGAAGGCTCAAAGTCAGCCTGAGACAGGAGGGAAAGGGGCAGTGCACAACCTGTGGAGAATGACAGAGACAGTGGACAAAAACTAGTTAGAATCAACTATGTCAAAGATGGTGGAAGATTGGACTTCCAGTGGACCTGGAGCCTCACTGCATGCTCATTGTAGTATATTAGCATATTCTAGATGACACACCCACCAGTGCCATGACAGTTCTGAGACTGACCATTTGTTGTTGTTCAGTCACTCAGTCATGTCTGACTCTTTCTGACCCCATGACTGCGGCACACATGGCTTCCCTGTCCTTCACTATCTCCCAGAATTTGTTCAAACCCATGTCCATTGAGTCAGTGATGCCATCCAACCATCTCATCCTCTGTCATCCCCTTCTCCTCCTACCTTCAATCTTTCCCAGCACCAGGGTCTTTTCCAATGAGTCAGTTCTTTGCATCAAGTGGCCAAAGTACTGAAGCTTCAGCTTCAGCATCAGTCCTCCCAATGAATATTCAGGATTGATTTCCATTAGGATTGACTGGTTTTATCTCCTTGCATCCAAGCGACTCTCAAGAGTCTTCTCCAACACCACAGTTCAAAGGCATCAATTCTTTGGCACTCAGCTTTCTTTATGGTCCAACTCTCATATCCATACATGACAACTGGAAAAACCATAGCTTTGGCTAGAGGGAACTTGTCGGCAATGTCTCTGCTTTTTTATTATGCTGCCTAGGTTCATCATTGCTTTTCTTCCAAGGAGCAAGCATCTTTTAATTTCATGGGTGCAGTCATCATCTGCAGCGATTTTGGAGCCCAAGAAAATAAAGTCTGTCACGGCTTCCATTGTTTCCCCGTCTATTTGCCATGAAGTGATGGGACTGGATGCCAGGATCTTCATTTTTTGAATGTTGAGTTTTAAGACAGGTTTTTCACTCTCCTTTTCACTTCCATCAAGAGGCTCTTTAGTTCCTCTTTGCTTTCTTCCCTAAGAGTGTTGTCATCTGCATATCTGAGGTCATTGATATCTTTCCCAGCAATCTTGATTCCAGCTTGTATTTCATCCAGCCTGGCCTTTTGCATGATATACTCTGCATATAAGTTAAATAGGTAGGGTGACAATATACAGCCTTGATATACTCTTTCTCAATTTGGAACCAGTTCCTTTTTCCATGTCTGGTTCTAACTGTTGCTTCTTGACCTACATACAGGCTTCTTAGGAGGCAGGTAAGGTGGTCTGGTATTCCCATCTCTTGAAGAATTTTCCACAGTTTGTTGTGATCCACACAATCAAATGCTTTAGCATAGTCAATGAAGCAGGAGTTTTTCTGGAATTCTCTTGCTTTTCCTATATTCCAACAGATGTTGGCAATTTGATCTCTGGTTCCTCTGCCTTTTCTAAATTCAGCTTGAACATCTGAAATTCAGTTCACATCTCAGTTCACATACTATTGAAGACTACCTTGGAGGATTTTGAGATTATTTTGTTAGCATGTGAAATGAGTGCAATTGTGCAGTAGTTGGAACATTATTTGGCATTTTCTTTCTTTGGGTTTGGAATAAAAACTGACATTTTCCAGTCCTGGGCCCACTGCTGAGTTTTCCAAATTTGCTGGCATATTGAGTGCAACACTTTCATAGCATCATCTTTTAGGATTTGAAGTATCTTAGCTGGAGGGCTTCCCTGATAGCTCAGTTGGTAAAGAATCTGCCGGCAATGCAGGAGACTCCGGTTCAATTCCTGGGTTGGGAAGACCCACTGCAGAACGGATAGGCTACCCACTCCAGTATTCTTGGGCTTTACTCATGGCTCAGCTGGTAAAGAATCCGCCTGCAAGTTGGGAGACCTGGGTTTGATCCCTGGGTTGGAAAGATCCTTTGGAGAAGGGAAAGGCTATGCACTCCAGTATTCTGGCCTAGAGAATTCCATGGACAGTATAGGCCATGGGTTCACAAAGAGTCAGACAAGTCTGAGTCACTTTCACTTTCAGCTGGAATTCCATCACCTCCACTAGCTTTGTTTGTAGTGATGCTTCCTAAGGCCCACTTGACTTTGCACTCCAAGATTGGTTCTAGGTGAGAGATCACACCATTGTGGTCATCTGGGTCATTAAGATCTTTTTTGCATAGTTCTTCTGTGTATTCTTGCCACCTCTTCTTAATATCTTCTGCTTCTGTTAGGCCCATACCGTTTCTGACCTTTATTGTTCCCATCTTTGCATAAAATGTTCCCTTGGTATCTCTAATTTTCTTGAAGAGATCTCTAGTCATTCCCATTCTATTGTTTTCCTCTATTTCTTTGCACTGTTCACTTAGGAAGGCTTTCTTATCTCTCCTTGCTATTCTTTGGGACCCTGCATTCAAATGGGTATATCTTTCCTTTTATCCTTTGTCTTTTGCTTCTCTTCTTTCCACAGCTATTTGTAAGACCTCCTCAGACAACCATTTTGCTGTTTTGCTTTTCTTTTTTCTTGGGTATGGTTTTGATTACCACCTCTTGTACAATGTTATGAACCTCTGTCCATAGTTCTTCAGGCACTCTGTCTATCAGATCTAATCTCTTGAATCTATTTGTCACGTCTACTGTACAATTATAAGGGATTTGATTTAGCTCATATCTGAATGGTCTAGTGGTTTTCCCTACTTTCTTCCATCTAAGTCTGAATTTTGCAATAAGGAGTTCATGATTTGAGCCACAGTCAGCTCCTTGTCTTGTTTTTGCTGACTGTATAGAGCTTCTCCATCTTTAGCTGCAAAGAATATAATCAGTCTGATTTCCATACTGACCATCTGTTGATGTCCATATGTAAAGTTGTCTCTTGTGTTGTTGGAAGAGGATATTTGCTATGACCAGTTTGTTCTCTTGGCAAAACTCTTAGACTTTGTCTTGCTTCAATTTGTACTCCAAAGCCAAATTTGCCTGTTATTCCAGGTATCTCTTGACTTCCTACTTTTGCATTCCAGTCCCCTATAATGAAAAGGACATCTTTTTTTTGGTGTTAGTTCTAGAAGGTCTGTAGGTCTTCATAAAACTGTTCAACTTCAGTTTCTTCAGCTTTAGGTTTGGGGCATAGACTTGGATTATTGTGGTATTAAATTGTTTGCCTTGGAAACGAACAGAGATCATTCTATTGTTTTTGAGATTGCATGCAAGTACTGCATTTCAGACCCTTTTATTGACTATGTGGGCTTCTCCATTTCTTCTAATGGATTCTTGCCCACTGTAGCAGATATAATGGTCATCTGAATTAAATTCACCCATTCTGGTCCATTTAGTTCACTGATTCCTAAAATGTAGATATTCTCTCTTGCCATCTCCTGTTTGACCACTTCCAATTTGCCTTGATTCGTGGACCTAACATTCCAGGTTCCTATACAATACTGTTCTTTACAACATTAGATTTTACTTCCATCATCAGTTGCATCCACAACTGGGTGTTGTTTCCACTTTGGTTCAGACTCTTCATTCCCTCTGGAGATATTTCTCTACTCTTCTCTAGTAGCATGTTGGGCAACTACCAGCCTGGGGAGTTCATCTTTCCATGTCATATATTTCTGCCTTTTCATACTGTTCATGGGATTTTCAAGGCAAGAATGCTGAAGTGATTTGCCATTCCCTACTCCTATGAACTACGTTTTGTCAGAACTCTCCACCATGACCCGTCTGTCTTGAGAGGCCCTACATGGCATGGCTCATAGTTTCACCGAGTTAGACCAGCCTGTGATCCATGTGATCAGTGTGGTTAGTTTTCTGTGATTATGCTTTTCTTTCTGTCTGCCCTCTGATGGATGAGGACAAGAGCTTTGTGGAAGCTTCCTGATGTGAGGGACAGGCTATGGGGAAAACTGGGTCTTGTTCTGGTGGGCAAGGCTGTGTTTAGTAAATCTTTAATCCAATTTTCTGCTGATGAGTGGGGCTGTCTTCCCTCCCTGTAGTTTGGTTTGAGGCCAAACTATGGTAGAGGTAATGGTGGTAATGGCGACCTCCTTCAAAAGGACTTATACCAGCACACTGAGGCTCCCAGGACTGTTGTAGTCAGTGCCTCAACCCCACACCAGGCCACCGTTGACCACACCTCCTCAGAAGATTCCTGGACAGTCACAGGCAAGTCTGGCTCAGTCTCTTGTGGGGTCACTGCTCCTTTCTCCAGGGTCCTGGTGTGCAAAAGGTTTGTTTGTGCCCTCCGAGAGTCTGTTTCCTCAGCGCAGTGAAACTTCTGTAATCAAATCCCTCTGGGCTTCAATGCCAAATTCCCTGGGGGTTCTCAGTGCCTTGCCAGATCCCCAGGTTGAGAAGTCTGTTGTGGACCCTAGAACTTCTGCACCAGTATGAGAACTTCTTTGGTATAACTGCTCTCCAGTTTGTGGGTCGTCTGCTCAGTGGTTCTATGATGGGGCTAAGGGTGACCTCCTCCAAGAGGACTTATGTGACATGCCATGCCTCCCAGGTCTGCTGCAGTCAGAGCCCCTGTCCCCATGCCACTGCTGACCTGTGCCTCTGCAGGAGACACTCAAAGGCAAGTCTGGCTCAGTCTCTTGTGGGGGTCTCTGCTCCTTTCCCTTGGTTCTGGTGTGCATGAGGTTTCGTTTGTGCCCTCTGAGCATCGCTGGTGGGTATGAGATTTGATATTAAACATGATTGTGCCCCTCCTACTGTCTTGTTGGGGCTTCTCCTTTGCCTTGAAAGGTCAAAAAGTGGATGGCCTAACTTTTGGAAATCCCTGCCCCTTCCTGAAAATAGTTTGAAAAATGGCTCCCACTCATTAACCTATAAAATTACCCAGACCATAAAAATTACCTTCCCAATATTTCGGGCCACTATCACTTTCCAAGATGACGCTAAGCCCTTGGGTTGCTCTTGCCTTCTGAGACAGACCTCATTCTGCCTATGGAACGTGTATCTCAGTAAACCAGCTTTCAGTTTCCCATGACCCATTCTTGAATTATTTCCTGCAAGAAGTTAAAAACCCTCATTGGCAGCCCGTCCCAGGGACTCACCGAAGACCTGAGACATGACCACTCTCTCATGCTCCATTTTCCTGCAACAAGCCCAGGATACCGGGAGACATGAACCTCCCACATTTAGTTCATCCTCCTTCATCATTCTCTTTGCCAGGCCCCACCTTTCTTCCACTTCCCCCCTTCCTTGGTTCTTAAATGAAAGCTTCCACACTATGAAAGAGACAAGCCAGTATTGGGAAGAAGGAACAAAAAGAAGGGGAAGGATTGTTTTAATAAACAAGTTATTAATGTTCACAATTCCCAGTCGAGGATATTTTCTAATTTCCTCTACAATTCTTCAATCCTATCCTGATAGTTATTATTTTACCCATCTTACAGACAAAGAAACTGAGGTTAGGAAACAATTACTGGTTAATGTTGTCTTCTGACCTACAGCTGCACTCTTTGCATTCTAGCAAATTGCCTCTATCTGCATTCGTTTTGCAGGATTTTGATGTGTCTGCATTGAGCACCCTGCAGGCCCTGCACAGGGGAATGGGCCTAGAGCTTCTGCAGCTTTTCAAAGAGCACAGGCCTGGCTGTCACCCTGCAGTGAGAGTCTGGGCTGACACAGGACATGTTCCATTCTGAGACCATAACTCACACACTGATTCAGATAGTGGAAAGTGTTTCTCCAAGACAAGCTATGTGTTTTCAAAATGAACTGCCATCTTGCTGTCTACTCTGCGTGATACTTTATAACTATCTATCTCTGATAACAGAATGCTACAATTAAGGTGAAATCCACATATGCAAAGTTAACAATTTTTTGGCATTTCCCATTCATCTTAGAAGATTTTGGCTGAAAACAGATGTGTACCCTGCCCCCATTCCAACACATGCGCGCGTGCATGCGTGCGCGCACACACACACACACACACACACACACACACACACACACACGCACGCACTCATACACTTAGTCACAGAGGCAGGGAATGATCCCATCTGATTTAGCTTCTCTCTTGATACTATCCTGTGAGCCTCTCTCCATTCACTTTATTTTGCTTTTTTGCCTTTGAAAATGGTATTCATTCTCTGAGCTAAGGCATAATAAACAGAGAACTGGACTTGGAGCTAGAAGACCCAGGTGTTAGCCCTGAGACATTGCTTTAGTCATTGTGTGACTAGACCAAAAACTGAGTTTTTAAAGCTGGACAAATAAACCCATGACTCTGAGACTCACCAGCTGTGCAAATGCAGGCAAAGTACTTAACTACTCTGAAATTCAATGTCCTCATTTGCAAAACAACACTGTTATTAGTGATCTTGCAAGATCATGTAAAGATTAAATACATTAAAGGAGATTTATAAAACCCACAAAAAGTGGCACTCTGTATCTCTTACTTCTGTTTTCTACCTTAATCACTATATCGTTGACTCTCAGGATTCTCTTCAGAGTAATGACATTTATATACAACATTATATTGAGGATTAAATGAGAAAATATACTTCAAACTACCATGAAATTATAAAGTATTTTTAGTCCTTTGGTCAATCACTCAATATTTCTTAGGAAAGATTCAGTGGTCAATGATAAGGGTGACAACAAAGGAGAATCATACAGAATTACTCTCGAGAAACCTTCATTCTCAAGATATACAGCACTCTGTTGGAAGAACATAACATATGGCAAAAATGAAACAGTGCTGGTGATGTATTTGTAAGGTTCAAAGATAACAAGCAGACACCTTCCAGATGGGGCCATCAGCCAAGGCTCTATGATGGACCTGCTGTTTGGGAAAACACTTGGCCGAAGAGTAGCAGATAATGGATAAAAGTCGTCCAGGTCCAGCATGAGCAAGATCACAGCAGTGAGAGAGTGTGGGGAAGGTGAGGGGAACCTAGACCATACTGTGCAGTGTGATTAGAGGGTTGCGGCTGATAAGGTTGCAAAGATGGATTGGGCTTTTATGGAGGAATTTGGACTTCTAAGCTCACAGAAAATGGAGGGTCCACAGAAGGTCTTTGAGCAGGAGAGTGATGTTTTCAGATCGTGCTTTCCTGAAGGTGAATCCAGCTGTACTGCATACGGAGTGTTGAAGTGATGTGAAACAGAGGCGCCCTAGGAGGCTGTTAAACAAGTTCGGGAGAGAGCCGAGGTCCTGAAATGGATCAAAGGGAAAGTGAAGGAGAGAAGCTTGGAGGGAAAATATTATAGGATTTAAGGGAGCAAGTTGGAGACGTGGAAGGTGAGAGAGGTTACCTGAAGTTAAGGAGGGGTCCTGAGTGCCACTGAAGTCCTGGTGGAGGGGACTTGCACAGGAAAATGCCAAGAAGGAACTGAACTAATAAAAAAGACAACATTACCTGCATGCAAAAAAAAGGAGAAACTTAATGCACCAGGATTCCAGGGGTCAGGGAAGGGCAGACCAGCCTTTTGGTGGTGTTTCCCAACCTTGGCACTACTGACACCTGGGGCTAGAGAATTCTGTGTTGGGGGACCTGCCCTCTGCACTGTAGGATGTTTAGCACCCACTCGATGCCAGCAATACAACCTCCAAAGTTGTGACGACCTTAAACATCCCTGGAAATTTCCAAATATCCCCCGAGCGGCAAAGCCGTTCCCACTGAGACCCCTGCTGTAGGGACAGGTCTGCTCCCCACGAGAATCGCTGCAGAACTGCGGGAGGAAAATCTGAGCCGCATGCCCCAGAGGGCCGATGACCTGGTTCAGACCCTGGACTTTGGAGGGGCCTGGAGGGAAGACGGAGGCACCTAGGGAGTTGGTGGAAAGAAGTGGGTTCCAGGTGTGCCTCCCAGAGCTGCCCCTAGGGTGTCCAGATATAACACCTCCCATCACATCCACATGTCAGTAAAAGCATTATGAGGTATTAGTCATGGCTACATTACTTGAGGAAAAAGTAAAAGAACAGAGTTTTCCAAATAGGTCAGAAGCATTGTAAAATTGCAGCCAAGAGAACCCAGGAGTCAAAACAAAGACAGGGAGGAAGAGAGACACAGAAATCAGAGACGGGGCAGGAAGCGGGTGCAGTTTCCAGGGCCTGGAATAATTGGTATTCACCTCTGTCAAACTGCACCTTAATCTCTGAAGAAATAGAGATAATAACAACTGAGGACCTTGTTTAAGTCTCCACAATTAAACCAGGTACAAATTTCTTAGGCAAGCAAGTTATTTAGTACACTTTTAAAAAATAATTTTGAGATGAATAATGTGAGTACTGGCAAATCCTGCTAATGATAGAATCTAATGATTGCTGAGGATATCAAGACAGTTGTCTCTTCCTGAGCAGCTTAACTTCTCTGGATCTTCATTTCTTCAACTGCAAAATGAAATGAATCATTTCCATCTCATAAACTTGGTGTGATGATTAAGTAAAATAAGACAAATGAAATGCCTGACACACATTCAATTATTATCTTTGTATCTATCCATCTCTATGCAATTGATTTATGACTATGTCTGGATGAGTAGGAGAAGGTATGTAGACATGGCATCATCAGTGCAGTGTGTGGTTGTTGTTACAATTCTAGAGGATACTTCTGGAAATGTCCATTTAAGGCATCTGGTTCCCTGAAGACACAAATATGCTATAAATATTGTATGACATCTCTTATATGTAGACTTTAAAAAAGGAATGATCCAAATGATCTTATTTACAAAACAGAAACAGATTCACAGACTTAGAAAATAAATTTATGGTTTCCAAGAGGGAAGAATAGGGAGAAGGGAGAATTAGAGAGTTTGAGATGAATATGTACACACTGCTATGTGTAAAATGGATAACCAACAAGGACCTACTGTATAGCAAGGGGAACTCTGCTCAATGTTATGTGGCAGCCTGTATGGGAGGGGAGTTTGGGGAAGAATGGATACATGTATATATATGGCTGAATCCCTTCGCTGTCTACCTGAAACTATCACAACATTGTTAACTGGCTATACTCCAATATAAAAAAAGGGGGGGGGGGTAAAAAATAAAAACAAGATGGTAATGATACGCAATGTCTGGATGAGAGGTGGAAAGCCCATTCAGTTATCCACATTTCTCAGACCCCAGATGTTTGGCAATACATTGGAGAACTTCCCCATGTAACCAGTAGCATTTCCTGTATTTTGCTGGCTGTTTACAGCTGAGTTGAAATGCCAGTATTAGCCTTATTCCAGTCTTACAAAACAAATTGATCTGACCTCAGAAATTCCAGGAGCTACTCGAAAATATCACGAATTCTGGAGCTATATCTTGGTTTGGTTTTTGCCTCATTCTGAAAATAAGATCCCTCTGCTCAGCTGATATTGGTTATTATAAATATCCTCCTTTCCTCAACCATATGTATATTGTTTTTCCAAAGATCTGAGGGGCAGTGGCCTTTGGTGTCTAGGATTTTAGGGCATTTGGCTAATCATTAGCTAGATCCCAGACTGTAGATGTCTTTTATTCCAACTCCCTGAGTAGTTTTATTCCTCTCTAGGTAATACAGGTTGGTAGCTCCTGGATAAGATGTTTGCTGCTGCTTTTCTCCTCTTATTTTTGATGACTTATCAGCCTGGGGTAACCATAAAGGAGAAGGTGAACTGGTGAGTTGGCCAAGAGTTTCTGCAAAATTTGCAGTTTAAAGGCTCACTTAGCCAGGAAATAAGCTGCTGTCAGTTTTGCAACAGGCTGTTATAGGATGGAATGTGACTTTTCTCCATGCTATTACTAATTCAGTGAAGGACTCCAGGTCAGTAAAAAGCATTCACTTGGTGTCAGATAGGCCTGTGTGCAAATCCAAGACTTAGGAGCTGGGTCATCTAGACTAAATCGCCTAATCTCTTTGCACTTGTTTCTCGATTGGTCAAATGAAAATGATAATACCTCTTCTGTAAGAGCTGTGCTAAGTTGCTTCAGTCGTGTCCGAGTCTTTGCGACCCCACCAGACTCTACTGTCCATGGACTTCTCCAGGCAAGAATACTGGTGTGGGTTGCCATTTTCTTCTGCACGGGGTCTTTCCAACCCAGGGATCGAAACTGAATCTCTTATGTCTCCTGCATTGTCAGGTCG
This sequence comes from Odocoileus virginianus, assembly GCF_023699985.2. Taxonomy (NCBI): domain Eukaryota; kingdom Metazoa; phylum Chordata; class Mammalia; order Artiodactyla; family Cervidae; genus Odocoileus; species Odocoileus virginianus. Next base: position 70,286,021 of record NC_069678.1, on the reverse strand, counting down.
GTCCTACCACTAGCGCTACCTGGGTAGCCTTACTGAACATGAAATAAGATCCTGGATATAAAATATATTCAACTTAATAAATGATAATTCTCTTGAATGATATTGGACAATTTAACCTCTGCTTGTCCATTTGTGAATTATAAGAATACACATCTCATAGTGTTTGGGGGAGGATAAAATTAGATAAAGTATATAAAATTATCTTGGGAAACACAAGAGACTATAAAGATACTGAGTCATTTCATTCCAGAAAGTCAACCTTCTGCTATGGAGTAATGAATGGAAGAGATATTTATCTATGTATGCTGCATTTTATGCATTCCTTTTTCTTAAATATCCTAAACTTGCTTCATGTGTGTTTTTTTTTTTAATCTTAACATCAAGTATTTTGTCGTGCTTAAATAGCCTCTTATTTTGCCTGTGGGATAGTTTTAAAGGAGACCCTTGCTCCTAAACATTGAAAATTTCAGGTAGAGCTATTTTATTAAAATTCTTGTTGGATGATTCAATTTTGAATCATTATTGCTTTTAAATGCTAAGCGAGAGATTTCCTTTAACTAACAACAGTTCCGAAGGGGGAAAGGCATTTTTACAAGCAGTTAATTTGTAACTTGTATTTCAAGCAAATACCATTTCGAAAAATCAGAAAATTCATCTCTAATAATTAGAAGATAAAGGCCAGAGAACTGTGGTAAAGGAAATCTCTGCTGAGATACCCTTAATTATAAAAGCTTATCATTATAATTCTTTTTGAAAATGAACAAAGAGTCTTGATGTTTGATGAACTTATCAAATAAGACAGACCAGTGAAGAGGCAAATTTGAAGTCAAGGCAAAAGAGAACCAATTAAGTATGTTGCAAAGTGCTGAAGTAGGAAATCACAAGGTCTTGTGTCAAATGCCAGAGTGTCTGACCCTGGCTTTGCAAATGCAAAACTAAATGGTGAAATAACTTGACTGGGTTCAAATTCTGGCACCAGCATGTACTATTTGTGTGATCTTAGGCAAGTTATTTAAGTTTTCTGAGCTGTAAAGTGGGAGGCAAGTAAGAGGAACAATTAAGTGCATAAAAGTACTTAAAACGACACTTGGTACTTAATAAGCATTCAATGACAGCTGTTACCAGTGGTGGTATGTCACTGTTATTGTCATTTTTTGGGGTATTTTTCTTCTCTCCAATGGTTGATAAAAATGAGAATAAATTTGTAATGTGCCAATTAGTATGCATCTTTTGGATTAGTCTGTGATTTCAAACTTTAAGAAAATTTAACAGTGGCAAAATAAATAACTATTTTTCTCAAATAAAATCTTATATAAACACTAACATTGAAAACAGATGGTATATATTTACATTTTTAATGGCATACATTTACTTTTATAAGCTCATATTTACCATTATTATAAACTATACTGCCTGTGTGTTATTACACCATTACTATAAATTCTTAGAAAAATGGAATTGCTTGAGAAAAAATATTTTAAGATAATGTTGATGAAAAGACATTATAATATTCAGCTCAAAAATCATGACTCTCTTTTATGTGTTTTATACAAAAAATACACTTCAGCATGTGTGTTGCTTTAAAAAGTTAAAAGATTTTTTTCCATCCTTTTAATTTATTGAGATTTGTTTTACGGCAAAGAATATGCTCTTAGTGAATATTTCACGGGTACTTCAAAGTTTGCCTTTATCTATTGTTGGGTGCAGTTTTAAGTCATTAAGTTGGTTGTTAAAGCTGCTCAAGTTTCATCTCCTTGTCTAACAACTACTGAGGGAAAGATGCTACAATCTTCAACTATATTTTGCATTTATCTGTTTCTCCTTTTACTTCTATCAGGGTTTGCTTCGTGTATTTTGAAGCTCTCTTATTATCTATCTATAAACAGGTTTATACATGATTTGCCCCTTTATCATTACAAAAGGCTTTCATATCCCTAGGTTGTGCATGGTGACTTTTTCCCCCAATATTTTGTTTTAACTTATCTGACTCTTTATATTTTGCAGTATGACTCATGCAGATAACATATAGGTGGGTCTTACTTTATTATCTAGTCTACCAATCTCTGTTAATCATAGCATTTATACCACTTATGTAAGATGTAATCACTGATACTCATGGGTTTGGGTTTACCAACTTTCTATTTGTTTTCTACTTGTACCATCTGTTCTTTGTTTCTGTTTTTCTCCTTTTTTGTCATCTTTTGGGTTTGTTTATTTTTTCTAATTCCAAATCACTTATTAGCAATTCTATTTTATTTATTTATTTTGGCTGTTACTCTAAGCTTTGCAACATTCATCATTATCTTAAAACAGCTTACCTTCAAATAATATCATATCACTTCTGATACTATTATTATTTTTCCTGAATAACTTCTTTTGACCTTTCTTATGGTCAGAATGAATTTTGGTGAGAGAATGATCCATTTTTATTAGTCAGAAGAGCTCTTTATTTTGCCTTTATGTTGAAGGATATCTTTGATGAATATGAAATTCTACATGAAAAGTTTCCTCTTTCCCTTCCACATTACTTTGAAGATACCATTCCATTATCTTTGGCTTGTATAGTCTTTGAGGAAAAGTCTACTTTGTTATTCTTTGTGTGTCAAACTGTTTTAAAAAATGGACTCAAATATTTCATCATTGATTTCCAGCAGTTTGATTATGATGTGCCTTGGTGTGATTCTGTGGATTTACAGTTCTCGTCAAATTTGGGGGTAAATTTGCCTTTATTAATTCAAATATGTCTTCTGCCCCATACCCTCTCCTCTCCTTCTGACTGTAGATATAGTCAACTACTTCATATTATCTTACAGGTCCCTGAGGTTCTCTTCTTCTTTTAAAAATTGTTTTTGGCAGTATTTTTTCTCTGTTTCAGTTTGGAAATACTATCATATCTTCAGGTTTACTGATCCTTTCTTCTGCAATATTTAATCTTTTTTTTTTTTTTTTTTTTTAGCCCATCCAATGAATCTTTCATTTTGGTTATTATAATTTTTCAGCTTTAAAAGTTTCATTTGGTACTTTTTTGACATCTTTCACTTCTCATAATGTTTATGATTCCCTTTAATATACTTAAAATAACTCTTTTAAAATCATTGTTTGTGACTCCCATCACTTTTATTTCATGGGTCTTTAGAATTAGGAAGGACTTTGACATTGAATTGAATCCACTCATGTTACAGATAAGGAAACTGAGTCCCAGAAAGAGAAGTGGAATATTAAATAACAACCAAACTGTTTTCTCTAGGCATTTTATGAGTATTGACAAGTTAAATCCTTATTATTTTCCTCTGAGATTGTTGTAATTATTATCCCCAGCAGTTGAGGGCCAGAGAGGAAACAAAGCAATTTCGTATGTAAGTCACACAGCTTCCTAGTGCCACAGTCAGGCCTTCTAATTCCTAGATTGGTATTATTACACCATTATTGCTACCCTCACCCATCAGAAAAAAAAATCTTTTCAAAACTGAGCACCCATTTTGATAAGCACTATTTACAACACCTAGGACATGGAAGCAATCTAAATATCCATTGACAGAGGAATGGCTAAAGAAGATGTGGTACATATATACAATGGAACATTACTCAGACATAAAAAGAATGAAATAATGCCATTTGCAGCAACACGGATGGACCTAGAGATTGTCATACTGAGTGAAATAAATCAGACAGAGAAATATAAACATCATGTTATACCATTACCTAGATGGGCGAGATGGGGTGTGGGTGGGAGGCAGATCCAAGAGGGAGGGAATATATATATACATATAGCTGATTCACTTTGTTGTATAGCAGAAACTGATACAATATTGTAAAGCAACAATACCCAAATTTAAATCAAATAGCACAAATTAACTTTTTTACAAAATGGAAATAGAGTCACTGATGTAAGAAAACAAACTTACAGTTTTCAAAGGGGATAAGTGGGGGAGGATAAATTGAAAGATTGGGATTGACATATACATACTACTATATATACAATAAATAACTAATATGGATCTGTAGTATAGCACAAGGAAACCTACTCAATATTCTGTAATGACCTATTGAGAAAAGAATCTAAAAAAGAGTGGATATATGTATGTGTATAACTGACTTAATTTGCTCTACACCAGAAACTAACACAATATTATAAACCAAATATACTCCAATAAATTTTTTAAAAAGTAAAATAAATATTTAACTTGGAATTAAGATACCCAAAGGCTTTTATACCATTTCCAATCCAACATTTCCACCGATGAAGAATGAACTTAAGTCCCTTGGGGCGGGGGGTTAAAGAAATATAAGTGAAGATCTCAAACATACAGAATAACAACAAGGGTCTGTTTATTTCTCTAAACAGATGAAATAGGCAGTGGAGCCTAATGAAATTTAAATCACTCTCCTCTTTTTTATTTTATTTCATGGGCATCAGAGTGTTTACCAAAGTATCCTGGGCCAGGGCCATGTGAATATTTTCTGTAGTTGTCCAGATGACTGGAAATCAATATGTATTCAGGCTACATGAAATTTCAGCTAATATAAACAACTGCAGTAGTCGATGTGACTCAAAATGAGTCTCATTACTATGGACACTTTTTTTCCTTCGGGGTAACTAATCCCTAGCTGTACTTCAAGCAGCATTGGGTGTGGGCTTTGATGTGCAATCAACCTGGTTTTAAATCCTGGCTTCACCTCTTAGTGGCTATGGAAGTTGGGTAAGTTGCTTAAACTCTTCAAGGCTAACTTTCTCATCTATAGAGATAATACATATTTCATGAGTGCTTGTCAAGAGTTAAAACAGTTCACATAAAGCACTGATCATAGAAGCTGGCACATGATAAGCTTTTAGAAAATTTTACTACTTTATTTCCCTTTTGTCAGCAATCCTTCACAGTATAAATTGAAATGTTTTCTAAAAATCTTCCAATACATATTGGAATGTTTTTCAATATGGAATTTTTTCTAGTATATATTGGAATGTTTTCTAAATATGTATAGTTCAGCGTGGAATTCTATGTGTACCTGAAACACAGCAGATACTTTTTTAAATTCATTCGTTCATTTATTCATTCATTCATTTTCATTCAAAGGAGTCAAAAAAGGTCTTGGTTTGAATTCTTGCTTCACCACTTACTATCAATATATTATAACTTTAAGCACATTATTTCATCTTCCTCTGAATCTGTTTTACTTATCTATAAAATAGATATAATATTCCACAGGAGTCTGATAAAATTTAAATTATATAAGATTGAATGAGATGATATAGTCATACAAAAGTTTTTATTGAATTCCCACTGTATGCCAGGTACTGTTCTCAGCACTAGGAAACCACAGTGATGAACAGAGTCATGATCTCCTGCCTTGCAGAATTTGCAGTATAGTGGTGGACATAAAGTGTGGGAGGTTCTACATATGTGGGATTATGTTAGCAGAGGGTAGGTGGGCTATTCTGGTGGCTCATCAGCGAAGAATCCACCTGCACTGCAAGAGCGACAGGAGACCCAGGTTCGATCCCTAGGTTGGGAAGATCCTCTGGAAGAGGGTATGAAAACGCACTTCAATATTCTTGCCTGGAGAATCTCCATGGACAGAGGAGGTTGGTGGGCTACAGTCCACAGGGTTGCAAAGAGTCAGACATGAATGATGAGACTTAATATGCCTGGTGTGGCACAGAAAACCATCTGGAGGAAATGAGACCTAACTGAACTCAGACAGTCTGGGCAGATGGATGGGGTGTGATTACTCCATGTGGAAGAAAGAGTATTATGCATATATTGCAGGAGAGCCTGGAAAAGGGTCAGAACTAGAAGTTCTGTGGAATTCTATGTGTACCTGGAACACAGTAGATAACTGCTCATTCATTCATTCATTTCTTTTCATTCATTCATTTAATACATATTCCAGGCATGCTTATGGGCTTTCCAGGTGGCTCAGTGGTAAAGAATCTGCCCACAATGAGGGAAATCTGGGTTCAATCCCTGGATTGGGCAGATCCCCTGGAGAAGGAAATGGCAACCCTCCCCAGTATTCTTGCCTGAAAAACCCATGGACAGAGGAGCCTCGTGGGCTACTGTCCTTGGGGTCGCAAGAGTCCAACATGACTTAGTGACTAAACAAACAAACAAACAAAGAGGTATGGTACATAGCAAACAAATCAGACAATGTCCTTACTCTCATGGAATTTACAGTGTAGTGATGGAGTCAGTCAATAAACATGTAAACTGAACATTTCAGTAAAAATTGTGGTAAATACTATGAAGGAAACAAAAAGAGTCCTTGAATAGAGGATATCAGAGCAAAAGGTTGTTGTTGAGCTGTGAAAGACGCTGGGATTCTTGACCTCCAGAGGACAGAAATTCAATCAAGGGCCACTGACAAATCTTGATCGCTCAGAGCTTTTGTGTAATAAATTTTTATTAAAGTATAAAAGAGACAGAGAAAGCTTCTGACATAGACTTCAGAAGGGGGCAGAAAGAGTGGCCCCCTGCTAGCCTTTAGCAGTATATTATATACCTATTAGCAAGCTGTTAACTAGAGAAAGGAGATGTCTCAAAATTCGGAGTGGCACCAGACCCCTCACCCACAACATGCAGTTTGAGATAACATTGGCACAAGGTGAGTCATCCCAGGCCATAAAATGACTGACATGAATCTTGAAAAAAGGCAAATTTCCAGGCAAATGTATGGTTTCATTAACATAGATTAAGAGAACTACTGTATGAGTAAAACATACTGGTTTGTCAAGTGGGTTCTGAGTCTTAGGCGGAACCAACTTAAAGACAGAGTCTAGTGTAAATACACTCACCTAGAGCCAGACATCCTGGAATATGAAGTCAAGTGGACAAAGCTAGTGGAGGTGATGGAATTCCAGCTGAGCTATTTCAAATCCTAAAGGATGATGCTGTGAAAGTGCTGCACACAATATGCCAGCAAATTTGGAAAACTCAGCAGTGGCCACAGGACTGGAAAAGGTCAGTTTTCATTCCAATTCCAAAGAAAGGCAATCCCAAAGAATGCTCAAACTACCGCACAATTGCACTCATCTCACACGCTAGTAAAGTAATGCTCAAAAGTTTCCAAGTCAGGCTTCAGCAATATGTGAACCGTGAACTTCCAGATGTTCAAGCTGGATTTAGAAAAGGCAGAGGAACAAGAGATCAAATTGCCAACATTCGCTGGATCATCGAAAAAGCAAGAGAGTTCCAGAAAAACGTATATTTCTGCTTTATTGACTATGCCAAAGCCTTTGACTGTGTGGATCACAATAAACTGTGGAAAATTCTGAAAGAGATGGGCATACCAGACCATCTGACCTGCCTCTTGAGAAACCTGTATGCAGGTCAGGAAGCAACAGTTAGAACTGGACATGGAACAACAGACTGGTTCCAAATAGGAAAAGGAGTACGTCAGGGCTGTATATTGTCACCCTGCTTATTTAACTTATATGCAGAGTACATCATGAGAAATGCTGGGCTAAATGAAGCACAAGCTGGAATCAAGATTTCTGGGAGAAATATCAATAACCTCAGATATGCAGATGACACCACCCTTATGGCAGAAAGTAAAGAGGAACTTAAAAGCCTCTTGATGAAAGTGAAAGAGGAGAGTGAAAAAATTGGCTTAAAGCTCAACATTCAGAAAACTAAGATTATGGCATCCGGTCCCATCACTTCATGGGAAATAGATGGGGAAACAGTGGAAACAGTGTCAGACTTTATTTTTTGGGGCTCCAAAATCACTGCAGATGGTGATTGCAGCCATGAAATTAGAAGATGCTTACTTCTTGGAAGGAAAGTTATGACCAACCTAGATAGCATATTAAAAAGCAGAGACATTACTTTGCCAACAAAGGTCCATCTGGTCAAGGCTATGGTTTTTCCAGTGGTCATGTATGGATGTGAGAGTTGGACTGTGAAGAAAGCTGAGTGCTGAAGAACTGATGCTTTTGAACTGTGGTGTTGGAGAAGACTCTTGAGAGTCCCTTGGACTGCAAGGAGATCCAACCAGTCCATCCTGAAGGAGATCAGTCCTGGGTGTTCATTGGAAGGACTGATGCTGAAGCTGAAACTCTAGTACTTTGGCCACCTCATGTGAAGAGTTGACTCATTGGAAAAGACCCTGATGCTGGGATGGATTGGGGGCAGGAGGAGAAGGGGATGACAGAGGATGAGATGGTTGGATGGCATCACCGACTCGATGGACATGGGTTTGAGTAAACTCTGGGAGTTTGTGATGGACAGGGAGGCCTGGCGTGCTACAATTTATGGGGTCACAAAAAGTCGGACACGACTGAGTGACTGGACTGAACTGAACTGAACTGAGGATAAATACATAGTTCATTAACATAGCTTAAGAAAAACATTTCCATAAGAAAAACGCATTGGTTAACTCAATGTTTGAGAAATGTTAAGTTCAGGTAGAACCAGGTATGTGTTATGGCAACATAGAATTTTAAAAGAGACCTTTTAAAATTTGTATGGAGAAGGGGAAAAAAAAAATCTAACACTTGTAGCTTGTTTCTTCCTGCCACTTAAGAGAAAGATAAAACAATGTCTAACACTTGCAGCCTATTTCCTCTGTTTGGAGACCTCTGGCCTTCCTGCCTGTTACCTTCTATAGGGCAATCTAAAAATAGGCAAGTGGGGGGTTCTCTGTGGAGGTGGTTTAAGTGGTTAAGTTTAAGCTGAGGGATGAAGGATGAGGAGGGAGAAACCATGTGAAGAGCAGGGAGAGTGGAGAAGTTAGTACATGCTAGGAACCCTGGGGAAATGGCTTGTCAGGTTCAAGGACCTGCAGAATGGGAATAGCATGAGATCAGGGGATTGTGTCCTGAGGAGATGTCAGAAAGGTAGTCGGGGGCCAGATCACAGAGGTCCTTTGGCACCTTCATGAGGAATTTGGATTTTAGTCTCTGTGTAGTGAAAACAAACAAAAATCACATGGAGTGTCTTCTACAGGGTGGGTATTATCTGATTTCTCATTTAAAAATGTGTCTGTGAAGAGCAAAGATTGGAGGAAACTGAGTGGACCATCTCAGACTATAGGAGGCCAAGCAATGATCTGGGTGAGAGATAATGGTGTCTAAAATTAGGACGAGGCAGTCTAGGTAGGCAGAGGGGAAGATATTTGAGATACATCTTGAAAACAAAACCAACAGAAATTTCCAAAGGACTGGATATGGGTGTGAGGGGATGGAAGGAATTAAAGACCAGTGCTAGGTACCTGACTTGAGCAACTGTGTGTTAGGGTGGTTCCAATTACTGATGTGGGTAAAACTGAGAGAGGAACAGGTTAAAAGAGGAAAATTAAGAGTTTAAACTTGGAGCCATTAAGTTCACCATGCCTGAGAGGCACTAGTGGAGATATAAAATGGGACAATTGGGTAAGCAAGACAAGATTTCCAAGCTTGAAGATCTCAATCTAGAGGCATTAGCACAGATGGTATAAGAAGCCCAGGAAATGGACCCCACTTTCTCAAAAATGAGAAAAGCAAAAAGGCAAGACTGTACCCTGAAGGAATCTAGTGTTCAGAGACATCAAAGAGAACTGGGAGCAAGGAAGTTTGGTGCTGGAGAAGTCCAAGAGAAGAAATATTTCAAGAAGGAAATGCTGGTTAACACAGGGCAATTAAGACCAAGCCAGAAAGCTTTCCACTGGATTTAGCAACATGGAGGTCACTGGAGACTCAGCACTTTGAAAGTCAAATTTTCAATACTTGTTTCATGAGGTAAATTTCCATGTAACTGAATGGGAGTGTCTCAATGTTGTATAATTAGTGACAATCAGCCTTGAATATAAGCTGAGCTGATTTATTAGGATGATCCACTGGAACTAATCAGTGTTGGGCTTTCTGATCTTCTCACCTGGGATGGATAGCTAATTAATTATTCTGTGATCTACATTGCTGAGATGGCCACAGTCAATTCCAGGTTTCAGGCTTTTTGCCCAATATGTCACCCTATCTAAAAAGGCAGGAGGGAAGCATATCACTAGTCTCTGGCACTCCACAGAGTGGGCATTCAATATGTTTTTGATGAAGATGAAGAGGTTTGATGAGCATGTCTGGGCTTGACAAGGTTATAGAGAAGAAACTAGCACGTATGTCAGGCTGATGCTTAGGGCTTTGCATATGTAATCTTATTCCCATATGCAAAACAGTCTCACAAGTTTTTACCATCTCTGATTTTCAGCTTTAAATAGCAGAATCTGGATTATATACATCTTTGGTATACTCTAAACCCCTTTCTGTTACATCAGTGTTCCTTCAACTGTGCTATATGGTCTTATTACATGAAAAAAAAAAAGAAAATGACCTATGGTCAAAAATTGGGTAACTGCTGGATTAAGTAACTTAAAATGCAGAACTTCTCAGAGCCTTTAAAGTACTGCTGGACATTTAAATCTCCAAGAGCAGTATGTTGTATGCAATTTATCCAAATCTCTTTGACCAGGTAACTTTGCTTCTTTTCCTTTTGCACCTCTCATGCGTGATTCAGGAAGCGGTACTCCACAGAGCACCCTGTGCAGAGTGGACGGAACCCTGCACAGACCACTGTACCTCCTTGTGCCGATTCTACAGGTGAAAATCTTAAAAGCCTCTCTGGGTTCCGCTCAGCGTGGCACAGCAAGGTAGATGCCAACTAAAGACTAGAATCAAAGACTCCATTTTCAGTAGCTTGGAGATGCTTTCAAACTATTTGCCAAGATTTACTAGGCCACAGATTTATTAAATGTTCCTTAAGTAATTGAAAAATTGATACAGCTCTTTTGGAAAGACATTTGGCCATATGTGTCATAAACCTTAAAACCATTTGTATCCTTCAATTTAGCCATCCTATTCTACAGGATGTATCTTCAGTAAATAACTTAGAATACAGAAAAACTGGGTGCTCAATACTTTAATTGTTTAATGTTAGTGGAATGGGACAATGTGCAGTCATCATAAAAATTTATATTTCTCTGATAATATTAAATGGAAAGACAAACATATAAAAATGTAGTAGTGTGACCTCAACTATTTTATGGAAATAAAGAAGGAAAGGAAACAGAATTAATGGTGGTGGAAAGTTGGACAATTTCTTTCTTTTATAATCTTTTCTATGTTATCTTAAGGAGAATGCATGACTTTCAAAATCTATAAAAAATAAACTACATTAAAAAATTCATTGGCATAATAAGAGAAAACACCAGTCATATTGATATTGGCTAAAAGGTTGGAGCCCTGTAACGACTTAATGAATGGTCCTTGTATACCTTCTGTAGCCTTGCTTCAGTGATAGCATGACTGTGTGTGCCTCTGTCTAGACATCATGTCACAAAGCTTTTAAAACTACAGCAACACAGTACTGCTCTGTCTAAGCTTTTGCTTCCATCCATTAATACTGTTTCCTTCCATTTTGACATCATAATGCAGTCTCTGTGGGCTTACAATGACATTATCTTGACAATTCTACAGTGAGACGCAGAATTAATGCTGTAGTTATTTTCTGCTCCCAAACCTCTGCCCTTGTAACTACTCTCCCATCTTTTGGTGATTAGAACCCTTGCTTTTCTCCATGTTTCTATGCTTCAAACTTTTAATATTAGAACAATCTATCAGAAAAATAACATGTGGACCAAACCTTCAGCCATCTGAATGTCTAGACACCAGGATTATTTAATTATATTCTAACTGGAAATTAGGTTCAAATAAATTTCTAAACAATGTCCTTCTATTTTCCATAAACTGGTTTCATTCTTTCCATCCCCTTTAATTCTCCTTCCTTCCCTCCCTCCCTCCCTCTCCTTCTCTCTTTCTCCCTTTCTTCGTTTCTTTACTTTCCTAAATATTTACTGAGCACCTTCCCTGGGTCTGGCACCATGATAAGTGCTGGGAATTCAGTAGCAAACACATGAACAGTACAAGTACCTGCATTCATACAGTTTATGATCTGGTGGAGATGGCAGAAACTATACAAATATTATAAGTGTGCTAAGTTTTGAGACAAAAATGTGCAGAGATTGACCAAATCATGTGAAGAGAGATATCTCATCAGAGTATTGAAGAATGTTTTCCTAAGGAACTGATATTTATGATGAGGCTGAAGATACCTAGGAATTAACCAGGAGAAAGATACTTGGATTCTTTCAAGACTGGGTTTCATAGGTAGGTGTGGTCAATGGAACAGTGGGGTCCAGGAATTCAGGACATAATTACAATTTTAAAATGATGGATCATGAAATAAAAACTGATTGTGAAGGAAAATGAAAATAGGGGAGGTCTTATTGCTAGAGAGAAAGCTTAGGAGTCAATGGAGACCCCAATGAGGTCCAAGAAAAGTTCATGGGAATCCTTGAGTATACAGACATAGAAGGAAAAGAGGCTGTGGAGCCCCAGATAACTTCATAGGTGACCCATGAATTAGTCATTTGGAAGGGAATCTGTTTCAGAGAGCAGAAGTCCAGGATGAAATCATGGACGATAATGGAACAAAGAGTCACTCAAGGGGAAGAGAAGGAAAAACTGAGAGCAGAGAGCATTGAGTGATTCATTCATAGTGATGCTGAGGTCTCCCAGGGTGATGAGAGGAACCGGAATAGAGAGGAAGATGATAAGCTGAACACTAAAGTTTTCTTTGAAGGGATGATGGAGTTGGTGTTCTATACTAACATCATTTTTTAAATCAGAGTTTCTCAAAGTGCGGTCGGCAGACTGTAGGCAGTCCCCAAGATCTTATGAGAGCAGTATCTTGGAATTCAAAACAATTTCACAATAATCCTAAGACATTATTTTCTCTTTTCACTATGTTCATGTTTGCCCTGATGGTGTAAAATTAATGTTGACCAAGACTACTGTGGCCTTGACACAAGTCAAGGCGGTGGCATCAAACTTATAGGAAAGAAGTTTTTCACTTAGAAGATTCCTTAAAACAGTTAAAATTGTTAATTTTATTAAATCTCAATCTTTGAAAACTTGTTATTTAATGATTATTTGTGGCCAAATGGAAAGGATGCATATAGAACTTCTACTGTACCTGAGTGTGATGACTGTCTTGAGAAAAAGCAACTGTTTGAGTTAAGTCAATGTTGATGTCTTTTTCCTGGAACATTGTTTTTACTTGACAAAATCACTGCTAGACAAACTACTGTTATTCAGGCTAAGATAATTGGGAGACATTGTCTCAAAAGTGAGCAGAGGGCCTATTACTTCCAGGAAAACAGATAGCATTATTTGTTACCAATGACAAAATTTGGGCTTTCAAATGAAAATTAAAATTTGGGAAAACATATTCACTACTATGAGCTTGAGATCACTGTTAATATTAATAAATTTGACTTTTAAATATTTTATATTGAAATATGTGGATATTTTTAAGATACATACACTCAGGGAGCCATTATTTTCTCAATTTCCAAGGTTTGCTGTTATAAAAATTATGTATGGATGTTGTTGTTGTTTACTTGCTAAGTCATGTCTGACTCTTTTGAGACTCAATGGACTGTAGCCCACCCGGCTCCCCTGTTCATGGGATTTCCCAGGCGAGAATACTGGAGTGGGTTGCCATTTCCTTCTCCAGGGGATCTTCCCCACCCAGGGACTGAACACATATTTCCTTCACTGGCAGGTGAATTCTTTACCACTGAGCCACCTGGGAAGCCCAGGCATGGGTACTGGATCCATTTAAAGCATACATAGACCAATGAGTTTTAATGTAACAGAGAATTAAAAAATTCACCGATAGGCTTTCAGATTATAACCACAACTAACATTTAAGAAATTACTGCTTTTAAAGTGTTGGTGTAACATCAAAGAATATCCACAATTATCTGAGAAGACTATTAAAACACTCCTCAACTACATTACTTTTTCAACTGCATAACTGTATGATGCTGGACTTTCTTCATAGATTTCAATTAAAGCAACATATTCAGTGAAGAAGCAGAGGTGAGAGTCTAGCTGCTTCCTATAAACCGGACATCAAAGAGATTTGCAAAAACATAAAACATAACACTTTTCAATAATTATTTTTCTTGGAAATGGATTTTTAAATAAACATACATGGTAACATGTAACAATTTCACAGTGATTTTAAAAGGGAAAATAAACACTTCAAAATTTCTCAGTTTTTATTTTATTTTTCGGTTTTGATTTTTAATTCTGTGACTATCAGTAGATCTAGTCTCCTTAAATAAAAGCTTTTCAGAGTCCTCATAGTATGTTAGTGTATAAAGGGTTCCTAGGATCAAAGTTTGAGAACCAATGATAAATGTGAACACTACTTTCCTGAGGATCCTAGGGCTTCCTGTCTCAGGTTGCAGCCTGGTGGGGGCATCATTCATTATGAGGACCAGCTCATGGCATAATCAGACTGAATTTTGAAGCACTACAGCATCATCCTTGCATACGGTAGAGGCACAATATATTTTTATTCTTTATTTCTTAAAACTGTGATTGAATGAAGGGAAAACATGTACAGCTATTTTTTTTTATTTGCTTAAATTTTACATCTCAAAATTGATGCATGGAAATGAAAAGAGTTCTGGGGATGGAAGTTGGTGATGGTTGTACAACAATATGAATGTACTCAATGCCACTGAACTATATACTTAAAAATGATTACAGTAAAGTATAAGTTTTATGTTATATACATTTTACCACAATAAAATATTGGGATAAAAAGAGCAATAGGTCATATATCTTTTGTTTTAAAAATAGCGTATGACATTTTTAAGAAGGATGATAGAATTAATCAAGTGTTGGAAATACTCCTGCAGCCCAGGGTTCCAAGTAAGAAATACTGTGCCTTTATGAATGTTCCTCTCATTTCCTTGCTCTATCCCCACTCCTACTTCTGGATAATTTGAAGGTTAAGGGAATATATATTGTGCTATTGTTTCATGTTCTATGGCTACAAGTACCCAGATGCCCAAATCAATGGGCAACCTGTACAAACTAAAATAAAATTAAGCATCTGTTCAGCCATAAAAAAGGGGAAAATCCTACCATTTGTGACAACATAAATGAAGCTGTAGTACATTATGCTAAGTGAAATAAGCCAGGCAGAAAAAAGGCAATACTGCATGATCTCAGGTATATGTGGGAATCTAAAGAAAAGTCTAACTCATAGAACCAGAGAGAATAGAGGGCCTTGGGGCAAGAACAACATGGGCAGAGATTGGTCACAGGATATGAACTTTCTGTCATAGTGATAGTTTATGGTGAACGATGTCAGACTCATGATCTCCAAAGAAGATTTAGCTTTGGGATCAGGGACCAGGCTTGATCACTCAAGAGCTTTTGTGTAGCCGCGTTTTATTAAAGTGAAAAAGGAACAGCAAAAGCTTCTGACATAGATATCAGAAGGGGGAAGAGAGTGCCCCCCTCACTAGTCTAAGCAAGGGAGTTATATACTTTTTAAATAGTTATTACAGTGAATCAAAAGAAAGTCTCAAGGTTGTAATCTTACTAGACCCACTCTTGTAACTTACATTTTAAGATAACAGGATTAGCCGGAAGGTTTTCAGGAAGGAGAAACTACCCTCAAGCAGGATACATTGTTGTTACATAATCCTTAGTAGAGTTTAAACTGAGTTGTTTGTTGTGTCATCGTCAGAAGAAAACTATGTGACTAAGACTAAGAAATGTAGAGAGGAAAAAAAAAAGATGTCTGTCCTTTCCTCCTCCTTGAGAATTCCAGACCCCTATCTCCACTTCGAGAGCCCCAGACCACTTTCTCCTCCTCTGGGACCCCAGACTTCTTAGCAGCCTGCCTAGGAATGGACTCTCTCAATAGGATGAGAAGTTCCGGGATTCTAGTGTGCAGCATGGTGACTAGAGTTAGTAAAAGCATAGTGTACACTTGGAATTTGCTAAGAGAGTAAGTTTGAACTGTCTTAGCACACAACAGAAGGAAACAAGGTAATTATGGGAGATGAGGTCTGTGTTTCCCTTGATTGTGATAATCATGTCACAATCTATATGTATACCAAACTATCATGTCAGTCATCTTAAATATAACATACAATTTTTTCTTATCAATTATGCCTCAATAAAACTGGGGAAAAATTCAGCATCTGTTTTCATATTATTAAGATGCCATCATATTAAAACACCTTTTCACATTTATAATTACAGAAATTAAAATGATCATGATAAAAAGTTAAAAACTGAATCGAGGTCTTTTGTCTCTAGGAGAGTCAGTCGGGCTGTTGAGAGTTTCACCCCCACAGCTGTTTCCTGCCAGCTGGACAGCTGGGCAGAGTGGACAGACTGCTTTCCATGCCAGGACAAAAAGGTGAGACAGTAATGCCCAATTCCGGAGCATTTAGCATTTGGATTGTGCAGTATGCATTGAAATGGGGATAAGCAGTTGGCACTATAAATCTAGAAGTCTGGGGAGAAGATGGGTCTAGAAATAGGTATTCAGAAGCCATACACACATGACGGTGGAACATATTTCTGCTTCTTCTGATTTTGTTTGTAAGGCATTTGGATGAGGCTACACAGACATGTGTGTTATGGCTTAGATGGAAAAAAGTAGCCTTCCAGACATGGGCACACTGATGCCCACTAGCCTCTCTGGGTCCTGGCCAACCTACTGCCCTCCAGTGAGGGTCATCTGGAGGGACGGACGACTTGAGAACAAAATGCCAAGCTGTCCATGACCTTGGAAAACTGAGATAAACCAAAGCATGCCACACAGGGTGTTTCTGAGGATTTCACATTCATGTACTGAAAAAGGCTGACATGCCCAATGAGCAGATGTATATCTATCTTGCCCACATAAGTGGTTTTAATTGGTCCAAAATGATTGCTAAACTCAGTAGCATAAGGGGGATGTTGGGAGCACTCTGCTCTGGCAGGGAGCAGTATTACAGCTCTGTCTTTGTTCAGAATCACTGGCCTATCATGATAATAAAAAAACTAACTTCTATTCTGTTTTCTTAGTATTTTAAAATCTCTGCAGATAACGCACACCTCCACTGGGTGCAGCCCCTTACATGCTGCACCACTGCCTGAGCCTTGTCCACTAGCCTATTGCTGTCAAGCCTGTGTTTCAGCTTTGATTGAACAGCTTAGATTCTGGTTTGCACCTTATTTGCTGTGTTACTTTGGACATATCTTTTACCTTCTCTGTGCCTCTAATTCCTAACCTATAAGTGAACGTAGGAACAGTATGTACATCATAGAGTTTTTGAGAACATAAAATGAATAATGCATACAAAAGCACTTTTCATGGCATCTGGCACACAGTAAAAGTGAAAGTCGCTCAGTTGTGTCATGCTTTGTGACCCCAAGGACTATACAGTCCATGGAATTCTCCAGGCCAGAATACTGGAGTGGGTAGCTGTTCTCTTCTCCAGAGGATCTTCCCAACCCAGGGATCAACCCCAGGTCTCCCACATTGCAGAAGGGTTCTTTACTGGCTGAGTCACCAGGGCAAAGAGTAAGTGTTTACTAAATGTGAGCGGTTTCACTTCCTTTCTGTGCCCTCCTCTCTACCCCTCCTGCCTCTGCCTTGAATCAAGCCCTCTTTTTTCTTATTTGACCTCTCACAGAGTCTACAGATGGTTCCCCTGCCTCCAACCCCCTCCTCAGTGAGACAGGAAAGTGCTCTGGGAAGATTTGATGACACTGGTGGAAACACCATTTGGCCCTAGTTTGTTCTACTCTGAAGGCTTAAATTTATGATCTTGCCTCTCCCACCTCTGGGATATGCCAAAGAATTCTAGGCATTCCAGTTTAAAAATATCTGGCCCCCAATTCTCATTCTGCTTTGGCATTCTGGATTAATTTTGTGAATCTGCTGTGATAAATGCCACAAACTGGGTGGCTTAGAACAACAGAAATGCATTCTCTCACAGTTCTGGAGGCCAGAAGCCTGCAGTCGAGGGGCCAGCAGAGTCAGTCTCTCTGGAAGCTCCAGAGGAGAAGTTGTTCTTTGCGTCTTCCAGTTTCTGGGGGCTGCTCGCTCCAATCTCTGCTCCTCTGTCTGCACCACTCCCTCCCTCTGCGCGTTTCCCTCATGTGTATAAGTGATATCCCCCTCTGCCTTCCTCTGACACGGACACTGTGATGGCATTCAGAGTCCACCTGGATAATCCAGAGTAATTTCTCCAAATTAATGATGCCTGCAAAGATCCTTTTCCCAAATAAGGTAACATATACAACTTTCAAGGATCAGGACTTGATTTCTGTGCGTGGCCATTATTCAACCTATTATACATTGAAATAACATCCTAAAGCTACACTTTTCTCTTGTGTTACAGTTTAGATAGCAGATAGCACAGGTGAATGACTTACAGTTTACATCAGCATTGATTACTTTCTTAGGGATTCAAACAGTCGTGTCTTTAAGGTAATTCTTAAAATGATCCTGTTAACTATTTAATTGAAAGGCCATCTGAGTTTCTTTTTATTAATATATTTCTTCCTCTCAAAATCTCCCAAAGATGTGCATTTCTGAAAACAAGCATTGTCTACTAGGTAGAAAAGAAAATTATGTCTTAATGATACCAACCATGGGCAATGGCACAGAGAAGTCCCTGGGGGAGTATCCTTATCAACCTGTCTGCAATACAATGTCTTCATTATTTGATAACAACCTAGAAACTAGGGAGTGGGTGGGAATGAACCTGATACCTGCACCATCATTCCAAGTATAGAAACCACAGGAAGGATGTTAATGACAATAATAGTGGCCATTTATTAAATAATTTCTGTAGACCAAGGACTGTCCTAATGCTTTAAATAAATCATCTTCTTATTTGACTTTGGCAGCCAGTAGTGGGTGATAGACAGATAGACACCATCCTCCCCTTTGCTTAGGTTGCCCATTAAGAATGCAGCAGAGCCTCAATTTAAAGGCTGGCCAGTCTGATTCCAAAATGCCCATGAATCTGAACTGTATGCCTCTCCTGGAGCTATATGGAGAGTACTGAGTGATATTAGTGGTTACCTCATCCAATACCTTCTCAGTCATAATCATTCCAGAGTAGTCCAACAGCTATAAGGATGATGACAAAGTTGATAGCTCTTATTACTGGGCACACACCAGAATGGAACAGAGAGCCGATGTCTTTACCTGTGTGATCACTGATCTTTAGAACACTCTCAGATCTCTCTCATCATATAGATGAGAACACCAGGGGTCAGAGGAATTAAGGACTTTATCCAGTGGCACATACACTGTGAGTTGCAGAACTGGAATTCTAACCCAGTTTAAGATGGGGTCATTAATAGAATGTAACCTCCTAGACTTGTGAGAATTAAGTGAGACAAATAATGTAGAGGGATTTTCCTGGTGGTCCAGCAGCTAAGATTCCACGCTCCCAGTGCATGGGGCACAGGTTTGATTCCTGGTCAGGGAATGAGAGGGCTTCCCAGGTGGTGCTAGAACTTGCCTGCCAATGTAGGAAACATAAGAGATGTAGGTTCAACCCCTGGGTGAAGAACATCCCCTGGAGGAGGCATGGCAACCCACTTCAGTATTCTTGCCTGGAGAATCCTATGGACAGAGGAGACTGGTGGGCTATAGTCCACAGGGCCACAGTTGGTCATGACTGAAGTGACTTAGCCCTCACGCATGCACTCAGGGAACTAGATCCCACATGCCACAAACCGAGAGCTTGCATGTCTCAAATAAAGACCCCATATGCTGCAACTGGGACCAGGAATAGGCAAACACATAAATAATATTTTTAAAAGAATGTGTAGTGTTTAGGCAATAGTAAGCACTCAATAACTGGTAGCCACCATCATCACCATCAACACATTAGTAACTGCAGGTCTCATAACTGATGAATGTTTTTTGAGGGCAAGAAAGAGAAGAGAACTGGCTCTATATTGGTATGACAAGCTCTCTTGTATTTACTGCATTGTGGAACAAGAATGTGGGTAGACACTGAAAATATCTTCATATTCCCACACTGACCATTAATTATACTCTCTTCCCACCAAGTTTACAAATCTGCCATCGCTGTTATTAACTGACAGGCACGAAAGGCAGATGGACTGGTTGGAGCCTCACTTCTTTTTGCTACAACTGCTTCTTTGCTAAGGAGCAGTCATGTAGGCAGAAGTGAGCAAGATGAAAGAGAGGGCAAGTCACATTGCTTTGCACTCATCCCTGGAAGCATCTGGAAAAGGCTGCATTGATAATGATAATGATGTAGAAACCATTTCTGCTTATTAAGCACCAATGATATGCCAGGCACAAGGCTACATGGTCTCAGACCTCTTGCTTAGCTCTCACAAAACCCTTTTGAGCTAAGGTATCAGCACAAGCACTTTACATATTAGACAACAGATGCTCAGAAAAGATAAGTGACTTGCTCATGGGCAGTTGGTAAGTGAATCTGGGGTTTTAACCCAAGTAGGTCTGCTGATGCTGCTGCTAAGTCGTGTCAGTCATGTCCGACTCTGTGTGACTCCATAGACGGCAGCCCACCAGGCTCCTCTGTTTAATTTGGGGCTAATTTCATGTCCATGATCTTCCAACTATAGGACACAGGTGGAGGAATCATTAGTGATTTTGATTAGTGAAGTAAACTAGGTCAACCACCTCATTTTACAGATTTGGAAACTGACGCAGAAAGTACCAGGCACTGATACTGTACACAGTGAGTAAGAGATAGATTCAAGTCAGGAACTCAATTCTCTTGCTTTTCAAGTCATTGCCTTCCTGTTTACTTATTACAGTCTGGAAGGCAGGGCCTGTGGGCTGAGCCAGTGCCTTCCTATTTACTTACTTACAGTCTTAAAGGCAGGGCCTGTGGGCTGAGCCAGTATAAGAGGCAGCAGAAAATATGGTGCTGACTGACACTCTGTATGAAGCTTTCTATGCCCCCATGTTCTGTGTTGTTATATTATTTATCTCGTCAACTAGACTCTGAGCTTCTCAAAGACAGGGATGGAACTTCAATTTCTTGGAATATCCTACTGTTTAGCCTCCTCCTTATACACTAGTACCTCACACTGTACACCCTATAGAAAACAGTAACATAAAAACATCAAGCCCAAGATTGGTATGCATTTTATTCTTTCTGTCCTTCCTTCAGTATTTATTCATCTGAAGTCAAAGCTGGACACAGAGGCTCAGATGGTGTCTTCAGAGCTCTCTTTGTCTCTTAACGCCTTGCATGGGCTCTTTCTACCTCATAGGCAACATGATCACTTGATACCTGGCAACTTCAGCTAAAAAGGAACTGTCTTTTCCAAAAGTTCTGAAAGAAAATTCCCAGAGAGGACTATGATTGCCATAAGGCTGAGTCATGAACCAATCATTACCTGGTTTCCCTGCCTCATTCATATCCACACAAACCTGTGACTAAGGGGGTGACATCACCCCTACCTGAATCATATGAGATATGTTACAAGGAAAGGGGAGATGTCATGACCAGAAGAAATTTTACAAAGGAGAAGCAAGAAACATCTTCTAAAAGTGCCTCCTATGCAATCCATCATAGATCAAATGCCAAGTACATGAAGCCAAATAAGACACCGTCCTCCCTTTGGCAGCCCTAACCCCATATGAAAATTGTTCCTAAAATAAGGAGATAGATAAAGAAGTAGACAATAACAACCTTATATGACAAGTGCTAGGAGAGCGGGTTCATAGGGAACTGAGAATACATTACTGAGTTATAGAAGTTTTTCCCAAGAAGGTAAACCATGAGTCTTGAAAGATAAATAGGCACTAACTGGCTTCAGAAAGGGAAGATGGAGGTCCTTCCTGGCAAGGAGGAAGACCCTAGAAATATCTAGTCCAAACTTCTCATTTGATGTTTGGAGGCCCTAATTCAATATTCCAGCTGATGACAACCTCTGGTTGAACATCACCATTTATGATTACTCATCCCCTCCAAAGACAGCTTTGCAGGGAGCTCTCAATCATTAAGACAGTCATTCTTTATGTTGAGCTGAGACCTGCCTGCACCAATCTTGGTTGATTGATAAGACAATGAATATGTCTGCTTCCAAATCTGATTTAGTACAGATACCGGAGCCTCTTGCAGCCAAACAAGTTTGGGGGAACCATCTGCAGTGGGAATGTCTGGGACCAAGCCAGCTGTCACAGTCCCACAGCTTGTCTGAGTCAAGCACAGTGTGGACAGGATTTCCAGTGTAAGGAGACAGGTGAGTAGCATCTCAGCAGGATAACAGCTGTGCCTGTCAAACTTAATGTACAAAACAGTTCTCCAGGAGCTTGTTAGAATGCAGAATTCCAGAGCCCCGGAAGTTATCATTCTGAAAGTTTCAGATGGGACCTAGGAACCTGAACTTGAAGTCAAGCCAGCAATCCAAGTAACCTTGGTGCAAGTTTTTGGGAACATACATTGATTTTAAAAAGGTACAATTCACACATCCATCCAATCATTGAATAAATATTAATTGAGTGCATATGATGACCAGGTAATGTGCTACCTGCTGGTGATGCAGAGATAAAAAAATTCATGTGCTTGATCCTCAGCACTCCTAGACTCTTTGGGAGACAGACCAATAAGGCATCAATAACAATATCCTGTGATAGCCAGTGTAATGGGTGTATGTATAGGGTCCAATGTACAGATTCTCTGGCAGGGGGTGTCTAAATCTGCTTTGGAGAGTCAGGGCAGGATTCAACGTGGTACTTGAACTGAGACTTAGAAAATGAACAAGTGTGCTAAGAGACAAAATGTGCGAAAGCACACAGGTTTAGGGCCAAAATAAGTGCTCTGGGAAGACAGGCAGGGGATGGGCCAGGTTTCTAACTGGGGACCAGATGGCATTTGGAGACAGAGGAATGGGGAGGTTCTGGAGGGTGCAGAGCATTTTAGATCCCTGGGGCTGTGATGTGGAGACTGAATAGAGAGGAGGAGCCTGGGGCAGGGTCTGAGCTGAGGGCCTGCAGGTGGGAGCATCAAGACTGGGAGGAGGCTGGAGGTAGTGAGGATGAAAGGAGGATGGGACAGTGCTGAGCGCTGAAGGGCTGTTTCAGAGATGGA
The DNA here is from genome assembly GCF_023699985.2 of Odocoileus virginianus. Classification (NCBI taxonomy): domain Eukaryota; kingdom Metazoa; phylum Chordata; class Mammalia; order Artiodactyla; family Cervidae; genus Odocoileus; species Odocoileus virginianus. The sequence continues at coordinate 70,263,068 of NC_069678.1, read as the reverse complement.
ACAGATCCAGTGGTCATGTACGGATGTGAGAGTTGGACTATAAGGAAAGCTGAGTGCCAAAGAATTGATGTTTTTAAACTATGGTGTTGGAGAAGACTCTTGAGAGTCCCTTCGACTGCAAGGAGATCTAGCCAGTCCATCCTAAAGGAAATCAGTCCTGAATATTCATTGGAAAGACTGATGTTGAAGCTGAAACTGTAATACTTTGGCCACCTGATGCAAAGAGCTAAGTCATTTGAAAAGACCCTGATGCTGGGAGGGATTGGGGGCAGGAGGAGAAGGGGACGACAGAGGATGAGAGGGCTGGATGGCATCACTGACTCAATGGACATGAGTTTGAGTAAACTCCGGGAGTTGGTGATGGACAGGGAGGCCTGGCGTGCTGCAGTCCATGGGGTCAGAAAGAGTCAGACATGCCTGAGCGACTGAACTGAACTGAACTGAACGGACACAGGCCAGGAGGGAGGGGGAGTAGTCCTGGAGTCTCTAGAAGCACCCACCACCTCTGCTTGCTCAGGTCGCTGCCTGAAACGCCACCTGGTGTGTAATGGAGACAAGGACTGCCTGGATGGCTCTGACGAGGACGGCTGTGAAGACGCCAGGATCTCGGAAAATGACTGCAGCCAGTATGACCCAATTCCAGGATCAGAGAGGGCGGCCTGGGGGTGAGTCACTGCCTGCTGGCTCTGTGAGTCCCGGGCATGATCTCTCATCAATCACGAGTATTGGTTTCAGAGGGTCTTTGGAAGGAATTCCTCTAGAGTGCATCCTGAGAGGCCACCGTCACTCTGGTGTCTTACTTCATTCAGGCTGCTCTAACAAGATACCACACACTGGGTGGCCCATAAACAACAGAAACTTACTTCTCAGACTTCTGCGGCCGGAAGTCTGAGATCAGGGTGTCAGCCTGGTCAGGTGAGGGTGTTCCTTCAGTTAGCAGTCTTCTTGCTGTGTCCTCCCATGGTGGAAGGGATCAGGGGCCCTGTGGGTTTCCTCTGCAAGAGCAGTAGCTCCATTCATGAGGGGTCCACCCTGATGACCAAAGCACCCCCCAAAGGTCTCCCTCTACATACCACCACATGGGGGCTAGAGTTTTAGCGTATGAATGGGGGGGCACAAAATTCAGTTCATTGTTATGAATGATCTTGATTATGATTCAGTGTTATGAATTATGGTGATTTGCTCAGTCCTGCTTACATGACATAGCTCCTGTTTTCCCCTCAATGTCTCTATCCATATATCCTTATTTCACCCTTTCCCACTCTACTGCTCATCCCTCTTGCCACAATTCCATTTCCAAGGCCCTTTTATGAAGCTATCTCTTCTATGAAGGCTTCCAATATTCCCCCAAATAACTCTTCTCTGACTAAGTGCACTTTTCAGCAGCCCTATTCATACTCTGCTTTGCACTGCACCTGCTGATACAACCAAGGCTAACATAGAGACACACAGCAAAGTAAAGGACTTTAAGGTGAGACACAGTGGAGCTTGAATCTCCACTCTGCGACTGCTGACTTACACCTCTCAAGGACACTTTTTTTTTTTTTTTTAATCTTTGAGATCCAATCAGCCTTGATTCTAACTTTACTTCATTGCATACCTTAGGTTTAGGTCAAACCCACACACACAACACTCACTTTTTTTCTGAGATTTCATAAAGTTAGTTCCTTCTTTCTGGAATATCCTTCCCTATATTCCTATCTGGTTACCTTTTTACCTAGTATTATGCACTGAATTGCATCCCCCTAAAATTCATATGTGGAAGCCCTAACACATATGTGATTGTATTTAGAGATAGGGCCGTTACAGAGGTAATTAAGGTCAAATGAGGTCATAAGGGTGGGGCCCTAATCCAACAGGACTGGTATACTTATATGAGGAGGAAGAGACACCAGAGCTCTCTCTCTCACGACATGCACAGAGAAGGCGCCATGTGAGGACATGGCAAGAAGGTGGCTATCTGCAACCCAGGAAGAGAGGCCTTATCAGAAACCAACCCTGATGGTACCTTTCTCCTAGACTTCCTGCTTCCAGAACTGAGAGAACATAAATTTGTCAAAATTCTTGGAGTCAGCCAGACTTGGGTATTGTATGGGGTGTATTTTGCTATGACAGCCCAGTTAAGACACGCAGACCTCATCTCCAGCTGGTCTTTTTGACACTCCCTCTCCTCCTCTCAATGCTGTTTAGGCTGGCTTGGTCCCCTCCCACTGCTCCTAGCATCCCTGTGTGTCCTCCTCTCCCAGCACGTAGCCAACAGGACAGAGACATCTGTTTCCCAGGCTGAGAGATCCCTCATCATCTCTGCTTCTCCAGCACCCAGCACACGGCGGAGCTTGTAGTGACACATGGTATTGCTAGTCTTTGCTTTGGGCCTTGTCCCCTAACTTGAACATAAACTCTTTGAGGGCAGAGGCTGCTCTGATTCACGTTTTTCATCTCCTCAGCCTCTATATCAGAGCTTTTCCTAGAACAGTCTGTCACTGAGTATTGATTGCAGTGAAACAAATCAATATGAGCAGCTGGATCTTTACAGATGAGGAAACAGAGAGAGGTAGCAATCATCTCACAGCAGCTGGGCCATGTGGCAGCCCACTCCCAGTCACGCGTGGGTTCCGTGACATGCAGTGCTCATTCACTGTGCTTTAATTACCTTCACATCACAGCCCACCCACCAGTTAGGGCAGAATCCTGTAAGTGCATGTGGACACACACACATGAACAGATGATCAAGTATTTGTTTCTTCCAGACCAATAATATTAGTTTTCTGGGACTGCCATAACAAAGTGCCAAAAAACTCGGTGGCTTAAGCAATAGAAAATTTATTTTCTCAGGAGGCTAGAAACCGGAGATGAAGGTAGGATTGCTTTTTCTGAGGCCTCCTTGGCTGCTGAATGGGCGTCTTCTCCCTGTGTCCTCACAGGGTCTTCCCTCTGTCCATCCTGTGTCCTAGCTTCCTCTTCTTGTAAGGACACCAGTCATATTGGATTAGGGCCTTCCCTAATAAGCCCATTCTACCTCAATTGCCATTGTAAGGATCCTATCACCAAAATACTGTAAAATGCTGAGGTTTTGGGAGTCAGGACTTCAACATATGAATATTGGGAGGGCATATTTCAGGTTCTACCACCAAAATCTTGATTTTAAAAGTGACTATGGGATGAAAATAGTATGAGCATGAAATACTGAGGTGTTGACTTGGGAAATGATTGCCTTCTTATTGACAAAAAGATCTCAGACCACGACCCTGATCTCATGTGATTCAATCAGAAGAATTTCAAATATATTAATACTTGTTGGGTTGAGTACTTTGCTCACACTGAACACTGAAACCAGCAGAAAGTGGCCACCTCCACTCCCAACAGCTGACATTACGGTGGCTTTTCCATTCACTTATAAGCTCTCAGAGGCCTTTCCTGATATTTTATTTTTTTCTTATTTAGGCACTTCCCAGTTTTTAATTTTTATTTATTGTTACAAAAGTAATAACTATTTGAGGTTAAAAACTGAGCTTTTTCCTTCGCCATCCTTAACCTTGTCCCACCCACTTACCCTCTCTCTCTTCCTTCCCTGGAGCTGACCCCTGTTAAAAGTTGGGACTTCCCAGTCATGTAAAAATGCACTGCCAACGTACACTGTATGGAAATAATTCAATTAAATGTATTATGCATTATAGACATAAGTATATTTTATATAAATATGATTAGACTATACATACTGCCCACAACTTGTTTTCACTCAATATTTTGAAGATTTCCCACCATATCATCTACTGTCTTTTTCTAAGCAACAATGTAGTGTTCCATAACAAGGGTCAGCAAACCATGGCCTAGGTGCAAAATTCAGCCTGCAGTCTGTTTTTAAATAAAATTTTATTGAAACACAGCTTTTGCCCTACAGAGGAAGAGTTCAGTAGTTGCAGCAGAAATCTACACAACCTGCAAAGCCTAAATTATTTACTATATGGAACTTTGTAAAAAATTAAAAAAAAAAAGAAAAACAAAACAACTTCCCAATTTTTCTATAGTGTAAGTGTATGATAATTAAATTACCTCCTATGGAACTGAAAGATAATTAGATTATTTCCCCCTTTTTCCTTTCATAAACAGTGCTACAATGAACATTCCCATATATATAATTTTGTACACATATGTGACTATTTCTCCAGAACAAATTTCTAAAAAGTGGAATTTCTCTCTTTTTATTTTCACTAGGGCTTCTGCAATCAGATTTTCCAACTATACATAGGTTTTACTTATGGTTAGAGATGGCAGTACAATCTTAGAGCTTATGGTTCTTTTGAGTTTTTCTTTGGTCCATTAGAGAGCCTGTATTTATCAGCTATAGGTAGCAACATGTTCTATAGGTGGAAAGATAGAAATTGCAGGGTAAAGAGTAAGAACCTAGATTGTAATGTCCAAAAAATCTAGGGAAAAATTCCCAGTACTGACTATAGGCAAGTTACTTAATTTTTCTGAGCTTCAATTTTCACATTTGTAAAATTGTCATGTGGTTGAAAGCTAATGTATGCTAAATATCTGGTAAAATGTGTATTCAATTCATAACAGCTATTATTACATCACTTCCACTAATAGGAAGAAAGAGATGGAGAAAGGAAGAGAAGAAGGAAGTTCACTTATATTGAACTTCTACTATATGCCAAGAGCTCCATAATTATCCATTTATTCTTTAGAAGCAGGTTTTATTCATAATTCTTCCCCTGCTAATTTGCCTTTGTGCTTTTCACAAAGGAAATAAACATGACATATGCTATGCCAGAGGCAATCGCCGAATGCCGTGGGAACACAGAGGAGGGACAATTGTCTGTCCAAGATAATCAAAGGTGATACAGAGGAGGCAATGTTTGAGTTGGGTCTTAAAGGCTGAACAGAAGTTTGAGATGCAAAGAAAAGCAATCATTTTATTGTCTACAACATAAGAGGCTTAGATTGTAAGGTCTTCGAACTCTTAGTCAACTTCCATGCTTTTGTTCAGTTAACTTTCTCTTTTTAAGAAATTAAAGCTGTCTTTCACCTGTTTCACATTATTTTTACCTAAATATGGTTAAACCATCCATGACGTAAAACAGAGGACTTAGGCAGATAGACATGAGGTATTGGGCCAGGGGAAAAGAAGTATTACTATCAAGTGTACTTCTGTTTTACCCTAATGCTCTCATTTAGACATCACCAAATCAGATTTTTACTATTATGCTCTTCAAATGAGGAAAATGATCTTCAGGAAGTTTGTAGAAACTTTCTACAAAGCCACACAGCTAGTAAATGACAGAGCTGGAAGTTAAGCAGGTGTCTCCCTGACTTCTGGAGAAGGAAATGGCAACCCACTCCAGCATTCTTGCCTGGAGAATCCCATGGACAGAGGAGCCTGGTGGGCAATACAGTCCATGGGGTCACAGAGAGTCAGATATGACTTAGTGACTCAACTCCCTAAATTCACACTGTGTTTCTCCATGCTGCCTAGAAGACTACAGCCTTTCTGAGGATTAGATCATCAGCTTACCACTATGAGCTATATCAATATTTCAAAGTTAGTTTTTAGCAGCAGAAGTTCTTCTGAAACAATATTAACAAAAACCAACAGCAGCAACATTTTCTTAATATTTCATATGAGTACTATTGTGATTCCTTTACTTGTTTTAATTCATGCTTAACTCTGCGAGGGCAGTAGTATTAGCTGTTTGTTTGTTTTTTTTTTTTTTACAAATGACTAAACTGAAACACAGGGAGATTAAATGATCTGCCCAAGGTCAATCACACAGCTTGATGTGGCAGAGACAGGAAACAGATCTGGACTGTCTAGTTCCTGGGCTCAGAATTTTGATAATCATGCATATTCTTCTTCAGTTTACTCAACAAATATTTAGGAGTGCCTCCTATGTGGGAGCCCTGTCGAAGATGCTGAATGATGTTGTCTGGCTGGTCTGGTTTAAGGGAAGGTGGGAGGCTCATGTCAGGCCCACTCAGTTTCCCACTGTTTCCCAAAATGGCCCTTAAGGTACTGCAAGGAAACCTAGTGCCTCACATAACCCAGTTTGAGAAACACTGCTCAGCCTACCAGTTACATCAACATGCAGAGGATATTTTGTGTTATTCTTTGCTTTTCCAGTGCTCTCTCCTAGAAGCTGCTTTCTTTTTCAATTTAGGTATAATATCCTGACCCAGGAAGAAACTCAGAATGTGTATGATGCCAGGTACTACGGGGGCCAGTGTGAGACTGTATACAATGGGGAATGGAGGGAGCTTCGGTATGACCCCACCTGTGAGCGTCTCTACTATGGAGATGATGAGAAGCACTTCCGGAAGCCCTATAATTTCCTGAAATATCACTTTGAAGTAAGTCTGAACGGGGTGCTCACAGGCCACTGTGGCAGGAAGGCATGGAGGGCAAGTCTACTGGTGAAGATAGGATGACTTGCTTTGGAAGATTTTACTTGCTGGTGGCTGAAGCTCCCAATGCGCCTGCTCCCACACGTGCTCAGGGCTGAAGAGTCAAGGTCAGGGCCAGGGAGCCTCTGTAAACGGGACTGTTCTGAAAATGGGACCACCTCCGCTAGATCTCGGCTCTGGTCCTAAAGCAGTGAAATAGAGGGGGCCCTCTATTCTGGGCGGCTAGTCAGAAGCCCTATTTCCAGGTTTTGACACTATTAGAACAGATGTATATCAGACATTCAGCAACTCACTGTCCCTCCCCAGGCTCAGGTTCCTAAGATGTAAATTGGGGGCAAGACAGGAGGTGGCTGGGGTTCCTGAGACCTGCGCCCCTGCTTCCCCAAGGGCAGGCCCTCACAGATGACCTTCATCTCTTGGCTTTCTGTACATGATTTTGTTGGAAGAAAGGGTTCTGCTATTGAAAAGTGCTTGCAAACTGCTAAGGTTCCCTAAGATTCTCCACATCTTTAAAATTCTGCAGTCTCCTGGTCACCATGGAGCTCACAGTCAGCGCCAGGGCCTGCTCCTGACCATTCATTTCTCTACCCCTCACCCTGTGGGTAAGCCATCTGCACAGCACACCTCGCGGGAGGCTTACCAAGTTTCAGCTCTTCTACTTTCACACAAATTCTCCCACTGAATCTTCATTACAAGACAGTGGAACAGGTATTACCATTGGCCCATTTTAGATATTAAAAATCCCAGAGACTTAGAGGGATAAATGTCAGGCCCAACAGGTAGCAGAGACAAGATTTTTTTTTCTTTTTTTTTTTAAAGACAAGATTTAAATCCAGATCTATCTGAACTAAGCCTGGCTATACAGCATTTAGAAGGGAGGTTAGATGATGCCAATTCTCTCTGTATCATACACATTCTATCTACAGAGAGAGATGATAGGATGCCAGGACCCTGAACAACTATCTAGTCACATCCCTCATCCCCCCCCAAGTTTCTCAAAAGAAAAATATTGACAGAGGATAAGGCTAGTTTTATGGATTCTGTTTTAAGAAGTCAGTTCTTACGGTCCACAATAGCTATGATGTGGAAGCAAATGTCCATCCACAGAGGAATGGATGAAGAAGATGTGGTACATATATACAATAGAATATTACTCGGCCATAAAAAAGGATGACAATGCCATTTGCAATAACATGATTGGACCTAGACATTATCACCCTAAATAAGCCAGGCAAAGATAAACATTATACGATTGATCACTTGTATGTGGAATCTAAAGTATTAATACAAATCAACTTAAGCACAAAATAATAATAGACTCACATACATATAAAACAAACTTAGGGCTACCAAAGGGGAAAGGGGAAGGTGAGAGATAAATCAGGAATATGGGAGTAATGGATGCAAACTACTACATATAAAATAAACAATGAGGATTTACGGCATAGCACAGAGAACTATATTCAATGTCCTGTAATAAACTATAACGGAAATGAATCTGAAGCTACATACCTGAAACTAACACAATGCTGTAAATCAACTGTAGTTAAGTTAAAAAAAAAAGAAACTGGCTCTCTCCAGCCCACTTCCACCTCTGCCATCAGGTCTAAGTAAGCCAAGCTGGAAGACGTAGGCAATGCCATTTTCCTAACAGGAGGACGGTCGAGGGCCTATGTGTCAGACAAAATAGACTAGGCTATACTGTGGCAACAAAAGATTCTTCAATCTCAGTGCTTTAAAACAGTAATGCCCTTCTTTTGCTATTCATTCATCCTAACGTGGAAAGGAAACTCTAATCATCACGAACACTCAGGACCCAAATTAATGGCACCTCCCTCTCAACACATGCTCTTACGATTACAGAGTGAACCACCCATAGGCTCCTAACCCTCACTTGCTTAGCTCAAACAAAGCACATGACCACACCTCAGGTCAAGCTGGCTGAGAAATGCAGTCCTGGAATGAAATAACCGAACACTTTTGCATGGTCCCTTAACATACCTCTGCTTAGAACTGTCACCACCTGCCTGCCTTTGCCCATTGTGCATGCTTAGATATGGCTTTCCGTATTTCCCCACTACAGATTCAAGCAGGAAGGAAGGGTATCTATCTTCCTATCTTCTACACAGGGAGGACAAGCCCTCTGGAAAGAAAGAAGTGCACAGAACATTACAACATTTTATCAGAATTATGTGTGTACATTTAAATAAATATTTTAGTAGTACCACTAATTACTAAGCACTGCTGAATTTTCTGCGTTTTAGTATCAATTTGGAATATTCTTTTAAAGGAGTATTTATAATAATCTGAAACACTGGTTATTTTACAGAGAAAAGATTTAAATATTACCTATGAATTGGATTATAACTTTATGTGTACAAAGCTAACATTTATGTGTTTCCTTTCAGGCCCTGGCAGATACTAAAATCTCTTCAGAGATATATAATGATGCACATGATCTTCTTACTAAAGTAAAAAATGACAATTCTGCATCATTTGGACTGACCATTGGTGTGAGCCTTAAAGGCAGCCCAGTCATGGTGACTGCAGGTGTATCCACGTCACAAAATGCTTCCTTCTTAAAAAAGTTAAGCAAGTATAATGAGAAGGTATTAAAACATAATGCCCATGTTGCACAGTATTACATAATCTATGCCAAACACATACTACCTTAACTGCATTAAAAAGTACAGTAGTAATTGAACCTTCATTTGCTTGTGTAATTGGAAATGTCTGATCAGTGGTAATTATGTTCATTTTATTACACTTTCACATACAGAATCATCACAAAGGGAATAACATTGCATGATAAGACTAGTACTCTTATCACTTCCCCATCCTTTTTCATGGTTACCTGGAGCATACAGGGAAATACTTAGAATGGTAATGTCTTAAAGAGAAACAGCCAAGCCCTCTAAACTAGACTTGGAAGAATTCTACAGCAATCCTGACTTTTCCAAACAGATTGGATGGCTGGCCTCCTCAATGAATCTTTCTTCATCAACATTTCTTCATCAACCATTTACTACTAATTGGCTATTATCCTGTCTATTATCAGGCAATGCTTCCTTGAGGAAGTCAGGGAGTCTTCCTTAACTGATATCTAAAGACTAGTACCAGTTGTCTGGATGAAGTGAGGCAGAAGCTAACAGAAGGCTGTTCTCAGCCTGGGGAATGAGCATGTGCAAAGGCCTGGAGATGAGAGACTGCCTCACACAGATGTGGACTGAAAGGACTTCCACTGTCTGAAGTCCAGGTGGGAAGGGAAAACAGGGAGTGATAAGGATAGAGAGGTAATCAGGAGCCAGAGCAATATTGATTGATCAGAAATTTACCTGAAAGCCTCAAAACATTGATACCAGAACTTGGGATTTACAGAGGGCTCAAAACATTATTTTACATGATGCTGCTGCTGCTGTGTCACTTCAGTCGTGTCTGACTCTGTGCGACCCCACAGACGGCAGCCCACCAGGCTCCGCCGTCCCTGGGATTCTCCAGGAAAGAACACTGGAGTGGGTTGCCATTTCCTTCTCCAATGCATGAGAGTGAAAAGTGAAAGTGAAGTCGCTCAGTCGTGTCCGACTCTGAGTGACCCCATGGACTGCAGCCCACCAGGCTCCTCCGTCCATGGGATTTTCCAGGCAAGAGCACTGGAGTGGGTTGCCATTGCCTTCTCCGATTTTATGTAATGAAAATACAGTTATAAAAATTAACTTTGTTAACAAATATAAATTACATTTTGGAGCTTTGTCACAATAAGCTATTGATCTGAAGGGAAGTATTGTTCTGAGATGTGACTCTCACAGAGTCGTGTGGACTTTTCAAAAACCAGGTAGTTTCCTTCAACTTCCACTATCACTTTGGAACAAGGTTTACATTCTCTGCAAGGAAAGCTCATGCATAACCCACTTCCTCTGAAACCAATCCAACCTCACCCTGGTCCTCCTTTTTTTTTTTTTTTTTTTCATTATGATATCAGGATCCTGCATTTCTTGATTACTGAATGGTATAAGATTACCACTAAAATATAAGCTTTATGAGGGCAGGGATTATCTCATTCAAGACCATGTTCCCTGCATTTAGCATAAAGCATGTGATGACAGGCACTGACAGGTATTTGTTCAACAAATTAAATGATATTAGCATTTCACAATGTCATTGAAATATTCCTAAGCATAATTTTTAATGGATGCCTAATACTTATGTTGGAAGTTGCATAATACAATGCCTTAACTAGATAAAGATGTGGAGGTAAGAGTTGGCTGAGGGCAGGATAGAGGCAAGGAACACAATGAAACACACCATAATAATGAACTCAGTGAGGGCTGATAAGAACTTGATCTGGATGGCATAGTAGCAGCAGAGATGAAGGTACAGGAGAAGCCAGGTACACACTGGTGTCTAATATATGCTTGCAAAATGTAATAATGCTCCATTATATATATTTATATACATATATATGTAAATATATCTATACATTTACATATAATTCCCATAGTTATATGTAGGTGTATATGTATATATTACTATATATAATATATGTATACCACAGGCACTAAATGCTGACCTTTTACGTGATCTCATGTGGTAAAATATATACTCTTTTTGTTCTTTTCCCTCATTTAATGGTGGTCGTTGTTGTTGGCAGAAATACATCTTTATGAGAATTTTCACAAAGGTGCGGACTGCTCATTTTAAGATGAGGAGGGAAAACACCATGCTGGATGAAAGTATGCTGCAGTCACTAATGGAGCTTCCAGAGCGATACCATTATGGCATGTATGCCAAGTTCATCAATGACTATGGCACCCATTACATAACGTCTGGATCGATGGGTGGTGTTTATGAGTATATCCTGGTGCTTAACAGAGAAAAAATGGCAACAGCTGGTAAGTAGAATGGGCGTGTGATGCACATAGTGTTCAACGTGTACACCAGACAAGGTGAGCAGTTTTCTAGTCACTGACTCTCAGCCATGCATGATCTCATTTAGTCTCCATGACAACCCTCTAAGGTAGCATTAGTATTATTATTTATAGGAATTTGAGGTTCAACAGGGTGAAGTAGCTTGCTCGGAAGCACCACAAATAGAATTTGAATGCAGACTTGTCTGGCTGTCCAAAATCGTGCATTTTCTATGGCACCATAGTTATTTCTTTATTAAAGGGTCTCTGGGGTCTTCCTATTTAAAATGTTAAAACATTTTAAATGTAGATTCTTGGTGGGTAGAATGGCCATCCAAGCAGTCAGTGATGGCAGAAACCTAGAGTCATTCCAGACCCTTCTTCCCCTCCACTCCTGTAGATCTCTAAGACCCTTCAGTTCTCTCTCCTTAGCAGCTCTCCTCCATCCTTTCTTCTACATCCCCTCCTGCAATGGGAGGCTGGGTTTACATCTTTCACTTATTACTGCAGCAACTCCTAAATGGTCTGCAAAGGAAGACTCACCTCTTCCAATCCATTCTCAGCACTGCTACCAGAAGGATCTTTCTGCCTCACAGATCTTAGGATGTCACCTCCTTGCCTAAGATCCTGCGTGGCTAATACTAAAGCTCTAAAATCTTTAGCAAAACATCAACAATCTCCATGGTCTCACTCCAAACTGCCAGAATAGTGGTTCTAAAATGTGTGGACTCCCACCAACAGCATCAGCATCACCTGGGAATGTGTTGAAATGCAAATTCTCAGGTTCTCATCCCAAACCTGCTAAACGGGAAACTCTGGGAGTGGGTCCAGCAGTGTGTGTTTCGACAATCACCCTCCAGGTTATTTTGATGCTTAGTATAGTTTAAGAACCAGTGAAAATGTAGAAGGGTGAAAGGTGTATTCATTTTTCAAGCCCAAGTTCAACCTCCAAGTTTCAAAAAGTTTCTCTGACTGCACCAGTTCAGGCTGGTCACTTTCTTCCTTCAACACATTCATATAAATTGCACAGTTTAGTCTTTAAAGCAATTTTCCAAATGTTAATTATTTCTCTTCTCATCTAGACAGCAAGATCCTTAAAAGCAAGCATCGTGTCTGACACTTTTCCACCTCTTTAGCACTCAACACAGGGCTTAGTACACAGTGAGCAAGCAAAACAAGACATTGAGTTTGAAGAGGGTGTTAACTTAGATTCCTGACTAGGGCCATTCATAAACTCGTCCATCTATCTCTGTATCCACTCTTTTATAATTCAAATATCTATTCAGTATCTTCTACATGTTTGTGCTAGGGATACAAAAGCAAGCAACTCTAAACACAGTCCCTACCTTCCTGCAGCATAATACTTAACAAACTGCAGGTTGAAACCCAATAGTAGATCCTGAAATCATTGTATAGATCACAAACATTTTGAAGAACATGGAAGAGAAAATATCATAATGGATTGTAGGCAGTGAGTATAAGTTATTGCTTCAAGAAACTTCTTTTGGTTAAAGACATATATATGTACAGAGTCATGACAAATGAAATAGTTCAGGATAGATCAGTATAAAAAAAGAGTTTGAAAAACTTAATTCAAGTGGATCTTATTATGAGTCACTCAAAACCATAAGGAAGGACAAAGAGCTAACATTTATTGAGTACTTACTAAGTTCCAGGGCTGTTGTATATATTCTTATTTAATATTCTTGACAAGATTTGGAGGTTGGTGTTCCTCTAGTTTTAGCCCCAGAAATGCTGAGGTTCCTTAGGGAAGTTAATTACTTCCCTATATTTGGCCCAGGGCTGCAGGAAACTGGCGTCAGACCCGTGGACCTGTATCTTTTCACCATGTGTTTCTGGTACAGCCTTTCATTTGGGCTCTGTCTTTGGTACTGGATTACTAATTAATTGCCTGGGGTATCTCAAGCCCCCTCTGCTTTAAAATCTGTGAGGCAGAAATGGGATTCCAATGTGGTTAATATTCAAAAGGAGCCCACCAACGAATTGTCCCAGGGATAATTACCTCAGCTCTGTTTATAGAAAACCATATGTCGATAATAGCACAATTTGCTATTTGTGAAGAGCTGATTTTCTATAAATCCGGAAAGTTAGTGTTGCTTTTCTATAAATATGGAAATGTGCTAATCATCACCTCATCTGCTGGAGCCCGCTAATAAATCAGAATGTCATTTACATATTAACCTACAAAGAATAAAAACATCTACCTTCTTTCCCTTTGACAAACAGAATCACGCATACTCTCACTCCATGTTTGATGTTTGTCTAATTTTCTCTTTGTCTCTTTCTCATCCTATCTTTCATTCCTTCCCTCACTCTCTTCTTTTTCAAAGTCTTTTTTCTCTCTGGGTGTCTTTGACCTATATGACTTTAATAATATTTATATTCTATTAAGTGCTTGTTTCTAAGAAACACTGTGTGGTATACATCCCCTCCCTCAAAGAGCTGAGCTTGGAATGGAATGATTTAAATGAACACGGGCTGGTTTGCTTTGGGGGGACTCATCCGTCCTTGGGTTTGCCTCAGATCCTCTATGGGTTCATCCCAGAGGATGCACGAGGCTGTTTTCTTCTAATGTGTCCTTTAGATAAAATGCTTCTCCCCTAAAGACAGCATAAAACCGTGCATCAAAAATCAAGGGACGTCTTGGATGTTGGGGAGGTGATGTTAGACTTCAATGGGACCCTAGACTTTCCTCAAGGGCTGCTGCTGACAGCTTTCTACCTTCTACAGGGATCTGTATGGCTTTGGGCTGGAATTTCTGGATTTAGATTTTTTTTTCTCCTTCATCCCTTCTTTGGAGCTCCTATTATTTGTCTTTATATAAAAATATGACAAAGAGAATAGTACATTCACCATCTGGCCTCTCTGGAGTCTGGCCCTATTACCGAGCTGATAATTTACCTAGGGCAGGTTAAGTATTTCAGTGACACTGTTCTGTTCATGTATGTTTCCTGATTCCTTTTGTGTGCGTGCTGTCAGCCTCCAAAACACTTCCCTGTCTTGCCAAACTGACAGATTTCAACTTATTCTTCGGAACCTTGTACAGGTATCCCCACCTCTGTGAAACCTGCCCTGACATCCCTCTGCCCATTCTTTCATAGTTTTGTTCATACAGATATTCATTCATCAATTATGTTTGTATATGTGCCAGGTAAACAAAATAGATATCGTTCCTGTTCTTGCAAAGCTTACAATCTAGTCGAAGAAACTAAATAAACACCTTAAAATCCAGATGTCATTCTTGGTTCCTCCTTTACTTTCTGCCCCTCATCAGTGAGATCTGTCATCTTTTATTTCTAAAGCATACATGGCATCTGACCACATCTCTATTACCATCTAACTGGTCCAAACCACTGTGATCTCTTATCTGGCCACTGCTAGAGTATGATGGCTTTTGTTTTGTCTTTCTTTACTTTTCTCCTCTTTCCTTTTACTTTTTCTTTCATTTCTTTCTATTCTTGTTGTTATCACTGTTGTTCTGCAAACACTAACATAGCAAGCTTATTTTAGCCTACAGCCTCGGTACTAGCAGTTCTCTCCGTCTGGGCTACCCTTCCCTCTGATGTTTGCATAGCTGTATTCTAACCATTCAAATCTCAACTTAAATGCCCCCCTTTCCAAAAGGTCTTTTATGACCATGTAGCAAGTCCCTCTTTGGTATAGCATCCTATTTTGATTCTCAGGCTATCACTATATATTCAGTAATGTTCACATGCTTATTTGTTTATTGTCAACCTCTTCTTCCTAGTATGCATGTTCCATGAGAGCAGGGACCTCACATGTTTTGTTTGCTATTATATATTCATTTCATAGAACAGTGTTTGGCCTTAATAGCTTCTGTTGAGTGAGCTAATGAATATATATATGAAGTGAAGTGAAATGAAAGTCACTCAGTCGTGTCCGACTTTTTGAGACCCCATGGACTATACAGTCCATGGAATTCTCCAGGCCATAATACTGGAGTGGGTAGCCTTTCCCTTCTCCAGGGGATCTTCCCAACTCAGGGATCAAACCCAGGTCTTCCTCATTGCAGGTGGATTCTTTACCAGCTGAGCCAATTGCAAATTGTGATATGTGCTATGTAGAAAATGAACAGGTTGTAGAAATAGAGACTAACTGTGGAAGGAGAGGGAGCAGACAGTCAGTTTAGGATTATCTGGAAAAGTCTCTTGAGGAAATAGGATAAAGTCCAAAAAGATACTCAGAAGGAGACTCCCAAGACAAGAGGGAAGGTGCCCTGGGCAGAATGGACAGCCTGGAGTGTTTGAGAACTGAAATAAGAATGTGTGGCTGAAGCCTGCAGATAAGGTGGGGGATGGAGGGAGCTGAGGTTGGAAGTAGCTGCAGATGGTCTTTCTGGTCGTGGTAAAAAGTATAGACCCTGTCTGCAGTGAAAAGGAAATCCCTAAAAGTTTACCCAGCAGTGCCATGGTCTAATTTCTGTGTCAGTAGGTCATTCCACTGTCTGGAGAGCACAGATTAGAGGGGGTGAGAGCAGACTCAGGGAGCACAGTTAAAAGACTCTTGTTGGTATCCAGGTAAGGAATCAAGAATGGAGATGAAAGAATATGATCGATTTGAGACATATTTTGAAATAGAGTTTAGGTAATTTGCAGATGACCTGGGTATGAATTGTGAAGTGTAAATACTCCTTCTATATTATATTTCAACCACACACACACACACACACACACACACACATATTAGGGCGAGAAGAACATGATGAGTGTGCCTGGGAGGGCCAACTTCCTAGGAGAGGTACCTCTAGGCATTTGGAAATATGGCAGGGATTCTCAAGCCAAGAAAATAATCCAGAATATATATGTATGTATATATAAATTCATATACTATACTAATTATAATTATCTATATGTGTCTTCTACTAGACAATGAACTAGACTTTCCCTTTATGGCCAATGTAGGTAGGTCTTGCACGTGCATGCTCAGTTGTTTCTGACTCTTTGTGACCCTATGGACTGTAGCTGCCAGGCTCCTCTGTTCATGGAATTTTTCAGGCAAGAATGCTGGAGTGGGTTGCCATTTCCTTCTCCAAGGTATCTTCCCAGCCCAGGAATCAAACCTTTGTCTCCTATATCTCCTGCATTGCAGGTGGATTCTTTACCTCTTGAGGCATTCAGGCTTCCTTGACACATTTGGCTTAGCCTCTGTGACCTTTGTCTCTCAAATGCCACAGGAAACAGATTTTCTTATAAGTTAAGGAATCTAAGTCAGATAAGATACCTCCATCTGGAATGATGTGAGGGAAACTATGCGTGGAATAGAAAGTAAACTAATAGCCCTCAAAACTCTAAAGGTTCATGATTCTATTGCTGTTGCTTAGACGCTCAGTTGTGTCCAACTCTTCTGCAGCACCAGGGACAGCAGTCCACCAAGCTCCTCTGTTTATGGGATTTTTCAGGCAAGATTACTGGAGTGAGTTGCCACATCCTCTTCCAGGGAATCTTCCTGACCCAGGGATTGAATCTATGTCTCTGAGTCTCCTGCATTACAGGTGGATTCTTCACTGTTGAGCCACCAGGGAAGTCTCTTGATTCTGTAATTTGGAATATTGACAAGGTCTGCAAAGGTCTTAAAGAGAACGACTTATATTGATGCTCCGCTTGTGAAGGAAGCCAACAGCATTTTATAGCCCCGTGAAAGCCATCAGGCAATGTGGTATCTTTTTACAAAGATATCTTCATTTTTGGTTCTTCCATTTAAAAGCTAATACTTTGTATCTCTGAGTTTCAGTTTTCCCATGACTAATGTAAGTATAATAAACTACTTTTAAAAACCATTACAAGAATTAATGAAGATATTTCTAAAAAGCATCATGATAAAGAAAATACTGTGTGAGCAGTGATTATTATTATAGATTACAGTTTTAGGTGTGGTGAGTAAGTAGCAGAATCATTTGATCAAGGTCTGTGGAATGAAGAAATATGCTGGCAGATAGTAGTGAGGGATCTAAACTTGGGAGTCAGACACATCTGGGTGGAGATCTTGGTTCTACCATTTAATATTGCATGACCTCCGTCAGGGAACTTAATTTCTCTGAACCTCAGTTGCTTTCAAGACCCAAATAGGAATGATAATAAAGGCTTGTTTGAGAATAATTCCAAGTATCAATACATTTTGGATGGTAAGTGTTTAAAGAGATTTGTTTTCCCTTGAATGCAGGATGTTAGTATAGCTTAGTGTTTGAAAATATAAGTTCTGTCACATTACTAACTGTGTGATTACCGGCAGATAACTTAATCATTTTAAGTCTTAATTTCTTCATCCCTTAAGCTGAAGGTATTAATGGTATTTAACTCATATTAATTGTGAAGAATAAGAAAAGTTATCCACAGAAAATATTTAGAGTAATGCTAATGATAATGAGTATTCATTAAGTATCAATTGCTGAAAAAGGTTCTAATTTAGATTCTTTATGTTCATATCTCATCTCTACCACTGACTGACCATGTGACCCTCAGGCAAATGCCCTCAGGCAAATGCCTCCCTCCTCCTGCCTGGTTCCTGTTCCCCTAAATGAGACACTGGCAAAAGACACTTCATAGGGTTGTTATGAATATGAAATGAAACAGTCTATGTGATCAGGGCTTCCCTCATAGCTCAGTCGGTAAAGAATCTGCCTGCAATGCAGGAGACCTGAGTTTGATTCCTGGGTCAGGAAGATCCCCTGGAGAAGGAAATGGCAACCCACTCCAGTATTCTTGCCTGGAGAATCCCACGGACAGAGGAGCGTGGCCAGCTACAGTCCATGGGGTTGCAAGAGATGGACACAACTTAGCAACTAAGAGAGAGAAAGAGGTGTGATCAGGTGGCCCAGGGCCTGACATATAGTAAGAGCTTAAAAATGGTACTTACGGCTGCACTATGTTGGTGCAGGAACACTATGATGGAAATGGGTGAATTTAATTCAGATGATCGTTATATCTACTACTGTGGCAAGAATCCCTTAGAAGAAATGGAGTAGCCCTCATAGTCAAAAGAGCTTGAAATGCAGTGGTTGGGTGCAATCTCAAAATATGATAGAATGAACTTGGTTTGTTTTCAAGACAAACCATTCAACATCACAGTGATTCAAGTCTATGCTCCAACCACTAAAGCTGAAGAAGAAGTTAAATGGTTCTATGAAGACCTATAAGACTTTATAGAACTAACAGGAAAAAAAAAAGAAGTCCTATTCATCACAGGGGACTGAAATGCAAAAGTAGGAAGTCAAGAGATACCTGGAGAAACAGGCAAGTTTGGCCTTGGAGTACAAAATGAAGCAGGGCAAAGGCTAATAAGAGTTTGCCAAGAGAATGCACTGATCATAGCAAACATCCTCTTCCAGCAACATAAGAGAAGACTCTACACGTGGACATCACCAGATGATCAATACCGAGATCAGACTGATTATATTCTTTGCAGCTGAAGATGTAGAAGCTCTTTACAGTCAGCAAAAACAAGCCCAGGAGCTGACTGTGGCTGAGATCATGAGCTCCTTATTGCAAAATTCAGACTTAAATTGATGAAAGTAAGGAAAACCACTAGGCCATTCAGGAATGACCTAAAACAAATCACTTATGATTACACAGTGGAAGTGACAAATAGATTTAAGGGATTAGATCTGATAGACAAAAGTGCCTGAAGAACCATGGACAGAGGTTTGTAACATTGTACAGGTGGCAGTGACCAACACCATCCACAAGAAAAAGAAATGCAATAATGCAAAATGGTGTCTGAGGAGGCCTTACAAATAGCTGAGTAAAGAAGAGAAGTGAAAGGCAAAGGACAAATGGAAAGATACACCTATTTGAATGCAGAGTTCCAAAGAATAGAAAGGAGAGATAAGAAAGCCTTCTTAAGTGAACAATGCAAAGAAATAGAAGAAAACAATAGAATGGGACAGACTGGAGATCTCTTCAAGAAAACTGGAGATATCAAGGGAATATTTCATGAAAAGATGGACACAATGAAAGATAGAAATGGTATGAACTTAAAAGAAGCAGAAGATATTAAGAAGAGGTGACAAGAATACACAGAAGAACTCTACAAAAAAGGTCTTAATGACCTGGAAAACCACAATGATGTGATCACTCATCTAGAGCCAGACATCCTGGAGTGTGAAATCAAGTGGGTCTTAGAAAGCAATACTACTGACAAAGCTAGTGGAGATAATGGAATTCCAGCCTGTTATTTCAAATCCTGAAAGATGATGCTGTTAAAGTGCTGCAGTCAATATGCCAGCACATTTGGAAAACTCAGCATTGCCCACAAGACTGGAAAAGGTCAGTTTTCATTCCCATCCCAAAGAAAGGCAATGCCAAAGAATGTTCAAACTACCACACAATTGCACTCATGTCACATGCTAGCACGATAACGCTCAAAATCCTTCAAGCTAGTACTTGAACTGAGAACTTCCAGATGTACAAGTTGGATTTAGAAAAGGCAGAAGAACCAGAGATCAAAATGCCAATATTTGTTGGATCATAGGAAAAGCAAGGGAATTCCAGAAAAACATCTAATTCTGCTTCACTGACTATGCTAAAGCCTTTGACTGTGTGTACCACAACAAACTGTGGAAAATTTTTAAAGAGATGGGAATACCAGATCACCGTACCTGACTCCTGAGAAATCTGTATGCAGGTCAAAAAGCAACAGTTAGAACCAGAAATGGAGCAACAGACTGGTTCCAAACTGGGAAAAGAGTATGTCAAGGCTGTATATTGTCCCCTTGCTTATTTAACTTATACGCAGAGTACATCATGAGAAATGCCAGGCTGGAGGAAGCACAAACTGGAATCAAGATTGTGGGGAGAAATATTAATGACCTCAGATATGCAGATGACACCACCCTTATGGCAGAAAATGAAGAGGAACTACAGAGCCTCTGGATGAAGGTGAGAGGAGAGTGAAAAAGCTGGCTTAAAACTCAACATTCAAAAACTTTGATCATGGCATCCAGTTCCATCACTTCATGGCAAATAGAATGGGAAACAGTGAAAATAGTGACAGACTTTATTTTCTTGCACTACAAAATCACTGAAGATGGTGACTGCAGCCATGAAATTAAAAGACTCTTGCTCCTTGGCAGAAAGGCTATGACAAACCTAGACAGCATATTACAAAGCCGAGACATCACTTTGTCAACAAAGGTCTGTCTAGTCAAAGCTGTGGTTTTTCCAGTAGTCATGCATGGATGTGAGAGCTGGACAATAAAAAAGTCTGAGAGCCAAAGAATTGATGCTTTCAAACTGTGGTGCTAGAGAAGACTCTTGAGAGTCCCTTGGACAGCAAGGGGATCAAACCAGTCAATCCTAAAGGAAATCAACCTTGAATATTCATTGGAAGGATTGATACTGAAGCTCCAATACTTTGGCCACTTGATGCAAAGAGCCAACTCATTGGAAAAGACCCTGATGCTGGGAAAGATTGAGGGCAGGAGAAGGGGATGACAGAGGCAGAGATAGTTGGATGGCATCACTGAATCAATGGACATGAGTTTGGGCAAACTCAGGGAAATAGTGATGGTCAGGGAAGCCTGGCATGCTGCAGTCCATGGAGTCACAAAGAGTCAGGCATGACTGAGCAACTGAACAACAATGTTGGTATTACTATTACCACATTCATTACTCCCAGCTTTCTAGTTGCTAATTCTACAGTGTTAACTATTCTCACATCTTTAATGTGGGGAAAATAAGGCAACCTATCTCATAGGTCTCTGAAATTGGTCAGTTTTGAAACATTGTTCAAATGGAAGAAACATCATTATGCCCAGCCTGCAGTGGCCAACACTTCTGCTGTAAGTCTTGGAGTCTTAGCATTCATGCCTCCTTCCCTTACCTGGACATTTTTTAAAATCAAGGTCATTCATTTCTGTCCCTAGAGCTTCATCCAATTTGGAGGGACTGCTCCTCCCATTGATCAAGGTCACTTTGAATTCTTATCACTATCTTTCAAAGCCTTAACAAGCTCAATCAGTGCCTGTGTTCCACCATGCCTCCCTTTGATGGATGCCAGATAACAGTGACCCTGGAAATGACCCTTTCAGTGAAAATGCAGTACATTCAGCCCATCACTGATCATCACTCTCCAGCTAGGGTCCTTGGGCCAACTGCTCTACTACCTAACACACTGGGTAGAAAAAGCCATAGGGACATGACAAAAATCTCACTAAAGTTGATGTCAATTACAGTTTTACATTCTCTTCCTTTATCTTCTTTCCTTCTCTTCATTTATTCAATGGCTTTTCATTCAACAAACATATATTAGGCACACAAAATATGATTAGCACTATCTAGACACCAACATGGATTCTATTATCTCATATAGCAGGTAACAGGGTTTCTCTGTTATTATCATGTGATTATAGTCAGGGATGATTTATTAGAGGGACAACCAGATTGGTTAACACCTATAGTGAATTAACAATTTATTTTTGTATTCACTGTACTTAGAAATAACTGTAATATTTGGTTCTAACAATATATATTTAAAATATTTGATTCTAATTAATATATTACCTCCTAAGGTTGGTAAAATACAGTCATTCACATCTGGTACTAAAGATGATCTTCATAATCGCTTATAAGGAATTTATTAATATTTTTCTCCCCAATTCTATAGAGAAAGCTTAGGTATAAAGAGCCCAAGTAATTGGCTCAACATGATTTAGTTAGTATTGAATTAAGGTCTTCTGATGTAGAGTTTATATCTTGTCCAAGTATTTACCTCCCATCACCCCCTCCCCATTTCTTCACACTCTGTCATTCATTCTGATACTATATTCCACGGGCTTAGACTCTAGCAGCAGTGGTAAAATGGCTAACACACTGAGCATTTCATCACATGGCAGACACTGAATTAGGCATTTAAATGCACTATCTCATTTTATCCTCAGGAAAGACCTGGGAAGAGCATACTATAACACTCAATTTACAAATAAAGAACTGAAGTTCAGCAATGTTAAATATCTTGTGCAAGGTCAAGTTTGCCTTGTTATTACAGGTGGAGTCCAAGTTCAATGTGAGAACTGTGATATTAACAAACATTCTATAATGCCTCAGAGATGTTTTACCTAGGGTTTTTAAAACTATAGGCTACAGCCCACTAGCAGATTGTAAGAGAAATTTAGTGAGCTATGACTAGCATTTAATAAAATGAAACAGAACACAGTAGGAAGGAAAGCCTCGGAGAGCATCACAGAAAGTATGGTTAAGAGCTGCAACTTATTTTAGCTGGCTGTGAGTGGGCTGGATCATGATGTAAACCGTATTGCTTACTTTTGGGGGTAGTCATACTGTTTTAACGCAGTGTGCTCCGCTGACTGTAGCCATGCATCTAATCACTTTAAATAAAGGAAATATCATCACTAGCCATAACAAAGGCACTAGGAAGTATATTAGTTAGTGTTCTCCAATACATACTTTACTTATATAAGTAAAGAGAGTTCTTATAAAATATTGGCCCACACAACGATAGGGCCTGACAAGTCCCAAGATCCATATTTGGCAAGCTGTGGGCTTAGGGGAGTTGATGATTTAGTTCCAGTTTGAGTTCAAAGGCCTAAGAATCAGGGGAGCTGATGGTGTAGTCCCAATTTGAAGGTTGGAGGCTTGAGACCCAGAAGGAGCTGATGTTTTAATTTGAGTCCAAAGGCAGGAAGAAAGCCAATTTTCCAGTTCAAGGCAATTAGGCAGGAAGAATCCTCCCTTTTAAAAAGAGCTTATTTAATTATAATTGGAGGATAATTACTTTACAATAATGTGTTGGTTTCTGCCATACATCAACATGAGTCAGCCATAGGTATACATGTCCCGCTTGAACTTCCCTCCCACCTTCCACCCCATCCCACTCCTCTAGGTTGTCACAGAGCACGAGATTAGAGCTTCTTGCATCATAGGGCAAATTCCCACTGGCAATCTATTTTAAATATGGTAATGCATATGATTCAATGCTACTTTCAATTTGTCCCACCCCTCCTTCTCCGACTGTATTCACAAGTCTGTTCCTTATGATTGTGTCTCCTTTATTGCCCTGCAAATAGGTTCATCAATGCCCTCTTTCTAGATCCCATATGTATGTATTAATATACAATATTTGTTTTCTGACTTCACTCTGTATAACAGGCTCTAGGTTCATGTACCTCATTAGAACAGACTCAAATGTGTTCCTTTTTATAGATGAGTAATAGTCCATTGTATATATGTACCACAACTTCTTTATCCATTCATCTGTTGATGGACATCTAGGTTGCTTCCATTTCCTAGCTATTGTAAATAGTGCTGTGATGACCACTGGGATACATCTGTCTTTTTCCATTATGGTTTCCTCAGGGTATATGCCCAGTAATGAGATTGTTGGCTCATAAGGTAGTTTTACTCCTAGTTTGTTTTTTTTTTTTAAAGGAATCCATACTGTTTTCCATAGTAGCTGTATCAATTTACATTTCCAACAACAGTAAAAGAAGGTTCCCTTTTCTCCACACCCCCTCCAGCATTTATTGTTTGTAGATTTTTTGTTGATGCCCATTCTGATCCTTGTGAGGTAATACCTCACTGCAGTTTTGATCTGCATTTATCTAATAATGAGCGATGTTAAGCATCTTTTCATGTGTTTATTAGCCATCTGTATGTCTTCTTTGGAAAAATGCCTATGTAGATCTTTTGCCCACTTTTTGACTGGGTTGTTTCTTTCTCTGGTATTGAGCTTCATGAGCTGCTTGTATATTTTGGAGATTAATCCTTTGTCAGTTGTTTCATCTACTATTATTTTCTCCCATTCTGAGGGTTGTCTTTTCACCTAGTCTATAGTTTTCTTCCCTGTGCAAAAGCTTTTAAGTTTAATTAGGTCCCATTTGTTTACTTTTGCTTTTATTTCCATTACTTTAGGAGATGGGTCATAGAGGATCTTGCTGTGATTTATGCCAAGGAATGTTAGGCAGGAAGAATCCTCTCTTTTTATCTATTCAGGACTTCCAATTGAATGAGGCCCACCCACTTTAGGGAGAGCAATCTGCTTTACTCAAGCTGCTGATTTAAATGTTGATCTCATCCCAAAATACCCTCACAGAAACACCCAGAATAACATTTGACCAAATATCTGGACACCCTGGCCCAGTCAAATTGATCCATGCAATTAACCATCACAGGAAGGTAGTCAAAGGGGAAATCTAGAAGCAGATGTTAGTATTAACTGCTGAGACAGGTGTGTGAAGTCTCATGTAATGAAACAGCTTATCCAAATGAAAATGAAAAAACAGGTAATCACTGAGTTCTAACTCTGTGGCATGCAGCATATTGAGTGCTTACATGCATTTCATCCCATTTAAACTTCCTGGCAATGCTTTGAGCTGTATTTTATGGCTGTAGCCATTTTACAAATGATGAAAACAAGGTACTGAAAGATAAATGACACATCCAAGGTGACACCACCGGTTAGAAGCAAAGTAAGCTTTGAAATGAGGATTTCTAATTCCTGGTTCAGTGCATCTGTGATATCTCTGGATATTTATTTTGCTTATCTTCTTTTTTTAAAACTATTAAACTGCTTGTGATAACTTTGAAAGTGGTTAAGTGAGGTTTTAAAAATACCCAAGGGAGTATCATCGGCTTCCTAGGTGGCACTAGTGGTAAAGAACCACCCTGCCAATGCAGGAGATGTAAGAAACATGGGTTCTATCCTTGAGTTGGGAAGATCCCCTGGAGGACGGCATGGCAGCCTACTCCAGTATTTTTGCCTGGAGAATCCCATGGACAGAGGATCCTGGTGGGTTCCAGTCCATGGGGTCACAGAAGAGTTGAACACAACTGAAGCCACTTAGCATGCGTGCACACAAAGTTGTATTGTACTCAATATTCACTCCTAAGGGCAGTATTAGGTCAATTGAATCTTGACTAGGAATTCTAACAGAGAATTGTTAACAGTTAAACTGACCAGCTGCTAATAGGTCTGTTCTGAAGCTTAGGTACGTTCCCAGAGCTAGGAACAAGCATGGTGCGCTGTCACCCATGGCGTGCAAAGAAGTGAACCTTAAAGACCTGTAGGCCATAAACTGTATCTAAGCCACCAGTGGCAGGGAGTTTTAATAGCAAATGCTCCTGGGACTGTTGAGTCGAGGACTGTGACACCAGATAAGGGCTCAGCCAGAAAGTACTGTGGTCCAATCATTGATGTCTGTCAGGGTTAGGGGCTGGCCCATGGTAGAGCTTCGATGTCTTTCTGGCTGGGGTAATTCAGTATCCAATCCCACCAATCCTGGACATCCTCCAGAGCTGTCCTTACACTCCGGAGAGTCAGGGGTGGATTCCTAAAGGGTCTGAGCAGCGACTGAGAACCTCTGAGCTATGTATTTTCTGTTCCTTTACTAGAATGGGACAAAGGCAGCCCAGATGGTTAAGCTGTATATGAGGAATAATTGGGGAAGATGGACGTGTAATCTAAGTTTCTCAAATTTTTCATATATTCCATCACATTTATATATTATTGCTATTTTTTGCTTATAATTCCCTTTCAGGGAGGTTCTGAGCAGAGCATTTTTCCCTTCTTAAGAGGCAGGAAACAATCTCCAAGGAAAACTCTTCTCATAATCCAATCTCCATCCACTCAGCAATCTATCTCCTCATCTAGTAAATATTCAGAGAGAACCCATGATTTCCAGAGATATGGGGTAAAACACACAGATCTCCATCCTGGAGAAATATGTAGTCAGTTGGGGGCTAAGAATAATACACTGTGATAAGTGCTTGAATAGAAATAAATTCAGTAGAAGTACAGAGGGAGCAACCCACCCTTTCTTCCCCTCCCATCTTCTAGACTCCAGAGACACTCAAACCTGATCTTCTGAAGTTAGTTGGAGTAGGAGCGTGCCTGGTGGAGCATGTAGCTGGATCTTTCTAAGAGGAGAGAGCTGCATGGGAGTGGCTGAAGCAGCAAGGGGTGAGAATGAGCAACAGGAGACGAGTGACTCACCCCAAGGCGGCCAGACTTTGTGGAGGGCTTGCCCCCAAGGCCAGTGCAAACAGGAGAACAATCCAGTGTTTAGGTTATTGCAGGAGGAGTGATGATGTATCAGTAACCTGAAAATGTAGTCAATGTTGGCCTCCAGGGAGTCAGAGAGGATGACAAGTTACAGAATAGCAAGCTGCTGGAGCCATGCAAAGGTGAACATTGAGACAGGAGGGTCCCTGCCCTGGACAAGGGAGCATGCACTCAGTCCTCCAGCCCACAGCTCACCCTGGGTCTATGTTGTACTAAGCTACTTGCTGGTCCCTTAACTTAATCACACTTTCTCCTTGGTGCTGTTCCTTCCACCTGGGACTCTGTTCCCCTCCCCTCCTTCAGTCTTCATCGCCTGACTAATGCGTATTCACCCTTAGTCTCTGCTCACACAGGATTTTCCAGGCAGTCCTTCCGTCTCCCCAGCTCTGGGTTGGGAGCCTGTCTTAGGTACTTCAACGCACCCAGGACACAGCTCTATGTATATCACACTATTACAACCACCTGCTTCCATAGAGCATCTTGTGAATGATGTGTCCCTGGAATTTTGCCCAGAGGCTGAGGCTGATTCACATTAGAGACTCAGTGTCTTTCTAGCAGGGCTGGTTCAGAATCGAAAGGCATAGATGCTGGGCACCCTCTGGAGCTTCTCTTATACTCTGAAGAGTCAGAGGTGAATCCCTACAGAGACCAAGTGGGATTGAACAGTGAGGATGGTGAGCTGGGCAGGAACCTGATCACAAAGGGTCTTGCACTTATGGCTAAGTAGTCTGGATTGGCCCAAAAGGTCTTTCACTGTGTTTGCTAACCAAGCAATCATCCTGAACAGAGAGGCACTAGATTCTAACAAGCTCCAGGCTTTATCCTCAGTTACCATGACAACCATGCTTCACAGTGATGGATGGTATTGATTGACTGACAGACTCTTGGTATCTTGGCTCTGTCCCCACCCCCCTAAAGTCATTTACATACACATGGAATTGAGATCCTTAGCACCATCCTCCTGAATTTATCCTGATTTTGACTTTCCACCTCTATCACTGAAACCAGCCTCAGCCCAAAAGGAAGGTGATAATGATGTCAAAATTACACCCAGGGCCACCCTCAGCTCCCTCTCCCCCAAGTGATGTGGCAAGGAGAAAATGGGCTTTGGACACAGACCTTGGTTCAATCCCTGACTCAACTATTAACTTATTGTATCATTTTGGGCAAGTGGCTGAAACCATCTAAGCCTTGAATTGCTCATCTCTAAAACAGGAAAAACTGTACCTGCTGTGGAATGATCTGTGCATATTAAACGAGATAACGCCTGGAAAATTTTTGCCCAGCACATAATGTGGATGTTCCATCTTCTTCATTCATTCCATCTCAGTTTATAGTACAGCTAACACCACAGAGAAGTTGATTAAGAAAACTCATAAACTCTTCAGCCTCCCTTAGTCTCTGATTTTTCCAGTTCAGAGTCAGGAACCAACAGCACAGCCTGTGTATGGTGTGGCATTTCTGGCAGCAGCAATAATAGTAATTCTTGACCATTTTGGCTACTTTCAAGCCAGGAACTATCTGAAGCACTGTATGCGGCATGGATTAACGCATTTAACCCTTAGAGCAACCCTGTGAGACAGACAGTGTTCTAATCTCCATGCTATAGACAACTATGACATGGAGAGGTTCAGATAGTCAGTATGCATGGACATTTCCAGCTCGATCAGTCTCCACTTTAGTGCCTGGTCCTCAGCTATCCTCCAGCCTCTCATCATGACCACAGTCATCTAGTGGGTCAGAGTTTCTGACGGTAGCCTCTTATCAGGCAGGGGAGTATAAGAGATCGCAGCCCCCAGATTAGCCATTGGAAGCACAGGTTCCTTTTCTGAGCTGCTTTGAGGAATGAGGGGGTCATGGAATGAAAGTCTTGGTGAGGCCACTGCTACTCATGCCCCATGATGAATGTTTCCTGCAGAGTCAGATGGCCTTAATGAGATGGAGTGGGCCCCGAATTTGGGTATAGCACAGCTTGCATCAAACCCTGATTCTTGGGCTTGTTAGTTGGGATACAAGTCATAAACTTGTATTCATAGTTTAACAGATACACAGAAGCACAGAAGGGGCAAGTAAGTTAGCCAACACTTCCTGGCTCATCCAGCCACACACTAAACAATCATCTTTTCCAAGGCAAGTTACCTAACAACCACAGCAAAAAATAACAAAATTTGTTGAACACTTAATTATACCAGACACTGCTTTTAGAGACTCACGTAAAAAATGCATTTTCATCTCCATTTTCAAATGGGCAACATGAGGCACAGAGAGGTTCAGTCATTCACCCAAAGCCACACTCCCAGTGATGGGTAATTCACACAGTGATAGGTAGTTCACGCGCTTAACCCCCACAGTCACTGCCTTTTCCAACCCTAGTTTGCCTGTAAAAAGAGCAAAGCCTCCAGGTCCTATAAGATTGTTTTGAGGCTCTTTTGATAAGATAATGCTGATGAAAGAGCTTTATAAAATACTAACTCAATCAAACAGGAGATATTACAAAAGATGCAATTTGTATCATCAACCAAAAGAAGATCAGTGACTCTCAAAGAAACATTTTAGAGGTATTGTCTAAATAGATTGGAATTAGCGCATCCCTGGGCACTTCTGGGGCCTGTCACATGCTAAGTCTTGAAAACCCAAGAGATGACATTGTAAGTTTGCAGAATAATTGGAAAAACAGATAAAGGAATTGACAATTACCATAGTGTGCTAAATACCATGCTATAGGGAGGCATGGGGATACCATGACGGACACATAGGGATGCCGTGGGGACATAGACACAGGGCCTTTGGAAGGAAGGGAAAGCTTCCTCGAGCTGAGTGGGAGGAACTCAGTGAAGGAAGTAAGGGGACTTTTACAGGGAACAGCACATGCCAGGGCACAGTTACTGGTGCTCTTATTCTCAGGTAGTTGGGAAGAAGCATGCATTTTAATGGATACACAGAAGCGCAGAAGGGGCAAGCAAGTTAGCCAACACTTCCCGGGTCACCCAGCCACACACTAAACAATCATCTTTTCCAATGTTACAGCATGAAATAGACTATACGACTCTTCCTTTCGTTTCTGAGGCTGTCTTTGGGTGCGACCAATGTAGCAAAGCGACACAGCACATAAATCACAGCCACCTGAGTGGCATTTGTTTGTTGCATAGAGATAAATAATGCATCACACCTGCTGTTTTCCACCCGGTGCTTTTCATCTTAGGAATGACAGAGACTGGCTGCTTCCGGCACCTCAGAAGTCAGGCTGCCTGGTTCTGCCTCGGGGCCGTGTGGATGCAGCATCTCCACGGAAGTGTGAGGAGAGCTCTCACACCCTTACACGGCCCAGACCAGGTGGAAAACAAGGAGCAGGCATGAGGGCCGGAGACGCGTCTCCCGGGCTCCTGGCCTCCCTGGGGGGCACAACAGCTCCCCTGGGGGCCAGAGGGGAGTGTGGAGGGCCCCATGGGTCTCCCGGGACTTCCTGGACTGATCTGCATCTCCCTTTCTTCCACTCTTGAGTTTAGGCCATCTTGGCCTCTCTGAGCCGAATCTTGCTGCTGGGGTCCCCAGGCCTCCTCGTGCCCACCCTGTGCTTTCAACGTCCCCCTCACAATTCGGTTAACCCCTACTCATCCTTTCACACTTGCCTCTGGTACCCTTCCTTTTATACCTATGCATTCGTTGCCTTCTTTCAAAGTCCTCACCACAGTACAAGAACTGTCAGCTTACCTGTCCATGTCTCTACACCTGGCTATAAGCGTCCTGCGAGCAAACACTCCCCTTAACCTTCTTTATTTCCCAGATGCCCGGCACAATAAGAAATTTATTAAGGACATATCGAAGTTATCCCAAGTGTTCCTCAAGTGTTCTGGTATGTTCTTAAAGTTTCAGAATCTTGGCTTTAGAGGAGCTCTTAAAAGACCACTCGTCTATACTTCAAACCCTTCTACTCACAAGCACACAGCCAGCTTCTGCCTCGGACCCTCCAGATGTGGGGAGCTCACTGCCTCATGAAGCAACGATCTCCTTGGCCTCTGAGCACGGCAGTGATATACCTTCTGTTGAGTCTCAACCTCTCTCTCTGTAGCATCTGCCCTTTTGGTCCTAGTTCTTGCCCTTTAGCCCCACCAACAAGCCATTAATTCCTTTTCCTTAAAACAACCCTCTGGGAAGTTGATTCTAGTTCTCTGAGAGAAATCTCTCCTTCTTCGTTCCGATAAACATCCCACATCACCTTAACCATTCCCAAAAGGACCTGGCTTTGAATTTCTTCTTACCCAATCATTCCCCATCTTCTTCTTCTTTTTTTTAATCTTATTGTGGTAAGAACACTTAACATGAGCTTTGCTCTTGTAGCACATGTTTTAGCATACAATACAGAATTCTTCACTC
Organism: Odocoileus virginianus; assembly: GCF_023699985.2. Lineage (NCBI taxonomy): Eukaryota > Metazoa > Chordata > Mammalia > Artiodactyla > Cervidae > Odocoileus > Odocoileus virginianus. Next base: position 70,232,328 of record NC_069678.1, on the reverse strand, counting down.
TAAGCACAGAGTGGTACAACAGGAACTCCAGAACTTATTCATCCAGGATAACTGAGAGTTTCTGCCTCATTACCCCCTCCCCCTGTCTCCCGCAAACACAATTCTGTGCTCTGCTTCTGTGAGTTTGACCACTTTACATACTTCACGTTAAGTAGAATCATGCAGTTCTGGTCTTTCTGTGACCAGCTTCTTAGCAATAACAACCTCAGGGTTCGCCATGTTGTTGCATACAGCAGGCTTTCCTTTTTTTCAAAGGCCGCGTGGTGTCCAGGGAATGTCTCATTTTCTTATTTCTTTTGAAAAGTATGGCTCCCAGGACTTGGCTCCAGGTTCCAGGTTTCTCTAACCTGTGCAGAAGGAATGAGGTTATCCCTGCCTTTCCTGTATTGATTATAATTTTCACTTGGCGTCACTGCCCTACTGAGCTGGAAGTTATCTAAAATGCTTGGGCCTTTTCCCTGGTTCTCCTGCTAAGCTGACTCTATCCCCTACTGTTCTCATGCACTTGGTATTTTATCTCCAGGACAGGATCTTGTAACTTTCCAATCTGAATCTCATTTCTCGTGCTTGGTCTGTCTGCTCATCAGCCTTTTGACGGCTTTTTGGATCCTGGTTCATTCTCTAGTTTCTTCCGCCTGGGTAAAATGCAATGAGCTTGGCTGCTAGGTCCTTATTTAAGGCATTAACTAGGACAGGGTGGATGCCAGCTCGCTGTGACAGGTCACCGGATGTTCTCTGTAGGACAAGGGTACTTAATATCCAATCCCAGATGCACTGCATAGGTTTCATCTGAGATACTTGTTTAAAATATCATTTGCTGATTACTCTGAAATACAGAATCCGAATCGATAGAAGTGGGGACCTGGAACCTGTTTTTAATAAGCACTCCAGAAGATCACACTATGTAGCCAGGTTCAGCAAACATCAACTCCAGTTCACTGAGTTCAAAAGCCCAAAGCAAATGCCAGTTTGATCTGGTCCAGAGCTGACATCTGAGGAGTCAGGCTGCTGAGATGGGGTGGAGCCCTGGCAGAGCACTGCCTGGTCCTATAGACTGTCCACCCATGCCATGCGCCCATCTGGGCGAGCGTTACTCAATCACGCTGGACATATTTCTGCTCTTCCCCTCACCCCCCTCCTCTGCTCTTTGCATCTGTCACTCTGGCTTTGTGTCTTAGCTTCTATACCAGCTTCAAGTCCTGGATTTTGGCATCACATTTGACCTCCCCCGGCCCCTACCCCAGCTTACTGGTCTTGGTTTTCCACGGGTGCTCTGTAGACAGCTCTGACTTGGCAGTCCCCATGACTTCTGGCAAGAGACTCCTCTTCTGGTCCTGGTGTATCGAAATGAGCAACTCTCAGATCCAAGGGAGTCTTCACTGACTATATGGCCCACACCTGCTAGCTTCTCAAGGCCAGGACCTTACTTGTTCAGATTGGCATCATATTTATATCAGTTTTATCCTCACAGTGTCTACCTTGTCCAACATACAGTATGCCTGGGATGGTAATAGTAGATGTTTACTAAAATTTTCAGAAGAATTTATTCTGATGAAATAACTGGAATTAGTGAAAGGACCACTAATTCTTCTAAGCACGACAGACATGTTTGAATCTTAGCTCCACTGTTCTTTTTAACTATGTGGTCTTAGGAAAGACAATTAATCTTTATGAACCAAGCATGTCACAGCTAAACGTGAGATGTGTCAGGTAGGTGACTAAGGATACTTTTAGTCCTCATGCTGCGTGGTTCTTAAGTCACAGACCTCCCCTTGCTGGCTGGTACCCTCCTTCAGGGTCCTCAGGAGGCAATTCTTTGCAATCAAGACTCACTGTAGAATTCACTTCTCCCAACAGCGCCTGGCAAGCTTTCGGCAGGCCCTTCATGAGCATAATCACTCCACAGGCATCCTCCAGCCCCCACTAATCAGCCCGTCCTGTCACTTTAATTCAGCAGCACTCCACCACTCACCTAAGTAATCACTCTGGCTTCTGCCCATGAATTCCTTTCATCCACTTTTGTTTATCACTGTTGAAGCAATTTTTAATCAAAACAATTAAATATGCTAAATCTTCCTCAATTAGTAGTGCATTAAAAATTAAAAGTACTTGAATGGAAATGGCAGAAGAAGCCGTTTGCTTGGTGTTGAGTGCTAGTGCTTAAAGGATCACTTCTCCCAGAAACTCTCAGCTCAGAGTTATTCAGAAATCACTGTGCAGAGGATCAGAGGGCCCCAGCCAAGAGGGGCCTGGGGATGAGCAAGTCTAACTCCTTCTCTCCATAAATGGGAAACTGAGACCCTGGGAGATTGGGGACCTTTTCTAAGTTCATACAGGGTGTCAGGGACTGGGATGTGTTTTGTTTCACTTAAAAAAAAATTTGTATATATTTAAAGTATACAGTATGATAATTTTATATATATATATATATATATATATATAATGAAATGATTATTACAGTCAAGCTAATTAACATATATTCTCCTCACTAGTCAGGTGTGTGTGTGATAAGAGTACTTGCAATCTACTCCTTTTGCAAATTTCCAGTTTTCAATACAGTATTAACTAGAGTCGCCAGGCTGTATATTAGCCCTCTAGGTTTATTTCTCCAACACAACTGCAACCTTGTGCAGCATCTCCCCTTTTCCCAACCACCTCCTTGTCCTGGGAAACCACCATTCTACTCTCTGCTTCTATATATGTGACTTTTGTAGAGTTCATGTATAAGCACGATCATAAAATTTTTTTTCTTTTTGTGTATGACTTATTTCATTTAGTATAATGTCCTCCAGTTTCATCCACATTGTCCCAAATGGCAGGATTTCTTTGAGTTTTAAGGTAGGATCTCTTTATATGGGATATATCTATAGGGTGTGTATATATATATGTATATATACATATGTATATATACATATATATACACACACACACACATATATGGGCTATATAGAGTGTATACATACATATATAATTTTTATACATAATAATTACATATAATATATATTATAATTATATACACTATTTAATATATATAATTATGTATCATACATTATTTATATGTAAGTATATAACTTATAATTTATAGAATTGTAATTATATATATATGTTGTAATTATTATATATAACTATTTGATCATTATTAATTATATAATATGTATATAATTATTCTATATATAGTAATTTATTTGTCCATTCATCTAAGTGACTGGGATTTCAATTCATGATTCCTGACTTCTAAGATTCTTTCCATCAGAAGCTGTTACCAAACAACTCTTGGCATTCATTTTCATTCATCAATCATTTATCCTAAGAGTATTTACTGAGATCCTCCTCCATAGCAGACCGACAGAGTGGTAAATAAGATGTCAGTGCTTGACCTCATAGAGTTTAGTTTCATGGGAATGCCAGCAAGTAAACTTGCTGTCCAAAACTCCCTTGAAAATATTGAATCTAATTTTAGCTTAACTGAATTACAACCTAAATGATTTTTCCTTTGTGGTTGTCAGGATAATACACTGCCTGGTTGTAATTATTTATAGTTTCAGTGAAAAGCAATAATGTGCTGAAAATGCAAACTCCGGTTCACAGCCTTCAGGAGACTTTAGCGACAGAGGGAGTTGAACTCTGTAGCAATGGTCAATATTTTGCTCCAATCTGCTCTTCTAGCCTTATCTTGCCAGTTGACCAAGGGTTGGAAACCCCCATCTGTTCACCTACAGGCTGTGGGATTTGGGGCAAAATGACATCATTCTTTTGAGAATTATGTTCTTCATTTGCAAAATGCAGATTCCTCAGCAGCTCCTCAGATATAGACAGAGACAGCTAGTGTGGGCCTCATGGTTCTCATGGGGTGAGAAGTCAGGCAGCCTCCCCATGGAGATCTGTCAAACTTCTGACAACACCTAGCCTCTCTGAAGTGCAAAGAGGACCTGGGCAAAAAGAATTGGGACACAAATGATCATTCAGGCCCAAACAAGGCACATGGCTATCTCTGAAGAAAGGGGGAAGTGTTCTGAATCAAAAGTGCTTCATAGAAGAAATAGTAGTTGAATTGGAGCTTGTGTGGAATTCAGAATGACAGTGAAAAAGGAGAGAGGAAGGGGCAACATATGCAAGATTGGTGCCAATCATGGGCCAGGCACTGCACCAGGCGCAGGGGTAAAGCAGATAGATCAGACAGAATCGCCATCTCCAGGAGGCCCCGTGGAGAATGTGCAAAGGAAAAGGAAAAGTGCTTTTGACCAACTAGTGTGTGCAATCCATATTCCTTCTTATTTCAAGAATATCTGCATTGGGACCATAGAGAAGAAAACCCTGAAACTGAGTTAAAGAACAGGGATTTCAACCCGGATCTCTTAGACTCTAAAATAGAAGCTAGTTTTTACTGCTATGAGCTGGTGAGCTATGAACTACTATTATGAGCTGGTTGTACATATTCACTGTCTTTCATGTCTCAGCATTCTGTGTTTCTCTGCTTCCTGTTGCAGGTGTTACCAGCAGCGAAATCAAGAAATGCTTTGGAGTCTCTTTGGGCATTGAGTATGAGTATACAGAGGAGACAGAAATTGGAGGACGTTTATCAGTAGGACCCTGTGAAAAATCTGGAGATGGCAAACTAAGCAAGTATTAATAATGGGCTTCCCCCAAAAGAAGCCAGAATCACCCTTGAACACATAATCGGGGCATATATGTTCTCCTTCCCAATTGATTCCATTTCAGTCGATGGTCACACTATATCTGCTGAATATTCCAAACCAATGACCTGTAGTGACCCTATTTTGAATCTCCACATGGGCTGAGATCAGCTTAGAAATACCTGACTTCCTATTTATACAACCTCCTAGATTTCAAGCACCAGACAAAGATCTGAGTAAGAGCTGGGAGGAAAGGCATGTGCAGACAGGATCTGGAAAGTTAACGGTTGAGATCAAGTCCCATCAGGTACAGCTCAGAGGGAGGACACAAGTTTGCTGAGAGAGTAAACTGTGGTCACCAAGTCCAAGTTCAAAGAATAAGTATTAGAGAAAAATTGTGCGAGAATATTTTATAACATCTGCACAGGTCACTATACATGCTCATGTATTCATTCATTCATTCAACATGTATTGAGTCATTTTTTTCCAGGTGGGAGACACACAAGATGCAAGGATGCTGAAATAGTTTATAATAGATGAATAAGTAGATGAGGTTCAAGTTACTTCCACTGCACTGGGCTACTCATGTCTCAGGGTCTTAAGTTAAATGTTTCTCTCAGTTGCCTTTCCCTCCTCCCTCCATTAACCTGGCAAGATTTATCCATTCTTCTTGGAAACTGACTTTTTAGCTGACCACCTCCCCACTCCTACTGTAGATCTGACCACATCTTTCTCTGAACTCCTTCTGAGAAATCAGTTATAGCACCTATAATATTTGGTTGAAGCTATTTGGCATATAGCAAGCACCAAGCCAACACTTGGCATGTAAACGAATACATGAATGAATCAATCATTATCCATTTTCCCATCTTCGCCCTCCTCCATGTTGGGCTGAGCTGTCTTCCCAGGGCCTGCTCTAATCCAAAGGATGAGTCCATTTCCAAGTGTTGGTGCTTCTTTTCTGCCTTGTCCTGCTAGTTAACTGAGCAAGGTAGAAGACTGGGAGATGGCTCTAAGGCGAGCACTTAAACTCTGTTCCAAATCTCATCTAGTAGAGCTTGCCAACTGGTCCTTTGGCATCTAAGGAAATGGGCTAACGTGACTATCCTCTCGATGGTAGCTGACAACGAGAAGGCCATGGGAGTGGAAGAACTGATTTCTCTGGTGCGCGGGGGCAGCTCTGGCTGGGCAGGTGGCTTGACGCAAGACAGCAGCATCATTACGTACCGTTCCTGGGGAAGGTCATTAAAGTATAATCCTGCTCTTATTGATTTTGAGGTAAGTCTTTTCGCAGTTGAAGAAACTCTAGGTCCACAAGGAATGAAAGTGAAGCAGACCAGATCATTTTATATTTCTTATTATGAGTCCATCAAAAAACAAGATTAAATGTAACGGCACGCTGAACTGGCGGCCTTACCCAAGCCTGACTACAGGGATGCGTGACTCTATGTGCTAGCCACAGGAGAGCTGGGGTCACAAGCTTACTATCTGGTTACGGTCTAGTGTTATACTAGTAGTCCCAGAATTTCTTCAGGAGTAAGGCCACCTTATAAAAAAAGCACTATTCACATTTATACATAAAAGACTTTAAAAATCACATCTGTTAAGTCAGAGGTTGGCAAACTTTTTTCAGTAAAGAGCAGATAGTAAATACTTTAGGTTTCTAGGCTATATACCATCTCTTTCATATAAATTCTTTTTTTCTCCAATCTTGTAAAAATGTTAAAGTCATTCTTAGCTCAAAGGTCATACAAAAACAAGCTGTGAGCTTAGTGTGATTTCAAGCTATAGACTGCTGCCCCTGCTCTAAATGATCTAATCACAATGACCTCTGGCACAGATAGGATTCCCCCCATTGAAAAGATTAGGAAATGGAGGTTCCAAGTCATCAAGGGAATCATTTAGGGTCACAGAGCCCATATGTGGAAGTACCTGGATCCAAGACCTTTGGATTTTATGTCCAGTTCTCTCTTCCCTCTATTCTAGCACCTTCCTTAAAGCCATGGTTCTCAGCCACTAGGGTCAATTTTTCTCCCCCAGGAGACATTGGGCAATATCTGAAGACAATACAATATTTTTGATTGTAACAACTGAGAAGATGCTATTGGCATCTAGGGACCAGAAGCCAGGGAGGCTGCTAAACTCCCCCCCAATGCACAGGGCAGCCCCCACAGCAAGGACACAGCTGGCTGCTGGTGCTAACAGTGCCAAAATTGAGAAAGCTTGCCTTAAATCTCTAACCCCACAAAGGAAGTAAAGTTGTATTCAAACTGTAAAGCAAGTGAATTGTTCTACCAGTATCATCACACTATTCAATTCATATGCAAGAAAATCCAATACTGTCTTTTGGGAGAAAGAACTTGAGTTTAGGGTGAAGAAGATGTAGGCCATTAGAAAATGAGAGTTGCATTTTGGGTTTTTAAGTAAAATATTATTGCTTTCTTGTCCATTTTTCCTGACCTTTGCTCATTTTCTATATATAGTTAAAAATTCCAGGTGTGGATACATTCCTTCTCTTTAAAATATATACAAACAGTTAAACCTAAAAATCTATTACAACAACCTCTTTTCTATGAAGAAAGAGGTCAGATGGATTAACCTTGATTTCATTTCTTCTCCAATAAGTAAGGGACCATTTTCACGCACCTGTAATTCACCTAGGGTCTGAAAATTGCTATCATCAAGCCATTAGTGAATTGGGCAAAACTATAAAATTGATATCAGGAGTAACATATTAACTTTCATGGGTAAGAGGTAATCTCTTTGTTTGCTTTGAGCAAAACTTCCAAGGGAAAGACTGACGTGAATGATTTGGAGAAGACCCAGCACTGTCTTTTGGGAGAGAGAGCTTGGGTTTGGAGTGAAAAAGATGTAGTTTGGCTCACGGATCAGCCACCTTTTTGATGTGTGTGTGTGACCTTGGATGAGTTACTTCATTTTCAGAGGCTCAGGGTTCTGCTCTATAACATGGGGATAGTAAAATGTTACATCTCAAGGTTAGGGAGAGAGACGTCAGTATTTAGTGAAGTCAGATGAGGAGGCAGGTTTGTGGAGGTGAAGAAAGCTGGCCAAACCTCAGAACTAGAAAATAGCACAGCCCAACTGGAGCCAAGACTGACTGATTCTAATGCTCAGGATCTCTTCACAACCCATGATGACCCCTAGAAGATTGGATTCGATGCATGAGGCTGTTGGCAGGTCATAGAGCAGGGGATTGATGCAACTAAAGCTGTGCTTTAAAATGAAAATGCTCAGAGACAGACAGACAGATAGACAATCAGACTACAGACATGGAGGGGAGGCCAGTTAGAGAGTTATTTGGAACTTGATGCTCAGAGTGGAAACAGTCTTACTCAATTGCATATTCCCAGAGCTTAGCAGTGTCTATTTAGGGCAGGTGCTTAGATTGAGTGAACACAGGAATCATGCCATGTGATGATGTTGTTATGGTATGCATTATTATATGCTATATGTTATTTTATAGTGTGTTGATATCATACTACTTTCCTTCTCTGATTTTTTTTTTTATTTGTAAAATGGTAACGAGACTGTTGCCAATAGCTTTCAAGCTCTAACATTTTAAGAATCATTTCCCCATCCTTCTTCCCTCTTTAAGTCCCACAAGCCCTTCCATACCATCTTCTTGAGGATTCAGTGAATAGAAAGGAGAGATGGGGGTCTGAGTTCTGGGCTCCCCCGGAAGGTCAAAGGGAAGCTGCCCAATGGTCCTGGCTTTCTCTGGAATTAAGAGTCATATTTATCCAGGGCAGTCCATTCTGCACCAATTTCCTAACAGTGGGGCCAATTCCCTGCACTTCCAGTAATGGTCTTCTCCCCTTGGCTAGGGGCCCAGCCAGTACCAACACGATCAGCCTGATGACCTCAGCCACAGCCCCTGGTCACAGGACAAGGTTTGTTTGCCACAGGTCTTTCTGTACACATTTCAAGGAACCCACTCAAAACATGGCGAGTGCCCTTACTGACCTCTGATTCTTGAGAAGTAAGTTTGCTCCACTGGGGTTCAGTCCCATCTCAGAATGGCTCTGTGACCTTGGCAAATCCTTCCTCTCTCAGCTCCTCAGGTTCCTCTCCTGTAAAATGAGAGACCTGGGAAAGAGTTTTCATTTTATGCTTATGTGTTTAAAAAATAGTGTTATAAGCATATCAAAGATAACCACATATACATGCAATTAAAAAAAATTTTTTTTACTATCATCACATCTAACTAATAAAAATGGTGCTTTATTTTATACTGTTCTCCCTCTTTGCAATGGTATCTCACATTCATTATTTCCTTAGATCCTCATGTGAATTTTAAGTAGGTTATTATTCCCATTTTATAGATAATGGGGCTCAGGCTTAGGAGGGGCAGTTCCGGGCCACACAGCTGAGAAGTGAGCAGCATTCATTTAGCTGTGACTCTGTGACAGTCCTTCCCTGTCTTTCAACTTTAATCCTCTTAATAAACCAGGAGTGTAGGACTACTGTTCTCATTTTACAGATGAGGAAGGAAGGCTCCATGTGTAATGGGACAGAGACCACACAGCTAGAAATGGCAGAGCTGAGATTTGAAGCCAGATTTTCTAGCCCCAGATTCAATGCTTTCTGCTCTATCTACTACTTTCCAAGCAGGGGTTGACCACCCTTTCCCCACTAGGGGATATCTAGCAATGTCAGACAGAGAAGGCAATGGCAACCCACTTCAGTACTCTTGCCTGGAGAATCCCATGGACGGAGGAGCCTGGTGGGCTGCAGTCCATGGGGTCGCTAAGAGTTGGACATGACTGAGCAACTTCACTTTCACTTTTCACTTTCATGCACTGGAGAAGGAAATGGCAACGCACTCCAGTATTCTTGCCTGGAGAATCCCAGGGACGGGGGAGCCTGGTGGGCTGCCGTCTATGGGGTCGCACAGAGTTGGACACGACTGACGTGACTTAGCAGCAGCGGCAATGTCAGAAAACAGTTTTGGTTTTCATGGCTAGAAGATGCTATTGACATCTGGTGGGTAGAAGCCAGCAATGCTGCTAAAGATCATACAATGCACAGGCCGGGCTGTCCCTGCCAATAAAGAATTATTCGGCTGGAAATGCAACAGTGCTGAGGCTGAGAAACCCTGGACTACATTCCTGTCTAGAATGGGCTGCTGCAAATATAAAACAACCCCAGCATACACACAGGCAAACCCCACACTCACACCATTAGGGGTTGTGCTCAGCAGTGGCAACACAACTGCCTATCAAGAACTTATTAATCCCTGCATTGAAGGCTGACAATAAAACACACACAGACATGTAAGTCCTTTATACACTTCCTGACTCCTAAGAATGCTGGAGGGGGTGGATGAGTTGGCACAGATAGCTTCTGGGTTCTTGTCTTCCTCTGGGATCTGGGGACCACAGGTTTCAAAATTATGTAGCTCCATGTTCAGCATGGTCCATGGTGTGTGGTCCTGAGCTGGTCACTCAAACGCTCTCAGACTCTGCTTCTTCATCCGTGGCCTGGGAAACCTAATACCCGCTTTACAGAGCAGCTGCTTGGATCTAATGCAGCAGGATAATCTGGCTCTGTGCCTGGCATGCAGCAGGCCTCCCCGAGGCTTGATGACCAGTTCTTGGGCTCTGGAAAGCTGTACAGAGCCCAGGGCGCAGCCCTCTGGTCTTTCTGTGCCCACAGATGAGGCCGATCCATGAGATCCTGCAGCACACGAACCTGGGGTCCCTGGAGACCAAGCGCCAGAACCTGCGGCGGGCCCTGGACCAGTACCTGATGGAGTTCAACGCCTGCCGCTGTGGGCCCTGCTTCAACAACGGGGAGCCCATCCTCGAGGGGACCAGCTGCAAGTGTCAGTGCCCCGTGGGTCGCCAGGGCCTTGCCTGTGAGCAAGTGCAGTCAGAGGGTAAGGCCATGCATCCTCACTCAGCTTCTAGCTTACTCCAGCTCAGAGGGTTCTTGGGGTTCCCAGCCTCTCTGCTCTGTGCCCTCTTGCCCACTGCTCTAGGTACCCACATTCTGAGCTCTGTGACTGACTCCCTGCCTTTACCAGTTCTTATGCTCTCTCCCTGCTGTTGGGACCCTCTCTCAGATGAGAACAGTTTTAGACCGAGGCATATATGGACAACAGGACTCATTTCTGGAGGGATGTATTCATTTCCGAAGTCTGCCATAACAAAGTATCAAAAACTGGGTGGCTTATAGCAATGGAAATTTATTGTCTCAGACTTTTAGAAATTAGAAATCCCATTCTGGGTATACTGGCCAGGCTGCTTTCTTCTGGAGGCTCCTTGGGGGAATGTGTTCTTTCTCCTAGCCTCAGGCGCTTTTCAGCAACACTAAGCATTCTTGGCTTGTAGCTACACCATTCCAGCCTGCCTCTGTCTTCACGAAGTGTCCTCCATTCTACATTTCTGTTTTCTTAAAGAAACACTAGTCATTGCACTAGGACCTACCCTAATCCAACATGACATCATATTAACTTGATTTTATCTTCAAAGACCCTATATCCAAATATGGTAACATTTGCAGGTTGAACATCAACTTATCTTTTGAGGGACATTATTCGATCCACTACAAGGGATAAATAGTTTCTCATGACTAAAAACAAGCTTGGGGCAAGTAATGTAATGCTTAAGATTTCAAAGTTAAACATATTAAGCTGCAATACAAAGCAACTAAATCAGAAAAGAAGTTTCTCAAATGAGGGTCCAAGTCCCTTAAAGATGAAGTCTAGAGACCTGAGTGTGAATCTCAGCTATTTCACTTAGTGATATGCTGATAATCATTTCTTCTTTCTGGGACCCATCTTTCTCATCTATGTTTCCATTTGAGCTCCAAGAAGCTCTATGCATGTTTTAATCCCTAAGCTTCCAATTTTTCCATGTATACTTGTTACACAGAATGATGGTAAAAATACGGGCTACCAAATCAATGTATAAATCAGTCTCATTTGACAACTGCAATGATGAAAACGTAAAGAAAAATAATTCTGGAAGGGTCTGTCTAAGTTTATCTATAAAACAAACTATTGAAGCACAGGGTAGATGGGATAAGGAGCCTGGTTTTAGAGTGAGATGATGGTGGATAACAATTTTATCAATGGGAGAGTTGTTCTAAATGGGAGGCAAGATAACACAGCTGTGGCGTCAAATAGGCCTTCACATCCCAGTGGTGCTAATTTTCATGCTGGGTAGGCATCCCCTGTAAAGTGGGGATGCTGCTGGTACCTGCATCACAGGTTGTGCTGAGGATTCAACTAGCTAATCTGTGTGGCAAGCTCAGTTCTAGTAAGAAAAAAGAAGAGACAACTCTACTGGTAGAAGATCTGTCCTGAGTTGGAGTTGCATCTAAATCCCTCCTTTGTGGGCTAAAGGGAATATAAATGGGGTCCCAACAAGCTGCCTGGTATCCTGTAGGAAGAATTCCAAGAAGCGTAAGCCAAGGTGTGAGTCAATTCCAGAGTCCTTATGAAGAAAGACGCAGAGAACAAAACCCAAGCAGAACAGTTACATGGGCCAAGCCTGGTGCAGTTTCCTCGTGGGAACTGAAAAAAAAGAAACTGCCTGTTAGGTGTGTAAGCTGGGAGATACACAGAAAATCGTGCAGGGCTGATACTGCCCAGCTCCAAGGCCCAGGGATTTCTTAACTTTTCAAGCAGAGTTTGGACTGAGTTTCAGCCCCCATTTGCCTCATTGGCCAGGCAACTTTCCAGAGGAACCAAAGGTCAGTGAACAGAAAGAATAACAAATCCTGCACCAGGCACTATTGCAACACTTCGTGTGCCCGAACTCCTTTATCCCTCCAAGAATGGGATGTTGTCGTTCTTCAGTCCCTAAATTCTGTCTGAATCTTTGCAACTCGGCTTCCCTGTCCTTCACTATCTCCTGGAGTTTGCTCAAATTGTATCCATTGAGTCAGTTTTGCTTTATTACCCCAGTTCACAGATGAGGACACAGGGGCAGAAGGAAGACGAAATAACTTGCTGGTCATCTATTTGGGGAGAGTCAGAGCCAGCATTTGGACCCACGTGATCTGATGTTAGGACCCAAGCTCTTAACTGTTACATTCTGTTAACTGACATTCTAAGACAAGGGTCCCCAACCTTTGGGCTGCACACCTATAGATGGCATTAGGTTAGAAATAAAAGTGCACAATAAGCGCAATGTGCTCAAATCATCCTGAAACCATCTTGCCTGCCCCCCGGCCTACGGAAAAACTATCTTCTGTGAAACTGGTCCCTGGTGCCCAAAAGGCTGGGCACTACTGTCCTAAGAATCAGGACATGTGGGGAATGAGGGCAGAGAGTCTGAGATGAGTGCACTGACTATCACTTTGGGGAGTGGACAAGGAGGCTATGGTCCAAGTGCTGGTTATAAGGTGACCAGGTCTAACAGAACAGATGTCGGCTCTATCTGGATAATTAGAGTCAGAGCACGTCAAGGGCCCCTAGAGCCGGGACTTGTTTGGATTCCTGTCCACACAGCATAGTGCAAAGGGAACAGGGGGTGTGGACTACCCAGAGATGCCTCGCCAATGATCCAGTGCTGGGCTCGGTGGTGACCACGCTGAGTCACATGAACCATGGTGGGCACTGGAGAAGGGGGACATGATAACAATGATCTAGGGGATGGCAGGGCACAGAGCGCTGAGTCCTCCTCACGGCCCTATTTTTCCTGCAAGATTACATTCAGTCAGTTGCATACAGCTCATGGGGGTTCCATTAACCTTGTTCTAAGCAGGGTATGGACCTCGGGTGGCCGTGAGGCTGTCGGACTGAACTTTCAGCCAGAGAGAGATCAGTCTGGCAAGGAAATCTAAGGCTGGGGAATCAGCCACCATGGAGACCCACTGATGGAGGGCCTGAGGGATTTTCCCAGCAAATCTTTGCCTGTAGGGACCAAGCTGCAGAGGTGGGAGGAATAGAGAACCCTGCTGTGGCTACCCCACCAGGGAGTATAATTACAGAGCTGGAAGGGACTTGAAGATAATCTAACCCAATGATATTCACATTGGGATCTGACGAAGCCTGGGGTCTCCTAGGGGCTGCCCCAGGGGAGCAGGGCAAACCTAATAGACACCCCAACTTCAAATAGGACAGCTTCACTTTCATCTGACTTCCATGTCAGGTCCCATCCAAGATTTCATTTAAGAAAAAATAAATAGTAATGAAAAAAGTTATGATGGAAAAACCCCACTGGATGAATCCATCCTTTTCCTTTACAGAGGTGAAAACTCAGGCTAAGAGAGGAGATGGGCTGGTCCAGAGGCATACAGGCAGTGGAAGGCAGCAGTCCCAGGCTGGAGGGATTGTGTAAGCTGGGTTTCCAGAGACAGTGCATGTTCAGCGCACGGGTTCTGATGCTCTGTGCAGAGAATATATCAACCACTGGGGCTCCATCATCAGAGACCGAGGGGGTTGGTTTTTGAACCCTCATTTAAAAGCCCAGTAATCTTTCCCCTAGGGATGTCTGGCTGGCCTTTGTCTGTGAAGCCCCAGCTGGGACGAGCTCCCTCTCTGCACACACTTCACTGGCTTGGAGTCATTCTTCCAGAGGCACACGCCTCCATGCCTCTCTCTGCTATCCATCTTCCATGGAAGCACAGGTTCCATTTCATGAGATGGGCTCCCAGTGGCCTCTTGTCACTCCACCCAGAGTTTCAGATTAAGTGCGAGGCAGCGAGCACAGAGGCCTTGGTTGGCTACACCCAGGCATTTCCCCACGGGAGCTTATAGACCACTCTAGGGCGGTGGGATGGGCTTCACTCTTCACCATCCGAGCTGCTGCTGGCATGCTAACCTTGTTCCCCGGGAAATCATCCACTCAGGAGCCAAGGCGGATGGTCGTTGGAGCTGTTGGAGCTCCTGGTCGGCTTGCAGATCGGGCACCCAGGAAAGGAGGAGAGAGTGTAACAATCCTGCACCCCAGAACGGAGGTGCCTCATGTCCAGGCCACAGGGTGCAGACCCAGGCGTGCTGAGTGCCTCTGGGCACAGGCTGGAGTGGGGACAGGGGATGTCACTGCTTGCGCTGACCAATGGATACAGACCTCACTCAGCTGACAGAAGATACCCACCAGCATGGACTTTTTCTTTGTCCTGGACCAGACTGTGCCGTCAACAACCAACTGTTCTATCACCCACATAACTCAGTCAAAACTGGGTGTTGAGAGTTAATTAGAGGGTTAGCTGCTCATGGCACTTTGGATCATCCAAAAAGAGAAGAAAAGGAACTACCTCCATCCATGTCTTAGAGGAACTTTTAGGATGGTGGAGGAACAAGGCAGGCAGATACTTTTGAAACCATCAATTACCAATAAAACAAAGTACCATGAGAATGATCTCAGTTCTTTGATAACATTTGTTCATTTGTAGAACCATTATTAGTTTGCAAGATAAGAAGACATACTGAAACAAAGAGAAAAATTAAAGACTGACTCAAGTTCCTTCAATTTTCCTTCACTGGGACTCAACATATTCTAGTATTCCTTCAATTAATCTCTCGTGTTTGCTTGAGTTCTTACCACAAATATCACCTTTCTCCCACTTATTTTCTCACAGCATGCTAGTCTTTTCCTTCATTGCCTTTTTCACAATTAGTAATTATGAATTGGATCCCACATTTCCTGTGACTATTTATGACCTCTCTCCCCATGGATGGTAATCTTGAACACAGGGATCAGCTTTGTCTCATTCAGCACTGTGTCCCCAGAGGTCAGGGCTGCCCCTTCAATTGGAGGGAATTAACAAGCATCTGTGGGTGAAGTGAGGGACTGAACTAAAGTCACTTCAGAAATGTGGTCTCTCCTCCACTCCCAGAGTGGAGTGTGAAATCCATGCATCTGCCAGGCACCTCGGGCTTCCCTTCGGATTCAGCTGGTAAAGAACCCACCTGCAATGCAGGAGACCTGGGTTTGATCCCTGGGTTGGGAAGATCCCCCAGAGAAGGGAACGGCTACCCACTCCAGTATTCTGGCCTGGAGAATTCCATGGACCGTATAGTCCATGGGATCGCAGAGTCAGACATGACTGAGTGACTTTCACTGTGCTGTGACCTTGCCCACCTGTGGAAGAGCCAGTCATATCAGCCTGCCTCACTGTCCCCACAGTATTCCAGTCAGTCCTCAAAGAGAGAACATGGGTGTTACACTGACTTTTCTGTTGACCCAAAGATTGTGAGCTCCTTCAAGGTAAAACCTGCCCTCTCAGTCGGTACAAAAACCATGTATTAACTGATATATATATATATATAAAATCTCCCTATCCTTCCAGAATCCTCAGTCATTCATGCTGTCACTTCAGTCATGTCCAGTGCTTTGCGACCCTATGGACTGTAGACTGGCAGGCAGGTTCTATTGCCATTTGGTGAGCCCTCTCAACCATTCATATATATACAAAAAAAAAAAAAAAAATCAGAAGTTAGTGTCATAGGAAGTTAACCGCTGAATTAATGCCAAAATATAGGGCACAAAAAATAAGTGCCAAAGGAGACCAGGTAAAAGAGAGATTTACCTTTCCTTGTGTATATTAAATATATGGAATGAGGCTTGACCTAGACCTTGAGGGATTTTTGAACTAGGTAGAGGGGGAGAAGAACTTTAAGATAGAAATATAGCATGTGAGAAAGTTGGAACCTGAGAGAGTATATTAGGGGTATGTGTGGGTGCGTATGTGTTGGAATGGGGAGTGGGGAATAAATTAAGTTATGTAAAATACTTGGCACAATGCCAGTCATATGTGACATTATTAGCATCACTCTTACTGTTACTATTATGAACTAAAGGTTATAGTTTAGAAGTTTATTTCTGTATTCTAGATTGATCTGAAAGAAAAAGAAAAAGACCCTCATATTGTTTCTCATCCTGTCATTAACTTACTTCCTACTTTTTAAATTTAATTTATCATAATAAGTAATTTCCATTTATTATTTATTGGGGGCTTCCCAGGTGGCGCTAGTGGTAAAGAACCCACCTGCCAAAGCAGGAGACATATGAGACACGGCTTTGAGCCCTGTGACAAGAAGATCCCCCAGAGAAGGAAATGGCAACCAGTATTCTAGGTTGGGAAATCCCACAGACAGAGGAACCTGGTGGGCTATAGTCCATGGGGTCACAAGAGAGTCAGACACAACTCTGTGGCTAAACAACAACAAATATATATATAAAATATGCATGTATGTATATGTGTGTGTATATATATAATATCTGAATCACTTTGCTGTACACTTGAAATTAACACAATGTTGTAAATCAACTATACTTCAATTAAAAATAAATAAATCAACAAAAGCTTCCCAGGCAATTCCAACACAGTCAAGGCTGAGCATTCCTGAGAGTGGAGGAGTCACTACATGTTTGTGAAACGTGTGACAAAAGGCTTACCTGTGTACTTTATCTAGTCTTAATGAAGACCTCTTAGGTGTGTTTTACGAGTCCCATCTTACAGATAATGAAACTGAGTCTCAGTGAGGCTGCACCTGGCAGGTCACAGAGCCGCCAGGCTGGTGAGGGTGTGCATGCAGTCCATCAGGCATGCGCTCCCCCACCTTTGCTCTGGGCTCTCCACCAGCGGAGGGGTGTGGTGTGTGGGGTGCAGGGGCAGGGGAGAAACAGACACCACGGAGCTCATTAGGAAGTATAGTCCTTTAGACACAAGACGAGAACATTGGGATTAAACAATTGCCTGGCTCACCTGTAAGCCAAAACGACCAGCTAAGCAATGCCATCTTCCTGTCGTCTGAAACACGGGAGCAAGGCCAGTGTCTGCCCTGCTCCTCTGAGGATGCTGAATCCCCAGCAGCTTTAGAAATGAAAATTCCGCAGCAGCAGTAGCAGCAGTTTCAGCAGCAGCAGCAGCCACCATTTACCAGCTCAGCATCTCTCCCTCTCCAAGAATGTCTGGCTCTCATCACGCAAAAGGCATAAAACCCGTCAAATGTATTCTCCCTCAGGTCTTTTCAGAAGATCTATAATCTACAGTTTTATAGGTAGTGGATGTAAAAACACGGTTTAAAGATATAATCTTCAGCTTGACAAGGTGTCTTTTGAAAAGTAAATTAATGACAGAATGAAAAGCAATAAGGAGAGGCTTTTTTCTTTTTTTCTGCTTTGAGATAGAGGAAGATCTAAAGAGTTCAGCACTCAATGAATCTCTTCTGAACTAGATGCCTTTAGGGTGAAGAAAATGGACAGAGAGAAAGGGGAGGCTTCAAAAACCACGGTGCAGAAATGAGAGACAGCAGAGGAAGCCGCCGGGTGCCGTTTGAGGAAGGGCAAGTGATACAGCTTGGCAGAAAGAGGCTTATCCTCTGTGAAGAAAATCAGGGGTGGCTACCCTCTTGCTTGTGATATGGCCGAGCACTCTGGGAACCCCTGTACCAGGCCCTAGGCTGGGTGCTGGGGAACAGAAATGAATCAGACACAGTCCAGCACTGGAAGAATGTCTGGTCTGATGGAGGAGGTCTGTGAACAGGGCCTCAGGTCCCAAATCATCAGGAAGCCCAACCTGGGGAGCAGTAAGGCAGCTTGAATAGGACAGGAGATGATGGCCAGCAGACGCTAAGAAATGTGTGGGAGTTGACTCAGATGGTAAAGAATCTGCTTGCAATGAAGGAGACCCAGGTTTGATCCCTGAGACAGGAAGATGCCCTGGAGATGGGAATGGCTACCCACTCCAGTATTCTTGCCTGGAGAATTCCACGAACAGAGAAGCCTGGTGGGCTACGGTCCATGGGGTCACAAAGAGTCGGACACGATTGAGTGACTAACACTAGAAAAGCAAAGAAAGGTGAAGAAGGGGTTGGACATCGCAGAAGAATTAGTGTGTGCAGAGTTGAGAGGTGGCCAGTTTCACAGGGGGGTGGAAAATAGTTACTGCTCAGCTGCTGGGGGTGGTCACTGGTCCTCCTCGGGCTGGGGAGAGCAGAGTTTGACGTTTTGGTTTGGTCATGGGGCTTTCCTGAGGGCAGCAGCCTGTGGTCCTGGGGAGATTTCCACAGAGGGCCACTTTCCAGTCACGACCCTGCCCTCCTTGAGAGGTACTGGGGCTTCAACACTCCACAGACATCATATTAAAGCATAAGAATCTAAAGCTGGATTCACAAGGTTTTCTCTGGTCTGATGCCACGGAACACTCCATCTTTTCTCCCTTTGCAGACTTTGTGAGCCAATAGACCAAAAATCTGTCATCCCTAACAGGACAGAAAAACCCTGAATGCGGAGCCCTCACCACTCTCTGATGTCATTTCCTTCCACTCACTCTTTCCACAGTCCTGCTCTTCCACTCATGGGAGCCTTTCTGCTGCTCCTCATATGTGTCCAGCTCTCTCAGACCTCAGGACCTTTGCACCTGCTTTCTCCTGCACCTGAAATGCTCATCCCCTGAAGGAGTTTATCCAAGACTCACTCTCTTGTTTCACTCACCTCTCTGCTCCAACAATTCCCCTCCAAACACCTTACCCTCTTTTATTTTTTCTCGTATGGCACTCGTCACTACCTGAGATAATAGATATTTTTCTTGGTGTGCCTCCCCTCATTAATATGAAAGCCTTTTCATGGCTGGATCCCCAGGATCTAGAATAGTATTTCTCCTTAGGAGGGGACTAAATAAATATTTGTTGTCTGAACGAACTACTGAAATGGCCGAAAAGTTTGTTCAGGTTTCTCCATAAGAGCTGATGGAAAATGCTAAACAAACTTTTTGGCCAACCTAATATTTCCAATTTAATCCCCTATATAGGCTTTGTGTCCCCTCCAGGCTTTTGTATATACTGCCTGAGAGGCACTGCTGTTCACTGGCCCCCACCTTCTCCCAGCTCTTAACCAGCACTCTGCAGGGTAAGAATTAGCTGTCTGTTTGCCCAGAAAGCCAACCCTGACCTCTTCTGCTCCCCTACACTTCATCAGATCCTACTCCCCTACATAGCTCTGGATTTCAGAACTTTCCATACCCTATCACTGTAGCCAAGTTACCCAGTGACACCTTGCAGGGCAGATGGGGACTGAGATTTACTTTTGAAGCCCCAGTACCTAGTGTAGCTCTTGAACACCTAGGAGCTTCCCAGTAAAAACTGGGATGCTGTTCTTCCTCTGGTCCCTCCGTGCTAGAGGCAGAGGCTCTGTAACAGCCTCTGCACATAGCATGTAGAAACTGGTGAGAGACAGCCCCGTGGAAGACGTTTTCATAGGACTCTCAGGTCCTACAACCTTCCTGGCACAACGGAGGGGAGCCCACACTATACATTTAAGAGAGACCCCCATCTTTTCCACCTTCAAACCATCAAACTGAATTAAAAATTGTGCATTTGTAGTTTAGGGACTCCCCCCTCCTCTGGGAGAGATAAAGGAAAATATGTTTCCCTCATATATTAACAGCTTAAAATGTGAGATAAATCCTCCCATCCTGTTTTTCACAAATGGACTTTGCTGTCCAATGGCATGATACATGTCTGACAGATCTATTTATCCATTCTATTTCTTTAGAGATAGCAGCTAAGAAGTTTTATCTATTATTTGTCTCTCTCTCTCCCCACCATTCCCATTTTCCTAACCAAGCATGTGGAGCAGGCAATTGATGGATGGATGGTGTTTGGGATAAAAGGGACCAGAATCAGATAGTTTTCAGGATCTGAGCAAACTGGCTTATTAACAAGGAGGCCCCTTTGGCGGGAGGTGGTGGAGGAAGGAGGAATGGGTACCAGACAATGGCCAGTGATGAATGAAGGAGCACCTGGGGTTACAAGGTGTAGACACGAGATAACTGCGGGCCGCAGCCTCCAGTAATGGGAGTGTCCAGGCTCCAATGCAGCCTCCTGCACAGAGGTGAATGTCAGACCAGCCACTTGCTTTCCTTTGACAGTCCTCCAAGAATTCCCTGCTGTAAAGGCAAGTCCCATTTCCTCTCCTCTTCCTTTCTGTAAAATGCAATCTCCATGCTCAACCAGGGAGAGCCGCTAGGCAGAGTGCAAACAAGCAGATGCCAGGCAGGGCTGGTTTTGCAACCAAGCAGGGGAAGGCAGTTGAGCATCGCTGTGGCCCCAGAGTCTGCTATTAATAAATGACTCTGCTTCTCGAGTGGAGGAATACCAGACGAGGGGCCTCTCTATCTCTTCTTTGAAAGTGGGCAGGTGGGTAGGCAGCCCCCTACAATGAAACTGGACCTGCTCCTGTTGCAGCAGCAAGTTGGGGAGCTTTGCGGCAGCCACCCATGGACTGAGGCAGTTCCACCACTTTCAAGCTGTGTGGTCTTGGGCAAATCACTCAGACTCTCCAAGGCTCTGTCTCATCACCTGTCAAAGGCAGATAATAAATCCTTCCTCTTGCAGGCATTGAGAGGATTAAGCTGGATTAGGTATGTGAAAGTTCTTTGTAACTGGTAATGCCCTCTGCAAATATTAGTTATTATGCTGTTACATTTTCCCTTAATAACCCAGAGCTTGGGATATAAAAGCCTTCCATGTCCTTTATTAAGATATCTCCTAGGAGCTAAGCTATTTTATGTCTTTCTTGTTCTTGTGTTACAGTGGGTTTAGTACCGAAATGTACTAAACCAGTTTAAAGCAGTCTGAAATGACTTTTTTTAAAAAAACCAAACACACAAACCACAGTTCTTGCTGATGTTTTTGAAAATCCCCAGAAGCAGTGATGTCAAGGATACTATGGAGCACTGACTGTCCCAGGTACTCTCCTGAGTATGGTTAATTCACATCCTCCTGAGCCCCAGGAGGACATTGCTGTGACTGTCCCCATCGTCTAGAAGAGCAAACGAGGCACAGAGGGGCCCGGAACTTGTGTAAGGCCACAGAGCTAGGAAATCACAGGGCCAGGCGAGGATACAAAAGCAGCAGCGTGGCACCAGGGCACACACGTCTCAGCACAGCCTCACTCCGTCTCTGTTCACCCGTTTCCAGCTCTGCCCAAGAGGTCGAGGTGCTCCCCCCACCCCCCGCCAAGGACTCACAGCAAACTTACCCTTGAGTTTCTGAATCCCTCATCCCTCCGTATTGGAATTAACATTCCGGAAAGACAGCTCAAAGAGGAAGACACCAAAGAGAAACATCTGATTTCATGACAGCATCCAATAAACAAGGTTCTCAAAGGTGTAAAGTGTACTATTCCGGCGTGCTGCCGTTAGGGTTTCGGTGGTCATACTACGTTTAATACTAAGCCACAAAGGAGAAAACGAGGTGAAGACAGGATGTTGGAAGATATTTTTCCTAAGTTTTTCTCTATTCATCTCCTACCTCTGCTGTACCCTGGGCAGGCTTTTTGACCCTCGTGAGTTTTGGTTTCTTTCTCAACATATACACATGCTTCTCAGGTTTACCTCACCACTGATGACAGTTTTCAGGTCTCTTCCTCTGTAAAGTTTCCCTGGAGATTTCTGGTGGTCCCCAGCATGTGTTCCGAAGTTCCCTAACAAGGATTGTACTTCCAGCCCTACCTGACATCAACAATGTTTTGGCCTCTTTTGTTTTACTCTCCCTCTGTAGTGCTGTCCACCCAGCTGACTGAATGCTGTCAGTGCTGTATCGTTGCCACTATCTCAAGGTTGCTGCACCCCAAATTTTATGATGCCCCCATCATGTACCACTGATCCACTAAAGAGTCTATCTGGCCTGGGATGGTTCTGCCCTTGGCCCCACTCACCTTCCTTTTCATTAATTCATGCAACAATGACTTATTGTTGCCTGTTGTGCCAGGCCCTGTACTGGGTACCTGGGACACGTGAGTGCAGTAGATAGACACTATCTCTGCTCCAGGGACATGATATTTCAGAAAGAATAGGAGACAGCAAACAAACTATAATACAGTCTCTGCGGAGCCTGGAAACACTGGCAAACAGACATCTGTCATTAAAGACATCGTCAACCTGTAACACAAAATGTGTCCAACAAGATGCTAATTACAAAGGTCCCCAGGGAAACCTGGCCAAGCGTCCTGAGGGCTTTCCACTTCAGTCCCGCTCTTTCCAGTGGGATTTTTGTATAAGTGCTCGGGAGCAGACCAGAGCTCTCTCCTTTAAAACAAAGATTGCATTTTCCTCTGGATTCTCTGTCAGCAGAGGCTTTTCTCCTGGCCTCAGCATCTATGTTGATTTTCATAGTCAGCCCGTCCATGGCAAGGATCATGTTTCCCTTTGAAGCTTCCCCTACATGTCACCTGCTGACTGTATTAATATCTACCCCATCAGATTCAAATAAAGATTAAATGAGATGATGCAGATTAAAAGATTTCATAAACAGAGACGTGCTCTATAATTGGCAGCTATTATTATTACTACTATTGTGAAAATAATTATAACACTTATTATTCCCACAGAAGTTATATTATTACCCCAAGGTCACAGAGGAAGTGTAGACACAGAGCTCCCTGTCTTGACATCAAGCACATGGCCAAGCCCCCAGCATTTCAGAGATTCACACTCTGAGATACCCCAGGTATCCTGGGCTGTGATCAAGCATCCAGGACCACTGCCAGGCTACACACTGCCTGGCCTCGGGCCCCACAGATGCTGCAGCTCCTTCACGGGGATGCCGGTGTGAGCTACAGTTGCCAAGGTTTTCCAAAAGCACAGTCTGCATTTATTTTGTTTAATTCTTACATTCTGTTTCAGCCTCCTCCTAAATGCATTTGTTTGCAAAAAGAGCCACAAGGGGAAGTTCAGCCCACAAATAAGAATATAATTATTACACAGTTTAGCTGTGCCTGGGCGTCACCCGGGTATTCACCGGTGCTCGACAATTCAATTGTCTCTCCTTCAAGACTGTATTTAATAGGATAAACAATTTCTGCTAAATGCAATAAACGTGAACCTGCGCTGTCATCTCCATAATCAACTCAAATTTCCCATTAGAAGCAGTGGCTGTGATTGAGATTCAGAATTTAATTTGGCAGTACTGCCTTCCACATGCCTGTATCAGCTTCATGGGAGCCTGCCATCAACCCAAGACAGAACCTCTCTTCCCTGTCTCTGGGGAATCTTAAAAGAAGATAGATTATAACACAAGAAAATTATACAGCCTTGGTGTAATGAAAGAGATAAAACATTATTGGATTAGCCTGTTGAAATAACAACAGACGGCAAAGCAATAATATTAAGGCAAACAAGGGCCTGGACCCGTGAGTTCAATTGCAGGGGCCATGAGGATGCAGAAGGCAGACAGGATGGACATGCTTGCTGCAGCAAGCCCTGAGCACTAAAGGATCAGTTCCTTCTACATTGTTCTATACTGACTCAGTTCCAGAGAGCCAGGCAGCACGATGGGTGGGTCAAGTTGGGGACCTGTGCTATGGTGTCATGGACATGTTATGGTCTTGGGTCCAAGTACCTAGCACAGCGGCAAACTTACAGATCATGTGGCTGAAAACGAATCGATCGAAAATACACAGGATGAACCAATTCACCTTCAATCAACTGTTTTTCCTTCCCCCACCCATTTGATTTCAACAAATTCACATGATGTTATGCAATCTAACAGGAAGTTCCTGAGAGCAAAGAAAATATTAATGGATGTTCTAATGAGACAGAATGAAAGAGAACAACAAAGCTTAAATGATCACTTGACTCCATCTAAAAAATAAAAATATTTTGGTGCTTAGTAAACTAAAGATCAACTGTACGCTTATTCTCATCTGTAAGGACTTCCGTCCCCAAATGAGATTTTCACAAAAGCATGAGTGAGCAGAGGACGGCGTACAGAGGCACAGAAGGTTTACACTGCCCATCACTCCACCAGCTTGAACATCCCCTGATGTGTTTCCTCTTCCAACCACCACAGCCTCTCTTTTTTTCTTTCTTTTTAAACTCTGATTCAGTGATGAATTACCCTTGTTCTTGTCTCTTGTTCAGCATCTTCTCTGGGTACCCACTCATGTCACAACAACTTAGCTCTGCCCCAGAACAAACTTCCCGTGCTCGAAAAGGAGCTGAGGAACCTGGATCCACGCTCTTTGGGATGCAGCAGGTGGGGATTTGTCAATCACTCACACTCACACACACACATACACACACACATATACACACACACACACACACACAGCACCTTCTTCTACATTGTATTTTGTAAAAATTCTTTGTTAATCCAATGTCCAATATGGAAAGGAGGGGAACATCACTGTTAAGAGTTTAAAGCTCCGGAGCCTGAGGGCCCAGGTTTGCAGTCCAGCTCCCCCACTTCCTAACTGTATAACCCTGGACAAGTAAGTAACTGAACTCTTCTAAGCTGGTATTTCTGCTGTTTAATAGGGCTAATAGAATATTCACCTTATAAGGTGATCTTGAGGATGGAATGAATGAATGAATGCATTGAGCACTGACTGGCTGACACTAATCATTCAATAAACCTAAACTGCCAACTGACGTGATAAATGAGACAGTATGGCCTCAGGATAGGGACAGTTTAATATCTATTCAAGGATCCATATTGGGAACCTACTCTTTGCAGGTCACTGGTGGATAGTGGGACTTTCACATGGACAACTTCCAACACAATCCCCAGCTGGTAGTAAGTGTGAGTAAAATAAAACTGCTGAGATGAGCAAAGTGAAGATTACCAGGATGGTTAAGCCCTTCAGGAGACCCTAATTACTGTTTAACTTACTATTTGTTCAAACCAATGTGCACT
Organism: Odocoileus virginianus; assembly: GCF_023699985.2. Classification (NCBI taxonomy): domain Eukaryota; kingdom Metazoa; phylum Chordata; class Mammalia; order Artiodactyla; family Cervidae; genus Odocoileus; species Odocoileus virginianus. The sequence continues at coordinate 70,207,077 of NC_069678.1, read as the reverse complement.
TGACAAATAATATATTTATTTTAAACATTCTAAATGGCACAGCCCTCCACCCTTGGGCCAGCTGCAGATGGAAGCAGGCGTGGGGCTGAGTTGGCTTGATTTCTAAGGGCTCAGCACTTATGCTATGTGCAGACCACAGGAACATCACCTGCTAAATTCTTTCCCTTCCTTAACAGTTAAGTGTTTCTGAAGCAGGGCCCAAACAGGGGTTGCCCCCATTTCCAGGAGGTGGATTGGTGCACTGCCTTTGTCTTGTTTTATGTCCTCCAGAACACGGAGACCAGTTTGACCAGCAATTCCACTTCCCATCGATGGGGACATCTATAAGAAAGAAGGTCAATGAACGTTAATTAGCCTTTATTATACCCTAATGCCCATGGCAACCCACTCCAGTGTTTTTGCCTGGAGAATCATAGGGACGGGGGAGCCTGGTGGGTTGCTGTCTATGGGGTCGCACAGAGTCAGACACAACTGAAGCAACTTAGCAGCAGCAGCAGCAGTGCCCTACAGGAGGGGTGAGGTGTATAAACCCTAGGGCACTGGGAATCTGAATCTCTGATCTCCCCACTCCAGTCCACTGTCCTTCTTTCAGGCCACTCACTCACTATGCTTCCTTTAACCACAGGGCCTTTGCACATGCTGTTCTCCTGGCCCCAAATACCCTTCTCTCCTCTGTTCCTCTGGTCAATCCTATTTATCCTTCAGATCTCAGTTTAAGTGTTATTTCTGCAGGGAAACCTTTCCTGTTTCCTAATTCCCCATCAATATTTCATATTTTAAGCTCTCCGAGCATTTTGTAGCACTCACAGTTGAAACAAACAATCCAAATGATGTTGGTCTTTCTTTTTTTTTTTTCATTTATTTTTATTAGTTGGAGGCTAATTACTTTACAATATTGTAGTGGGGTTTGTCATACATTGACATGAATCAGCCATGGATTTACATGTGTTCCTCATCCCGATCCCCCCTCCCATTGGTCTTTCTTCCTAAAGGGCAATCTCCATGGTGAGAGGAATTATATCTGATTTTCCCACCACTGAATGAACTCCAGCACCTAAACTGGCACATAGGAATCCCTGAGTCCATATTAGTGGAATAAATGGTTTCTAGCTTAGACAATTCCAACGTATACAATGCTAGATAGTTAACTTCTTCTCAGTGTATCAAATGGGAGCTCTGTTATCCACAGTGGTCACTGTGTGCTTTAAATGAAGTGATAACACTGTTCACCCCTCCCTGACACTTGCCTTTCCCTTTAGGATTTCTGGTTGTTGATGAGCCTGGAAAATAGTCAATTACATTCACCATGATGGATATGCACATGGCTGAGTCTCTAACTTGCAGTGTAGTTCTGGGTACATTATTTAACACCTCTGGGCCTCACCATTGGTAACACAAGATACCAGGAGAAGGAGATTTCCAAGGTCTCCTCCAACCAGTGGAAATCGTGTGATTTTTGTCGTTACACTCTTACTGGACAGATCACTGTCAGGGGTCTGGTTGAGATATAGCAAGAGAGGGTCTGAAGAAACCCCTGAGCCCTTTACTGGGGAGGAGGGCAGAGCAGGCACCACGAGCAAAGGCAACAGACTCACTGGGCCTGAAGCTGGGTCCCTCTATCTACTACGTGACCAGGGGCAAGTTAGTTAGGCACCTACTGAACCTCAGATTCTTCATCTATGAAGCGGGGGTATTGGCAGTATCTACTTCATGAGGTTATTGAGAGGATGAAAGGATTTCATATATGTGAGATAAAAATTAATTATATATTTTGCTCTAAAACAAATATTTATTTTGCTCTTTAGATGGGTTAGGCATCCTTCCAAGTGCTTTTTATGTCTCAAGAGAGACTCAAGACAACTCTTTGAGATAGTTAACACATTATTGACCCGGGATTTTTGCAGAAACTAACACATGTGGCATTAATATTGCATATGTGTACATGCATGCATGCTCAGTTGTTCAGTCATGTCCTACCCGATGGACTGTAGCCTACCAGGCTCCTCTGTCCAAGGGATTATCCAGGCAAGAATACTGGAGTAGGTTGCCATTTCCTCCTTCGGGGAGCTTCCTGACGCAGGGATCAAGCCCATGTCTCTTGTGTCTCCTGCATTGCAGGCAGATTCTTTACCACTGAGCCATCAGGGAAGCGTTAATATTGTGTTGACCAAATTATGGTCAAATTATGGTTCAGATTGTTCCATAAGATCTTATAGAAAAAGGTGAAAGAATTTTGTGGTCAACCCAATACGTCTCTGGTCAATGATGTGCTAATATCATCATCTCCATTTTAAAAATGAGGAAATTAAGGCACAAAGAGTTCAAGTAATTTGCTATTAAATGATGACATGGAATTTGAATCCATGCTGAGTCAAAGCCCTCACCAAGTTATCTGCTACCAAATGGTGTGTGTGTGTGTGTGCTCAGTTGTTCTGTCATATTTGACTCTTAGTGACCCTGTGGACGAGGCAAGAATACTGGAGTGCATTGCCATTTCCTCTTCCAGATCTTCCTAGTGGAGTATTTAATACATGTTTGGTGTTTTTATTGGATATGCCATTTCCTTTTTTAATGGTATCACCAAAAATTCACAGAAAGGAAAAGAAAGGGGCGGGGGTGGGAGATAGGCGGTGTTAAGAATTCTTAGATAATAAACTGGCTAAAGAATCTAACTCGAGGAGATCATTATGGTAATCTAGTCTTTCAGTTGTTAATTCAACAGCAGTAACTGTTTGTGGGAACCTGAGGACTCAGAGATATAAACTAGACATGATCCCTACTCACAGACAGGGGAGGGAGACACACACAACCCAAAATAGAATGTGCTAAGAGCTATAAACAACACATATTCAAAGTCTTATGGGATCCCACAGTAGAAATTAACTAATTCTACATGGGTTCGAATAATTTTTACAGAAGAAAGGGCATCTGTGTTGGATTTTGAGGGTTGAATAGGAGTTCACTAAATAAGGGAAAAAAAAAGATAAACATTCCAGAATGATTTAAAGAGATGACTTGCAGTTGCCATGCATTAGCAGTCCTGTAATGTGGAGTACTTTCAGTTGTGAAAATATAAAATTAGGAGTCAAGATGGATCTCAAGGGCTTCCCTGGGGGTCAGTGATTCAGAATCCACCTGCCAGTGCAGGGGACATGGGTTCAAGCCTTGGTCGGTCCAATAAGATCCCACATGCAGCAGGGCAAGTAAGTCCAGCGCCACAGCTGCTGAGCCTGAGTTCTAGAGCCCAAGTGCCCAACTACGTAGCCTGGATGTTGCAACTACTAAAGCCTGCTATTTGCTAGAGCTCATGCTCCACAATAAAAGAAGCCATCACAACGAGAAGCCCGCACACTGCCATGAGGAACAAGCCCAGCTCCTTGCAACTAGAGAAAGCTTGCACTCACATCAGTGAAGACTTAGCGCAGCCAAAACAATAAACAAAGTTTTAAAAATACAAAGATGGATTTCAAGTTTCAAAGTGTCCAGTTCCCTAGCCCATGCCCTGACTTTGCTCCTACTCTTTCGAATTATTCTCTGGACTTCCCTAGGCTTCCCGTTCCTAACCCATCCTCACAGACTCCTTACTTTTCCGATGCGTGACCTCACAGGCCGAGCCTTGGAATCCAGCAGGACAGATGCACTCACAGCGTGTTCCTGAGAAGACAATGCAGAGAAAACGTGAATCACACCATGTGAAACAAAGAGCTCCTGGAGTTCAACCCTTCCTCCATTTCACAGCTTTTCCATGAGGTTAAAATAGGACAACCGTTCAACTGAATGGTTTGAAATAAGAAGGTTCAGTGCCAAGAATACTCACTCCTTTCTTGAAGGTCCTTTGCTCATGAAAGGGTTTTTATTCCACCACAGAAAATGATGTAGAGCTACTGAGAAAAATTACCCATTAGCTGACCTTTGACCTAGACTTATGGATTTTGGGGGTCAGAAGATACATTACTGAGGTGATTGGGGCCAGTGGTCATTGGTGCTCAATTTCACATCAAGTAATTGCCTAGTCATTGCTTGAACACCTCTGGTGATGGGGAACTCACTACTCTTGGACAACTCATGCTACCTTGGGCTTCCCCTGTGGCTCAGCTGGCAAAGAATCCACCTGCAATGCGGGAGACCTGGGTTAAATCCCTGGGTTGGGAAGATCTCCTGGAGAAGGGAAAGGCTACCCCATTCCAGTATTCTGGCCTAGAGAATTCCATGGACTGTACAGTCCATGGGGTCACAAAGAGTCAGACATGACTGAGCGACTTTCACTTTCTTTCACTTTTCACTTTCATGCTACGTTTGGCTGGTTCTGACACTTTAGAAATTATTCTTTATGCTAATCTGTCACATGTCACCCTGGAGCTTCTCTCACATCAATCACATGAATTCTCTTTACAGGACTGTCCTTTATAGGCCAGGCCCTTCCAGCCTCTGGCTTCCTTTTCTTCCTTACCTCCAAAGTAGAGCCTCCAGCGAGTCCCAGTCTCTAGCTCCACATTACACACAAGGCAAGGGGGATTTCAGCAACCCTAGACCAAAATCTGGAGCAGGTGAATGGATCCTACGTCCTGCTGAACTGACATTTACTTACAGGTCCTGTCCCTGAGGGAGGGAGAACTCCCCATCTCCGGGCTGTCACATATGCCTGCTTTGCTCGTCTCCATCCCCTCTGAGAAGCCAGACACACATTCATCTGTCTCAGCTGAGTAGGTGGGCTCTTTCTCCCCGAGAACAGATCTCGTCTCGTGTCCCCTCTGTTGAGCTCACTCTATCCACATGAGTTCTGCCGGCTGGCTCCTCGGGCTGGAATCTGCTGTACCCAGGTGCTCTTGGCACCCTGTTTCAGCATTATGCTGGACTGGACCCTTCCTCAGCCCATCAAAACAAGAGCAGAAGACCCCAGGTCCCAGCTCTGCCCACGTTTGCTCTGCCCATTGCAGTGACCCCGGATGTGACCCTCAAGTTAGCAATGAAGTTCTCGTGGCTCATCCATGCTGCTACCTCCCCATCCTCCAATTGTCTCACCATGTGTTGGCCAGGATATGCAGGAGGAGGGGTTTCCCCTGCTCGGCCCAGGGAGGGCCTTTTGTCTGACCAGGACAGAGTCCCAGAGTCCCTCCCCACTCCCTGTTACAGGCCATAGCATCTCAGCCCATCCCTGCCTTCAGTTCAACACTTTCCCTTGTGGCTAGAACCTAGGTATCCTGACAGCCCAAGCAGCTTCTTCTAGCTGCCTGCATTCTGACATCCTGGTCCTAACACTGTACATTTCAACACAACCTATGGGTCAAGTCTAGCTCTCCTGCTAGTCTAAAAGCTCAGCAAAATCATGGATTCTGTCTGCCAGTGAATTCAGCTGTGGAACAGCTGCCCAACTCTCACTGTACACTGAATTATCTGGTAGGCTTTTTAAAAGGCCAATCCCAGTGATTTGCTTTAACTGTTTTGGGCTGAGGCCCCGGGCTTTGTGTTTGTGAAAAGCTCCCTGGGTGATTCTCACGTGCACCTTGACAGGAGCGTCGTGCACCTTGCCATCAGTCCCACCTGAGTACAGGCGCTTCCTTAGTCCAACCCCACCTCACTGTGCCCCAGGAAGGTGGGGACTTTAGCAGCGGTGGGTCACACCCCAGCCACAAATTAGAACCACCAGAAGAGGAGAGGGTTTAACCATCCTGATGAGGGTCCCTTCCCTAGAGTTTCATGTGAAGGTCATATTTGGGGTCCTAGCGTCAGTAGCTCTAAAGATCCCCAGTGGTTCTAATGCCCAACCAGGGTGGAAAGGCTCAGCTCTTAAAAGGCTCCAAATGGCCAGGGGCTCATATTTTTTTCCTCTGAGACAAAGAAGGGAGCTTTATGACAGTCCCTGGGGCTTGAGGCAGAGGACTGGGAAATAACCTAGAAATTCCCCTGGAGATCCACATCAAACCTTGACCTAGAAACACACCTCTGGAGGGTGTGTGGATCTGATGTGATCTGGCCCCAGAACCAGCCCATCCAGATGGTAGTTCCCACAAACGACACTGGAAACGGCACCTTTCAGGACAGGGACTCCGTTCCCCTGGCAGGGGGCACACTGGCAGGGGCTGACTTCCTTCTGGAACTCCTCCAGGGCCTTCTTCATGTTCTGCCTCACTGTGCTGGAATAGGCAAAGTCCGAGGCTGTCACCAGTTCGTACAGAGGCATTACCTGGGAAAGGAGCAAAGGTGTTGATTTCAACAGAATCCATTGGTCATATAGTAACAAAAGCCCAAAGTAAGGCTTGATAGGAATGGGCAGGTTTGGTGCATGCAGATCACAGTGGATTCATATGGAACTGGATGGACATCCCATCCTTTCTCTTTCCCATCCCACCCAATAGCCACAAACAAGCCCGTTCAAGTTCAGGTCAACAAGCACTTGCTGAATACTTTCCAAGTGCCAGGCATGAAGCATAGTAAGGAATAAGATAAAATCCCCACTTCACTCCCCCAGAACTCAGAATCTAGAGATACAGACATCGTACTAATGGATACTTACAGAACGGTGGTTACAGGCAAAAGTGGTAACTTATAATGGGTAGAGAGGAAAACGAAGTTACTCACTCGTGTCCAACTCTTTGCAACCCCATGGACTGTAGCCTGCCAGGCTCCTCCGTCCATGGGGTTTTCCAGGCAAGGATACTGGAGTGGGTTGCCATTTCCTTCTCCAATTGCAGGACAGTAACCAGGGTAGAGAGGAGCAGCTGGTTAATCTCTCTTTGGTGGGAAAGGGGAGGCAATTTGCAAGCTGCTCTTTGGAAGTATTATAGGAGCCCTGTTTCAGCAATACCCCCCACCACAAACCTGTGAAAATCCTTCATGTCATGCAAAAGTCACCATTAGGGAAACTTCCCCCGAGCTCTGAAGCTTCCAGAACACCTTCCTACTATGAAACACTCAGCATACTGTCTATGCTACTCATCCAATGCAAATTCAACCTCCTTTCTCCCTGGTGGTCAATGTTTTGGGCTGAAGTCCCTTTTCCTTCATCTCTAATTAGATTGTAAGCTCCTGAAGATCAGACCTATATACTGCTCAGCTGTGTCCCCAGGGTGCAGGCCCAAGCTTAGTGAGAGCGGCTATAAGAGCGGGTAGAAGGATGAAAAGGGAAGGGAAGGCCTCGTTAGGGTAACAGCAGCTGGCATGGAGGCCAGGGTATGGCAAGCAGAGAGAAAGATGCTCTCAGTGGGCATGGCAGTATCTGAGAGCAGGAGACCACAGATGGATGTGGGGGTGTTTGCGGCCTTGGAAAAGACAAAGTCCAAAGAGGTAGTTAAATATGTTCAGAGCCTCTTGGCTCAGTTTCAGCTCCAGGGTCAGGTTCCTGGCCAGATTTTGTTTGTGATCCTGCCCTAATCCGGTCCTGGAGAGTTTAGGGTCTGTCTAAACACAGGCAATCATGCCTAATAGAAGCCTCCAGTGGGAAGAAAATTGCTTCCATTTCTTAATGCATCTGATGCTGACCTTCACTCCAGTGGGCAAAGCAAGGCCCCTTGGTGGTCCCATTGTCTCACCGTTTTGTGGTCAATGAATTGATCCAGAGGCTGTTTGCAGAATGGTCCAGCTTCTGGCCACACATGGTGGGTAGGCGGGGGTACATAGGGGGTTGCTGTACACCCACAATAAGCTCCTCCAACAGCCTGCTCTCCCTGCCAGAGCACCTCGAAAGGCTGCTTTTAACCTGCTTTTGACCTACCAGGCATTTTCCTACCAGCTCTGAGATCTGCTTCAGGAGATAAAGTCAGTGGCACTTCCACATATACTGTGTGCCAAGGGCTGTGCTATGATCCTCCTTCACCTTCGCACGGGAGCAATTACCAGCGCCATTTCAGGTGAGGTTAAGTTGAAGAATGCATTGAATAGCGCTGCCAGGATTCTAATCCCAAACCTGTGCTTCTCCTACTAGTTCATGAAAATTGGTGATAAAAATGGTGATTATTCTCCTTTCCAACCTCTATTCCAGGGTTCTCCAGGACAGTTTGCCTTGGAACTTGGCAGCAATGCCTCAAGATTCCCTCCACAGTTCCCTTTTTAACTTAATGTGGCTCTTGTCTTTTTTTTTGGTTTGCTGGTTCCTTTTTCCGATCTTTTTCTCTTTTGTCCTCTCCTTCTTTTCTCCCTTCCTCCCTCTTTCTTCTACATTTCTCCCCCAGACACCCAATCCTAACTGCTCACATTGATCACTGGGTCCTTAGCACACCTCCACTTGTGAAAACTGTTGATTATATTGGTGGTGGTTCAGTCGCTAAGTTATGTCCGGCTCTTTGCAACCCCCTGAATTGCAGCACAACAGGCAGGCGCGGTCTATGAAACTCCTTGCAGTTCCCCATAATGGACCCTGGTGATTGGCATTCTTGATTATTGTCACAGCTAGCATTCATTAGCTGCCGAACTAAAAATATACCTATCCATCCTAACCTTCACAACAATCTTAGGAGTCAGGTAGACTTCTGTATCCCCAGTTTACATAGACTTCTGTATCCCCATTTTATAGATGGCAAAGTGGAGGCACAGAAAACTTAAATTTACCAGACTAACACTCAGTAAGCAGCAGAAGATATGAATTGCTACCACTGTGGTTTGTGCCCTTTCAGAATATATTTTTGGAAGGGTAGATGGACAGATACTTATACCAAATTGATGGCATAAGAAAAGCACATGTTTACATTCCACTTTTTTCACTTAATATCATATTCATAAATGTTCATATTATGAACATTTTCCTATGCTATTCAATAATCCTTGATAAAATGATTTTCATGACTACAAGGTATCCTGTTGTACTGGTGAACTACGATGTATTCAACTATACCCTGTTATTGAATCTTCAGGTTGTTTCCACTTTTCTTTTTCCCTTTTGCTATTACAAATATGGTTGTCCTCCCTTATTAGTCAGGATACATTCCAAGACCTTTGATGATTGCCCAAAACCATGAAGAGTACCAAACTCAACACATATTGTTGTTTCCTATACCCATATACTATGATTAATTTAATTTATGAATTAGGCATGATAAGAGATTAGCAATGGGAACTAATAATAAAATAGAACAATTATAACAATACACCGTAATATAAGTTATGTGAATGTGCTCTCTCTCTCAAAATATCTGATTATACTGTACTTACCCTTCTTCTACTTGTGATGACATGAGATCATAAAGCCCTAACATGATCAGATGAAATGAGTAAATGACGGAGGTATTATGACACAGCATCAGGCTACTGTTGATGTGTCATCAGAAAGTTCATCTGCTTTGGGTGGTCCTGGATTACTGAACCATGATCATGTTAGGGGTTGGATGTCAGGAGCAGATGGTGTTGATGGCTGGGGATCCCAGGTGGGGATGCAGTGGGACAGTGCAAGATTTCATCACACTAGTCAGAATGGCTTGCAATTAAAAAGTTTAAAATTGTTTCTTTCTAGAGTTTTCCATTTAATATTTTCAGACCACAGTTGATGATGAGTAACTGAACCTCAGAAAGCAAAACTTCAGATAAAGTGAGATTACAGCAGCATAAAATGAGGCGGGTCTTTATAGATACATCTTTATCAACTTTTAAAATGATTTCTATAGTCGATTTTTGCATTTAGGGTTATTGGATCAAACACTGTAAACATTTTTAATGTCTTGAATATATACAGTTAAATTCTTTTCCTAAAGGGTTGTACCATTTTATAGTCCTATTTCATAATATGAAAGTTTCCATCTCATTGCTCCCAATAAGGTTGAGTATTAAAGATTTTTAATCATCATTAATCTGATAGGCAAAAGATACTTTGTATTGTTACTTTTTCATTTTTATTTCTGAGAAGTTAAAATTTTGCTTATTTATCATCTGAATTCTTCTGAGAGTTTTCTATTTCTTTGAGATATTTTTCTTATAAATAGTATCATTCCTTACACATGAAAGATTTCACGTGTGGCAAATTATTTTGTTGTTGTGTTACCTTCCACTTAATAATATTTGTGGGTTTCCTTATTTGAAATTCAGAATTTATTATTTCAAGTGAGATCTGACAGTCTAAGTCCGAAATATCTTACTGATTCATGCTACCACGGCATCTACATTTTAAACCTTCTGTTGATCAGAGTAACTTGCTTTTAGAGAATCTTTGAATAAGTTGCTTCAGTAAAGTGTAATGGTCATAATGACTGTTTACCAAACGTATCAGCTTCTTTTCCTTCTGGGCACTTGGCAGGACTGCTTTTCCCTGAACCATCCTTAAAGGAAGGCTTGCAATGTGACTTTTTCTGAGCTGTGAGAGGTAAGCAGAGGGAGCATCCCTTCCAGGTTGAAGCTCTGGCAGCAAGTGTGCTGAATTCTCCCATTCCTTTACCAACGCTGTGATGATGTTGGGAGCACACGACAAGATAAAACCTCCACTGCCCAGATCCCTGAGTGATATTCAGAAAAGCCCCTTTACCAGTACACTCTGGACATGACATGTGACTGAGCAATTAACTTTTGCTGGATTAAGTTGTTGAAATTTGAGGCTGTTTCACGGTGGCATAACCAAGGCTCTCCTGATGCCTCACTGAACCACTCACCACTGTATTTTCCCTTCTACACTTGGTCATGCCACGTTCTGTACCACGGACTCTCCATAGCCTGAACCCCAGACCACAACCTAGCCACACCAACCACAGTGGATATGTACACGGATGACAGACTTTGTGACTAAGGTTGCCAATCAAATATAGAATTCTGAATTAAAACTGAATTTCAGATAAGTAACAAATGAAATTTTAGTATGAAGTGAAAAAGTGGTAGTCACTTAATCATGTCTGACTCTTTGTCATGGACTGTAGCCCGCCAAGATCCTCTGTCCATGGGATTTCCCAAGCAAGAATACTGGAGTGGGTTGCCATTTCCTTCTCCAGGGGATCTTCCCAACTCAGGGATTGAACCCAGGTCTCCCGCATTGCAGGTAGATTCTTTACCATTTGAGCCACCAAATATGTCCCATGAAATATTTGAAAGATGCTTATCCTAAGAAAAATATTCTTTATTGGTCTGAAGTTCAGAATTAATTTGACATCCTCTATTGCCAGGCTCCTCAGAATGTCTTGGGGAATTTTTTCATCCCTTAAAGACCATCTCGTTGGGATACAAGCTTTCTCCTTCATGGCTGTCACTCCACAATCTTTAGGCATTTAGCACTATGAAGAATTCTAAGGTCAGTATGACTTCTATTTTTGTAGGATCTATTTGTTCCTCAAAGTAAAAAATTTCACCACGCTGTTTTCAGTATTGTTTTATCTTCAGTACTTTTGCCTGCTTTTCAATGAGATGTTCATTTTGCATTATCAACTCAGGGAAGTTTCCCTTATTATGTGCTTGATTAATGCATCTTCACATTTAATCCTGTATCCTTCTCAGGAAGAATGCTCTGGGTTTTAGATTTCCACTTCTGTACTCTCTGTCCATCATATTTCTTTTATATCATTGCTTTAATCTCTTTGTCTTTTGCTTCTGCATTATAGGAACATTTTTACAGCACCTTCCACATCACTGACTCAATTTTCTGCAGTGTCAATTCTGTTCTTTATAGTTTCCAATGTAGGTTTTGAGTCTACTATTGTGCTTTTGGCTTCCTATATTCAGCCATTTCCCTTTTCATCTGATTAGTGTCTAAACATCTCAGCCTCTATTTTTTAGTTCATAAATTCTTTATTTTCTTATAATCACAAAGCAAATATATTGTAAAATTTACTTCTATGCTTAGATGTATGCTTGTCTATTTTATCTTGGATATAATTTCAATCTTTTGTGTTCAAAATTGTCTTTATATATGTCCAATGATTTCTCTACCTCTTCTCTGAACAAAGCGCCATCTCTCTATATCTAACGTTCACCAGTAAACAATGGGAATGGGCTCTTCTCTGGTCTTCTTTCCTGCCTGCCAGGCTCCTATAGGAACTGTGTTTTCAGATATTGATCTTTAAGACTGGTTTATGTACATGAGCCTTGGCCAATACTCTTGTGTCTAGGAATTCCTTATCGAGTGGTCTCTGCTCTCTTGGAAAGCAACTGCTGCACCAACTACCTGGTAAGCCGCTTCTGCAGAGAATTATTTTGAGATAATATGAAGTCATACACAGTTTTCTCTTGCCAGAAAGAATCTATGACTACAATAGATGTTTCCAACTCAAGTTATGGATATATAGGAGAAATGCATAAAAGACTTCGACAAATTCACCTCTGCCACTGCTGGAAATGTCTCTGATTTTCTAATCTCTCCCCTTTCAGTCTCCACAACCCTTCAAAGCACTACACTGATGGTAGATACGATACTTTCCAGGGCATCACACATATGCTGGGAAGCCTCTGTGCCATCGCTAAAGTGCCACATCTCTCAGGATGGTGGCAGGTCTGAGATGCTTAGAATGCTAACATGTGCTCTCTCTCTTTCTCACAAACACACACCACACACATCCCATTATCATATCCCATGCTGCTGGATACTTGACATTCTCAATGCCCATGATGGTACTTCCAACCTAAATGGATAGGTAACCAGAGCAATCCATTAATTCTAAGTTTAAAACAAAATTAAGGTAAGATATCAGCAAAAAGTAAAGACCAGGGGTCTATTTTTCCATGAATTCTCTTCTCTCCAATGCTTTTTGGTGATACCAACCAATGTCACCATGTCATCAGCCCATCTCAGATTTCTCTAGAGCCTCCAGCAAGCTATGGCTCACTTTACCTTTCTCAGTGCTTGCCAGCAACTAAGCCCTAAGTGTCACTACTGAATAAGTGGCAGAGGAAAGAGTTTGAATGGCAGCCTTCTTGTTCTGCAGCAACCATGCAATTGACATATAAATAAAGACACTGGAAAACTGCCAAGTTGGGGAACTGCACAGCCTCTCATCAGAGCTCCAGCCCCTTAACTCCTCTCCTTGGCTGCAAGAGTAAATCTCTGGAGGGTGGATGCCGGACCATCAATAATTGTACAGACAATGGCAAGAAGAGGGCAGTGTAAGATGTGATACAGACACCGTGCTGAAGTACCCACAGGCAAGGACCAACCCTGCTGATGTGTATGACATTGCTGCTCTAGCAAACGTCTTTTTAGCTTAAGGTTGTAAAACTGCCATTGTTTGGGTGACAGGTGGTTGGGATCATTATTTTCTATTTACAAAACCTGCAAGAAAATCTGCAGGGGAGGGAAGAGGTCAACTTTTCAGGTCTGGACTCTTGAGCAGTCACAGACAGATGAAACCTCTGTGACCTTGATTTTTTACCAGCCATAAAATGGAGATAAGCATACTAAATTTGCAGGCTCATGAGAATTAGATGAAATAACATTCCCAAAGTCCTTGGCAGAGTATCATGAACATGGTAGGTGCCCAAAACGTGTTAGTGATCACCATTATGTATTATGCTGTCCTGTAAGACAATGATGCACACATGTATCTTACTCTTCAGCATAGACTGCGTTTTTCATCCTTGCACCCTCCTCTGTTTTCCTCCATCACATCACAGGAACTTAGCAACGACTTGCTGGTTGCAGGAATGAATGTTTAAATGAACAAAGACCTAAATGAGGGATTCCCCAATAAACCGCAAACAATATTGATTTAAGAAGCCTGGAAGTAGAAGCCAATTGTTAACTTACTTGGACAACTTGGGAGCCCAAGTGAGAGGCAGTGAGGGGTCTCTAGCTGGTGTTGAGCAGTATATCACAATCAGTTTACGCTGGATACATTTTCTACTATAAGGTATCTATCTCAAGGTGAGGGTTTGTGTCTTACTGAGTTCTGTATTCTATACCCCTTCAGAAGCTGTTTTCTTAATAGAGGAAAGGATGGTGGGGTGGGCGCGCGTACCTTCACTTTGATGATGTCGGGATTGTATTGCACTGCCTCTCCCCATTCCTGCATCAGGTCTGCTGTTGGCAGCTCTCGATACGCCAGGGCTGTGACATACTCACTCGCTCCTCCTCGTACAAGGACCACCAAGTCTTCCACCATGCTGTCCTTCTTGTTTCTGTCTGGAATGGATACGGAGCCCTGGCATGTCAGGGGATCCATTTTCACACCTTGAAATTTGCTGCAGCCCACCTGACAACCTGGTAACTATAATGTTCAGGGAGGTCGCCCTGGAGATGTAAGTGGGACAATACTCATCCCTGCCAGCAAGGGAGTCACAGTGTAAGCGCAAATGGGCACTTGATCGTATATGACACAAGCTGGAGACAGGACAAGAAAGGGACATTTATTTTTAGCATCTGTAAGTGATGGTCGCTAAGTGAGTCTATGGAAAATAGCTGCTAGATACATACATACATACATAGGGACAGATGCTATATAGGTAAATAGACAAAGATTATTCATCATTTATGTATCATTCACTAATTTAATGTTGTACGTGTATTAACTCATCTAATCTTCAGTATGAAATAGGAAGTATATAATCCTTCCTTTCCAGATAAGAAATCTTAGGCACTAGAGGGATAGAATTTACTCACAGTACTGTGCCCAACCTTTGAACTATATCACTTCATTGTCTCATATGACAAAAGTGGGAAAATCTATAAGGTGTAAGCATGAATGTAATAGATACTCACCAAATAATGTCTACTGTTTTTCTTTTCAATGTCTACTCTTATTATTTTGACTTCTCAAGCAATTTCCCAGAAAGCCCTCAATTATATCAGTAAGTCATTCCTATTCTAATTTTTCTTGTGCCTGATGCCAAAGAAACTGGTATGAAGTGACTATTCCACTCTGAGCTTGCAGCTCTTGAGCATCATACAAAAGGAGTCTTATATACTACTGGTCAGACTGTAAATTGATACAGCCATTTCAGAAAATTCTCAGTATTACCTAGTGTAGAATAAGTACATACTCTACAACCCAACAATTTCACTCCTGGGTACATTCCCCATAGAATCCCTTGCACATGTGTGTCAGAAGAGTGTGTAAGAATGTTCACAGTGGCTCTGAATATGATGGCTTGGCACAGGAAATAATCCAAATTTAACAACAGAATGAACAAAGTGATATATTTATACAATAAAATACTATGCAACTATAGTTTTACACAAAAACATGATATCAAAGAAAAAATAAAAAAAACCCAGAACTGGAAGATTACATTTCATCCATATAAAGTTCAAAAACAAGCAACTCTAAGTCATTGTTTTTATTTAGTTGCTAAGTCCTGTCCAACTCTTTTGCAACCCCATGGATTGTAGCCTACCAGGCTCCTCTGCCCGGGATTTCCTAGGCAAGAACTCAGGGTTGCCATTTCCTTCTCCAGGGGATCTTCCCAACCCAGGGATTGAACTCGCATCTCCTGCATTGGCAAGCGAATTCTTTACCACTGAGTTACCAGGGAAGCCCAACTCTAAGTTATAGATGCTAGCAATACATGTAGGTGGTAAAACTATCATGAAAGGAAGGACATGTTTAACAGAGACTTCAGGATGGTGTTATCTCCAAAGGGAGGGAGGAGTTGTAATTGACAAGAGTCCTGGGGTACTGGGTAATGCTCTATCCAGTAACTTGGATGGGGGGTTACTTTACAAGTTTTCTTTGAAAAGCATGTATGTTTCCCTATGTAGGATGCATGTTCCAACCCAGCCCCACCGAAATAAACAAACAGTATCCACTGCACATCAGTCACAAGAAACTCTTCTAGACCAACAGTTCATTTTGTTGTTGTTTTATTTTATTTTGCTTTGGCTGTGGACCTCTTCATTTACATATGATCATAGAAATAGGGACAAGCTTAGTCTGTAGAGCAGATGAAGGAGAGTAACGCAGAGTGCAGAAGAGCTTGGGACTAGAGCCCTGCTGATCAGCTTCCCTCTCCTACTCTACTTTCAGTGTTGATTCCCAGCTCCCCTATGTGGCCACCAAGATCTCTGCTCCCAGATTGGCTCTAGCACTCACTCCTAGTCTCACATGTGGACTCTGCTACATGACTCGTGGCTTTGCCTGCTTTTCTAGTTTCCATCTTGCCCATTGCTTCAGGTAAGGACTAGCTGCCTCAACTATATCCCCCACTGCCTCCACCTGGCTCCTACCTCTCCAGCCTAGAGCATCCTACCTCTAGCCAGGCCCACTTCTGGCCCCCAGAGCAAATTTTCATTGTTAGATTTTTTTTTTCCCCTGCCTAAAGGCAACCTTGATACCTTATTCCTCAAGTTGCCATTCAAATGATCCCTATTCCAGGAAGCCAGACTGAGTTTGGTGCTTATCACTGCCCTGTCCTTGATTTTTTAATTCTTTGCCTACTCATGTGAGTATCATGAAGATAGGAAGACCATCTAATTCATTTCTGCATACCAATACATAGTAGGAGCTAGGTAGATTTTTATTGAATGAATTAGTATTTTAATTGAAATGCCTTGGAATATTCAATCTTTAGCTTAAAGAGTGACAGGTCTGGGCTGCTGGAGAAGGAAGGATGATAAGCAGAGAAGTCACATGCCCTTGCCACTCACCTTTTATCTCATTGAGAATGTGACTGCACTTTGCCTCTGACACACCCAACTTCAAATAGACCACTTTTATGGCGGCGCCGATTTTAAAATCATGTTTAGCACAGGTCTGGACGTCCTTAAGAGAGTAATCTGAAGGAAGCAAGAAAAGAGGCTCATGACCTAAAATGGCAATTTGTCCTGGGCCTTTTCCTGCAGTCGATCCCTGATGCCAAACCCTTCCTGGAGGCTCACAGGGACTAAGGTGTAAATTAACGTGTGGCCAGACTAGGGACAAGAAATGCAGCAGGCAGCTCCTGGCACCAGGGCAGAGACCCCATTCGAGATCAGCATCAACTTCCCCTTTCAGCCTCTACAAATACTCAGAGGGTTTTTTGCTGCTCTCCAAAGACAGGATGAGCTCGGAGTCACTTTCTAAAAACATGGCTCCTTATCAAGTCTCTAGGCATTGATGCAGTGAATAGAGGCTGCTGTGAGCTGTCCTCCTTCTCTAATCTTTGATGTAGTCCAAACAGTTACTTGATCAGTTGAGATAATGTTTACGAAATGTCTGGTATAGTCCCTGGCAAAGAGAAGGACCAATTTCCCTTATTTTGTCTTCATTTCTGGACCATTTTCCATCCATTCCTCTCCAGTTCTCCCCAAGGCATTTTCCCATCCTGGGCTTGCTGAAGTCTTCCATATGACATATGAACACCTTTCTAGAGCACTTGAGGTCAGGGAAGGGAGAGGAGAACAGCTTTAACACCTGGGATTACTAGAAACGTGGATGTGGATCAGTTTTCCCCAAAGCATGTTCCTTGAAACATGAATCCCATGATGATATCTCTTATATATCTTGTAAGAGCAAGAATGACAAGAAACCAGGCTTCTGCAGTCAAGTCAGTGTGATAAATGTGGTATCAAAAGTGATGGAGAGGTCACTTGATTTCAGTATGCCTGTGAAACTCTCAAAGTGGGATCTATTATGTTTCCACAACTTGATCATAGAACCTTTCTGTAGAAAGCAATCAGAGGAATTACGACAAGTACTTTTGGAACCTCTGGTACAAAGGAGGACAGTACCCTTAATCTTGGCAAGACTGAGAGAGGTCACACCGACCTTAATTTACCTTATATGCCTTCTGTCCTCTTGCAAGTTCACTGGACCTATAACCGAAACCTGGCTCTGCCATTGTATCCTGGGTGGCCTAGGGCAGGTCACTTAACCTGACAAATGCCATACTGCAGGAAAGAGTACAGGATTGGGAGGAAGAAATCATACTTTAGACTCGACATTGATTACAACTAGAAAAACCCATAATATCTGTATGGAGAATGAATTGTGGAAGGAAAATGGGAGTTGAATATTAGTTTGGAAGCTCAGATAATCTAAGACATTGCTGCTGAAAGTGTGGTTTAGGAACCAGCAGCACTGGTATCACCTCAAAGCTGATTGAATGGTGGAGTCATTCTGAGATGCGGATGACTACAGAAGAAACATGTGAAAGTTCTCCTTGGGGGCATGTTAAGTTTTTGATGACATTCAAGACATTCAAATGGAGATCTCAAAGAGGCATTTCTACATGAGCTCTTCGGTACACAGACGAGATCCAGGACAGACATATACATCTGCATGTATAAAGCATTTAGAGCCAGGAGATTAGATATTATTGTCTAGAGGGAGTTATGTAGAAAACAGGACTGTCCAGAGAGAGGGCTGGCAGAGGAGGACCACCATCAACATATCAACAAAGGATGAGGAATCTGCAAATGAAACTGTGAAAGGAAAACCAGGGAGGGAGAAGGAAAACGGGAGCATAACTTATAACCCCTCCCCCAACAAGGACTAGAAGCCTCCCTCCCTGTTAATTCATAGTTCCATGTGCCCCATCAGTAAAGACATGGTCCTCGGGCGGCGTACCTCCTCTCTCCATCGCCTCTTTGTTCATGATGAGTGTGTATTCATAAATGCCCCCAAGCACGGCCTCTGTGATGTAGTGGGTTCCAAAATCACGGAAGAGATCTCTGTACTCCCCGTAGCTGTATTCCAAGGGCAGCCGCTTGACTCGCTGAAGGAATTCGTGATGCAGCATGAGGTTTCTGGATTTCAGCTTGTAATGTGCTACTTCAAGGTCAGAGCGCGCATGCAGGAATTTGCTTTTCTAAATGAAAGACCAACAAGGGAAAAGCAGACCTTTAAAGTTAGGAATCTGGAATGAGAAGATGAACTTTGCAAATATCATCCGGTGTTCTGGCCAGGGGTCATCACTCATGATTCCTTTAGGAGACCTGAGGGAAGATGGCCCCTTTGACAAGCCTTCATTTTCCAGAAATATTCTGATGTCCTTTTTGGCTTGGAAGAGCTTGCTCTTTGCTCATTTCCTTACAGTGGCAAATAAGAAAGAAGAAGGAAGGGAAGCAGCAGCAGACAGGGCGGGCAGCAGCAGGTGCCTGTGCACCATTCTAAGGGGAGACGGGGTGTGCTGACTGGCAAAGGCAACTTCTTGACTGATGCTTCTTTTTTTAAAGAAAAGAAGAAGTGTTAGTTGCTCAGTGGTGTCCAACTCATTGAAACCCCATGGACTGTATATAGCCCACCAGGCTCCTCTGTCCATGGAATTCTCCAGGCACAATACTGGAGTTAGAAGCTATTCTGTTTTCCAGGGGAGAAGGGAATGTTACTGACCCAGGGATTGAACCCAAGTCTCCTGCATTGCAGGCAGATTCTTTACCATCTGAGCCACCAGGTAAGCCTCTTTTAAAGAGAAAAAATGTTTATTCAGGGAGCTATACACTGCACAGCCGAGTGTGGGCCATCTTGGAAGGCAAGAGAAGCCACAGGAAAAACACACTCCACAGACAAAGGATGGACCATCTCAGGTGAGAGGGGGCAGTTGATGCTTTTTAAACTCTGAAGAAAAGGTACTCAAGAAAGAGTAAAAGCAATGTTTTAGGAAGGCTGGACGCTGCAGTGCATGCCAAGGGTCAGCAGACCACAGCCTGCACACAGGACCTGGTATTTGGATCTGCAATCCAATTTCACTGCAATGCAGTCATGCCCACATATCTGTTCACTGTTCATCACTGCTGTCACCCTATGATGGCAGAGCTCTGTGGTTGCTACAGAGACCCTTCAGCCTTGCGAAGCCTGAAATATTTACTCTTTGGCCCTTTACAGAACAAGTTTGGTGACCCCTGGTGTGTGGAAGAGACTGAAAGATGGAGATGCTAGCTGAAGGGCAAACATCCAGGGATGTTAATGTAACCCGCGGTGAGGCGTTCGTACACTGCGGTGAAGGCTGGGGAAAAGGTGAATAATTAGGAAATGCACATTCCTCCTGCATCTTAAAACTCTCAGCCACCTTGACCTGTCAGCTCTCTAAGTCATGCCACCTCTGCTCCCTGCCCAGCTCCCCCATCCTAGTCCTGCCACAGCCATCCATGACTCCTTCTTCCTCATCTTTCCAACTTTGCAGTCGCTAGATGCCCTGTTCATGGTCTTTCTACATATTTTAGTTTTCCTCTTCTGCTTGGGTTATGACAAAAGCTTTCCAACTGATCTCCTTTCTCCCTTTAGCTGCCCTCAGCGCTCCAATCAGAGTTGATGTCCTAAAAACTGTTAATACCATTAAATCCCACTCTGGGTTTAAAACAAAACCAAGCATTGGCCTCTACATTGCCCAAGAATAAAATCATTACTCCATTACTCTGAAAGTAAGAATGTCACGCTCTGTCCCCCAATAGCCTCCTGGCTTCAACTTGTACAACCATGACATCCACCCTCCACCATACTGTACTTTTCTCTACCACCTACATCATACCTCAATATCCATCTAACATCTTACTCTTCCCCACATCTGTCATTCTCTTGTAATATAATTTTGCACATGTTCCTTCTGCCAGACATGCTCTTCCCTCCCTTTTCTGCCTGGCACACACCTTCTCATGTTTAAAATTTCTGCTTAGCTGTGCTTTCTATGTGATGGCACTCTTGAATTTCCCTGACACTCCACCTCCCAGGACTGCACTGCATGTTGCTTATATTTCCTTTATAGAATAAACCATGCTGTATTGGGCTTTCCCAGTGGCTCAACAGTAAAGAATGCACCCGCAACACAGGAGCCACAGGAAACATGGTTTCAAACCCTGAGTTGGGAAGATCCTCTGAAGGAGGGCATGGCAACCCACTCCTGTATTCTTGCCTGGAGAATATCATGGACAGAGGAGCCTGGTGGGCAAAGAGTCAGACACAACTGAAGTGACTTAGCACACACACATGCATGCTGTATTACAACTGATGTCAAAATCAGGACTGTTACCTGCATACATGTTTGCTGCTCCTACTAGACTGTGAACTTGAAGGCAAGAATTGTGTTATACTTGTCTCTAGGTTCCAGGTATCTAGTTTAGTACCTAGCATGAGGTAACATTATGTAACTGGCTGTTTAAATCAGGGAGCTGGGAGGGAAGGGGAGAGAGATGGAAAGAGAAAAGGAGACAAGGATGGTACCCCTCTCTTTCCCTCCAAACAAGACAAGTTCCTTTTTAATCAGTCCTGTCCTTTACCACTATATTTTAGTCTTGAGCACTTACCAAGTGCCATCCTGAACCTAAAGATGAAAGAAACAGCCTCTGTGCCTGAGGAGCTCACAGCTGAGAAGATGAAGAAAAGCAAGCAGAGACGATTGCAGTCTAATTCATGCTTATGGCTCATTTTCTACTGGGTGGTAATTTGGCAGCAGAACTTAAGCCCCTCACCATTCCTTTTTTCTCACATAAATCACTGTAGACTTTTAATTTCCTCCATGTTCCTCTCAGATTAGTTTTCTACTACATCATGCCCATGCAGCAAACTCTCAGTGACCAGGGAATAAATACACCTGGTCCTTTCTGGAATCCAAGGTTTTCCAAGCCCTCCTGTCACCTTACTTCCCATTCCAACTGCTCCCCTTCCACTAAGTAACGTGCTTTGACCTTCACCTTATGGGCAATAGGGAACAGATGATGCGATCAGGTTAGTATCAGAAAAGCATTTTTCTGGCAGCACATACATTTGAAGGGGAAAACTGAAAGACAGGAGTCTTATTAGGAGGGCTGAAACCAGAGGTGAAAGGGCCTAGGCTAGCGAAGATGTAATCAGAGTTTGATTAAAAAATATTGGATAGCCATATCTCAGTCAGTAAAGAATCCACCTGCAAGGCAGAAGACCTGGGTTCGATTCCTGGGTCCGAATGATCCCCTGGAGAAGGAAATGGTGATGTACCCCAGTATTCTTGCCAGGAAAATTCTATGGACAGAAGAGCCTGGTGGGCTACAGTCCATGGGGTTACAAGAGTGTCTGACATGACTTAGCGACTGAACCATCACCACCGAGACATGAAAACAACTTAATGTCCATCAACAGATAAAAGGACAGAAAAGATGGGGTACATACATACAATGGAATGCTACTCAGCCATAAAGAGAACAAAATAATGCCATTTGCAACAACATGGATGAACCTAGACACTATCATACCAAGTGAAGTAAGTCAGAGAAAGGCAAATAACCATATAATACCACTTATATGTGAAATTGAATATATATATGTATATATATATCCCTGAACCACTTTTTTATAGAGCAGAAATTAATACAACATTGTAAATCAACTAGACTTCAATAAAAAAAAATAAAAAAGAAATATTAATGAGTGAAAGATCTGGTGGCTAACACAGATGGGCTTCCCAGGTGGCGCTAGTGGTAAAGAACCTGCCAGTCAATGCAGGAGACATAGAGACATGGATTCAATCCCTGGATCGGAAAGATCCCCTGGAAGAGGTCATGGCAACCCACTCCAGTATTCTTGCCTGGAGAATCCCACAGACAGAGGAGCCTGGCAGGCTACGGTCCATAGGGTTGCAAAGAGTCAGATACCACCAAAGTGACTTAGCATAAACCACAAGCCATATGTGGGAATAAAGAGAAAAGAAAACCAAATACGACTCAGATATTCTTAGCCTGGAAAAGCAGAAGGAAAAGAATGCTATTTAACACAGAGAGCTTGGGAGGAGGAATTTGCTTTGGAGTGTCTACAAGGCATCTGGATAATGATACCCAGAAGAGTGGGTGGAGCAGGTCTGAGCTTCCCAGAAAGGACAGAAGTGGTGGTGGAGGCTCATGCTTGCCCTGATAGAGGAGCAGGGTGAGTAGAAAAGGACACTTGGGGTGGGTGGCTATAGAGGAAGAAGAAAGGATGACCAAAAATTAAATAGAGAACAAGTGGGGCTGTTAGAAACCAGGAAGAAAACTAACTGATAAGGAGCAGAAAGCAACCAAGGGAAACAGGAATGTGACTCCATCAACAGCTCCAAGAAGTTGGAGATGAGGTCTTGGATAACATTCTGGAGGGGAATTTCAGCTGAAGGTTTAGAACAGAAGTCAAGTTGCTGGGAGTTGAAAAGTCTTCAGAAATAATTTAGTTTTGGCAAAACTGTGCTCCTTAGTTTAATAAAAAACAAGTGAAAAGCTTATTAGTAAATAAGAGTACAAAAAGAAATAAGAAAATGAGAGTACAGAGAGAACTATATTCGATATCCTATGATAAACCACAATGGAAAAGAAGGTTTGATTCCTTCTTTTATATATATATAAAAGAAAGTGTGTATATATATATACACATATATATGTATAACTGAATCACTTTGCTGCAACAGAAATTAGCACATTGTGAATCAACTATACTTCAATAAAAATATTAAAACTGAAAAAATAACACAATACTGTAAATCAACTATACTCCAATAAAATTAAAACAATTTAAAAATAAAAACAACGCCATACTAAAAAAGTAGAGTAAATAATTATAGAAGGCCACCACTGGCTGGTCTTTCTGAAAAGTAAAGTTAATGTAAGACCAAGGTATTTTTTGTGAAAAGCTTTTCAATGTAACAAATATAATTGGTTGTCAGGACTAATAGCAATACAGTATACAGACATCCGTGGACGTGAAAATTCAAAAGAATACATAGGAATGGAAAAGCAAGCAAAGGGTACCTACCGTGTGAGAGAATCGTTTGATCCTACTAATAAAATGTTGGCCAATATTACTTGTGCTGCTATAGCCAAGTTCAAATATTCCAGTAAGTTTCAAACCCAAGTTGAAACTAGACATGCTAATTGACGTCCCTGTGACGTTACGTTCGAAATCTGAGTACGATTCATATTCTGTCAGCGTAAATTCATATTTGCCTTGGGTCTGAAGGAAGAAGAAAACAAATGTTCCATATGTCATTTGACTCACATCAGTTCAATTCAAATCAACAGACACACACTGTACTCTCACTATGTTGCAGGTACTAGACTAAGTACACTGGATGCAAAAATCTCAGAGGCACACATGTCTCCACCCCCAGGGCTCTTGATCCAGCAGGAGAAACAGATGTGCCCAGCATGGTGAGCTGACACTCAGAGGTGGGTGCTTGATTTGGGTTTCAATGGGCAGAAATGTAGGAGAACACTCTAGGCTGTGGACTTGGGTTCAGGCAGAAACATGAGAGGGCAGGGTGGGGCCAGAAACTGCAGGGGTTGAAAAGGCGAGTGTGGCTGTATCAGAAGATTAAGAGTGAGGAGAAGACAGAGGGTCCGTGAGAGAGGGGGCTGGCATCCAGATACTGGGGCTTTGGGATGACTTGCTGAAATGTGGACTTAGTCCAAAGATGAGAGGAAGAAAGCCAACAGAGGAAATTGGCTGAGCACCGGGAAATCCATGACAGAACGAAGAGCGCTTGGGTTGGAAGGGATGGATCTGAGGTCAGAGAGACAAAGCGGTGCAGAGGAGGGGCTCAGTGACAGCTCACGAGGGGCTGGTGAAAGGTCTTGGGATGGGGGATGGGGGTGGGAAGACGCAGGGACAGAACAGCAGAAAGCCTTTGCGAACTCAGAGGAGCTGTTTGCTGGAAAATGGGTGCTCATGGTGCTGTGCAGAGGGAAATATCTAGGGCGCTGCCTCGGTGGCCCCCAAGTAACCAGCCTCAAATTGTTTTCACCCCATCCCACTGGCTTCTGGATGCTAGCAGTCCCCCATAACACTTCAGTTTCTGAGGAAGAAAAGCAGATGTGATTCCGAACACGGCCTGGAGTGAGAGACCTGAGGTGGGATGCACCATTTTCTCACTGTGCAACCCTGGACATTGGGCTTAACCCCTCTGTGCCTCAGTTTCTTCCTGTATAAAATGGAGACAGTAACAGTTCCTGCCAGTGGGGCTTGTTCTGAGGGTTGAGTTTATGTGGGTAAAACACTGTACAATGCCTGCCATAGTGCTCCAAAAACAGCTACAGGGAGAGGAGACTCCGAGATACATATCCTGCCTGGGTTACCAGGAGGAGGAGAAATGTCTGCTCTGAGATTCTCCTTTGAAAGTGGAGGTCATGTATGGCAAAACCACTACAATATTGTGAAGTAATTAGCCTCCAATTAAAATAAATAAATTTATATTAAAAAAATAGAGATACAAAAAAAAAGTGGAGGCCAGAGGGATGGTGCTGGTCAACACGGGGGAGGGTGTATTTGTCCCGAGACTCATTTTGTAATTTTTAGCCAATAACTGTGTGGGGGTGTGGAGGAGACCAGGAAGGAAGAGAAAGGAGAGGTAGCAGCTTAACATTCAGGACTATACCATTTTATTTTTATCTTATTTTTAAATTTTTATTTATTTATTTATGTATTTATTTGGATGCACCAGGTCTTAGTTGCAGCTTATGGGGTCTAGTTCCCTGACCAGGGATTGAACCCAGGCCTCCTACATTGGACATGCAGAGTCTTGGGCATTGGACCACTAGGGAAATCCTAGGACTGCACAATTTTAGACATGAAAACAACCAACCTGGCTGTCCAATCCAGTCCTCTCATTTTACAGATGAGGAAACAGGTCCAGAACAGAGCAAGAATTTAGCCTAAAGTACAATGGGGTCCGGGGTACAGCCAGGCCTGGCACCCAGATCTTCCCCATCTGTCTTACGTGTGCATTATGCAGTGACATAGTCTACTCTGAACCCCACTCCCTGTGAGACTGCTTTTAAGTCTTTGTGTTAATAACACAGGCTTATCTTGGTAGAACATTTTTTTGGGGGTGGTGGTGGTACTTTTTTTTTCTTTTTCATTTACTTTTATTTGTTGGAGGCTAATTACTTTACAATATTGTAGTGGTTTTTGCCATCAAGAAAAAAGTCAAATAAATAACTTAACTCTGCACCTAAAGCAACTAGAGAAGGAAGAAATGAAGAACCCCAGGGTTAGTAGAAGGAAAAAAAACTTAAAAATTTAGGGTAGAAATAAATGCAAAAGAAACAAAAGAGACCATCGCAAAAATCAGCAAAGATAAAAGCTGGTCTTTTGAAAAGGTAAATAAAATTGACAAACCGTAAGCCAAGAAACAAAGGGAGAAGAACCAAATCAACAAAATTAGAAATGAAAATGGAGAGATCACAACAGGTAGAATATTTTATAACTTACAGAAATGCTTAGAACAATGCCTGGTTCTAATAGGCAAGGACTTGATAATAACAGAAGTTGATTCCTGTTGTCTAGCTGTCTCTGGATGCTAGAATTCTTGCATGTCTGTCATGATGTCTCTAGCATCACCAGGCATCTGGGATATCGATATCTTTGCCACTCAACTGACTACATTCATTCAAATCACTGACTGACCAGTGATTCCAGTCACAAGGTTAAGTTGCTTGGGTCACTTCCTACCCCACTGATATAATTCTTTGGGGCTTCTGTGGTGGTTCAGACGGTAAAGGATCCACCTGCAATGCAGGAGACCCAGGTTCGATCCCTGGGTCAGAAGTTCCCCTGAAGAAGGGCATGGCAACACACTCCAGTATTCTTGCCTGGAGAATTCCATGGACAGAGGAGCCTGGCGGGGCACAACTGAGCGACTAACACACACGCGCATGCACACACACACAGACACACACGTCTGCATGAACTCTGGAAGTCTAGCTAGCAATTCCCAGCTGTAATACCAATGTTTATATATGAAAGTCTATGAAATCTTTCAAAGGCAAAATAAAGGACCTACAGTGTCTATATTTGCTTTTGATCCAAATGTGAAACTGAAGCTACAAGTTATAAATAAGAAAGCAAAAATAGTTTTTTTTCATTAAAAAAAAAAAGAGTTAACACTTCCTGAGACTCACAAATAAACCAGGTATTGTGTGTGTGCCAAGCATTTACACTCACTTAACCCCTCTGTGCAGGTAGAACCTTTAAAATTCCAATTTAAAGATAGGAAAATGGAGGCTCAGAGTATATAACATGATATAGATGGTAAGTTGCAAAGACATCTATGAGATTCTAAATCCTAAGCTGTGCTTGTCTCTTTATGGCATTTTTGCTATTGTCATTGGTATAATTATGCTACTACATATCTGCACTGCCTCTACTATACATAGCAGATTGGCATCACCACTGTGTTTGGAGGAAGCAACCACCCATCTTACATATGAAGAACTGAAGCTCAGAGAGAAAATGCGATGCATTTGAGCTGGCCCAGCAGGGGGCTGCTGACCAATCTGGACCCATGCTTCTGGCTCCTCTGCCAGGGTCCCTGCCACGGCCCTGAGGTGGCTTCCTGACTGGCACATACCTGTGGAGTGAAGTTTTCCACGTTGTATGGTTTCCGAAACCTCGTGTTGAGTATGTAATGGGGGGAGCACACACCGGCGTAATACCTGTGATCTAGAACCGGGCCCTCCAAGTTGTTTGTGAACAAATTAATCCTGCCGGGAAGAGGTGGAAAAGGGGGTGAGGTGAGGATATAATCCCAACTGGTGAACCTACTCAAGGACACCCAAATTCCTGGGCACAGCACACGTGGCCCTCAATATCTGTTGAGGCTTTATCCCCTGCCACTCCCAGCCACAACCACAAAGCCAGTCCCCCACTATCTGGAGGGGTTCTCCCTCCAGTCCGTTTTGCTCCTTCTCTTCTTGGCAAGGGCTGTTCACTCTGCCTAAATATCCTTCCAGCCACTCATCACTTGCTTAAGTTGCTCAGCTGTGTCTGACTCTTTGTGACCCCATGGACTGTAGACCACCAGCCTCCTCTGACCATGGGATTTATTGGGCAAGAATACTGGAGTGGGTTGCCATGCCCTCCTCCAGGAGATATTCCTGACCCAGGGATCGAACCCGAGTCTCCCTGCAATGATAGGAGGATTCTTTACCGCTGAGCCACCAGGGAAACCTTACTTTCTGCTTTATCTCTTACTTATCTTTCTAGACTAAGTTCTTTTGTTGCCTGTGGTGGGAAGCCTTTGCTGACACTTGTACTAAGCTGCATTAGAGGCCCTTATTAGATCCCATGCTCACCCCATTAGTGCATTTATTGTTCTGCACCTACTGTAGTTACCTTACAAGAATGGTCTACGTGGGAGCTGAGAACACAGACTCTAGAACCAATGCACTGGCACTCACAAGTTATGTAACCTCAGGCACACCAGTTAGCCTCTGTACCTAGGCCTCCCTATCTATAAAATGAGAACAAAGAAAATCCTATCTCTTGGAGTGCCTGTGAGGATTACATGTACCCATATTTTCTAAGTGCTTAGAACATGGCTTGGTCTGCGATAAAGGCTTATTATTATTATTTACGTGTCTGTCAGCTCCCCAAGGTTCTGTGCTCCTTAGAGATGGTGGTTTTCCTTTTAGTTTCTGTATGCCTCCCATCACAAGACACTAAATTAATTCCGATTTACTGAGTTTCTAACTGGAAACAGGCACAGTCACGGATGGCTCAGGACATCACCTTATGTAGTGTGCCCAAAGCCCTGGGTAGTAGATGTCATTATGTCCATTTAGAAAGGATGAAAACCTCATCTCTACCTCAACGTTGTTATTTCTCACCACCTCCTAAGGCAAGCCTCCATTTCCGACCTGCTTTGACTATGACTGACAGCTCCGTTTCTTTTGTTAAAAGGAGATCTGTCTCCTTTCAGTTTCTGCCTATTGGTCTGCTCTGCTCCTACCAGAATCATTTCAGGCTGTCTTTCCTCTGATAGGGTTTCATGTAGCATAATAATGCATATTCATTTATTTTCTTTAATACCATAATAATCAATTACACATGTTGGTTCAATGAATCCTTAGGCATTATTACTATACCCTCTTAACAGATGAAGAAAGTAGACATAGAGAGGGTGGGGCCAGGACTCAACGTCTGAGCATCCCAGTCTAGTCAAGAGCAGAGTCTGCTTTCTTCCCACCACATATTGTGCCTCTCACGTGTTAGCTTATTACCATGGCATTAGCTTATTTATCCCTCACAGACCTGCAAAGAAGGGCATGACTGACTTCTGTCTACAAAGGACAAAACTAAAGCCCCAGAGCCACGCTTCTGCCCCTCTTGCAGGGTCCAGTTGGCTTCTGCTGCTGGCTCTGTATGTCCACTCTGTCACCCCCTTTGACCTGTGACCCCCCAGGAGCTCTGACTTCCCAGACCTCAGCTTCCTCATCAAGGAGATGGGGCTTAGCATCACTAGTGTCTAGGGTGGTCCTGGGAGGAGGTTCTCCCCACATGAGGAGTCTGTGTCTCTAACAGCATCCTTTCAGGATGGAGACCTGATGTTTGCTTAGGAAGAAGGAGAATGCCGACCAGGGCCTCTCTGCTCCCCACGCTGTGTCGCGTACGTGATTTGTGAGGGGAAGCCCTGACTTCCCCCTGGAGGCTGACAGGCTGCACGGCGCGGCAGGAAAGGAGGCTGAGCGCCGGGCCAGTCAGCCCCTTGTGATCCCTCACCGCCCCAGAGGATTTAACCAGACTAGCCGCACGCACACTGCCCGCAGAGCCAGGCTGGAAATGCACCCCTGCCCTGGCCGGTCACGCAGTGGCCTCTGCTCTGGGCCAGCCTCTCTGCTGAGGCCTCGGGATAGAGAAGCAGATAAACCTCCCTGGCAGTTGTCAACAGCTTTCAGAGGTAATGCTTAGAAAGCGCCTGACACGGTCACAGAGCAGGCATCAAATAACGCTTCCCCCAGCCCTCGTGTGGAGCCTCCACGGCCCCCTCCACGGCTCTCTCCTCAGTGCCCCCTCCCTGCAGTCACATCTGGTCCATCTGCCGTGGCCCGTGCTCCCAGAGCCCCCGGGTCTGTGGTCAGGAAGCAGCTGCGAGCACCCACTAACACATCAGCCTTTTTCAGAAAGGCACAGAGGAGCCGCTCTGTCTACCGTTCCCTCCCTCTCTCTTCTCCAGATCACATTTACTTGTATCTTCTTCCCGCTCCACAACAGAAAGAAGGTAACTTACCCACTGGCCAGGCTGCCAATGGCCCAGTATGGCTCCATTTCCTGCTGACATTTTTTATAAATCTTTCTACAGTTTGCCTCATCTGACTGGTCTCCACAGTCATTGTCCCCGTTGCAAAGAAGTCTTCGGTTTATGCACCTCCCTGGGAAGGAGAAATGGGGTTACCCACAGGTTGAGGCCAGGAAGGGGGGTTCACATGGCTTGAGACCCACCATGACCCAGATTCTTGGCTGCTCTGTTTGCATTGGTGCTCATGTATCGGGGGTGAGTGGTCAATGGAATTCACCGTTTATTCCCTGCCAGAAGCCAGTGTTGTGTTTCTGAATGCTCTTGAGGGCAGATTTGCTAGGCAGACAGGAAGGAAGGCTGGACTCCTCTGCTTGGGACTGGAGAGAGGAGGTCAGTTCGGAGAGTCCTGCAATAGTACCAGTTGTGGCACCTTCCATGTGTTACCCGACTCCCTGTCTCAATATCCTCATCTGTAAAGAAGAGACACCATCATATCTACCCCCAAAGGTCGCTGGGGATTCAAACAAACAAATGAAACAGTGCTGACTCATGGTAAGAGCTGGATATGTGTTGTTATTACTATTATTAGTGCTTCGATGGTCCAAATGCACACTGCTGGTAAATACTGGCAGGAGGACTGGAACCTATAGCTTTCTTATCACAAACTCGCCCCCGTTAAACGGCACTGCCTTCAACATCAGAGCCACTCAGACTAGTAGATATTTAAAATATTTAGACTGTACATTTAAAGTTATTTGAGGCACCTCAACTTCCTTGAAACTCTTTTCCCCATTGACTTGACTTCCTTTCTTATTTGCATATCTTTTGGGAGTAAAGCCCATAAAACAGGTGGCCATTTTCACTTAAGCATGTTTAAACCAATGTTCTTTGGGTATTAAAGGCAGAAGAGTAACAATCTGGTCTTCAAATGTTTGTTACAAGGCATTTAAACTAAAGCTGGCCTGAATAACCATTATTGGCTTTGGTCAGAATCATGGAACACCAGTCATAATGAGTTCATGAACACACGTAAACATCTTTCAGATTTACTGTATGGAGCTCTGCGTTCGCAATACTGCCTAGAAATTGCTCTAAGAATCCCTAGTTCTTTCTGAAAAGATACTAAAGCACAGTTCACAAAGTTGTGGCAAATGTAGAGAGTTGCAACTTGCACCTAGGTAATCTGAGTCAAAATACTCTCATTTTTGCTGGAGTCTTCGAGAAAAAGAGTCAGGTTTCCCTGAATTAGTTAAAGGAATTAATTGAAAAAAAAAAAAAAAAGTGAAGTCACTCAGTCATGTGCAACTCTTTGCAACCCCATGGACTGTAGCCTACCAGGCTCCTCCATCCATGGGATTTTCCAAGCAAGAGTACTGGAGTGGGTTACCATTTCCTTCTCCAGGGGGTCTTCCTGACCCAGGGATCGAACCTGAGTCTCCCATGTTGTAGGCAGATGCTTTACCGTCTGAGCCACCAGAGAATGTAATTTGAATTTCCAAATTCCTAATTGTATCTCCTCCACTTACCTCCTAAGTGATTGTGGGTGAGTAACTTCTCCAAGTCTCAATTTCTCAATTAGTAAAATGGGGGTAATATTAACACCTACATGGTAGGGTTTTTTTTTATGAAATAATATGTGTAAAAAGAGGTCAAGGAGGACAAGGAGGCCTCCTGGCCTGACACATGACTTTGATATTGAGCACTAGACAATAGCCAGTGCTCCCATCATCACATGCCATCACCTCACTTGATACCCATCCCCTCCCACTCCTGTGTCCCTTTATACCTGTCTGCGCACACACAAAGCCTTCACATCGCACTTGACTTCTGCATGGTCTGTTGGAAACACAGTCTTCAACTTCCTTGTCGGAGAAGTTGCATGGTTCCCCATAGAACTGAGAGGGCCGGATCAAGTAGGCATGTCTGTACTATAGCAGAGAGGAGCAAGGTGAGACAAAGCCAGAGCCTCGGGGACATGGGGAGCGGAGGGTACACTTGAGGATCTATATTGCTACTGGCTGTTTGCCTATTTCAAATAGCCTGGGAACTCTCTGAGGGCAGGGACCTTATCTTCAATCTCTGGACCACAGTGATCAATACAGCTTTGTTGAATGTGGGGAAAGCATGGACTTCCGAGTCAAAGGCAGTAAGTGAATTGATGGAGCGAGTTCAGTCTTTCAGCTTGATTAATCCAATGGGTTGATTCAAGTATTCTCATTTATTAAGTAGCTTAAAATGCAGAAGTATCCACTTTGGAGCCACTGACTCTGTTACTTTCTAGTTATGTGACACTGGGTAAGTTACTTAAGCACTGTGATCTCAACTTACTAATCTGTAAAACAGGGATAATTATGTACAGCTATGTAGTTTCAATTATATATGAAATTTCATTATGTTGTCTGGTACAGAATAGGCATTCAATTTCTTCTGCTTACTTTTCTTTTGAATTATTAATAATTTTAGCAGTAAATATTTCTCTGTCTCTACTTTCCTGTTTGCTTAATCCAGAAATATTGACTGGATTTCCAAAATATTGATTCAGCCACACAATGCTGAAAAAACGTAGGTGCTTTTTATGCTTGTTTGTACTTGATCATAGTTATGGCCTCTGGACTGTCCTCAAGGAGGTCACAGCTGGTGTGGTGGTCATGATGATAAACACAAGGCATGACAACACATTGAGAGGGGTGCCACGACAGGGACAGAACAGAGTGCTCCATAAACACAGAGGGGAATCCTCAATGCAGACTTAGGAGATGGTGAAGCGACATCTTAGCTGGGCCCCAAAGGGTGAGCAGACACGTCAGACAAACATGGAATGCTGGCATGAGGAGGGGAGAGAAAGGCAATCTGGATGGAGGGAATTGCTGTGCCAAACCTGAGAGGCTAGAGAGTATGTGCTTTATTCCAGAAAACAAGAAATCCATCATGGCTGGAGAGAAGAGTTAAAGAGGGAGAGTGATAAGAGATGGAGGGACATGGAGCCAGGAGCAAATAAGGCAGACCCTTCTGGGCCTTAATAGGTTGGATTTAGTACTTCTTCACGGTAAAATGAGAAACCACTGCAGGGGAAGGAAATGATCAGATTTGGGTGACTTCCCAATGCTAGCTGCAGTCAAGATTTTGGTGCTACCAAAGGAGGCAGACCTGACAGCAGTCCCTCTGAAGACTGACGCATTAACCAGCCACAGTTATTATGCCCATCGTATCTGGAAATCTAGAAAAGAAATATAGATAACCATCCACCTCTGCTCCTTTACATTTCTAGGGCGTCTTTCTTCCTAGAAGGCAGAAGCTGGCAGGACAGGGATAAAGTCTGCAAAGAAGATACTAGAAGACTAGCACCAGGCACCAGAGACAAAATGGGTTTGAGGGCTGTGGAGATGATAAAGGAAAGACATCTCTCAATCTCTGTTGAAAGAAATGATGATGAACTCCCAGCCACTGACCCTGCAGACATGATGTCCAACTGAGGGAACATGCATAGCAAAGTCTGAGTGTAGAGCTCTGACTGGATGAGTGGATGGATGAATGGCTCACATTGGGTCTTCCTGGTTTATGGTGCAGATGAAGCAATTATCCAAATAACTGGATCAATGTTAATCACGTCAGCAATAAAGCCTGCTTTGGGAACTGTATGCATCTGCTTGGCTCTCAACATTGATCCAATTAAGTGTGTAATTGTCCTGGGCCTATTCCACAGCCTCTTTAGGGTCTCAGCTCATGGCTGCTTTGGTTTCCCAAGGAGCTGGGGGAAGTGAGAACCGTTCTCTATTCTTTGACAAAGGTGCTGTTCTTAGAGCTGGATCCTGCATCATCCCTCCTGTGACAAGAAAGCTCGAAGAACAAATACCGCAGAGACTGTGTGTTTTGACTGGTTGAACTGGCTAGACAAGAAGCCAATGGCCCAAGCTCAAGATCTGTCTTTACTACTAAGTGAACCCAAGAATTCACTTACCTGCTCTGGGTCTCTGTTGATCTATCTGCCTAACAGAAAGGGTAACAATTATTCTCCCTTATAGAGATTTCAGAAAATGTAATGAGATCAAACACATATTTATGGAGCACCTCAAACATGTTAAACATTGATCTATACACCAAAGACACAGAACTGAAAAAGTTTTTAAGCGCTTGCAGTTTAATAGAAAGGCAAATATTAAAAGAAAAGTAAATGATGAGTGCTAGGACACAGCAGGAATAAGGAGCTGTTGCAGTTCATAAAGGAGTGTCTGGCTAAGGGCAAGGGGTGCTGAGAACTCAAGGAAGTCTTCTCAAAAGAGGCGTTCCCAAAGCAAAGTTTCAAATCATGAGTAGATGTTAGTCAGTGAAGGAAGTGGGAAGGACATTTCAGCCTGAGAACAGAGTGTGAAATGGTCAGAAAAATACATGCTCTATGTGCTGGCGTGGGGGATGTTCTGTGAAGATGTGACCGAGGTCTATCTAAGGTGTGGGGGGCCTTGAAGACCCTGAGTCTGGACTTGATCCTAAAGGCCATACATAGACTTTGGATGTTCAAGCTGGGGAAAGACCAGCCAGACTTTCATTTTCAATGGCTCCCCTGGGTGCCCCATGAAAGATGGATTGAAAGAATAAGGCTGGAGACAGGAAGTCTAATTAGGAAACTGCTAATGGGAGAAAGGACAGATATGCTTCAAAACAAACCTGAAGGATCAAAGGCAGGATCTGACTGCTCCTTGGAAGCTCAGAGGAATAAAATTAATTCATTAAATCAGCCAACATTTATCAAACTCCTACTATGATCCAGCTACTGTCAGTAGTGCACTGACTGATCTTGCTGAGGGGTAGGGCTCCTGGAAGCTTAGAGGTCTCCCAAGATCTGGGTACCTACCCTTTTCTTCTGACAGGGATCACACGTGGTCCAGGAGGACCAGCTGGACAGCTCACAATCAATAGGCAATGGCGTGACATCCACACTCCGCGTCTGTCTAGTCTTGGCAAGGCTCTCATTGATTGCGTTTGACCCAAGAGAGGGTGGCCTTTCACCTCTAAAGGTCATCACAGAGAAGAGAGTCAAGTATCAGAAGGTAATTAAGTCTACATTCCACTGCATGTCCATCCATTCAATAAATATATATTTGCTCATTTATTTATGCAAGGCTGGCTTCCCTGGTGGCTCAGATGGTAAAGAATCTGCCTGCAATGTGGGAGACCTGGGTTCAATCCCTGGGTTGGGAAGGTCCCCTGGAGGAGGGCATGGCAACCCATTCCAATATTCTTGCCTGGAGAACTCCATGGACAGAGGAGCCTGGCACGCTACATACAGTCCATGGGGTGGCAAAGAGTCATACACGACTGAGCGACTAAGCACAGAACATTAGTTTATCAGTCAAGCATCAGTTAACTCATTCAGCAATATTTATGGAACCCTCAGTTATTGCTTCAGGTTACAGCTAGCTACAGTCAAAAGAGTACTGAGCTCTAATCAGAAGATCGTCCATCAACAGCTGGGTGATCTTGGTCTGGTTTTTCGGCCCCTGGGCACTTCACTTTTCTCACCTACATAATGTGAGAACATACCTCATAAGGCTATTTGAAGGATTAAATGAGAAAGTATATGTGAAAGTACGTTATATGCAGGGCTTACAACCGCAGCTAGATGGATGACCTCAAGCAGTACCCTCCCCATCTCGGAGCCTCTGTTTTATCCCCTGGAAAATGAGACGTTTGGACTAGGTGGTCTTTAAGTCACCCTTTCATGTTGTGAGTCTATGAAACTTTTTCTGAGAACAAATCATATTCAGGATACTGTGCGCAAGAGGACACAGAAATATAACACACAGCTTCTGCTCTGGAACTCACAGATTGTCTCAGGATAAGAGAAGACAAACATGACTCCTTCCTTAGCTCTTCCGGACTTTACCAAGGAGGCAGGGTTTTTAAGCATGCAGAATGGATGGTCTGAGTTGAGCTTTAGGACATCACTGTGGCTGCAGTGTGGAGGTTAGATGGAGGTGGGGAAAGCCCAGAGGCAGGAAAAGCAGGTAGGAGGCTCAAGCAATGGTACCAATGGGTGATGTGAGCCTGAACCACTCCAGATCCAGGGGACAGAGAGTGGGGGAGACAGACACATGAGATGTTTTTCAGGGGGAATGGACAGAGTGATGGGTAACAGGATGGGGTGCGGATGAGAGAGAGAAAGGGGCTTAGGATGATGCTGGTTTCTAGTTTGGGTGTGTGGTTAGGTGGGTGGGGAAACCAGGAGCAAAGGCATTTGTTGAGGAAGATGGAGTTGGGGCATGCTGAGTTCCAGGTGCCTGTGGAGTCACTCAATAAATAGTTCCTACATAGATCTGTAACTCAAGAGAGAGCTTTGTACTAGAGATACAGATCTGATCACGAAAAGCCATGGGAGAGGATAGAAATATTCCTGAGAGACACCAGCCAAGAATAAGCCCTGGAGAGACTAGTGTCTGGCAGGCTAGAGTGAAGATGGTATATAGAGGTGAGTGGGGGATGGGGGAGGTAGGAGGTGCTACACCTGCAGAACAGTCAAACAACAGGAAACCTGAAATCTGTCTAGAAAATAAGGTAACACTTTTTGTTGAGTCCCTGGCACTCATGGGACATTGAGTAAAAGAGGCAAAGAAAGGGCATGTTCTTTCATCTGTTTGTGCCCCCAGTTTCCCCACGTGTAATACGATGGGTATATTATAATATCTATTTTTCTTCCATCTGAAAAAATGTATAGCAGTGTAAAATTCTTTGTAATTTGTGTTTCTTTTCAAGGCAAAAACAGAGAAAAGAAAAAGAATTAAGATTTGTTGAGCATCCAGGACTTGTCAGGTCCTGCATGAGATGTTTCACCCTTGTCATCTCATCTAATCCTGACAGCAATGCTAGAAGGCAGCAACCTCCTAGACAGATGGGGGAAATGGTCAAGAGCCACACGGTGGTCACGCTGGGGTCCAAGCTGAGCTCTGCTCGCCTCTAGTCTCTGTGCTGCGTTCATTTCCCTCTGCTACCCAGAAAGAACCAGGTCAGCATTCCCTCTACCAGTACCCCCGTCTCCAGGCAAGGCCTCTCTCCTCTCCTTGTCCAAGACTCAGTCCTTAGGCAGAGCACCACATAATCTCCACTAGCACATCACTGCAGACAAGGTCATTAACAATACATTCTCACTTGGCAAAAGTCCTAAAAAGAGGATAATATTAACTGCAGTGAAATCCATCTCCATGACCACCCCAGAGGCCAGCAAAAATCAATTGCCTCGTAAAGTTGAATCTTTAATAAAAGGTCAAAGACTACTGGAAACCATAGGTGGGTTCTTTAAAATGGTTACTTGAGGCGGGATGCTGCATAGCAGTGGCGAGGGTGGGGGTGGGGCTTTAGAATGCGCTCGTATCTCCCAATTTGCCCAGGTTTGACAAAACAATATTGTCTGTGATTTGGCTTCGCCTTAAGTGTGTATTTGACTGTGCTGCAGGGTATCCTCTTCCTGTTTCCACTAAGAAACCGCTCCACTGTGTTTTCAGCCACTATCCACCCAATTCAGGCCAAGGTGGAGACTGAGTAGATAAGTAATGTGCACACATGCTATTAAGAGTCACAATTACTTTCCTCTCTGAGATTTGAAAGCCTGTTAATGGGCAAGATGATCACTTACAGAAGGAACTTGGTAAAAGGTAGTTATAACCACCAGATCTCTCATTTTTGCACCCAATTTTCATTACAGAGGTGGCAATATAATGAGGTAATCAGCTGAATAAATAGGCTATTTGTAAATTACACTGGATAAGATGTGTGTGGTTTATTAGTACTACAAAATGCAAATCTGAAAGCAAGTGTGTGCATGCTGAGTCGCTTCGGTGTGTCCCACTCTTTGCTACCCCATGGACTGTAGCCCGCCAGGCTCCTCTGCCCATGGGATTCTCCAGGCAAGAATACTGGAGTGGGTTGCCATGCCCTCCTCTGGGGATCTTCCCGACCCAGGGATCAAACCCACATCTCTTAAGTCTCCTGCATTGGTAGGTGGGCTCTTTACCACTGGCACCACTTGGAAGCCCTCTGCAAGCAAGGCTAGCATTCAATTGCATCTTTAATTCCTGGGACTAGCATGGACCCAACAGAGGACAGGGGCAGTCAGGACCTCTGTGTATGGCTATTGTAACATGTGCCTTCACACTATGAATTTACAGAGGTTAATCAGATGGATGTTCTGACCACTGACTTGACTCTGTCATTCAAAATTCTCTGTATGCTTCTAATGTTGAAAAATTAAACATGCCCAGAGAACTACAGAAAACAATAAATACTCAGGTACTCACAACCCAGGATTGGCAATTGTTAACATTTTGGTATACTTCCTTCAAGTCTTTTTTTTTTTTAAATAAAATATAACCTTATAAATTTGACATCTGTGGTTGACACCAGCTCCAGATCCATTTTCCTCTCATATTCTTCAGAGGATACTACAGTCATCAATTTGGTGTATATCCTTCCAGTCTTTCAAATGTTTACATATACACATATAGACACAAGATACAGCACTGCTTTTGTGAGCTGCACTCATACTAGGCATAGTATTCTAGAACTTGCTTGTGTCAATCAACATTGTGTTTCTGGGAACTGCCCTGATGGCCTGGTGGCTAAGACTCTGTGCTCCCAAAGCAGGGGGCCCGGGTACAATCCCCAATTAGGGAACTAGATCCCATATACTATCCCATGACAAAAAGATGCTGCATGCCACAGTGAAGACTGAAGATCTCATGTGCCACAACTAAGACCCAGTGCAGCCAAACAAAGAAATTTTAAAAAATATTTAAAAAGCACTGCATTTCTGGCCCATATATGTTGATTCATAAAGATATCTTGTTTGTTCCTTTTTATCTAAATGTTCCATCATAAGACAGGCATTTAACATTTTCTTCTCGAAGGACATTTATAGTTTTTCATTGTTTTGCAATTGCGAACAATGCAACAGCAAACACCCTTCTACAAGGTGTTTGAATGTATCCCCGTGTAAAGTCTGACAAGAATGAACCTGCCTTTCCTCGAGGTGTGTGGAATGCTAAGGACATATTTCACTCAGTTCTTGTTTTCTACTCTTTCTAACAGGAGTCTCTGATCAAAACAGAGATGGATCCATCATGCACGGCAGGATTAGGTCAGCAGTAAATTGCAAGCCATCAGCTTATATAGATGGGGCATGTCAATATATTTTGGCTTTCTGTAGAAATGCCCTGACACAACAACTTTCTTGTCACACACAATTTGTTAGGCAGCTGCATCTCCTTTGCAAATAAAATCCTTCCTCTTGGCTGGAAGGGGCAGCTTCTGGGTGGCAGATTTTCAATTTCTCTTCTCTGTGTCATTTGCTGTTGTAGACATGGAATTTAAAGCCACATCTCAAGGCAACACATGTGTGGTCCAGAGATAGAGAAATGGCCTTGGAGTCCAGCAAGTCAGATCCACAATGCAGGTGGAGAAGGGATAATGTACTAGCAAGAGGCAGAAAAATACAGGGGCTCTGGAACCAGAAAAAAAAAAAAGATTTGAATCCATATTTTGTTACTTATTAAGTGAGGAATCCTGAAATAGTTACATTCTCTCTCCAAACCTGTTTCCTTCTCTGTAAACTGTAAATGATAGCACTTACCTCAAAGAGCTTTGAGGATTAGACCTAATACATCTAAATACCTTACACAGAGCAGCAATAAACAAACATAGGTCTGTCTTATGAAGATGGAACGAGTATTTCATCTGACTTGATTATAAGAGTAACTAAAATTGGTAGCCTTTCTTAGCTAATATGAAGGACTCAGCATTTTCTGTTGTGGAACTGAAGGCTATTCTTCCATTTCATCTAAGGGATTCAAACACATGCCATGTTCCATGGCTGCATGGGAATCACAGGTCGAGGCCAATGCACCAAATCTGGATTCAGTTAAGGGTTTGAGACTCATGAGATGTGAATGAATCTCTTCTCCTATCTGAGGACCCACTTGCTCCTCTACATAGGGTGAATAGGGACAACAGCCATCTCATGACATCACTGGAGGGTTCAGCAAGGTTCCCCAGCCTGTCAGCTACACTCATCTTACCCCTTCACTTCCTGCATCTGAGTGAACTTCCTAATGTGGAAGTCTGACTGCATCAATCCTTCCATGGCTCCCCACTACTGAGGATGAAGTTCAAGGCTCTTAGCCGGAGTCCTGGTGCCCTCTCGGAGCTCTTTCTAGAACTCCTGCAGACTCCCAACTTGGTCCTGTCTTTGGCAATTCCTCACCTTAGCCTGCTCCCTGGTAGCTCAAATGGTAGTCTGCCTGCAATACGGGAGACCTGAGTTCAGTCCCTGGGTTGGGAAGATCCCCTGGAGAAGGGCATGGCAACCCACTCCAGTATTCTGGCCTGGAGAATCCCATAGACAGAGGAGCCTGGCGAGCTGGAGTCCATGAAGTCACAGTCAGACACGACTGAGCGACTAACACTACTACCACAGCTTAGCCTGGACATGCAGCTGCAGGAACAAGCCAGGCTCTCTCATCTCCACGCCCTTGTCCAGGCCTCTGCTTCTTCCTGGAATGCTCTTCACCCTCTCCCATTTGGCAAACGCCTACTCCTATAGAAACATTGAGCTCAACCGTTCTCTCTTCTAGAAGCCTCTCCACACTCTATCTTCGGAAAAGCCAGTCCCTTCTTCTCTTGTTTTCCACTTGCTCCTGCACTATCTCTCGCAACAGTACACACAGTGCGTGCTCCCATGTTGGTTTTCTCCACGAGAACATGACCCCTTTGTGTCCTATTCATCTCAGCATCCTCAGAGCCCTGAGAGGTCCCACATAGGGGCCCACATGTGGGTAGGGTTGCCATGACCCCTTTAAGCCCTCCATTTCAGACACATTTCCTTGGATCCTGATGGACACATAGTATACACAAGGAAGGCCTTGGCTGCTTCATTCTTCTCAGGACCAGGTTGAGGTTCTTGGTATCATAGTAGCTAATAGTCAGTGAGTGCCCAATGGGCAGTGAAAAGTCATCGCCCTGGTCTTGGGTGGTGTCCAGTAGGGGCTGAGTGCTCAGCAGAGCTGACCCCAGGGAACATCCAATGGGTACCAACTGCTCCTCCCACGAGAGGCTGTGCGGGCACAGCATTATGGGATGAGTGGCAGGAATGACAGTAACCGCCCTCTCCTCCCACGGGATGGCTCACAAGGAGCCTGGGACACAAGACAGCTTTAGCCTCTCACTGTAAGGCCAGCAGCTGCTCCTGAACCAGGAGGATCCCCCGTTAATACATCACTGGGGCTTCTTTCACTGGATCCCACCTTGAACTTTCTCTCAGATTAAGTTTGAGCTTTCAACTCAGAAAGTTTCTTTAGCCTGTTTTGCACCCAATTAAAAATAACCCTAAAAGATGAAATAAATCAGTTAGCACATAATTGCTATGAATATCTGGAGCATGTATGTGTGTGGGGGGGCATGGTTTGAGAGCAAAAATTTAGCTTTATGAACAGGTAGAGTAGGTCACTCTCATATTAAAATAATTGCTGTAAGTTGGCTTTTCTTCCTCCATACATAAGAGACCTTTTGCTTAAAGATGTATGCTGAGGCTTTGTTCAGAATACAAAGCAAGGATCCTATTCTTCTTAGCATGATAAAATACCTTTAAACACGACAGTTTCCTACGAGAACTTTTGTTGAAGTCGGTGGCTGGGTTCCACAATAATTTGAAGAGTTGTTGATATGGTGTTATCAGATGCATGTAAATTGCTTCAGGAGATGTTCCTGATTCAGTAGGCATGTGAGAAGGAGAGGGTCAGCATGATGCGGCTTTATATTCCCCATCATATTACTGATTAGGAAGTCATTTGGAACAATCACCTACCTGGAGCTGGGCAC
The DNA here is from genome assembly GCF_023699985.2 of Odocoileus virginianus. Lineage (NCBI taxonomy): Eukaryota > Metazoa > Chordata > Mammalia > Artiodactyla > Cervidae > Odocoileus > Odocoileus virginianus. The sequence goes on along the minus strand of NC_069678.1, from coordinate 70,165,464 downwards.
ACTGAGGGATCCCAGGGCAGCACAGAGAAGAAACAGCTCTGCCGGTGCCCTCCAAGCCCACGTCCTGGAGGTCTTCATTTTCCCTCTGCGACAGGAAATCTGACTGCACCTCCCGGTTCCATGAAGAGTCTACCCAGGGAATTCTGCCCGTCAGCTTCTGTTTCTGGAGAGTAAACAGCTGGGCAAAGTAAACAGAAAGTCACCAGTGACCAGAAACACCTAGACTTTGCACAGACAGAAGACTTATCTGGGACTCCAGACACCAATGAGAATGGTGGGAAGCTCTGCCACAGCTTAGATTTTATTCATGTGTAACAGATTCTGGGGTAAGCTGCTGAGAGGACAGGCAGTCAGTGGGGCAATAAAGACTCTGTGCTTTTAGTCCAGACTGCCTGGGTTCAAATCCTTTCTCTGTAACTTACCAGCTTTGGGACCTTGGGCAAGTCACTTCACTTCAGTTTCCTCACTTGGAAAGTGGGGGGGGGGGGGGGGGGGATCAAATAAGTACATAGAAGTCAAGAGCTTAGAACAGGCCCATACTGAGCACTCAGACATGTGAGTTTTTATTATGAAGTAGAATACAGGGTCTGGAGTCAGGCTTTGAATTCTGGTTTGCCCCTTTCTAGCTAAATGATTCTAAGAGGCTACAGAGCGTTAGAGCTTGTCTAGGTTCAAATTCTTGCTGTATCTTTTACCACTGTGGGACCCTGGGCAAATGATTAACCTCTCTGGGCCCAAATTTCTTCCTCTACAAAACAGGGATCATAAGAGTGCCCACCTCCCAAGACTGTCATGAAAATTAGATAGATCTAAATATTTAAAGCACTTTGAACAATGCCTGGCACACACTGTGTAATCTATGAGTGAGCTGATACTTTTTTTCAGTTTCTGATTCTGTTTCCTCACATGTAAAATTGGGAGGTCTCTGCCTACCCATCCCTAAGAGTTGGGAGGGACAGATGAGACACTGAATATGAGAATGTTTCACAAACAGGAATTACAAAAATAGCTGTAGTAGACTAATTAACCAAATACACATTGTTATTACATAAATAATGTAGGACTTTATTATATTTAGGGATAAAGAGATGGTTGGCCTAACCTTGTTGCAAAGTGATGGATAGTAGAGTATTAGTAACAGATTAAACATTTGTCCCCAGCATTTACTGATAACCCTGAGAGCCACAGTGATAGCAGCACATGAAAAAGTTCAATAAACACCTTTTACGTATCACCTGCACCCTTCACCTATCACCTCTCCCATGTTAAAGGTAAGAGGACTCGATGGTTCTGCACAGCAAAAGCAGATGCCACTCATGTAGGGTAATTCAGACTTGTTTTCTTTGAGCCTGGAAAAGTGCTTCCCCTTTGTCTTTTCATTATTCTGAATGGCATTCTGTGCCTTGTTATTTCTATGTCGCTTCACCATTAAATAGGATGAAAACAAAATGTGATTCTCAGAGTCTCCTGTTTTCATTTTTGGCCATTCCTCGAGGCATGTAGGATCTTAGTTCCCCAATCACTGCACCTTGCATTGGAAGAATGGAGTCTTATCCACTGGACCACTAGGAATGTGCTCTAAGGTTCTCCTGAAATGGCATAATCCAAGCAAATGTTCACTTTGATACCTGTAGAAATGACTCCTAGAAATGACTGCCTATGGCCAGATGTGAGGTGTGTGTCTTTACCTTTTCAGGTCCATTGCAGCCAAAGCGTTAGCCCTGACTCCCAACCTGGAGGTGGTACCCACCCTGCCTGTGGCAAGGAGCACAGAAGTATGGTGTGAAAGAGGCATAGTGCAAACCCAAAGGTCATATACAAATGGCCCCAGCTCTCAAATGTACCCCTACCACTGACCTCTCAGAATAAACAAGTTAAAGTCCAAACTTCACTGACTAGGCACTTACAAAACCAATCTTCAGACCACAGAGAGTTGAAGGAACGTGGCTGACAACCATCCTATCTCTGTTGATCAAGCGGGTGTAGGTGAGGGTCCCAAGAGGGGATAGGCAGCAGGCAACTTGAGGGTGGTCTGGTAGAAAGAACACAGACTGGATTTGACTTCCTTGAACAAGCTACCCAATTTCTCTGAGACTATTTTTTTTTCATCTGGAAAATGGGGATCATAATTCCTTAATACTTAGCTCGTAAGGTTGTTTTGAGGCTTAACTATATAAAACATCAAACCCTTGACTTATTTCCTGACACAGGTTGGAAGCACCAGCCTGCTCCCTGTCCTGCCCTGTCTGCTGAAACAGCTAGGCTGGGGTTTGGGAGTGCAAATAAGGAAGAGTGGCAAGGGGATGGATGGAAAGCCACAGAGGGCAAAGGCCCTTCACATTAATTGTGCCCAGAACACAGAACAGAAGCTCTGCTCTCAGACCATCCAGTGTGCATTCCACTTGTCATTATCCCAAGCTCAAGGCACCATCTCATCGCTGTCCCAAAGGATGCAGTGACCTGAACTTTGACACAATTGATTGTGGTAGTTAATCATTTGTAAACAAGCAGAAAATTGCATTTCAAGAAAGATCCATGTCCTTTCTCATGTCTGCCTGCCTTTAAGAGGAGCCACATCTTTACACGATGGGGTTCTTATTCAACCTCCTAAACTTGAAGGACTCATGGAGAAAGCCACATGTTTTAGAGAGAACAGTTACATGAATAAATCAGGTGCTCACTCACCTCTAGATTTTTTATACATGCTGTTCCTTCTGCTCAGAATATGTGCCATGTAGCTAAATATGAGTCATTCCTTACGTTTCATATTAACATCACTTTCTCAAGAAAGTCTTCCCAATGAACTTTTCTGGGCTTGATTCCAGGCGCCAATGGATCTCCTGGAATTCCAACCTCATAGCGCCCCCTTGTGGCTTGAGGTGCTACCCAGCCTCAGGCTATGGTGATAATACAGGTATTTTTCGTGGATAGTTAGCAATTTAACAGTTTTCCTCATATATCATCTTGTTTGATCTCGACAAAAAAACGAAGTATCATCTTACATGCTCTGAGATAAGGTTCTTCAATTGGTTCTATAGTTGCTAAGAGATAAATCTATGACTAGATTCAAGTTTGTTTTTTTTTCCTTCCTGATTCCTAACATCTTCTTTTTATAATTCCTAGGCTTTACAAATGTCCTCTTAGGAATTTCCAGGACTGATGAATGTCTAGTACAATTATCACACCTCCCTCTCCATTTTCTGGCCATAGCTCTCCTCTTTGGACAGGAAAGAGGTTTTTAAAACAATCATGTGCCTTTGGGCTTTTAAATTATATAAAGTAATTCATAGCTCCAGGTCTATGGATCTACTGACAGTGTTGTTTTTCCCCACTTTGATAATTAATTTTCTAGCCTCCAGTTCCACAATCAATGCTACATGTTTTAGGTTTTTGTTACAGCAACATTCCACTCCTGATACCCATTTTTTTTTGTGGTAGTTAGCTTTTGCTGTATAACAAATACTCCCCAAACTTGATAGCTTAAATGAATGGTCATTTATAAGCTCAAAATTCTTTGGGTCATGAAGTAATTCTGGGCTAAGCTGGGTGGTTCTGCTAGTCTTGCCTGGGTTCACTCATGCAACCTCAGCCAGTTAAGAGGGTTGGCAGGGGGCTGGTTGCTACAGAATGGCCTTACTCACCAGCCTGAGGATCCATCCTTTCGGTCTATACATGTTGGCTGTTGGCTGATGTGAGGTGATAACTGAGTAGCATGTCTCCAAAAAAGACTAATTAACCAAGGCTTTTTCACAGTGATCTTCATGGTTCCAAAGAGCAGCAGGAAAGCACAGGCTCCAATGCACAAGTGCTTTTAAAGCATCTGACTGCAGTATGTGTCTTAAGACATGGCCAAATCCACATTCAAGAGATGGAGACATAGATAATACCTGTTGACAGGAGGAAAAGCAGAGTCACTTTGCAAAGGGGTATGCATCAGGGCTTGGTGGAGAGAATTTGTGGACATTCTGCAATCCACCTCAAACATGCTACTTTCATGCTGCAGCAGTTAAGAGCCAGCATGCCTTCTCCATTTCTCTCTTCTTCTGTGCTGGTGACTTCAAAGCATGAGCTTAGGTAACAGTGTCTGATGATGGAGGGAGCCTACAGCCCTGACACTGGTTGAGGAGAGTGCCTGCTGATCCATGAGGAACTTCCTATGAGTGAGATTTAAACTTAAATTGTGCTACTTCATTGAGATTTTGTGGTCTATATGTTACTACCTGGCTAATACACTCTTCTGTTACATATAAAATTCAGTGTGTATGTGTGCTTTTCTATAGGAAAAAGTCTATAGCTTTCTTCAGATTCCAGAAGGATATGAGATTCAAAAGAAGTAAAAATAAAATGAAACAAGAAGCAAGAATTCCCTCAAGAGCTAGAACTTCTTCAGCTCACAGAATTATCTGTGGTCTCTTTGAAGGCAGTGCAAAGTAGTCTGAAGTGTTTGGGACATCAGACAGGCCTAGATTGGCATTTCATTTCTCTCATTTATTAGTTTATATCCTGAACAAATCCCTTAAGCCCTCCGAGCATGGGTTTCCCTAGTTTCCAGTGTAGGCTTGTTGAAATAATGTTTCAATAATCATTTACTGAGAGCTACTAGATGCCAGGCACAATCCTAGGTGCTTCGATATACAAACCTTCCTGTAAGAGCTGGCACCATGGTGAGAGGGAGAGACACAGTCATATATCAGGGCAGTACAGTGTGATGAGTATAGTGATGGAGACACGCAGAGTATGGTTTGGATTTAGCTGAGTGTGTGTGTGCATGTGGTCACTGGGAAATGTTTCTCAGAAGTGAGGCTTGAGTTGGGCCCTAAGGGGTCAGGAGGAGTTAACAAACCAAACACCAAAGGGAGGATGTATGGCAGTTCAGGGAAAGGTCAGAAAAATGAAGATGCAAAGGTAAGAAATTACACAGCATGTGCGGGGAACCTAAGACATTCAGTGTTACTGGAGTCTGGAGTTCAGCTTGAGCAGCGGAAAGGAATGAAACTAGAGGGGCAGGTGGGAGTCAGATCCTGTGGGGCTCGATGGACAGGGCTAATGATATGGATTTTATCCTCAGTGCAAGGGGGAGCTCTTGATGGGTTGCGGGAGGGAAGGAAGGGGGCAGCTTTCTTTGTGAGAGATTGCTAGGCTGCGGTGTAGAGAATGGATTAGAGGGAGGCAAATTGGAGCAGTGAGACCAGGTAGCAGACTGTTATAATAGTCCTCTGAAAGATGATGAGGGCCTGAATTAGGGCAGTGGTGGTGCCAAAGGAAAAGAGGGCATAAACATAGTATCCGTCTCCTGTCGTTGAGAAAAGCAAATAACATACTTTGTGAATGGCTTTGTAAACAAAGCAGCTGTGCACAAAGGTGGGATTATTACGACCAAGATTACGGTTCTCTGTTAAGAAGGGTATATGAAGTACCCAGGGCTGAGCGGAGCAGCTGTTTCAAGCAGCCCGCCTCCACACAGCTCATGCTTTCTTCTTGGTCACCTGGACCTGTGGATTAACGTGCCCAGGCTTGTCTATCTTAAGTCAAGTTCCTTGTCTTCCAGCTTCACCTTCCAGAATTCTGGAGGAAAAGCTTTATGCCCCTCCTGTTGTTTCAGAGTCCTCATCAGTGTCCGGGAGTCCCTCATCTCCAAGGGTCCACTGTAGATTTTTCCGTGAGTCCTGGGGAACCTGATTTTAAACAGCCCTTGGCATCCCGCTGTGATAACTGCATCACCAGTGGTGGTGACTCAAGTTGGGACTCATCCATGGCAGGGGTGTTATCACCAGGGTGGTGCAAAATGGGGCCAGACAGAAGTATGAATGGGCTGAGAGGGCAGCAGGCTCTTTGGAGGACTAATTGGCAAAACAATAACCCACAGGAGAAAAGGAAATGTCTCTATACTGAAACAGAAGCATGAGAAGGGAAAAAAAATAGCCGGTAAAATGAATGAAGAGTCCAACCTTTTCATGAAAAGAGAACAGCTGTTCATGGATCCCAGCCCTTTCCTCTGAGGCAGTACACTACATTCCCGGCACCCCCACAATTCTACCTGGGCTTATGACTAAAGTCATGTGGAATAAAGGGAGAAGTGTGAATGCCACTTTACCCTCCCTTGTGCCATTCAACTGTCAACTACAAATTGGCACTTGCCATCTACCTCTGCAAGGATTAAATCAGGTGCTGCTATAGCTGCTGACCTTCAGCACTGAAGGAGCGCTGAAGGAGTTCATGACGGAGAGCAGAAATGAGGCGCTCTGTGCTCTGGGAAAACTGGCAGAATAGACCTTCAGAGAGTTACATATTTTCGGGAGCTGATTTTATGAGCCCAATTCTTGCATTCCCTCATATTTAGAAAAGCACTTCATTCCTTCATGGTCACATCTGCTCCTCAGGACTGACAGAAAATCTTCTGCAAAAACAGAAAAAAAAAAAAAGAAAAAATGTGCTTGATTGCATGTACTTCCCCTTTACCAAAATCGCATATATCCTGAGCATATATGCGAGCCTGATATATGATCACATATATCACTACCTCTTTGGAGCAGTTTCTCAAGAGCTACCTAGGATGCTATCTCCCAGGATATACTTCTCATTTTATCCCAAATAAAACTTAACTCACAACTTTAACATTGTGCTTTTTAAGTTAACACCACTCGCTCTCTTTTCCTTCAACCGTCTGCCAAATGTGGATACCTGGGGTGACCTTGGAAGCCAGTATTAGAGAGGGTGGAACCTCTGGCAGGCTTGATTCTTGTATGACTGCATGGAGCAGAAACTCTCCCCATTCCCTGCTGAAGAGTCTATGCCTGAACAATAAAGTAACTTCTACTGTGTTGAGCTGCTAAGAGTATATACAATGAAATAACTGCTGCTGCTGCTGCCAAGTCCCTTCAGTCGTGTCCAACTCTGTGAGACCCCATAGACAGCAGCCCACCAGGCACCCCCGCCCCTGGGATTCTCCAGGCAAGAACACTGGAGTGGGTTGCCATTTCCCTCTCCAATGCGTGAAAGTGAAAAGTGAAAGTGAAGTCGCTCAGTCATGTCTGACTCTTCAGGACCCCATGGACTGCAGCCTACCAGGCTCCTCCATCCATGGGATTTTCCAGGCAAGAGTACTGGAGTGGGGTGCCGTTGCCTTCTCCAACAATGAGATACTACTCAGCCAAAAAAGAACAAAATTTTGCCGTTTGCAACACTATGGATGAACTTGGAGGGCATGATGCTAAGTGAAAGAAGTCAGATGGAGAAAGACAAATACTCTTAAATGTGGAATCTAAATGTGGAATCTAAAAAGTAAAACAAAATAGTGACTATAACAAAAAAGAAACAGACTCACAGATACAGAGAACAAACTAGTGTTTACCAGTGGAGAGAAGAGGCAAGGGACAAAAGGGGCCAGGGAGTGGGAGGTACAAACTATTGGATGTAATGTAAGTTCAAGGATGTGTTGTACAACACAAAAAATTATAGTCAATATTTTGCAATAACTATAAATAGAGTGTAATGTTAAAATTGTATAAAGATTAAGGAAAAAATTTAATTAAAAATAAAAACAAAAGAAAAGAAAGTGAAAGTGAAGTCGCTCAATCATGTCCGACTCTTTGCAACCTGTGGACTGTAGCTTACCAGGCTCCTCTGTCCATACGTTTCTCCAGGAAAGAATACTGGAGTGGGTTGACATTTCCTTCTCTAGGGCATCTTCCTGAACCAGGTATCGAACCTGGGTCTCCTGCATTTCAGGCAGATGCTTTACCCTCTGAGCCACCAGGGAAGCCCCAAAACATAAGAATTGCCAATAAAAAGGAAATAAACGTCTATTGTGCTGAGCTGCAGAGATTTCAGGGTTTTCCTGTCATGGCATATTACCTAATACACTGTCTTTCCCACAGTTCTCATTCTCACCCCCATGGAGCTGGCAAATATCCCCTGGAAAGGAGTCATGGGTTCTAAACAGCCATCTAAGTAGATAATATCTTCGACACAGTGCTGGTGGTGGCAGAAAAGCAGCAGGAGGCTCCCTGTCTATGCCAGGGTTTGGTTTGTCCTTTCTGTTGATGGGTATGGGATTCTGTTTCTCTATTATATGTATATCTCTGCAAAGAAATACAGATATGTGTTTCTCTCTGGATATACACATGCCCTGTTTCTTCTATTGTTGATGGTTGATAACAGATAGAATGTATTTCTCTCTGGATATACACAGGTGCCCTGTTTCTTCTATTGTCGATGGGTGATAAAGGATAGATATGTATTTCTCTCTGGTTGCAAGTAGAGAGGAGCAGATATAGGACACTGCGCATAAGCAGGACAGTTCCGGAAAACAGGAAGTGCGTCAGGAACAGAGGATCAGCTCTGATGGGCTGGTCAGCACGGTAAAGGCCAGCTAGATGGGAAAGGTCAGTGGTGGGCTCCAAAGGGAGGGCTGGCCAGAGTGCTGAGAGGAGGGGCGGCTGTGCAGGCTCTGCCTCCCTCCTCTGGGAAGTACTTATCAAACGCAACTGGAAAGATCGGGGAGAGCCCTCCTAGGTACACTTAGATTTGATGCTAGTGATTCAGGGCTGGAAAGGGCATGCTGCTGGCTCCTTGTCATTGACAAGAGTGCTGATCAGAGAGATTCTACAGTATATGTGAGAAGAAGGGGTAAAGAAGAAACATTAGCAGACAGATGGGTCCTGACAGTGATGAAAACTATGCTTTTATTTTTTTCTTTTTTTCCCATTTATTTTTATTAGTTGGAGGCTAATTACTTTACAATATTGTAGTGATTTTTGCCATACATTGATGTGAATCAGCCATGGATTTGCATGTGTTCCCCATCCCGATCCCACCTCCCACCTCCCTCCCCATCCCATCCCTCTGGGTCTTCCCAGTGCACCAGCCCTGAGCACTTGTCTCATGCATCCAGCCTGGGCTGGTGATCTGTTTCACCCTTGATAGTATACTTGTTTCAATGCTATTCTCTCAGAACATCCCACCCTCGCCTTCTCCCACAGAGTCTAAAAGTCTGTTCTGTACATCTGTGTCTCTTTTTCTGTTTTGCATATAGGGTTATCGTTACCGTCTTTTTAATTTTATATATGGAATTTGAAAACTATGCTTTTAATGTGGTCCTCAAACTGGGGAAAACTTCGAGGAATATCATGAAGCAGCAGTGTGTCCGGGATTCACACATGGGGAAAGTGGATGATTCATAGGTTACCTAGTGGTTCTCAGAATCTATACATAATTGCATGTTTCATATTAGAGCACAGTACATCATATTTTCCATGAAACACTCTTCTGGTTCCCAGAGTCTAAGGATATTTCACTGACCCCATAAAGTCCATTGACGTTACTGGCATAGGTAATGAAATATCTGGAGTTCAACACGGAGTAACACGCTTTTGTAAATGTTTTTAGATTAAAGTGCAGGCAATTATTTAAAAATAAAACATTGAATACTCATTTTCTATTTCAGATTATTTCCAGGAATGCTAGAAATGTGTGAGGAGGGGAAATAGGATTCCACCTGGCAATATGCCAGGAAACTAATTACCTGGGGGACTTGAAATGACTCAATGGATTATGTAGTTGCATTGATTTTGTGGATTAACTGTGGCAAATGGTGAAATTTAAGCCACCTTTTCATCTGTTCATTCACTCACTAGTGGATCAAGTTCAAACTTCTTAGCCTGGCAAATGAATATTTCTCAGTCTATGCTTTAGTTCCTCTGAACTTCATACCAGTGTATTTATTCACTCAAATATCTAGATATTTTTGATGTCTACTGTGCAGGGAGCCTTGTGTTAAAGTGGGGGATGCAGCAGCAAATAAAACCCATGTTTCTTGCCCACATGGAGCTCCCAGGTTCCTAGAGGAAATAAACTTGAATAATCATACATATCTATAATGATGACCTGAGTAAAATCATATACTTGCCTGATATTATTAGGGTGATGGTTTGGGGAAGGGAAGGAACTCTGGAAAAACTTACCTGCACTTGGCAACCCAAACCGAAGAGTATAGTGGTTAAGTGATCAGATTTTGAATTACTGATGCAACTAATGATGTTACATTCTGTCACACAGAGTTTCTGTTATCCAGTGTTGCCATAAAGAATCATCTCAAAGAACCTCCTATACCATTGGTACAGCCACTATGGAGGTCTTCAAAAAACTAAAAACAGAGTTGTCAAAAAATCCTGTAATCCCACTCATGGGCATGAATCTGGAGAAAAGTATAATTTAAAAAGATACATGCACCCCAGTGTTCTCCGCAGCACTATTCACAAAAGCCAAGACATAGAAACAACCCAAATGTCCACTGACAGATGAATGGACAAAGAAAATGTGGTACATATATACAATGGACTATTACCCACCCACTAAAAATAATAAAATAATCCCATTTGCAGCGACATGGGTGGACCTAGAAACGATCATACTAAATGAAATAAGTTAGAGAAAAACAAATACCACATGATACCACTTATATGTGGAATCTAAAATATGACACAAACGAAGATATCTGCAAAATAGAAACAGACCCATAGACACATAGAGCAGACTTCTGATTGCCAAGGGGAAGGGAAGGATTAGGAATTTGGAATTAACAGATGCAAACTATTAAACAGGATGGACAAGGTCCTACACGGAGCTATATTCAATATCTTGCAAAAAACTCTAATCGGAAAGAATATGAAAAAGAAGGTACACATACACAAACACACACACATACATAAAAGTATATATATATGTGTATAACTAAATCACTTTACTGTATAGTAGAAATTAACATAACATTGTAAATCAACTATATTTCAAAAAAATACATTTTAAAAAAGGATCATCCCCAAACTTAGTGACCTAAAACATCAATTATTTTACTATTACTCACAATTCTGGAGGTCAAGAATTTGAACAGGGGCCAGCAGGAGTGGTCATCTCTGTTATATATGATGCCCACTGGTTCTGGAACATTCCAGATGGCTTCTCCACTCATATGCCTGTTGACTCGGCTGGGCAGCTTTCCGGGGCCTCTGTTCTCAAGGCCTTTTCTTTAGGTGACCACTCCACTTGGGGCCTCTTACATGCCAGTTCAGAGCACCAAGAAGCTGCCAGACCAAAGCTCTAGTCTGGAACTGGTGCTACTTTTCTTCTATCTCATTCAGTGGGCTATCGTGAGTCACAGGGCCAGCCCTTGTGGAAGGAAGAGACAAACAGGGGTGAATACGGGGAGGTGTGGGTCACTGGGAACCGTCTTTGGAGACCAGCAACCTCATTCAAGAAGTGGCATTGTTTAATAACATCATTGTTTTTAAATATGTCTTAATCAGGAGAGCCTCTTTCTCCTCCAAAGAGTCTGCAAATACCTTTCTTTAAGCACTGCTTCTAGAAACTACGGCTTACAGAGGGAGGCAGGGGTTTTTGATTAAAGAACTGGGTATGCCACTATCCCACCACCATGGGAAAACATCATCTCCAGACTCACAGGTAAGGCAGCAATTCTCTGATCAGGACAAGACTCACACCAACTTTGAGAACTGGCAGGTGTAAGACCAAGGTCTTCCTTCAAAGGATTTGAAGACTCCTGATACATGGAATGACACAAGGCAGAGACAGAGCATCAGAGAGAGGAGCAGAGACACTCAGAAGAGAATCAACAGACCTGACAAGCAAAACAAAGCAGGAGGCGTAGTCCAACCTGGCCTGAGGCTACACCCTTAGCTGACGAAGACGTCAACATCAGGACCCCAGTCTAGCATCTCCTCAGCATGCTCGACATTATTTCAGCTTTACTGGGTCATAACAGACATATGACACTAGGCCTGCCTTGCATACACATTAAGAGAACTGGCTTTGCAGTCAGAATGTCTGGTTGTAAATAAAGCCTGCCTCTTGCTGGATGAGTGGACTTGTGTCAAATTATCGACTTTTTTGTTTAGGTTGGTGAGGGTGTTTAGCACAGTGCCATGTATAGCAGGGTTTCAAAAAATTTTAACAATTAATATTATTGCCATTGTCCTGATGGTTAATTTCATAAATTCCAATGTATATGTCCCTCTGGCAGGATACAAGATTTGGATGGGCTGCTGTATCTGTCTACTGGTGAGAGAATTTTAGCACCCAGAGTGGACAAGACTAGAATGACAGCCCTCTTGGCAGAGGGAACATTCATGTCTCTCTAGTGCAGCTTGTGCTGGGGAGGAAGGCCGTGGCCTTGGCTCCTACACAGTGCTGATGAACAGCAGAGTCAATGGCAAGGCTGAATCACCTGGGCACCTAAATCATACTGACTCACCAGCTGAGCTATTTCAAGTCCTAAAAGATGCTGCTGCCCTCAATATGCCAGCAAATTTGGAAAACTCAGCAGTGGCCACAGGGCTGGAAAAGGCCAGTTTTCTTTCCAATCCTGAAGAAAGGCAATGCCAAAGAATGTTCAAACTACCACACAATTGCACTCATCTCACATGTTAGCAAAGTAATGCTAAAAATCCTTCAAGTAGGGTTCAACAGTATGTGAACTGAGAACTTCCAGATGTATAAGCTGGATTTAGAAAAGGTAGGGGAAGCAGAGATCAAATTGCCAACATCAATCAGATCATAGAAAAAAACTAAAGAATTCCAGAAAAACATTTACTTCTTCTTCATTGACTACACTAAAGCCTTTGACTGTGTGGATCACAACAAACTGTGGGAAATTCTTCAGGAGATGGGAATACCAGACACCTTACCGGCTTCCTGCGAAACCTCTATGCAGGTCAAGAAGCAACGGTTAGAACTGGACATGGAACAACGGACTGGTTTCAAATTGGGAAAGGAGTACATCAAGTCTGTATATTGCCACCCTGCTTATTTGACTTACATGTAGAGTGCATCATGTGAAATGCCTGGCTGGATGAAGCACAAGCTGGAATCAAGAGTGCCAGAAGTACCAATGACCTCAGATATGCAGATGATAGCACCTTTATGGCAGAAAGCTAAGAGGAATTAAAGAGCCTCTTGATAAAGATGAAAGAGGAGAATGAAAAAGCTGACTTAAAACTCGGCATTCAAAAAACAAAGATCATGGCTTTCAAGTCCCATCACTTCATGGAAAATAGGTGGGGAAACAATAGAAACAGTGACAGAGTTTATTTTCTTGGGCTCCAAAATCACTGTGGATGGTAACTGCAGCCGTGAAATTAAAAGATGCTGGCTCCTTGGAAGTAGTTCAGTTCAGTTCAGTCACTCAGTTGTGTCCAACTCTTTGCGACCCTATGAACTGCAGCACCTCAGGCTTCCCTGTCCATTACCAACTCCCGAAGCTTGCTCAAACTCATGTCCATCAAGTCGGTGCTGCCATCCAACCATCTCATCCTGAAAAGCTATGACAACCCTAGACACTGTATTAAAAAGCAGAGACATTACTTTCCACAGTCAAAGCTATGGTTTTTCCCATAGTCATGTACGGATGTGAGAGTTGGACAACAAAAAAGGCTGAGAGCCAAAAAATTGATGCCTTTGAACTGTGGGGTTGGAGAAGACTCTTGAGAGTCCCTTGGACTGCAAGGAGATCAAACCAGTCCATCCTAAAGGAGATCAGTCCTGAATATTCACTGGAAGGACTGATGCTGAACCTGAAGCTGACGCTCCAATAAATATTTTGGCCACCTGATGCGAAAAACTGATTCATTGGAAAAGACACTGATGCTAGGAAAGGTTGAAGGCAAGAGGAGAAGGGGACAACAGAGGATGAATAGCTGGATGGCATCACTGACTCCATGGACAGGAGTTTGAGCAAACTCCGGGAGATTGTGAATGTAGCACACCAGGGAAGCCTCGTGTGCTGCAGTCCATGGGGTCGCAAAAAGTCAGACACAACTGAGTAATTGAACGAAGATGACACCAGCCCAAGAACGGTTTTTTTTTAAAAACACTGCTTGATGTACAAATGAATTATTTTAGAAGTCTTACGTGAATTTTAATACAATTTTGATTTTATGCAAAATATTACTTCACTAGTTTCTATTTGTCCTGAATGTACTAGTCAAATGACTCTGGACCCATGTTTAAATAACTGCATTTGCCTAGGTGTGTCTCTGCTCTTTCTCAGAGGCTCTCTTGATTCTGGAAACTGACACCGCAGTCTTTGTGCATGAGCCAGACAAGACGGAATCCCCTGTCTCCTGAGAGGGCAATGTGGGCCGTGGGTATGCACAGACTCTGTAGCCCTGCTGCAGGGTGCAAATGCGAGTGTCTCAGTCCATTCGGGATGCTATCACAAAACACCAGATTGGGTAGCTAATAAACAACAGAAACTTATTTCTCACATTTCTGGAGGTTGGGAGTCCAAGATCATGGTGCCAGCAGATTTGGTGTCTGGTGAGACTCCCTTCTTGGTTCATAGTTTTTTTCCAACTTGCTGTATCCTTACCTAAGTAGAAGGGATGAGGGAGCTCTATCGTACTATCTTAAGGCATCCTAGGGCCAGATTTTAATATTAAATTTAGCCAAATCTCAGACTTTTGACCAAAAGCAGACCACAACACTCACCAGAACTCTATCTTCCTCTGACATCTCCAGGCATCCCTTCCTGGGTGGGCAGGAAGAAGAAACCCTCCAAGGAGAATGCACTACTTTGAGTTTTCAGCCTTGGCCCCAATCACACAGGTGTCCAGCAACAGAGTTGGCATCCTCTAAATACTGAATAAGAACCACAGTGCTAATGACCATCATAGCGTAAGGATAATCACAGCAGGTTTTATAAAAATGGGCTTTCATACTGTCCACAGTTAAGTGTAATCACATGCTCCCCATGGTGCTGTTTAGGCTATCATTTTTCCCAGGCAGCTCTGACCCAATTGCAGAAACAAATTTTACAGAATTTGTGAGAAGGAAAAGTGCCCCTCTTCTTAGTCCCCTCACTGCTCCACGTCTCCGAAAGAGAGTCTCAGTTTTCCAGGAGGATGCTAGAGTGAGGGGAGGCAGCAGCCAAGCCTTGGCCAAGGCTGCCTTGCCAGGTTTCTTGTCAATACCTGTTGACATTTCCTTGAGTAATCGTTCTGGGTGCCTTGGGTATATTTCTTCATAACGTCGGATGGATTACGGGGGGCTTTATTGATTTTGTGGTTTCATGTGTGAAAGATCTAATCTTAATCCTCCATTGTTCATTTTCCTTAACCTTTTAATAACATGATAGGGAGGCAACCCATCAGAATGAAAATTGTTTCTGAGTCATGTTGTCATAAATATATGCCATAGACTACTTTATGGGAACAACCAGATTTGGGGGAATAATAATACTGATAAAATTTGTATGGTGTATTGCAGTTTACAAAGCAATTTCCCCTATCAACTCATTTAATCCTGATGGCAATCCTGATAGGTAGCAGTTATTTTATTTATTTTGATTTATTTATTCTATGAGTCTTTCCACAACATGAATTTTTATTATTATTTGCTATGTCACAGATGAGGGACTCGCATTGCTCAAGGTCACACAGCTCTTAAAAATAAGGTTTGGAGTCAGGGTGATCTGAAGTCAAATCCTGAGGCTGCCAAAGTTGTCAACATGTAACCTTGGATGAGGGCTTTAAACTCTCTATGGTTTCTTCACCAACAAAATGGGAATGCTGAAGCCTTTCTGGGATTTTGTAAGGTTTAAAGATGATGTGGACACACCACCTTCATAGTACCTGGAACCAAAGTAAAGTCCAATAAATGTTCTCTATTATAATCTAAATAACATTATTACTTAATAAAGGTAAAGCCTTAGTCAAAGACTCTTATGTCAAACCTTAGTTCTCCTTTGCTGGAGAGAAATTGGAATCTGGTTTCTCTTGCTCTCCTTCCCTCCTTCTTACCTCTTTTCTTAACTCTTATGTCATTCCCTCTTAACAGGGAATGACAATAAATCAAAGTCTCTTCAGATGGATCCCTGGAAGTCCCTGGAGAAGAAAGAGCTAGCTCATAGGCATCAACACACTTGAGTCTTTTTCTCTGGAGCAGGATTCACTGGTGAATCCTGAAGTTGCCACATGGGTTGGTCCTGGACCCTGGAGCATCCTGCCCATACTTGTGTCCTGCATCAAGGAAGGATAAAGGGGCAGGCAGAGGTTCTTAGTGTAGGCTGGAGAAGTTATGCGGATCACAGACTTGAGTTAAGAAAGGAAGGATGGGGGCTTTACTCCCAGCCTTGGCATTCAGTAGTTCTGAGGTCTTTTGAAAGTAATCTTCTGTACTCTGACCCCAACTTTCTCATTTTTAAAATGAAAGTGCTTACCTGTCTTTTTTTCCCAGCCTAAATTCTGCTAGAAACCAAAAAAATAATTTAAATTCCACCCCTGTCCCATTTCCAACCTCAGAAATTAGAGAAGGGAAGAAGTAGGCAGGAGAAGGACGCATAAAAGAAAGAAAAAAAATGTTCATGTTAGGAAACTTCATCTTGAATGACTTCTAATTTTCCCCTGGAACTCACTTTCCATGGCTTCAGTGCTCCAGAACTGAAATTCATTTTCATACTTTCTATTTCATAGCTTTCTGTATTAACTCTTGGATATTACACAAAAGCTAGGTAAGACAGAAAAAAATGTATCTCTAATGTGGAATGGCATTTTCTCTCCTCTTTTCCCTCATTGCTTTCCCTCTCTCCTACTTTCTTTTTCTTTCCTTCTTTTCTACAAGAAAATGCAAGATATTCTGGGTCAAATCCTGGATCTCCTTTGATAAATTCTAAACGTTGTGACTTCTGCTGCTTGGTACCTATCATTTCCTCTGTCTGGATGAGCTTTCCTCTTGGATCCCCATCCTCCATCCTGAGAACTCATGTTCATCTTTTCGAGATCCATCTTAAATGTCACCTCCTTTGCAAAGCCTTCCTTGGCTATCCCAAGGAAAGGAACTACCTCCTCTTTTGGCTCCATAGCATTATCTCTAGGATACTGTTTGTGACACTTGAGCTGCCTCACTCCCTTGGCTCAGAGCCCTTCACCCTATCCTCTGGCTTTGACAGGTGTCTCTACCCATATTCTGCCCCCCCTGCTCATCTGCTTGGAGACTGGCTCTGGCTCTTCTTCTGTTTTATCCTCAGCCTCTCTTTCACAATCTTGAGGCTCTTCTCAATCTGGCTGTTGCATTCTTGATATAGATTCCCCTCTCTAGTTCCTAGCCCTACAGAATGTCACTGCCATCCTCCTCACTATTCCTCAGGGGAGTCCCAGGATCCACAGTGAAATTAACTTGACTCTGGCACCATTACAGAGATACTTCCCTTGGCCAACTTTCCTTGTGCCTCTGGCATGCTGGTTTTCTTTCAGTGAAGAACAAATCTGCTAAAGCACATCTTCCTTGAGGTGATAGCTTCCAGTGCTGCCCGTGGCTTGTAAATTATAGAACCACTTGCAAAAATTCAATCCTCACTCCACCTAAAACATCATCAGCACAAAGCATGGGTGGTTTTGAAGAATATTATTTTTTGAATAAGCCCACGTGGAGTTTGATAAATCCTTATCCTCATGATCTGTAAACCAGACGTTTCCACTGAGAGAACATGGCATTATTAGTGCCAAACCGCATGCATTAATGTAACAGATATTACCTAAGCTCCTTCCATCTTTGGTTCAGGTAAATATACAAAAAGCTAGAGAAAGGTATCATAGCCAACCATGATCAGTAGTTTCCTGAAGTCTAGGTGTATCCCAAGCAGAAATGGGAAGGCAGTTACTCAGTCATTGTCCCCAGGAAGCATAGAGCAGTCAAAGAAAGAGGGGTCTGTCCCCATCTAATTCTGGCCACACCATTTACCTGGAGAGCATATTTCCTGACCTGAATTTCAGCTCCTTTTTTTTTTTTTTCTAAAATGCAAGTTAAAACACTCAACTCATGGACTGTTTTGAGAAGAAAACAAAAAATATAGATATGTTTCATCTCAAATACCATCCTCTATAAAAAAAAAAGGGGGGGTGTTGAGGAAGAGGTGGGGAAAGAAGGGCCTGGTGAAAAGGCGGGGGGGGGGGGGGTGGGGACTTGAAAGTGGAATTCAGTAGTGAGCTGCTAAGGGACAGAATCCTGGACTAGCTGTTTGGGGGTAAGGAGGCAGAAGGGACTGGGGGGGGGTCACAGGTCAGCCCCGTCTAAGGGAAGTGGACCACTGGGTTTGGGCCAGTTCAGCAACGGGGCAGAGGGAGACTAAGAGACTGAGGCGGGACTTAAAGCAGCAGTCCAGTCTGATGAGACAGGAAGTGATCCCACCTCCCAGGGAGAATCAGGGGCTTGGCTCAAGAAAGTCAGACGTGTGGCCACTCTGGGGGGACTCCTCTCTCCCACTTTGATGGGGACAGCAAAGTCAACTCCAAACCCCACCTGCTGGTGGTGTTCACCAACTCCCTCCACGGTCAGAACTGGCTCAGTGCTGAGCAGGGTGGGGCTGCCATCAAAGCTTCTGGGGGATTCAGGGAGGAGAGGTAACAACTGCTTAGGGTGCAAATTTACGATGGAATTCCAGAAACCTGCTACATGTTATTTTAATTTTTCCTTGTCTCTTGGAAAGCCTGGGTGGAAATATTAAACTCACCCAGACTTAAGTCTATAGGAATTAATAACAAGGAGCCATGGAAGTTCTTAAAACAGAGTCAATAGGCAGAGAAATGCTTAGGAATATTTTGCAGACATTGTTTCAGAGGAAAGACAAGGTGACCACCTTACGGGGCTTGTCCTGCAGTAGTAGTGGGATGTAGAAGGGTGTTCAGATGGACATGCGTGATCAAGGTGGAACTGTAAGAATTCTTATATAAAGGCAAGGGAAAGAGGTGTGGATGGTGGTGAGTCAGGTAGCACTTCTTTGCTGGCATCTTCAGGGTACTCTGTCTCTGGAGGAGAAAGGCTGGATGCTTCACCTACCACACTGCCCCTTGCAATGGAGAAGCTCAGAAAGTGAGAAAGGGTGAGGCTGAGAGTCTAACCATGTGGAGTGGCCCAGGTGGAGACTTGAAAGTGGGAAGATGAGGGTCACAGTAGCTCACTCTATAGTTGAATGTCAAGCCACTTCTCTGCTGGGTCTCTACTTCCAGTTGGAAGTGTAGGAGTTCGTGTTCACCCCTTCTTCCCAGAGAGGACCATGATGGAGCATATGCTGCACCAGCAGCCACACGGGCCTGCGAGACCAGATCTACGTCCATTCTTCACCCACTGTGGACCTCACTGTATGCATACATAATAGACATGAACCTTGGGTTTAGGTGTGTCAAGCACTTTATAAATGCCAGCTCATTTATGCCTTATTATTAATATAATGATAATCTCATCTCCATTTTATGATGAGGATATGGTAACTCAGAGAAGTTAATTCAACCAACATCACAGAGTTATTGTGTGACAGAGCTGGGCAGCTGGAATTTGAATTGTACAATGAAGATTTGTATACCTTATGGTAAGAATATTGTTCATCAGTATTTAATACACACACATGCATATGTATTGATTTATGCATACCTGAGACATAATATTTCAAACTCATGGTTCCATGAAGAAAAACACGTCCTATGCATAGCATACTACTTATATATTAAAAAACCAAACTCCTATAAGGTTAAACTATGTGTTTCTACAGTAAACATTTGTGAGTGGAAATACTTAGAAGAATCTAGAACAGACAATTGATAACTGGTTTTCTCTGGGAAGAATGGCCTAAGAGTTCATTTTTTATGTAATATTAAAATTATTATTAATATTAAGAATATATTTATGATTTCCACATAATTAAAACATATAGAATTTTTTTTTCATTTATTTTTATTAGTTGGAGGCTAATTACTTTACAATATTGTAGTGGTTTTTGTCATACATTGACATGAATCAGCCATGGATTTACAAGTATTCCCCATCCCGATTCCCCCTCCCACCTCCCTCTCCACCCGATTCCTCTGGGTCTTCCTAAAACATATAGAATTTAAATTTAACATTAAGTACAAATGAAAGTAATTAGCCTCCAAGTAAAATAGATAAATTTTTTAAAAAGAAATAAAGAAAGCTAAAAAAAATTAATGGCAAAATAAGTTGGCAGAGAGAGCAGAGTTAGGAGCAAACTTATGAGAGCTTTATGTCTTATACTTTCACTATATTTTTATTTTTTAATATACATTACAATAAATATTTATATATTTATATAAAATTTATTTTATTAATAATCTTTATTAAAACAGATAAAAATGCATGCTGAATAAAACAGCACTACTGTAAGTTGTAAATGATAAACAAGGGGTTTCATAGATGGACTTGGATTGTTGTCTTCTGATCATGGCATGATGTTTTGAGGTGAGGAGAGGTGGGGGCTTGTTGGTGCTGTGACAGCAGTGAGAAGAAAGGCAGATTACAGGGCTTGAAAACAGGAATCTATGCTCTCTCCTTATTCCAACTTACCGATCACCATGATCTCTAACACATCCTTGGTTCTGGAGTGAAATTTTGTTGTTTGCTGTGTTAGCAGAGTCACTGTCTATGCAAGATATACAACAGGCCAGCCCTCCCCATACCATTCTCACCTCTTTTGAAGAACACATGCAGGGCAGGATACTTGGTCTTTCTTATGGTCCCCTTGAACCTGTTTAGAGGATGATAGTGAGTCACTTAAACCTTGGCCAAAGATCAGCTTATTTTTGAGCAGGGGACTGATGGATCTCTATCAACTGCTTCATTAGCAGGGTTTGAAGCTTACAGTGAGAAATCACTTATGTGTGAAACTGGAAAACAAACCCAAAAAATTCAGCACAAGAAACAAAATGGAAGTTATATGAATCCTACTACCAAAGTTTTTATAAGCTTTTTCTATGAATGTATGTATATTTATATAACCAATATTGGATCATAATGTGCATATGATTTTATCCTCTGCTATACTGAATTATTAATGAAAAATGGCATGGGGAACGCTGAGATAAAATATAGGTTCTACAACATTATTTTAGTGACTGCATACTCATATGCATAAATATATACTTAACTGATGCTAAAGATAAATGAAAAAGACATGGCCCCTGTCTTCAAGGAGCTTATCACGGATAAAGCTTATTCTGATAAAGGCATAGCCTCCCATTCTACAGATATAACATTTAGATAGTCTCACAGTATTAGAAATTTAATTTCTAATATTTCACTGTTGTGCATGAGTGAAGAACATCTTAATATCTATTTGTTCATTTTCATGGGAATTTCCATCTTTTAAACTTGTCTTATACATGGAATTACCATGTTGAAACTTATGCAACTTTTTAGGATTTTGATTTAAAAATTCTTTTGAATCAATCAAAGTGTTTGAGGGTGCCTGTTTCCTCATATCTTCATCAACACAGAAATAATCATTGCTAATCTGATAGGAAAACATTGTCTTGATGAATTTCTTTGATTACAAAATTTTTTACAGCCAAAGAAACACTTCTTGGCCCATAACAATATTGGAAACATAAGGTTTGTAGCAATATAAAATTTCAACAAGCACAATGAAGTGAGAAGTTTGTTTTCTCCCTTTTGAGGTCCCCCTCTCTAAGGTTACTCACTGCAGAGTTAGCACAAGCCTCATATTGCCCCATGAAAACAATACTACCGGCATATAGGAGGCACTCAATAGATACTTACTAAATGAATGAGCAGTTTCATGAATAACATAATAAAAATCTTCTATGGATACATAAATACCTACATACATATTTTTATACTATTAATAGAAATGGAAACTTAGCAAACCCACTCTTATATATTGTTGACACTATTTCATATAGGCTTATTTAGACTTATTTCATTTTGAAGAAAGGCTGCAAAGTACTGTAATTTAATGTGCTCCCTATTGATAAAATATTTTGCTGTTTTCTACCTCTAGCTATTATTTATGGGCTTTTTGCATTTCTTCTTTGGGTTCTGTTTGTTCATATTCTTTACTTTTCTATAAGTATTTTTCTGTAAGCTTTTAGGAGCTTTCTGTGTATTCAGGATAATAAAGTTTTAAAAAATAATACTTCCCTAATTTTTCCATGAATTTTTACTGTTGTTTATGGCATTTTTAAACATAAATTTTCATGAAGTCAGATCTCTACACATTTATATAACTATATATTTTCTGCATTTGGTATTAGACTTCTGAGATTGTTTTCTATCCATATATGAATATTCATTAATTTTTTATCATATGCTTTGATGGATACATGATACATTTGATATTTAATTTCTGTGGACTTAAATTAACTATATGATGTGAAGTAAGAATCTTTTTTCTAAGTGTGTATTATCCCATTTTTATTTATTGAATAGTCTTAAACCCCACTACTCTGAATACTTTCAACTATCCATTGATTAATTATACACTAATTTCTTGTGATAGTTTCTACAGTTTACATTGTTTCATAGGTCATTTTATTCTTTGTCCTATACCAAAAACTTTAAGTGATTTTAGCTTTATGTTTTGAGATCTGATAGACTGTTTATCCTCATTACATTATTTTTTTCCTGAACATTCTCACATGATTTTCTCTTCAGATATGCTTTAGAACATTACTGAATATAAATATGTGATTGAAGATGGAGAACTGAGATTATGATTGAACTGTGGCAAATTAAGAACCAACATTTTTATAATCTTGAAACTTCCTCCCTGAATTTGTTGTTTCTCTGTGCCATGTTACAGGGTTTTATAATGAAAAAAAAATCTAGCTCTTATGACCTTACATCAGTATTAAATTTACTTTTGCCTATTTTATTCTTATTTTTATGGAATGTATTTTTCCATTAAAAACACAGTGTTCTAAAAGGTTATTTATAATAATATAGAAAACTGATTTTTATATATTTATTTAAAAAATAACCACCTTGATTCATTTATTAGTTCTTACAGCTTCTGATAGATATTTCCCATTAGAAAATATTATCTGCAAACACTGACAACTTTCCCATTTTAAATGCCTTAAATTCAGAATACTGCTAGATGAGAGAGGTAATGGTTGACAGCCTTGACCTCCACCTCATTTTAGTGGATACCTTCAAGTCTTACTGCTTTGTTTCCTATTGGTTTGAGATTGACGTTCTTTATCATGTGAAAGAATTTCTAACATTTTAGCTTCTAATGTTTTTCTCAAAGAGGATAATGAATTTTACCAGATGCCTTTCTGGCAGACACTAAGATGAGACAGTCTCTCTCGACCTATTAATTGCATTCCAAGAATTAACTTAATTTGGTCACAGTTTACAGCTGTGTTTCATTTGCTACTATTTAGGAATTTCTGATTATACATTAGAAAGATCAGGCTATAATTGGTACTATTTTTGATGTTTTATTATTTTAGCTTTGAAATATGAATTGGTTTTTCTGTGTTATTCAAGAGCTTAAACGGTGCATCATGCTCTCCCTTCACTTGCTCCAGGCACATCATGCTCACTGGCTGTGTCAGTTCAGCTACAGCTTTGGCCTCCACTGCTACTGCTTCACGAGGAGCTCCTACTCATTTTTAAAGACACAACTCAACCATCAGTGCTTCTGTATAGCCTCTTCCACCATTCCCATAGTATTAGCTTATGCCTTTCTTCCAGCACTCATCCTACTATACACACCTATTAGTCTTTTTTCCCCGACTAGACTCTGAACTTCTTAAAGTGGGAACAGTCATACAGACATCTTAAAAAAAAATTCTGAATCTCAGTGCTTATCACAGATCCTTGTACACAGCATGTGCTTAATCACTCTTTGTTACATGAATAAATCCATGATATATTTTTGCTTTAAAGTTTGCCAGTGAAAAAGATTTCAGAGAGATACACGTATGCTTCTTTGCTTTTCTCTGACAATAAAATAGATTTAATAATCATCCACTGCCATTCTGGGATAATATATGTGAAAGGATAAAGTAAAAGAATTAAATACAAAAATATACAATAGCTATCACTTTCTTTATTGTACTCTAACATGTACTGAGCATTGGTGTGGGCTTCCTTGGTGGCTCAGTGGTAAAGAACCTGCCTGCCAACGCAGGAAACGCAGGTTCCATCCCTCGGTCACACAGATTCCCCTGGAGAAGGAAATGGCAACCTGCTCTAGTTTTCTTGCTTGGGAAATCCTCTGGAGAGAGGAGCCTGGCTGGCTACAGTCCATGGGATCGTAAAAGAGTTGGGCAGGACTAAACAACTACAACTTAAGGATTTACTATGTCTGGGTATGAAATTTTCAAATTTATGTCTCAGCAGCCTTACAAGGAAGACATTTCATAACAACATTACATTCAGTGACCTGAAGTCAAACAACTAGAAAGTTGTGGGGCCAGAACCTACATGAAGACTTCCTGGTAAGACTGGGTAAGTTCAGGGTGGTACAGCTATAGACTACCAAGACTTTCTGAATTCAGAGTCTACCCTCTGTAAACTATATTAATTCACCAGTAAAGACAGTATGTTCCACTTTTGGGAGAAGAGAGGCAAATGCTAAGTAAAGCATGATCTGGTCAAATACTCAACTTTCCCGGTTCTGCCTAAGGTTAGTACATAATAGCAAGAAAGAAAACTATTGACTACCTACCTGCTTGCCTTTTGCATCACTTCTCTTCTGATGAAAGAGGACTAACCATCAACCATGGGTTCCTTTATTTTTAGTTTATGATATGATGTTGCTTTATTTAAAAGAATGAACATGGACTGTGTGGTCACTGACCACCTTTCTTTTACCACCTATGAAAGTTTGAAAGGGCACAGATAGGAAAGAGGAAATAATTTCCCTTTAAGAACTAAGTTCCTAGGTTCTTGAGCTCATGGCAGTGAACTATGGGTAACTAGCTTCTATCATCTGAAACAAGAGAGATTTCAGGGTGCCTCCCCAAGAGGCAGGGTAGAGTTCCTTACAATAGGAAAAAGGACAGCTGAGCATTTTACAGTTGACAAGATGTCAGCCCCGATCACTGCCTGTTCCCTTGTCTACCTTCCCTGCTGGTTCCCTATCCAGGCTGTGGTCCCTGCATGAGTGACAGAGTGGCAAGAGGTTGTTCTGAAGATTAAGGACCCAAGTCATCAGAGGCTGCCATGTTGCAAGAATATTTGGACATTTTCCACTTGGCAGTCATTAATATTCTTCAGCAAACGATGAACCTGTTCAAAAAGACTCCCTCTTCAGACTTCTGAATCTTAGATGAGAAAATGAATGCTAGTGTTTTGTTTTGCAATTATATATTCATTGGATTGGGTTAGAGTTATCACTGTTCTTAAAAATAAAACTGAATTTTTCCGTCTTAAAAAATATCTGCAGTTGTTTTACTGAAGAATCCATTTCTGCACTAAGTCAGCCCAGGTAAGGCTGGGTGTGATTTTTCTAATAGACACCACTTTTAGTGGAATAAAGATAGACTTTAAAAGTATCTTACAGAGGGTGCGTGAGCCATGTGACATCTCAGAAACCCTGCAGACAGAAGCAAACATGGAAGACGGGAAAGAGACTTGGAGGTCAGACCCTGGGAGCCTCAACAGCCTCTGGGAGAGCTTGCTGGCTCTGTGAATTAATTGCTGTTTCATAACATCTCTAAGTTTCAGTTTCCTAAGTTGTAAAATGGGGAGCCTGTTTCTTTTCTTCTCAGGGCTTGTGTAAAAATTTGGAAGTGATAGCTAGAAAATGAGTGACACATATACAGTAGGAGCAGCATGAGAGTAGCAGCTATTATTAAGATTTTAACATAAATACTGAGAACTGGCTACTAAATGGCTTGAAAGCCATTTACATCTGTTCATTTAAAAAAAAAAGTCTTTCAGGCACTGTTGCTCCAATTCCCTTGCATTTAAACATCTTTTAAAAGGTTTCAAAGCTTTGAAGGTTGATTTCAATGAAACCTGTTTTTATTCTAGGCATTTCTCCTACTGTCATTCTGAGTAAAACAAAAACCATTTACTGTCAAAACAACAAGGGTTTGTCTCAAGCACAAAATGAAAGCAGATATGTCTGCCTGATTTATTTTGGCATCCGCCTAACAGTTAAATAGGACACCTTTTAATTTGTCACTTCTTAAAGATGCATTTAGGTTGGGAAAGTAAATCACCAGTTCTTGGTTTCAACTAAACTTGAACCAGCTGGGCAGAAAGGTGTATTTTTTTTTAAAATCCCTCTGACACATACCCTTTCAAAGTGCTAATTAAAAAAGAAATTATAAAGTTAGCAACATATTAAAGATACTAAGATGTTTTTAAATTTTCAACTGGAGGAACTTAGAAATCTAACTTATTTACCAAAGATCAACTAGAGTTCTGGGAAGAGGCATAGGTGATCAGGCTTTTCAACAAGACTATTTAGAACTATTAAAAAGGGTGAATATCCAGTTTTCTAAAAAAATTAAAATCAACTGTGAGTAAAGAAACTTCTTAACTTTACCATTGGCTAGCTGAAGAAATTATTTGATCTCTCCAAGTCTCAGTTCCTTTATAAACTGAGGATAATGTCTAATGCTTGGAAGATTAACTAAGACAATGGCCACCCAGCATGGAGCATCTTTGAGGTAACTAATAGCTGCTCAACAAGTATGAGGCACTATTATTCAGAAAGCCTTCTATAACATCTTTTAACAACTCAGTCCATTTCTTACTGTATGAACGCTGTTCCTTCTATCTGGCCCAAATTTATTTTGCTAGAATCCTTTCTCTCATTTTCTCCTAGTTGGTGGTAACATCTGTTTAATACTTTCTATTTAATGACACCAGACTGAGGGCATATGTTTATACAACCATTAACATAACCAGTCCTAGCAGAGGTGTTTTTTGGCATCCCAAAGACCTAATCATAATCTGTAATCTGGCTGATTACTGGATCAACAAACTGATTTAATTACAAGAGAAAATAAAAACAATACACACATATACATATACACAGAAATACACACACACTTTTTTCTTTCTTTCCTTCAATACATTTTAAGAGTCAAGGTCCAGCTCCAGATTTCTTTTCCTTTCTTTTTTTTTTTGGTGTGGATTGTGTGTGGAATGTGAAGGAAGATAAATGCTTCATTCTTTGGGTCTCTTATAGCAGATGATCTTGAACTATGGGGCAAATTCTTTGACAGTCTAGGTTAAGCTTGGTCTTCTAACCAACAGTTTAGCAGGTTTTTTGCTTTATTTTTAAAGTTTTTTAGAAGAAGACACAAGTCCATAGGGTAAGTCCTGGGGTCTTTCCCAACTTCTAAAGTCCCACGCTAAGTGTGGTCTGAACACTGCATCTACCCGGGGTGTGCTTTTTCTGACAACAGCCTCCTCGTTCCTCACTGTGATTTTCCAAGTGGAGCCAGTACCTGAATTGAACTGAAGACAAACTGACCTAACTCCTCAATGGAGCTTTCTTTTTCTGGTCCTCTGCCAGGAAAACAGGCCTTCACCTGGTCCAATGGAAGTTTTGAGAGAAGCAGTTTCTTCTCCCAATTCCTCAACCTGAATATCCAGTAGAAGCTTATGGAATAAAACCAGGCTAAGGTGTTGTTCTCAAACATGTTTATTTGTAACAGTTTTACATGGTGTGTTACAGAAATTAATGGAAAATTTCTAAAAACTTTGCTGTTCTGTTGAATGCATTGTACATAAAGTTAAAAATAATGTGTCCATATATGTTAACAAACGGTCATCTGAGGTAAAGTTAAAGTAGGTCTAGAAATGTACTGCAAGAGTCATTTTCTCTTTCTCATCTTTATTAAAAAAATATGTGTCAGAACGCAGAAATTGGAATGAACCAAACCCACAGAGTAAACTTTTTTTTTTTTTTTTAAAAGAAGGTGCCCGGTACATTACATGATGGGGATTCAGTAGACACAGGGATGAGTACAAATTATCAAAAAAGTCTCGCGGCATGTAAAGAGAGCTATGGGGAATGGGAACAGAATGACAGGTGGTGTTTCCCTGGTTTCAAAATTTAAAGTGACAAATTTCGTGCTAGTGAAGGATGAGGAATTAACAGTTGTACACGTGGATTTTCTATCAGTCTAACTGGAACTGTGCATACCCCCCACGGCCTTTTGCTATCTGCACCTCAGCTCTTACTTGGAAATTTCACTGTTTTCCTGGGATAGGATACGGTGGTTCCGAGTTCCCCAAACAGTGCTTATTAGACAGCAGAATTCAGCCAATGATAACATGGATGGCAGTTTAAAATCTTGACTTTATTTCCCTCACTTTAATGTATTACAGGGGCCATCTTCTTTAAGTTCAGAGCCAGCTACATTTTCACCCACACTCAATGAATGATGACAAATCCTCTGGGCTGTCACTTTCCGCTATGAAATGAGCTCCAGATGGTGTACCTGAAACAGCCACATCAGCCAGAGTTCACTTTGAATATGTCAGAAGCAACCCGCAGAATCAGTGGAAGGGTGTGATACTGCAAGACAAACTCAAGACAACCATATTGAGGGAGAAGATAGCACCACTGGTTTAGAATCAGAATCATGGACAACAGAGCAATTTAAGTTACTTCCCCGTGGGAACTGCCTATCTCATCAAATCCCCAGAAAACGCAATTGAATTGGTCTCAGGACAACTCTCATGGTTATCACACCTTTCCCATTTTCCCCTTCACATGGAAGGATCAGCTCATCCAAAGTATGCACATTCCTGGAGAAGCCATGTCAACCAAAATGTGACAGCTACAGAGGAAGGTAATGGCCCTTTTCAGCTCTCGAGTTCTTCAGACCTTCCATGTTAGGGTGACACATCTATTCTGCAATGGACATTTGCCAGTTAACTGGAAAACATTTAGATTCCAGTGACCTGACAGTGTAAAACATGGGCTTCAAACAGTAACAATTACCTTGACTTCTCATTTTTTTCCTTGGTCACCAAGGATACCTTCTTCCAAATCATTTTAGTTTCTGTTGATACAAAGTATCAAAGTACACAGGCCGATGGCAGTCAATCATATCAAGATAAATTCTACTTTTCAAATTTTAAAACCAAGTAAGGATAATCACCCCCACCCCCAATCCAATTCATCCCATGATTCTTTAAAGGTTTCTTCTTAGTGTTAAACCATTCAATTCAACATACTGTAACTGCATAGGAACATCAGGAAAACACAGTTGACCTGTAGAACAATATTCTCTGTAGGGCAAAAATATATAGATTCTTTATGAAAATCATGTGCTAAACATACGAACCAAACACTGCACTTTTTGTCTCATAAATGTAAAAAAAGGAAGCTTAAATTCTTCTGTTTCACATACAAACAGTCCAGTGATGTCTACAGGGTCAGTGGGAGCGGAGAGGTGGGAGGGAGTTTCAGAATCGGAAGGACAGGCCTTCAGAGCATGAACTGTCTCTTTCTTGTTTTACAGAGAGGGCCGTACTCTCACAGAAAGACTGAGATGAGAGGCTGGAGCCACCTGCTCCCTTCCTGGTCACTAGCTGCTGATTGGCTGACTGCTTCTGCCAGATGTCCCTGAACTCCAACTTCCTACCAGAGCTCCACAGTAGTCTCCAAAAGTGAGCCCCACCCATCAGCTTTGTCACATTCTGCACTCAATCTGCTACCTTCTCTACAGTGTAATGGCATTATTAAAAAAAACATTTTCATTAACATTTATATTTACAAAAAAAAAACACAAACGGGCAATTTTTTTTTTTCATTAGAACTCCTTAAAGCCATTTCCCTTAAATATTTAAAGAGTTTAATGGTAAGGTTTTTTGTTTTTTTTTAAGTTATAAAATAAAAATCCCATTTGAATTTTCTGATGTACAAAAAGAGATAGAGATGAACCATCGTGACCACAGAATCAGTTTGTTACTCTGAATATTCATGTCACCACTGTTCCATTAGCAAGTCGATTTTTTTAAATCCCAAACCACATTACCAGGATTGTACCAGAAGTATTTGGCAAATGACTTTTCTTTGAAAATGGCACATGGAGAGGACACTTGTCTGCATAGCATCACAGCAGCAAGATATCGGAAAAATAAAAAAATCTCATTTTATTGGACTTAAAGAGTTTAGAGCTTCTGAGGAAATCAGACGTACTTTTCATCTTTCTCATCAATGGGATTCGATGTCCTTTCCTACTCACAGAGTGAAGGTTAAACCGAAATCTGTCTTTCTTCACCAGGATACAGAAGAGCTTAAAGGGTTGTTTTGGCAACATTCTTAATCAAAAAGAATCATCAGCCACTTATTTGTCTTGTGATGATTTCAAGTGAATTCATCTCATATGGGTTTTTTTTTTCTTTTTTCCCAATTGAATTTCTTCATCAATATCTCAAAAAAAGTCAAAACAATACAAAAATTTGTACACTCATTAATTTCAAACATGACTAATAAAGGAAAGGGGAGAAACCGGCAGACCAGGCCTTGTGGAGCGTTGTAATTATACCATCCTATGTGGAAAGGCATACGAATGAGCATCTTGCGGTGACACAGACCTTACATTCGCCTAAATGACGTCAGTGCCAAGCCTGATGTACCTCTCTGAGGCCTGTCACTCCAAATCAGATGTCTTTACAGTGGTCAACAGGTTGAGAAATAAAAAGAGAATTCGGGTTTCACATACTGGGTCATCTTAAACCCATGCTAAGAGAGCCTGGAACATGTGTTGGGTGCGTACTTGCTTGATTTGTGATTTGATGCTGGGGATGGTTTTTTATATTTCTGTGTGTTTGTTTTTGTGCTGCCATAGACCTCTGCCAGTGGTTGCCAAAACCTTAGTTCCCTCTTCCAAAGGAGTTCCATTGGGCGATCGTGAATTTCTTCGTGGGATGACGAGAGGTGAAAGAATACAAGAGAGCCTGTCGCGATCTGATTTCCATGCCAGTCTTGAAGCATCCGCCACAAGCCCGCATCGACGCTATTTCTTACATTTGTTGATCTGCGCATAGAGAGGCTCCGGCTCCTACAGACAGAGGG
This sequence comes from Odocoileus virginianus, assembly GCF_023699985.2. Lineage (NCBI taxonomy): Eukaryota > Metazoa > Chordata > Mammalia > Artiodactyla > Cervidae > Odocoileus > Odocoileus virginianus. The sequence goes on along the minus strand of NC_069678.1, from coordinate 70,134,641 downwards.
ACAAAGTGAGACCCGCTCTTTTCCCGATAGGGTTTTCTGAGACAGTTTGGGAAGAAGGGTTTGGAATGAGAACAGAAAGATGACAGTTTATGATGAATGACCTTGGGTTATTTTGGGATTATTCAGTCATGGTGCATATCATTTTGGCATCCTTTTCTATCCTTAAGAACAACAACTCACCCAGTCATGCCCTTGGTTTTCAAGCTGAGCCTGACTGCCTGTTAGGGAAATCACAGGGTCTACTTACTAGACAGAGCTGGACTAGCTGTGTGATGTGGACAAGATACTTTTACTTTCCGAACCTCAGTTTCCCCAACCATGAAATGGGAATAATATCATTTACCCTACAGGGTTCTTGTGAGGATTAGAGAGAATATATATAAAGCCTCCGGCATAGTGTTTGGTAGGAACATGGTCTTCAGAACATGGTAACAATGATCATACATCAAGTGAACATTTTTCCAAGACAGGTTTATGAATATCCACTTGAGATTGCTGAAATTCTGTCTCAAACCACTCTTTGGTTTCTGCAAGCAGCAATGACTGGGAATGCTTTAGAGCAAGAGAACAGCAATCATGTCATTAGCTCTTAGTTAAAAGCTTCTAGGGCTTCTTTCCATCCACTCCTGCTGCAGTTTCAGGTTTGGTCAATCACTTGCCTGCAACCCTGGGGCTGTCCTGAGATATTCACAAGGTTTTCACCAATATATGACACAGCAAAAATTCAATCCAAAAGTAGATGGGAAATGGTGTTTGGCCTTGTTGAAGTCACTTCAGACTTCAGTTCATACTGAAATGGCCCAGGGTGCACTGGCAAGCAGATCAGGTCAATATACTGGTCTGAAGCATGCACAGGCCCTTCTGTTAAAGCTGACTTTCTTTTTTTTTTTTTTTAATTTTTTAATCTCAGCAGCCAAACTAAAGTTGACTTTCATGTTGTCACTCTCAGATATTTGTACCAGAATTAAATGGACAAAATGACATCTTAATTCCACCATATTTTGTACATTAGCCTGCTCCTGCTATGTGGGTACAGATCCTTTCCAACTGCTTGTTTTCTTGAACCAACAGATGGAACTGGCATTTTGTAGCTCTACCATGTGTTTGACACCATGCTAGATATTTTCAAGTACATTGTCTTTTGAATGTAGTGATTAAGGCAGTGATTTATTTCTTTTGCAAATGAGAAACCATGCACAGAGAAGTTAAGTAATTTGCCCATGGTCACAAGGCTAGTAAGTAAGGCTCACTTGAGCCTTAAAAGTAAGTTCCAGTGCTTTTTCTCATTTATTACAATAGCTGCCATTAAACAACAACAACAACAACAACAACAAACCCCATAACAAACAAGCAAAAAGTCTTCCAGCTATGGCGTTGTAGAGTGTTTTGGAATTTATATAAAACACCTTTATGTCTTACGGGGTTGGCCAAAAAGTTCATCTGTAACATCTTATGAGAAACTCGAGCAAACTTTTTGGCCATCCCAATGTTTTATCTGCCTAACCATCCCAGGAGTGGCTTTTATTCTTTCCATCTTCATTTTGCAGGTAGAAACTGAAAATCAAAGAGGTTGTGTGAACTCAAAGTCACTGTGCTGCCTCTCATAGATTTAATATGTTGTATTGCTTGCTTTTATTGTAAAGTGGGGATGGGCAAGAAGATGGAATATGAAGCCCAACGAAGAGAGCTTTTGCTTCCCCAGAGTCCCAAGGTTACTTAGTAACCAGGCTGTAAATAGAATCCAGGACTCCTGAGATCAAGTCCAGCATATTTTCTTCTAGAGCTCATCATCTCTGTATTCTTCCAGGAAGAAGGAGCTTCCTACTCTTTGAGGCACCCAAGTGTGTAATAAAAAAGTTTGTCAATTGGAAACTTGAATGGTTTCTAATCATGGAAAGGTAAAAATACATTCATACATACATACATATATATATATACACACTTGTCTTGGAAAGGTTAAGAAAAAAAAGTATAATACTTCTGTCTTGGAAAGGTAAACAAAAAGTATAATACTTCTTCCAAATATCTGATGACATAAAGTAGGAAAGCTTATTCTTCCACACCCAACTTCTGAGTTACCACCTGTGCATTTTGTCTGCCATTTTACATGTAGAATTAGCATAGTAGGTGCTCAATGAAAGTCTGCTGAATGAATGTGAATGTCTAGGATAGAGTTTCTACTTTTTTCACTGTTCTGATCCCTTTGTCCTAAACACACTCTCCCTTGGCTTTATTCTCTCAGCATCAAATTTCGAGCAAAAGCCACAGCAAGATGATGTATTAAGCACCTAATCTATTCTCTGCCAATGTCTTGAAATGTTTCAGATAGTTGTGATAAGGCTAAACATGCAACTTTTCTGTGTGTTTGTATTCTGGGGGTGGGGTGAGTGGAGCAAAGGTAGAGAGGTAAAGTAGTGAAGTACCACTAGTGGGAAACAACATCTCCTTGTGCTATGCTGGGCTACAAAAATGCAGCTTCCTCTTTCCTGGGTAGACTTTCTCAGCTCATTCGGCTTTTTGGATGCCCTAAGAAGTCAGGCTGCCTTGATCTCACCCTACCATTTGCTTTATTCTAATTTTGGAAACTAATTTATTCAACTGAGAATGACACCTAAAAACAGAAGAAGACAGCAGGCTCAGACAGGGTAATTAATGCCACACTGCATTAACTTTCTGCAGCTGAGATAAATATTCACACGTCTCCTGCTTGCAGGAATTTAGCTTCAAATACCCATCACAACAGCGGTAACGACTGCAGTCAACTCTCAATTATCCCCACTAATGAAGGGGAGCACTGGTGTGGAAAACCCCAAGCAGCAGATAATCCCAAAGTCTGACACTCTGATGCATTATACGTTTTGGAAACAGCTTTACCTTCCTTGTTACAGAATCTTAAGACTGTCAAGAGCTAGAGGGAAACTAAGAAATCATTTGATCCAGAAATTTCTGACCTGACTTCTGGCAAGGTCACCATGGGGTCTTTAGGCTATTTTTGACATTCCAAAAAGCTGAAATGGAATCACACATTAACGCGGCACATTTTTGATGTCTGTTGTTTTCTTTTGTCAGATCTGACCATATCTCTGCCTGGCTTCAAATCCTTCAAAGTCTCCTCATTACCCACAGGGTAAGGTCAAATCTCCTTTACTGGGCACATAAGACCTATTAGTCTCATAATACATTAGAGCTAATAAACGCCCCTTTCCAGACCATGAATCAAAAGTCACCCTTCTGGTCACATATATCATGCTTTAAAAAAAAAAAAATTCCTCATGCTTCTGTCAGAATGATCTTTCTGCAACTGATCATACCAGTTTCCTGATTGAAACAACCCTCCAGGCTCCTTAAGTCCCCAGGGATGAGGCAGACAGCCCCACAGAACGACCCACGAGGCCCTTCCAACGTGGCCCCCTTTCCCACTGGCTTCATCTACTACCAGTCTTTTAGGCCACACCTCTGCTCTGTTCTTCTGGTCCCCTTGAAAGTGAAAGTGTTAGTTGCTCAGTTGTGTCCAACTCTTTGCCATCCCATGCACTGCAGCCTGCCAGGCTCCTCTGTGCATGGAATTTTCCAAGGAAGAAGACCGGAGTGGGTTGCCATTCCCTTCTCCAGGGGATCTTCCCGACCCAGGGACCAAACCTGGGTCTCCTGCATTGTAGGCAGATTCTTTACCCATCTGAGCCACCAGGGAAGCCCCTGGTCCCCCTGACATGGTAAGATTCCCCACCCCTGAGACTCTGCTTAGACAGTTTCTTCCAACTTTGAGAGCTCTCCTTGCCCTGCACTTACAGGTTCATACTTTCAGAGCTAGCCCAAATAGAAGGGCTTCTTGGACTGTGCAGGTGACGCAGACCACTCTGCTCCTGGGCTCCAGCACTGCCCTGCAGAGACCCATGTCTACACTGCCATCACATTACCTCCTAGTGCTGTCTACACAGTGAGCACCGCTGTACCTTTCACGTCAGTGTCCCACATTCTGAGCACAAGCTTGGAACCTGGCCGGCACACCTACTGTTGTAACACAGAGCATGAGGATGTAAATGAGTGAATGAAAAGTTGCTTCTCTTACTAGGAGTTGGCAAATACTTATGAACTTTTAATAAGCTCATTTGTGAATCTGGCATATTAATAACCTTTGTTTCTAGAGGACAACAAAGTAGATAGAAACCATGCAGTAAAGATGAAAACAAATCAGCTCTCTAGCGTTTGATATAAGTTGAATACCCTGTGTTCGGGGAGATGCAGTGAAAGAGTACAAGCACACGGATGTGAAATCAGGCAGATCCAGGCTGGTATTCCTGCTACCAACTGCCTGCAGACCACTGGGAACACACTTGCACTTGAGCAAGTTTGATTTATTGCTCATTGCAATGAGGGGAACCAGGGGCAAGTCTGGAAAAAGTGATTAGAAAGAGCTTCTTATGGGATTAAGCTTATATTAGATGTTTAGCGGGAGGGTCCAGAAAGTAAGGTTTCTCTCTGGGTTAGGTACTTTCAGGAAGCATGAGGATGATTATCTTAATAATTCTTACCTGGGAGGCAGGAAGCACAGAGTAAGACTAAGGCCAGGAGGGAATAATGTTTGGTCATTTTTGGAGCTTGGATGATGTTCATGGCAGCCATGGCTACTGAGTGGTCTTGAATGGGCCTTGACCCATCACGGTGCCTTGTCTGATGCTCATGCTCTGTGAAAATGTTTACATGCAACAGAACACCAAGGGCCCAGCTGTGAGGCTGGCATGCTGATGTTCTCTTCCCACTGTCACCTACTTAGTAACCCTACAACTCCATGCAGGTTATTTAACCCTTCTGAGTGTCGGTTTTCTCATCTGTAAAATGAGGCTAGAAGTCCTCATTGAGGATTGAAGGAGAAAACACACATTAAGCACACAGTCTGGCACAGAGAAATTACTCCCAAAACAGTAAGGTTTCTTCTATCTGGGTGAGTGGTTCTAGCCTTCCTTAATAAAAAGGTGGTTTTCAGCCTAAAAGTCACCGGTAGGTGGCTTTACAAATTCCATCTCCTTCATTGACACTTCTTCATAGTGTAATTGGGCTGTTAAGAAGCCTAAGAATGGCACAGGATCTGTCCTGGGAAACTATGTGGAAAGAATGCACAGTACATTTAAAGGGCTTGGTTGCACGGCCCAGGGGACAGCAGAGACTTCCATGTGTCTGCAGACGACTTTAACTATGTGGTGTGAGCTCACGCCGAAAAACCAAGTAGAATCACAGGATGAAGACTATTAACAGACTATATATTTACAGAAACCAAATTAGAGTCTATAGAGGGCTTTCCTTGATCACAGCCATGGTCTTGTTTGGGCATCAGAGTCTGTACCCTGGGTATTCCTAGCTCCTTTTACAGAAAGAAGCAGGGCTCCCTAGAGTCTGGTGACTGGCCCAAGGTCACTCAGCCAGCACAGGGCAAAACTGGGATATAGTCACATTATCTGTTTTTTTTTATTGCAGTAAAATATTTAGAGCAAAGCATTTGACATTTTGGTCATTTTTAAGCATATAATTAAGGGACATTCATTAGTAAATCTCTTTTTTACCCCAAATAGACTCTGTGGTCTATTATTAAGCAGTGGCTTCCTAGTCCCCTTGACCCCTAACTCCTAGTAACTAGTCTCTCATCTACATTTCCATCTCTATGAATTTACCTATTTCTTATTTTTAAATCAACTTCACTGAGGTGTAATTTGCATACAATGAAAGGTTCCCATTTTAAGTTTCATAAGCTGTGACAAATACATACACTTATCTGGGCCTCCCCAGAGCCATCAAGCTATAGAGCATTTCCTCACCCTACAAACTTCCCCCACGTCCTGCTCAGTCAGACCCTCATTCCATTGTGGCCACGCTGATCTGCTTTTGACCACTGCAGGTTAGATGTTTTCTTGAGCGTTTCATGTAAACACACCCAGGTCTTTCCTAAGCCCACTGTCCTCTCCTCTGCCATGTGAGCCCTTTGGTAAAATGTCAAAGCAAGAAGGGCTCTCAGTCTGACAGTTCCTTTCCAGCAGGAAGAAATGAAGGCCTCCAGATGTGAGGGGTGTTTTACCAGATGTCCACGGGAAACAGTGGAGAGCCAGGAGGGCAGCCCAGGGTCTGGACTCCCCTTTTGTACATATTCCCTCACTCTCCCTACCTCTTCCCAGCCATTTGGCTTGAAGGACAAAGGCACATAGTTTTGAATCCCACATTTTCATGAGCACCTTTGGAAAGCTACCTCAATTGTGCTTATGACTTCACATCCCTTTAAATTGACTGTGTTTGTTTTGGGGAAGCTTGGCCACATTAAGCAAAGGCTGGTCCAAAACAGATGATGAGTGGGGAGAAGACGCGGCATGCTGAGAAAGGTGGTCTTGGACGTGAGGTCACGCGCCATGCAATCTGGTTACTGAGCAAGCCCGTTTCTGCCCCGTCCTGGGTGCCTGGGGAGTGAGAGCCACGCCGAGCCAAGCCAGGGGTCAGACTGCAGCTGGGAGGTGAGCCAAAGCTTGAGGCCCTCAGCATCGCCCTGCCTAGGCAGCAATTTCAGCCTCAGGGTCTTTAAAGCCCCAACACTGGGCCTACCTCAGCAGGGTCTTACATTTCCTGGCTTGGCAAAATGAAAAAGGGGATGGTAACCATGGAGTAAAACCAAGGTGGAAAGAGCTCAAAGTTCCATCTAAATCCATGAAAAATGTTTAGAGCCACAAAGACTCCAGCAATCTTTCTAACTACCTGTATGAACAGAAGCAGGCATTTCACCTGGGTTTTGTCATCTCTACAATGGGGCTTGTAACACCAACATCATGGTCCTGTATGTAACATGTAATAAGTGAGCTCATATGACATAAAGAATTTTAACAAGTGGGCAAGAGTCTTCCTTTCTTTTTTTATTCAAAGGAAAGGGAAAATGACAAAGCTTTCTGACTACTTTCAGCCTGAAAATCTGGCTTTTAGGATAGGAAAACCTTCAAAACAAAGGATGGATACAATAGTAATACCTTAGAGACTGAAGTTGCTGCCAAATGCACTCACTTCCAGGGGCCTCACGATGCCAAAACCCACTTGGTGAACACAGGTGCACAATCTGAGCTCCCAGGAGGTCCACACTCATTCTGATCAACTCTGCACTTCCCCAATAAGACAAATGACGGGCAGCAGTAATCTGCTTTGCATGTTTACATCACTTTTTTAAACTTGTCGTGTAGCAGATGAGGGCACTGCGGCTGTTGATGCCTGTTCTCTGCCAAAAGCAAGTGGGTCTGTCCTGAGTAGGCTCCTGGTGGTCAGGAGAGGGTCCTACATCTCACATGGAGAGTCTCCGGAATCCCTAAAGTAGTCACCACATCTCAGGGACTTCTGGCCTTTCCTTCATTAGGTGGGAGTAAGGACAACCTAGGAGAAGGGTACTAGGATTGGGTCTTCCATGCTCTAGCTGGGTGACACTGGACAAGTTAGAAGTCCTAGAATGTAAAAGCTAGAAGGGCCTGAGGAACTGCTTTTCTGAAGAGAAGACCAAAGGCCGGAAATGAAGCCATCTGCCTCACATCACAAGCAATTAAGTCAAACAGAGGCTGCTAAAACCCAGGTGTCCTGGTCTTGGCTGAGTGCTCTTAAGTTCTCTAATCAGGGTCTAGAGTCAAATCCTCGCCTCCTTACATGTGATTCTTGTGATTTCAATGAGTTATTAACCTCTCTACCTTACCTGCCATATTTGTGAAATAGGAATAATAAAAATACTTAAGAGTGTCTCCCTGAGGATTGACCTAGGTGATGCTTAATGAAAGCGCTATAAACACGCTGATGATGTTTAAAGTTATCTCATTAGTAGTAGTGAGTGCAAGGCTGCTTGCATTACCTTCTGCAGGGTGATTCTAGAAACAATGAGCATGAACTAACTCAGCTCAGCAAAGGACAGCCCATCAGCCCATTTTAGTCACTGCCAGTTCTTCTGTAAACAAAGCCTCACTGGAACTCACTACATCCAGTCCTTATGCGCTGTCTTTTGCTGTTTTCTTCCTGCAACAGTAGAATAGATTAGCTGTGACAGAGGCCCGGATGGCCCACAAAGCATCCATAGTTCACAGAGTGTTTGCTGAACTCAGGTCTAAATGATCAGCAGATTCTAGCTCTGCCCACTACTCTATAGAGGCTGAAAATCACGCTGAAATCTCCATCTCTGGGCCTTTGTCCTTCAGAGGCTCATGTTCAGCAGTCTACCAGCATCTGAACTTAGAAGTTCAAAGGAACCTCAAGAACACCTGGTCCCAAAGGAAACCTGCCTTTTCCTCTGCTTAAGCCTGCTGCTCTCTGTTCCTTAGCATAGTTCCTGGCCCCACCTAGATCCCTAACAGGCAGGCAGGAACCGGGGAGTCATCCTACTGCACACCCTCTTCTTCCTCTCCTCACTTCCCTTCAGCCTTAACCTCCTCCTGATTCCATCTTTTCATATCTCTGGGCATCAAGCCTACCTCTCTAACCTGGCTAATGCTGCCCTCAGCCAGGCTTTCCCATCTCCTCCTGGACCAGGCTGGCTTCGACTAGCTTCAGAGCACCACTATGCTCATGTAAAGAAGTGGTTATTTTCCATTTCTGTGGTTCTCTGTTTTAAGGCTTTTTACTATGTGATTCTATTTAAAAGCAAAATAGTAATAATAATGCCAAATATGTGCTATTTTACTTTCAAAGCTTATAAAGCACTCTCATACTCATGGTATCTTCTGCTTCTAGGAGAGCCTGAGGAGGGAGCTATTGTCATGATTAATTTTCACTTATGTGTGAAGAGTGGGGTTTCAGGGGTTAGCTAAAGTCCTGCCTAAGATCACGTGCTTAGGAACTGTAATTTAGACCCAAGTCCCCTGACTCTGGGTATCTGTTTTCACTCTCTCTCTTTTATTTTTTTTTCCAAATCTCTCTCCCAAAGCATCTAAAGTTCTGCTTTTCTTTCCCTTGAACACTAAAAATCCATCAGGTAATATTTTATATGTCTTGGGTTCCCACTATGAAGATTGGTCTTTAAAAAAAAATGACAGTGACTTATTATTTATGGCAATATCTATTGTTACTAAGGGAGACAGACCAAACAATTCTCCATTGTTACAGATGCTACTTTGACGTGACAGCTGGGGAAGTCTGATAGGCAGTTTATTTACTTAGCTATTTAACCAAATAAATGTTTTCATTTTTCTTTCATCTCCTCAAAAGCTAACATTTCGCCCTTAAAATTGCTCCAGCAACACATCAGTGGAGTATAAATTACCTGCCATTCCCACACCAGCCATTATAATATTATTTGGGTTCTTTTTTTGTGCCCTTGTTGACCCAGTCTTTCACAGACACGTGATTCTCCCAGATGGGAGGGTAGGGGAAAACATGAAATAAATGAAGATATTCTCCATTATTGCTAAAACAGAAATGCTGTTTGAGATTGGCCCCAAAGCGTCCACCTGTGAGGATTAAGGCCGTCTGTTTCCCCTTACGAGGGTGAGATATGGTTTTAACTTATCAACAGATGTCACCCCTACCTACTCAGAATTGTGTGGGCATTTCCAATAAAAAGCAGCTGGTGATAATGGTTGCAACGGTGATAAGAAGGCTGAGACTCCTGTTTTCCAGCTGCATGGAGGCAGAGGGGAAAATAGAACTATGGACCTAAGTTGCCCTGCATGGTGTATCCCTTCTCCAAATGTCTGGAAAGGCGCTAAGAAACTGCAGTCAGTAAATTTACGGTTGGGTGGATGGGTGAATGGAATGGAGACAGAAAGATCAAATGTGGCTTGTGCTATATTGAAGGAGGGGCCCAGAAGCCCCATTTGGACCTCCGTTGTGGGTGTCTTGGGAGATTCCCTTGTAGCTCAGTTGGTAAAGAATCTGCCTGCAATGCAGGAGACCTGGGTTCGATCCCTGGGTCGGGAAGATCCCCTGGAGAAGGAAATGGCAACCCACTCCAGTATTCTTGCCTGGAGAATCCCATGAACAGAGGAACCTAGCAGGCTACAGTCCATGGGGTCGCAAGAGTCAGGACACGACTTAGCGACTAAACCACCACCGCCACCACGTGGGTGTCTTACAGGACGTGTCAGCAAGGCTGGCAGCGGCCTCTTGGCATGTGATCCCTGATAGGCCACTGTGAAATTGCCAGACTAAGCTTTCAAAGGGAGGAAACTGCTTCATTGAAGATTATAGCCCAGCCTGCCTTTGGAGCTGGGAACTACTTATTATGATTTACATGTGAATATAAGATAAGGCTGCTCTGTTTGGAGAAGTGAGTTGGCCCATGAGGCCCTAAAAGGGGTCATTCTGATTATGGGGCAGGGTGAGCCAGAGAACTAAGAAATAGGGTTTTTCATTTTCTTTTTTCCCCCAAAGCTCTTTTAAGGCATACTGAAAATTAATTACTTGCAAATAGAAAGTACAAAGCAAAACCTCCCAGGCAATGGCCTGGGTCCTTATGGTGGAATTTATTCAACATAAGGACATAAGGGATAAATGTATAAAATCCAAGGGAGTGGTAAACCATGTTTATTGAGCACGTGTGATGATGGTTTGGGGTGGTGGTGATGGTGTTGGTGTTGCTGATGGCAAGTAATAGCTTGGCTACTTTCCGTGTGTCAGACACGGTGTTAAGAATTCCAGACATATCACTTACTCCAAACAATAACCTCATGAGAAAGACTATTTTTATCCTTATCTTTCTAAATAAGATAGAGAATTATTATGACATCTCATCAGGGTCACATAGCTCATAAGTGTTAGTGCCAGACTCTGAATTCACTCTAGTTCCAGAACCCAGATTTTTAAGCTGAGTACCGAGTGTCTGCTCTATGCGCCATCTCAGTTAAGGTAATGGATACACCAGGCCCTGCCAGCAGATAAGCATACCAAGACTCAGCAGCAAGGATGGTTCTTGCCCAAGATTTCCAAGGTAGCTGAGCTAGAATTTGAGCTCAAGTTCCAAATCCTGAGCTCTTCCCACAAGACGGTGCCACATCCATTCACAACTCAGCCCTGGCCTGGGGTTCTAGACAGAGCATCAAACAACACAGAACAGGCTGAGGCCCCACAAAACAGCTTGCACAACTGTCTAAAGCAGAACAGACTCGTAAAGATGAGGGTGTGAGGCACTGATTTGCAAATGCTGTCTGTCATCGCTGTTCTCTAGAAGTTCAATTTTAGGATTAGATGTTGGCTGTTATGCTGATGAATGGCTCTTGTCACCCCTACTTCATCACATTTTTCAAGGCAAGGGTAAGCATGTGAAACAAAACATATGAAAGGGGTAGAAAAACCTGTTGGGGCATCTTCCCAAGGTGTCCACCCATCATCTCCAACTTCTGCCTTTCCTGGAACATCGACTCTATTATCACAAGCTCCCCAAATAGCTTTGTAAGACTACATTTTTAGATGGGTGTTTGCATGGCACGAAGGTATTCTCGTGTGTTACATATTGTACTGAGGTGAAATGTGGCAGAAGGTATGGTATGTGAGATTCTCTAATCATAAAATCTATGAACAAAACTCACTTTGAAAACACTCTATGAGCTTTCAATAACCATCAAAATAACTTACACACAAATGGCAACTGATTCCAAGGTAGCCTCAGAATCCATTTATGAACAGTGAAAACTATTTACCATTTTAATGGTTGTGACCATGCTGCTCAGGTCTAAAAAAGGAGCTCTGCTGGTTAGGGCCTTGCGGTCCTAGGCGTTTATGGAAAACTAGAAAAGCATCTGAAAATTGAAGACATTTGTCAAGAAGTGACCTTAGAAATCATGTCTGGGTAACAAGGGGGTACTTCTGTCTCCTGGGAAAGTTGGCTTCATCAGCTCCTCTTTCTTTCCATCAAATCAGATGTATTGAAATTCAAGTGCCTAAACCCACTTCTAGTAAATGTAAGTACACCTCTCTCGAAGTCGCTGCTGATGGAGTCTGAAGTGGTTTGGTGGCAAACCTCTGGCTGTCACACAGGTGCAAACAGCAGAGCCTCAGAAGCAAATGCCACACGTCTCTGAATTTCACTTTCACAGGTCTGAATTCCACTTTCACGCCAGAAAGGGTGCAGGGCCCCTTTTGGCCAAACAAAACAGGCTACCATGATCTCACATCTCTATCAATTTTATCTCAAGAACTGCTTGTTTTGTTTCTTAGTCTGCCTTCTCAGTCTGTTTGGTTGGTGATTTTTTTTTTCTTTTCTTTTTTTAGATCTGTGGAGTGTAGGCAAATTCTGTGACACACAGCTGAAGGGAGTCGAAGCATCTGGACCACATCTCACTGAGAAAGAATGTGTCCATCTCAGAATGTTGATGCCTTCAGACACTGAATCCACATTAAGCAGCTCTGACCATGCCTCACCACCCCCCAACTCAGAACATATCGGTAATAAAATAGTATGACCATTCCCCACTCCTCACCTTTACCCCTACTCCCAATACATGTCAAAGGTCATGCATCCATGAGGATAAATAAGGTGGAAGACAGACACCAGGCAAGGGGAGATGATGCAAACATCAAGGATACGCTCAGGCCAGGAAGATGGTGCGAACATCAACGATGCGACTTCAGAGGCAATGAGCAAGCAAAAGGGAGAGCAGATGGCTTAAGGGTGGGAGATCAAAAGGACAGATACCTACCCAGACCTGTGCTATCTAGCTACCGGCCTGTGGACTTATATTATCACCACTGGGCTCCCCACTGGGCTCACCAAAGGGATCACTGTTGGATGAGGCCTGTGACCCATCAGGCTAGAACACAAGAAGATAACACTTTTTTTTTTTCTTTTCAGTAATTTAAAATATAAGACAGCTGGGTACATTTTCATGCACACATATCATCCATTATTTTAAAGAAGGCAGCACTCCCTTGAGAGGATGCCACTTCTGCAAATGTGAAAACTTGCAACAATGTAATGAAAGGATAACAGTTTTCAGCTTCTCATTTGAACATAAAAGAAAATCCCTTTAGTCACCCCTTTAGAACCTAAGAGTCCGAGTCAGCATTCTTTTCTACATAGGCTTCCTCATGCATTGTTCATTTTAGATACAGAAGTTTTAAATGGAAAAACAACAACAACAACAACAACAACTCAGAAAGAACAAACCAGTCACTTACAGCTTCTTGCTCTTCACTTTTGCTGGGACTCTCAAAGCCCTCTTCAAAGATGTCATCAGCGGTCGGATCACTGGCATGGGATGCAGATGATTTGGATGGAGAGCTCTGTCTAGGGGCTGGGGTTGGAGCTACATGGAGACCATGCAAAAAGAGAAAACATCCTAAGTGTCCGGGGCAACTGTTTTTACCCCACAGAAAACCCAGGGATCTGGTTATGTTTGAGTCAAATCCCAGAACACCTCTTCCCATCACAAGTCAAATCAGTTGAATAATTTAATCTCTCTTCTCTATCTATTTATCCTGTCCTCTCACATACTTGACAGTCAGGAGGAGCTGGTCCACAGGGATGGGTGAGGTAATGGTCCTCAAGGGATGCTCCTGGACTGGTAGCATTAGTCACATTTGGGGACTTGTTGGTAATACACATTCTTGGACCCTAACCTAGATATACCTGCTGAATCAGAAACTCCATGTTTCCGCAGACTCATGTTGAGAGCCACTGGGCTATAGTTTTCTTTCTCTTTCTTAATTTCATACAATTATTTCAATAAGAATAAATAGAGACGAGAATAGTGCGATGCATTTATTGGATGCCTTCCATGTATCAGAGGCCATCAAATTTCACAGGCAATATCTGTGATCCTCAGAAAGCTGTTTTGAGGTAGGGGTTCTCCAATTTTACAGATAAGGACAGTGAAGGTTGCTAAATTGTTCAAGGTCTCAGACTTGGCAAGAGGTGAAAGCAGGCTTTGTATCCTGGCATGTAGTAGGTGTCTGATAAACCTGTGTGAATGAAGAGTGTCTCAGTGATCTGGGGAAATGGACATGGCTGAAGGCAACTTCACAGCTGATGCTTTTTCCCTCAATCCATAAGGATCTGTATTTTCTGTCCTGACCTTCCCACAATTTCCTTGTCTCCTTTATTCCAGAGGTTTATAATAAATATGCCACTGGAAACCACTTTCCTTCCCATAATTTCTAACTTGGCATGGAAAATACTCCTCACTGGCTCAGCCCCAAGGTAGGGGGAGGAGGATAAGACTTGATTTAATAGTTGAACTTCAAAAGGCATTGATAAGGTCTCCCTGCCATTACTTCCCAGAATTTACAAAATCTGGCTGCTCATCAGACAGTGAGTGATTATAAAACTTAGTGAGTTGCTTTTGCAACTCTAACATCTTTAGAAAGCCGTTATTTACTGCGTGTCAGTAAGCTAGACACAGCGCTGGGCACTTTGTATTTTTCACGCCCTCTAATATAAACACTGCAGGTGCTATTGTACCTGCTATCTTTTTCTGATGAAGAAACTGCCACTCAAAGAGATGAAGTGCCTTTCTCAGAGTTAACATAACTATGAAGAAGCAGGAGCCCTGGGAGTTAGCACAAATCTGATATTGCTCAGGCCCACTGTGCTTTTCTATTTCTATCTGAGGATCACTTTTGGTTCTGCTCCACCCAAAACATTTGAAAGGTGATGCTGATAGACGGAGGATATAAAGACAGGCTGTAATCATTTTCTTTAAAACATAGGATTTTTTTTTAATTAAAAGGAAGTAGGTTTAAAGAGATAATCTATGTGAAAAACCTTGATATGCAGCACATGCTTAATATTTATTAGTGAAATTGGATTCCAAAGTGAGTTTGATGTAATTTCTTACTAAAGGCTGAGAATCCTGACCAAGCTGCCAATACTGAGAGGTATACTGCTCATATTTACTGGACGTAATCAGTGGGATGCAAAACTGTTTATTTATGCAAGTGTTTAACCTTTAGAAGGTTTTATAGAATACCTCTATACTCTAAAACAGTAGTTCTCAATCCGGGATAGTTTTACTCCCAAAGGGACATCTGGCATTATCAAGAGTCATTTTTTGTCATCATGGCTAGGGGAAGAGGATGTGACTACTGGGCATCCAGTGCGTAGATGAAAAGGATGCTGCTAAACATCTGCAATCCACAGGATGACCATCCACGATGAAGAATTATCTGGCCCCAAATCTCAACAGTGCCAAGGATACAAAGCCCTGCTCTGAAACACAACAGTTACTAAGTGGCTTTTGTTTTGTTCCTTTTCCTTCATTCTCTACAATCTTCCAAAATACCTCCCATGTGCCAGATACCACAGGAGCATCAAAAAAAGTGCAGGAACACGAGGATGACTAAGACATACTCCCTGTCCTCAAAGAACTTACACTTCCCTTTTTTATGTAGCTGGCACACCAGCCCCTTGAAATAGAGACATTTGTTTTCAAAAAATGTTTGCTTATTTATGCATGGCTGTCATTTCTTTAGTGTTTCATTTTTTTAAATTCACGATTCTTCATTGAAACCCTGTGAGTTGGAGTAAATAGAGATGCCCCCACCATGCAGATGATATGGCCCAAGCAGAAGTAGGCTATTTATACCCATAGAAGAGGTTCATTTTCAGAACAGCATCCCAGACCTGGCTGAAGTGACATTATCTAATTGTGCTAACATTTTAGATTCTTTTAACAATTCGCGGTATTGGCTAAGCAGTGATCCGTATCATCTGACAGTAATGAAAACGCCAACCTCACTGTGGCATGAGCCTTTTCCTTCCCCTTATCAACTGTTAAGGCACAGGCTGGATCACCCGGCAGCTTCCCGGGTTGCTGTCGAGCTGGCATTGGTGTACCCCAGTGTACCTGGATTGTTTGGCTGCATGGTACTGGTTTGCCAGAGGCTGGCAGTAGAAAAGTGAGTTGGGGGAGAATCCCTGAATGCCACAAACAGGACAAGGCACAAAGCTATCGAAGCCAGCTCACTTATCCTACCCAAGACATAACGGGGGTTACGAGAAGTCACACACTTGCCCAGAGATACAGCTTGGGGTAGAGAAAGCAGGACTAGAACCTCAGTCCAGGACTCTGCGTAAATCCACTTGGTGTGTCATAACGATGATGATAAAAATACTTCCAACTCTGTGAGGGTTGTGATGTTTTAGTACCTGTACCACTTAATGCTTTTTATGACCCTTAGCCTGAGATAGTTGAGGAAACTGAGGCACAAAGAAATAAAATGAATTGCTCATTGGCACAAAACTAAGAAGTAATCAAGCTGCTCTCTGGATTCCTAGTTCAGAGTGTTCTGCTACAAGAACTTTTTTTTTTTTCTCTTTGACTATCCGAAGCTTTGAGCCAAATTCCGGCTGCTACTCTACCTGCTGTAGGAGGCTTTATGACTGCTCTATCTCTGACCTGCATTTTCTCCTGAACTTAATTTTCTGATTTTTTTATCCTTGTTCCTAACAATTTTTAAATGCACATACTCCATTCAGTTTTAGTTCAATAAGCCATACCCAAAACTATGTGTCAGAGCTGGGATATACATACATGAATACATGAAGGAGCGAATGAACAAAAACAGAAAACAGGGTGACATGCTAGAAAAATAACAGGCTTGTATTCAATTCTACCCTTTTGTCTATTTTCTTTGTCTTTGAATCTCACTCTCATTATCTGTCAAACAGGTCTAACAAAACTTGCCATAAGCATTGTTAGGAGTGTAGAAATAACACATATAAAGCCCATGGAGAAGGTACATATAACTGGCATCTACTAATGGGAGGCTATTGTTGGTAGTAGTAGTGATATAAACAAGAGGCCTGTTGAAGGCAACTGCGGTGGTTTCTCTGACACCAGAAACAAGGCATCAGTGGCTCTCAGGGGTTTATGTCTCCAGAGAAGGACACTCACGTGAGTTGGTCGATGGCGTGGTAGAAGTCACAGGTGTCAAGTTCAACTGGGAGATGTCAAAGTCATCACAGTCATCCGTATCCTGTGCCACCCCGACTTTGCTGAAGTAACTGGAGAAGGCCTCTGAGGTGCAGCTGAGGGAGGGCTGGTCGGGCTTGCGGGAGGGCACAGGCGGAGGCTGGGCCATCTGGAAATCCTTAAACATTTCTTTTCCCATTTTCTGCCTGGGCTTGTCGGTCTGTGGACTTGACCTGGCGGAGTCACCCGTGGCTGGGACGGTTGCAAGGGGGGTGAGGGGACCTTGGAACATGGCAGCTGGCAAAGGCATAACAGTTTGTGCGGGCATGAAGGCGGCTGGCGGAAACTGCCCGGCCACGGCGGGCCAGGGTTGCTGAGTGGCAGGGAAGAGACCCGGCTGGCCCCATGCGATGGGCTGAGCCCCCGGCATCACCTGAGCGACTGGCGGCTGAGCACCCATGGCAATCTGCTGTTGGACAAGGGGCTGCTGGCCCCAGAAGGATGGGAGGACGGCGCCCATGGCAACGTAACCTGCAGGCGTGAAAAAGAAGCATTCAAGGAGTCAAGGGATTGGCAGAAAGGCATCAGTGACTACTCAGTGTCAGGCTGTGGGCTAGGATGCAAAGGTGAGTGGGACAGAAGGCCCTGCTCTCTTGGAGTCTGCCTTCTACAGTTGTGGTAAGGAAAAACTGCTCTAAGGAGATGACTTGTAAGTAGAAACTAGAATGCAGGGAGGGAGCAAGCCAGGCAGGCATTTGGGGGTAATAATAATAATGGTATAGTTCTTAAAGTACTCATAGTCTTATAATTCTCAAAGGTTTCTGACATCATAGAGCTCAGGAACCAGTGTGCTCAGTGGGAAGGGCAGAGTGCTGGAAACAGGCACATCTTGGTTTGAATCTTGCTTCCCCTTCTTGCTAGACTGAGGGCATCCTCATTGCTTCTGCTAAGAGTCAAGCTCTTTGCTGTAAAATCGGGCTACAGCACCTTCCTTCTTCACATCAAAACCATGTGCAAGATGATTGAGACCAAGGTTAAAATTCAGACTGCCACTTCTTATCTATGGAATCTGGGGAGAGCTTAAGAAGGTCTCTAAGCCTCTCCTTATCTGTAAAATGGGCAGAAAATACCTTCTGCCTCGTTGGGTTAAAGACTGAGATTATACATTTAAGATATAGAGAACTGTGGCTGACATAGAATGAATATTGAGTTAATGTTAACCATTAGTATGATTTGAATCACAGCCTATAAAATTACTTAATACCTTCCTTGATATGTAACAAACATGCAATAAAAGGTAGCTCTATGCATTATTATATATTATTATGCCAATCTTAGAGATTAAAAAAATGTAGCTTAGTAATCTATTTAGGAATACCACATACAGTGGCACAGATGGGTCACTTTAAAACTCCAGGGGGTGTACTCACTTACATTATCATAATTTTTTGCTACAGTGAGATATAATCATCTTAAAAGGAGTACAAGTGATACTCTATACCATAATAACAGAATCAACATAATTTTCACATATTAAGTGCATACAATGTGTTAGGTATAGTATTAGGTGCTTCACATCTTCACAAAATCCCTGCAGGGTCAGTATCATTATCTCCATTTTAGGTATAAGGTAATTGGTGCTCAGAAAGGAAAAGTAACTTGCACAGGGTCACACAGCGGACATTAAGCTGAAATCAGGGTCTGAACTGAGGTTATCTGTCCCCAAAGCCAGCATTCTCTCTACTGCCCCCTACTACCTCACCCAGATGGCCAAGACTGACTTCTGATCTTAGCACAGTCCATAAAGTTGGTCCAACCATCAGATGTTTTAGCTTACCATTGGCCTGGAGGAGACTCCCATGTCCTTCCAGGGGTTCCCACCCTTCTCAGGGTGCAATCAAGCCCAGGAGACAGACGACCAGTCTAGGCAGAGTAGAGGGTGAAGACTGACCTCTCAAAATAAGCATTTTTAGGGCTGCCAGATGAAATTTGCAGGTACAGAACGGTGAGACCAGGAAAAAAAGAGGGTGGATGTATGGTGTTCGAGCAGCTTCCAAAATGACCTGGGTTGTGTTGATGACTCTGGTGAACCCAGAGAAATGACACATGGGCTGCCTCACCCATGCGCTAGCCTCAGATCTACCTGTCCTTCAACTGATTCATAAGAGATGGAGCCAACTTTCAAAGCCAGTCCATTTCCTTACAAGGTGAGAGGAGGCTCCAAAAGGGGTGGACAGAGAAACACATGCTTCCTGCTAATTAATTGTGTTCAGTACTTTTATGGAATGAGGCAGGAGTGGCAACAAACAAAACAGAGAATATCCTTATCAGATCACCTTGGTCTTAGTGCAAGGAAATGAGAACACATACTAACACTCTACTTTTCCTCTCTGAGCACCAATCACCTTATCCCTAAAATGGAGACAATGATACTGACACTGCAGGGATTTTGTGAAACACCTAATACTATACCTAACATGCTATAAGCACTTAATAAGTGGAAATTATATTGTTTCTGTTATTAGGGTATAAAGTATCACTTGTGCTCCTTTTAAAATGATTATATCTCTTGGTAGCAAAAAGTGAAGAGGCGCTGGTACTGAAAGCCTGCTTATGTTGTCTATCATAGAATAATACAATGATTAAACGTAACAACAAAGAATTTTGCAACTTTGTTTTTCTTATTTTCCCATTGACTGATGGAGTTCAGTGGTTCTTGGTGGGAGCTCTACTGCCTCCTAGGGGATGATTAGGAAATTCTTGGGGTGTGTTTTGAATGTCAGAAAAACTTGGTGGGGTGGGGGGCAGTACTGACATTTAAGGGTCAAGAGCACCGACACTAGACCTCCTATAATATGGGAGATGACGTGCATGATAAAGAATTTGTGATTATTTGGGTGTACTTTGAATCACGTGGAAATTTAAAATTTCTTTGCACAGTTTTAATGCACTTAATTTTTCAGAAATGCATACATTGGGTAGGATTATATTTTGTTTCTTTGGAACACAGTCAAGACCAACAACTTGGAAAATTGTGGTCTCTGTTGATGGCATTGGAGACAGCGTTAACACTCCTATTCTGGTTGGCCTACACTATTGTTGGTTTTAGGTACACACGTCTGACCACTGAGCATGTGTTCTCGTGTGGTGATGGTGGTGGTGTAGTCGCTAAGTTGTGTCCGACTCTCGTGACCCCATGGGCTGTAGCCTGCCAGCATCCTCTGTGATGGGAATTCTCTAGGCAAGAATACTAGAGTGGGCTGCCATTTCCTTCTCCAGGAGATCTTCCCAACTCAGGAATCAAAGCCAGGTCTCCTGCATTGCAGGCAGATTCTTTAACAACTGAGCTATGGGGGAAGCCAGTGTGGTGGCGCCTGGGGGTTTCCTAGTGGAAATACTTACCTTGTTATTACAAATTTGCTTTTATCTCTTCTTTCTACTACTAACGTAACAACAATGTCAATGACAATGCTAATGTCAATGACAACAATGTTCTATACTAGGACACTATATTGATTTTTGAACAACTATGTAGGTAGTTAATATTCTTGATGAATTTCATCTCACAATATTAAAGGAGATGTCATAAATCCTCATTATAAAAAGGGGCACTAAGTCTCACATGGTGAAGACTTGCCCATGAATCTTCCTACCATGCCAACCCTGATGCCCATTTTGGTAAATGGATGGAAGGCTTCAGTCTCCAGTCAGACTTTCATGCTTGGCTTCCATCCCACCCTCCTCACTGCCACCATATTCTAAAATGCAAATACGGTTGTCCCTTGAATAATGCTCAGGTTAAGGGGACTGAGACCTGAGCAATGGAAAATCCACATGTAGCTTATAGTTGACCCTCCATGTACCTGGTTCTGCACCCACGGAATCAACCAGCCTGGGATCATACATAGTACTCCGGTAGTATTCATTGAAAAATATCCACATATAAGTAGACCTGTGCAATTCAGGCATTTATTGTTCAAGGGTCAGTGGTACAGTGCTTTATCACCTAGAAAATGATGCCCAGAGACCTTAGCTTATCTTTGGGGCTATGGGGCCAGCCTCTTTCCAACTTGTCACCCCTATTTCCCATTTGCTCTCTCATTGGCACCCTTCCCTGTGGCAGCTGCAAACAACACAACCTGCTCCCTCATCTCTGCTGGTCTACCTGCATGGAAACCCATCCTTACTTCTTCACATCACTGTCCCTCCTCTGCTCTTGGGAGACTCAGTTCAGCATCACCTCTGCCCTCTACACTTAGCTGGCTCTCCTCTCGTCATGCACAGTTCTTTATGTTCATCTCTATCATGGTGCACATCACAGTAAAAAGTTACTGTGTTGTAACTGCACAATGATTTTATCTTCCCTCCTTAGACTAGAGAGCCCCCGTGAGTAGGAGCCTTTTACTTCTTTCTGCCTCCCCCATCTGTGTCTAACACAGTTGTGGGCACACACCCACTGCTCCATAAATGCTTAAGGCTGGAGAAAGACTCTAGGTAGAGGTGACTGAGTCACAGTGGAATAAATACCTGTACTGCATTTTGCTAAGTGTCCAATTCAACTCCAGTAACCATAAGTGCTATGATCTCTGATGAGTCAGTCTACTGTTGGTAGCAGGCTTTTCCCCCCGCTATCTTTTTTTCCCTTTTTGCCACAAGGAACCAGCAGATGGGCTGTACACACTTTTCTGAAGAGAGCTGTTAGCATATCTCCCTGGCTTTATGCCATCTGCTTCAGACCAAAGTACAATATTCAAAAGAAAAAAAAAAAAAAAGACAGCAAGGGTAATTAGGTGTCATGTTTGGGAACTTGCAGGTCTCACTTGCTTTCCTTAGGGGGGTCCCGGCAGTGGGGGCTTTCCCCAGACCTGTGAGCTAAGGCTCTCTGGCCACGTGGCATCATGCGTCCCTGATGGGACATCTCGGTGGCAGGGCTGCGCTAGCATTAGACATGGGAAGCCGCTGCGAAGCTGCCACTGCAGCCACTTAGCAGCTTAGTAACTGTTTGCTCGCTAACGTTCAACAGCAGAGGAAGGAGGTGCCAATGAGCGTCTGTTTATGCCACAAAGTTCAGATCAATCATAAATCTCTCTCTGCAATGAAAGGAACCACCTGCATTACTGCCTTGCAGTTAGATTTTTCAGTGTTGAAAACTGCAATTTATAACCAGATGCTGCACCTGGGAATACTCTCAGTATTTGGGGAGGGGGGGAGAACAGACTAAAAGGTAAGAAAACACTGAAAACTGAAGGGTTTCTCTAACACATACAGAGCTTGTGTGGTACCTCTCATCTACATTATGTCATTTGATGCATTTGTTCAAAAGCAGTCCTCCTGGGTGGCAAACACTGTTTCTGGAGATTCAGTGAAGAACAAGACAGTATTAAAAATAAACAAATAAATAAAATAAATCCTTACCCTAGTGGAGCTCACATTTTTAGTGAAGCTGATTCTTCAACAAGTCTCTGGGGTGGCTGTTATCAATAGCCCTTTAACTGGGACTTCCCTGGTGGTCCAGTGGCTAAGACTCTATGCTCTCAATGCAGGGAACCTGGGTTCAATTCCTAATCAGGGAACTAAATCCCAGCTGCCACAACTAAGATCTGGCACTGCCAAATAAATAAATAAATATTGAAAAATATCTCTTCAATCTGCATACCAGGAACTGACAGCTTCCAGAGTGGAAGGTTTGATGTGGCTACCCAGAGTATGGGTAGAAGAGTCAGGATCCCTGGTGAGTAGGGCAGAGAACTTTTACTGAGTGCTTACTTATGTAAAAACTGCCAGGTACTGTTTTAAATGTTTTACTACATGTGATTAACTCAGGAATAGCTTGATGTGGTAGAATCATCATCCCCATTTTACAGATAAGTTCCCTGAGGCTCTGAAGTGATAGAGCTGAGTGTCACACAGCTGGTTAGTAGAAGGGTCTGTATTTATAGAGTATACTCTCCAGCCCTTCAGGCCAGCTCTGCCATGTGCTCAGGAGGTCAAAGACCTAAACTTATTACATGCATTTTTTTTTTTTTAAAAAAAAGGAACATCCCAAGAAGGAAAAGGAAAAAAAAAAGGTAAAAACAAGATATATTTTCTTCTACTTTAGATGTCAGAGTAAAAATAATACTAGCATTTTCTACACAAAGCATTTACAACATGCCAGCATTTTTCAGAAGCACTTGATTTTATTTCCTCATTTAATTCTCATGATATTGTTGCAAGGTAAGTATTATTTTAAATTCAGTTATAAAAATGAAGAAACTCTGGCTCTGACAGGTTAAGTAATTTGCCCAGGTGTCTAAAGCTTATAGATAAATGGCTGAGCCAGGGCTCAAACACAGCCTGTTCACTGCACTACACACTCCAGGTCATTTCCCACCTCCCTGTTGCTGGCAGGGCAATTAGGGACAGCGAGATGGAGATTCAATAGCTGCAGAGATTTTTAAGGCCAGTTAAAGGAAGAAGGCCGACAGTTTAACACCACCTGAAGCCCAGTTTTGTTTCTCGGCAGAGCTTAAGTAGAGTAAGAAAGCAAAAATATGCTAACTGAAATTAATTTTAGACTTACATTGTAAAAACTGAAATCTTGGAGGTAATCTATCATTTTTTAAAGCAGCTTAAGAAACAGAATGGGCGGAATGGTCTGTCCACAGTGTGGAACATGGCTGATCAAGTGGTAAGATTGTACAATAGAGTTCTTCAAAGCCATAACCTGGCCCCGGCTGGGCAGAGGGCCCGGAGCAGTATAGGCAGGTTCTCAGGCATTTTAGTCAAGTGTAAGGGCCAGAACTGATTCCAGCCCCTCTTGCTTAGAGAGAAAGGGGGTGGAGGCTGGGAAGGGCCATGGGAGTACTCTTGACCCTGACGCCTTCCTGGCTCATAGCACAGGTTTGCATGAGCCCCTGCTTCTGACCATCACCCCCGTTCACACCTGCCCTGCTCCACGTTTTCTCCTGTTCGTACCGCTCATCCAGCACTGCTAACAGATTACGTTAAGTTACGCATTTCCACGTTGTTGTCCGTCTCCCCACTTGAAAGCTCTCTGCGGCCAGGGGTCTGTGTCTGTTGCAGTCACTGACGCACCCGACACCTCAAATAGACCTGGCCCACAGTGCATACTCAGTGAACATTTATGGCATGAACATGCTTGAAAATGAGTAAATTTGGTGCCTAGAGGTACCATCCTCTGTCCCAGTATATCTTCATGAATTAAATAATGGGGACGAAGCATGGTTATTCTGAATGCAAGGCTGACAGCACAAGAAGACTGTCCATCTCCGACAGAAAACTATTTTTCTTACTTAAAACGACAGATTCCATTCCATTATTCCCAAGGACATTTAAATACGCAGTTTAGGTAAGGAAAACTATTGCCACTGTTCCATTTTAGGTTTGGGTAAAACAGATTTGATTGGGAAGCTTAGCAATTAAAGACATTTCTAGGCTACCTACAGATTCTCAACTGTAAGTGAGACACATTAGCTACCAACCTCTGTTGCTTCTAGAAGTGAGCCTTCAGCTCAGGAGGAATAACTATTTCAGAACAGAGTATGAAGTTTTAATCTCACTTTAAGTAAAACAAGGTTGATATCTGGTGGCAAGAATTTGTTTCTAACACTACATAATTAAAAGTAGTTATTTATAGAAAAATGCAAGAAATTGGTATTTTAAAGCATACCAACTCCACCATTTATATAAATAAAGTAGTAAAAGAAAGATAAAGCCACATATTTCAAATATGTAGTTAAGGGAAGAAAAAATCTTTAAGAATTCCTGTATGCAAACAGCATAAGTAATACCACCTATCTCTGACTCAATGGACATGAATTTGAGCAAATTCTGGGAGGTAGTGAAGGACAGGGAAGCCTGGCATGCTGCAGTCCATGGGGTCACAGAGCTAGACATGACTTAGCGATTGAACAAAACCAACAGCAAAATATCACCTTTGGCCATGTCCAGGTAGAATGGGCTGGCTTCATGGATTGCCTAATGCCATGGAAACAAGATGCCTCAGACCCCACCAATGTGCACCTGCAACACTGTTACTATATGTATTTTTACCCTGTTGTAAAAGAATATTTGGAAAATAGAACAAATACCCTCTAAGTCACTAAGCCCCATTGCAATTCACTGTTCACTGTCAGCAGAACTCCTAGGTGTTCCCCTTTGCATGGGGAACCTCCCCTTCCTTAAACCTCCACCCCTTCTATCACTCAGGTCTCAAGAGGTCGGTAAAGGGCAACTGCCCCTTCCCCACCCCTACCTTCCCCGCATCCGGCTGAGCTGGCCAATCAGGATTTGCGCTGATTCACACGGCTGTGTGTGCACTGAGCTCCCCAAAGCTATCCATCTGGAATCTTGACCTTTCAGGTCAAGATATGACTGGTTTCCAGCCTCCCGCATACCAGAGCTTGGTAAGCATACTACTCCCTGCCCATGGCAGCTTCTTAGTGTCACCTGAAGAGTCAAGGAAGGGAATGGTCTTCCCACAGGTGTCTGGCATAACCTGGCAGCTGGCTCAGTCAGCCTTTTCTTTTTCTTGGTGGATGGAGGTGGGAGGAAGGTGGAAAAGGGCTTACCTGAGGGTACAGCAGCAGTGCCAAAAGGTACAGAACCAAACATGTCTGCACTCGCCGGAAGTGTCTGAGATGAAGACGGGATAAAGGCATCACCTGGAGTTGCAGGAGTCTGTCAGACAGAGAGGGGCAGATGGGTGTGAGGCTCCTGGGAGAGCCTTATTGCTGACCATGATGGGAGGCAGCAGGCCCAGGAGTTAAGCAGGGAGATGCTGCAGAAGCAAGCCCTGGTCCTGGCCACTTTTTGTGAACTGCAGACCATGCGCTGCTATGTATACAGAGCATAAAGTGAGAAAATTAATACCTATCTCCAGAGCTGCTGACAGGCTTCAATGAGATAATGCATATAAATGACTTAGTACTATGCTGAGGCACAGAATAGGTGCTCAGCTAACACTGGCCAGCATCACGACTATTTAGCTTGAGCCCATACCCTCTGGGGATGTCGTCAGGCCCTCAAATTATCCTATAATATCTGGCTTTCGTCCTTTAGAAGTTAATTCAAACTGACATACACTCACTTAGACCTACTGTGTACCCAGCTCAAGGCTGTCACTGAATACATGGTCAACAAACAGGTGTTGACTAAATAAATAAAGATTAGCAAGTGGAACAGAGACCCTTGGGTCCTCATGCCTCCCAGAAGAATCCTGCCTGAAACTTCACTTGCAAAAAGAAGCAAATGTTCTCAAGAAGATGATAAAAATGATGCTAGAGCAGCTTCCAACTCTAGATCCTGGCCCATGCTGGAATTTCAGAAATGTCTTCTCCATGACGTGGTGGGTAAGGTGAGGACTACTAAAATCAAAACTTGAGTACTTGTTTCTTTAAAGGTTCATGCCTTTCCAGAAAACTTTTGCCTACAGAGTATGCATATTTGATGACATAATATCTTTATTTCTTTCCCCTTGGAATAGACTGGGGCAAGCAATTAATCCTGAAACCATGGCAATTCGACAAGGCCATATTTAGATTAGCAGCTTGCAGGAGGCATGGCATTGTTCTGAGGATTATTAAATACCCATTTGGATGGCACTCAGGTTTAGGGCCAGAAACACAGCCATGAGCTGCTGCATTAAGCACGTTAGACCATAATCAATGCCGTTTGCTTTCCTCCAGTGTGACCTTGGGCAAGTCACATGCCCTCTCTGGAACTCACTATGCTCATCTGTAAAATGAAGGTGCTAAATAAGGCTAGAAGATCACTCCAGACCTTTCTAGCTCCACGGCCCCATGATTCAGAGATGCAGCTGCCTTCCCTGGAAGTGGGGAGAGAAAGCCTCACTAGAACCAACCAGCCTCCCTGGAGATAGGAGCAGCTGGCCCCTCCTTCACGGCTGCTCTGGGTACCAGGTGTTGGAAGCAGGGCAACTGTGTTCAGATTCCCTGGCGGCAGCTGTGGGCAGCAGGCTCTCCTGCCATCTGTCCTCAGTGAGGTTACAGCCTTTTCTCTGGGAGGCGCAGCTTGCCAATGAACCCATAGCACCATCCCTGGGTTTGCACTAAACATGTGGTCCCCAGAGAAGCCGCCCCCTCCCAGCAGCTTCAGCCGGTGCAGCTGTGGCTGACTGCTCTCTGCCCACCTCCGGGGAGTGGGCTGGGCAGGAGCTGGAGGGGCTAGCTTGGCTCTTTGCCATGGCTGCAGGGTTGCCTCTGAATGCCTCCCATTCTCAAAGCACTGGGATTCTATTTTGCTTCAGCTCCCTGCGAATTCTGCCCTAGTGCAAGCAATGACTGAGATAGCATGGCTGAAACTAGAGCTGGGAATCCAAAGCTTCCTGAGAAGCTCAGAGAAGCCAGCAAGCAAACGGGAAGGGAGAAGGAAATGAAAAGAGGAAGAAAGGAAGGACAGAAGGGAACAAGGCAGGAAAGAACTGAAAGGTCTGGAGGAGAAGATGCTTCCTTTACTGGGCTGACCACCCGGCTGTGCGGTTCTGGGTAGGAGATGACAAATGTCTCATCTCATCTGCTGTCCCGGGGAGCTTCTCACCCATATTCCCAGGTGGACCTTGTGCTCCTTTCAGGCAGGGACCACATCTTGCTCCTGTCTCTTTCCACTTCCCAGCATAACGGCAAGCACCCCAGTGATAGTCTGTAATTGCTGATGCATGATCTCATTTATTTCTCAAAACAGAGCATGCATCATAATTCCTTTTATAAAAAATAAGCAGAGGAAATTGACATTTAGAATTGCTAGTTAATATGCCCAAATCAGACAGCTGGAAGAGTCCGAGTTGAAATCCACCAGCAGTTTCTTTTACACAAAGCCCATATATTTGTCACCATGCAACTGAAGAAGGAAAGGAAAGAGATGCAGGGCTCCAAGCACAATGCATACTTACAGGGGGAGAAGTTATATCAGGAGGTGTGGACATGTCCCCAAAAAGTTCTAATTGGGTCACAGCCTGAAAAGACAAAAAGATAATGATGTAACCACAAGGGGAGCTGATGCTGCTGGGCAATGCTTTAAAAACAGTATGATTTGAGGACATGCATTTCCCTTTTTCATCATGACTATATAAACAATAAATCCAGTTGGTCATTATGATACTTCTTGATCCCAAAGACAGCATCTCAGATGCAGCCAGAATCAATTATTGTTTCAATGTGTCTGGCTGTTTATCTGGGCTTAGTCAAGCAGATCTGGGCTTAGCCACCTTGCATAAGCAATAATAATACCATTTTACACATATTTACCATCCAATGCCAGCACTGTCTCTCTTCTCCAGGAGACAAAGGCAAGAGGTAATTTTATCATTCGCTTCTCTTTCCTGAGTATGTCCACATGTTACAAAATGCTTTTCCTGCACCGAGTATAGCAAGTCACTGCTTCACGGCTGCTTCTCAGTAAATTCTCTGCTATCACTGACCCTGAAAGGTATGAACTGTCACCCCCATTTTTACAGATGAATAAACTGAGTTTCTCAGAGGTCACCTCAAGACCACCTAGGCCAGGACTTGAATTTTCTGCATGTAGAGCAGGCAGTCAAATGACAGTCCTTGAAAGAATCCATCTTCAAGATAAAAAATACAGTTGGAGGAGGAGAAAATGTATCATTTAATACCAGGAAGGGTATCAAAAACAACCCAGTATATACACGATTAATCACTCCGAGGAGCTCCATCACTGTGGATACTGTATCAACTATATTCTCATCCATCATCCCTCAGTGTCTGAGCAAGGCCAGCCAGAGCAGTGGGAGAAGCCCTTTAAGATACACTTAGGAATTAATCAGTATACACTTCCAGCTTCAGAGTCTGCAGGAGGTCTATGGCCGGGAATCAAATAGCTTGACTTAAAGTATATAATCATGTGTTTTGTACAAATTTGCCCACTGCAAAAAAAAAACAAAACAAAAGAAACCAACTTTCTGCTCATCTTCAGACTTTTAAGTGATAGTTTCTAATCAGGGAACTGAAAAAACACCACTGGGAGAGTCTGTCCTGGCAGACAAGACTCCTGCCCTAGAAATCTGTTTTAACCAGGCAAAGTGGGATCACCAAGATTCATAAAAGAAAGGAATATTCTCTGCTACTGACAAACTTGTGAGCTCTAGGCCCAGAAGAGTCCCATTCCTGGGGTGGCATCTGAGTTCTACGACTGACAATCTCTACAGCTCTGCAGGGCCACTTTTCTCTCACCTGGACATTAGAGGTGGTAATATCTCCTTTGGAGATTTGTTGATTATATTACTAGAAGGACTCTGAAGTTTGAGTAAGCCTGGTGAAAAAGACACAAAAGATTCTTCTTCTTTTTTTTTTTTTTTTTTTGCTGAAAAGCAAGCACCTTAGCCTGATAAACTCACTTTTTAATCCTTCCTCTTCAGGTTTCAGATCAAATAAATGGTTCCTGGCACATAGTAGGGCCCTATACATATGAATTTCTTTCCCAACTACATAATTTTGGGGGGCTCCAAAACCACTGCAGATAGTGACTGCAGCCATGAAATTAAAAGACGCTTTTCTCCTTGGGAGAAAAGTTATGACCAACCTAGACAGCATATTCAAAAGCAGAGACATTACTTTGCCAACAAAGGTCCATCTGTCAAGGCTATGGTTTTTCCAGCAGTCACGTATGGATGAGAGACGGACTATAAAGAAAGCTGAGCGCCGAAGAATTGATGCTTTTGAACTGTGGTGTTGGAGAAGACTCTTGAGAGTCCCTTGGACTGCAAGGAGATCCAACCAGTCCATCCTAAAGGAAATCAGTCCTGAATATTCATTGGAAGGACTGATGTTAAAGCTGAAGCTCCAATACTTTGGCCACCTGATGAGAAAAGCTGACTCATTTGAAAAGACCCTGATGCTGGGAAAGACTGAAGGTGGGAGGAGAAGGGGACGACAGAGGACAACATGGTTGGATGGCATCACAGACTCAATAGACATGAGTTTGAGTAAACTCCGGGAGTTGGTGACGGACAGGGAGGCCTGGCGTGCTGCAGTCCATGGGGTCACAAAGAGTCGGACATGACTGAGGGACTGAACTGAACTACATAATGTGCTGGTACACACTGGACAACTGTAAGGTGTTAGGCCCTATGCTGGGTGCTAGGAACATAATTAGGAGGAATGTCAATTTTCAGCCTTCAGGGAGCTTACAGTCTAGTGGGGACAATCCACAGATATAATAATAAACGTTTGCTTGTCTTTGGGAAGGCTTATTTAGCATGTGAACAATATTTCATATTATTTGGTGAAACAGTGCCAATCCTTAGGCTCTCTCCCAAACCCACAGAAGGCATAATTCTATTGAATGTGTTCAAA
Source organism: Odocoileus virginianus (assembly GCF_023699985.2). Classification (NCBI taxonomy): domain Eukaryota; kingdom Metazoa; phylum Chordata; class Mammalia; order Artiodactyla; family Cervidae; genus Odocoileus; species Odocoileus virginianus. The sequence continues at coordinate 70,104,466 of NC_069678.1, read as the reverse complement.
GGAGGTTTCTGGGCTTCTTAGCCCTTGGAGCTCAATGCTTTACAAATGGCCCATGACTGTTTTCAGTGGTAGGAAAATATTAAAATGAAGTTAATAATTAAGTTGCACAATTTACATTTCAAATGTGGTGAACTCATGGCACACTTTTACTAACATCATAAATATAATTTATTGGCTAATTTTCTCCTTAAGCACAACTTTTAAAATAACCTTCATTCTTGAGCTACAGACTCTCCTCTTGCCAGATGATTTCCATTCAAGGATTAAACGAGAAAAAACATGCAGAGGCATAAAACATAGATTGTTATTTCATTCCATTGGATTTGCTGCTTAAATAGAACCTTGAGTTAATTAAATTTTATAGAAAAAAGGGATTCTTAGGCCATAAAATTAAAAATAATTCTAATAACAGTATATGATTGAGGATCTCGAATAATATCTATTTTCACAGCTCCCTCTCCGTCTTGTTAACCCTGGTTCTTTCATTTGTAACTTAAGAAGCCATGTTCCATCTGATAATATTGTTGTAATTAATCATTTTAACAGCCTCATGAGAATAGAACTGACCACTCACATTTGTAGAGAACTTTATAGTTTACAACGTGTTTTCCAACACATTACTGTAACATTGTACGCTCCCTGAACCCTGTGAAGTTGGCAGCACAAGAATCTCTCCTACTATCTCTAGTTTACAGATGAGCTAATAGAGGTCTGAAGGTAACATGACTTGCCTCTGATCGGTCAGCTAAAAAAAGCTCGGTTTGCCCCAAATATGAAGCAGCACCTTGTTTATCCATGTGTCCCTCTACCCAGCCCTACTTAGCCCTCCTTCATGGTGGAAGCCCAGCCCCACAATATTCTCTAACCAGAAGCCAGGGTTCTTACAAGTCCTGCTATGATTCATATCCCTCTGAAGAAGTCATCTCCAAGGTCAACCCAAGACTCCTCCTTGCCCTCCCCTTCCTGGCCCTTCAGACATCTTCAGGTAAAGATGTGGTTGCTGATGGCAGATTTGGCCCTTTCTCTAGGTCCTGGGCATCCCCCAGGGTAAACAGAGTGACCCTGGAAGCTGCCAAGGCCAGTGAAAAGGATGAGGAGGTGCTTGGCTAGTGGAGCTCCTCATATCTCAATCAGGCTTGTCCTCTCCCAAGCTACTCTTTGTTATGAATCAGCGGTGGTTTTGCAATAACATCTGGAATGCCCTATAGCTGCTGTTTCATAATTAGTCCCTTGGTCCTTCTTTCCGCTAAACCTTTGCAAGCAGACCCCTAGACCCCTCCTGCAGAGAAGCTCTAAAAGCACCACTGATGAAGGCAGAGGTGTCCACGACTGACCACCAGTACACATTTACATAGACCCACTCCCTCAGTTTTGGCATCAGGTGCTCCTTCATTTAGGGCAAGCATATAGTTCCTACTGTGCATCAGCTACTGTGCCGAAAGCAGGGGACACACGGATGCATAAGGCATCTTCCTGCACTGCGTCTCCTGAGCTGCCTGTTCTGTGAGCAGACAGACCTATAGACACAGTGAGGACCACGTTCCAGAGGAGCACCAGGGCCCACGAAAGGAGGGGCCACCTCAGGGCCTTGGCATGTGCTCCTTCTCTGACCAGAACACTCAAACCTTCCCCCACTGCCTTTCTTACGGGTCTTTCCAGACACAGACTAGGGCGCTTTATTTCTTCCTGAGAAGTGTTTTCTGACTCCACTTGTACCCCATCCCACTGCCCCAAACAGCTTATGTGAGACCCTTAGATGGACCGTCAGCCGTGGACACTCTGGTGGCTCAGTTGGTAAAGAACATGCCTGCAATGCGAGAGACCTGGGTTCGATCCCTGGGTTGGGAAGATCCCCTGGAGGAGGGCATGGCAACCCACTCCAGTATTCTTGCCTGGAGAATCCCCACGGACAGAGGAGCCTGGCGTGTCTCAGTCCATGGGGTCGGAAAGAGTCAGACACAACTGAGCAACTAAGCACATACGCTCAAGGGAAAAATGTGGATGCCTGATCCCCACCCCTTGAGGTTCTTAATTAGCTGCTTTGAGGTAGTTTAGTGACTCAAATGGAGAAGGCAATGGCAACCCACTCCAGTACTCTCGCCTGAAAAATCCCGTGGATGGAGGAGCCTGGTGGGCCGCCGTCTCTGGGGTCACACAGAGTTGGACACGACCGAAGAGACTTAGCAGTAGCAGTGACTCAAAGTTTAAAAACTTTCCTGATGATTCTGATTTGCATCCCAGGTTGAGAACTCCTGTCCTACAGGCTTCCCAAACACATGTACTCAGGAGTAACAACATTTGCTGGCCTATATATTAACCAATCTGAATAAACACTGGCTGCAAACCAGCACCTCTATTTCAGGTGATGTGGACCAAATAGGCTTATCTCCACAGGTGCTGCTGCTGCTAAGTCGCTTCAGTTGTGTCCGACTCTGTGCGACCCCAGAGACAGCAGCCCAGCAGGCACCCCCGCCCCTGGGATTCTCCAGGCAAGAACACTGGAGTGGGTTGCCATTTCCTTCTCCAATGCGTGAAAATGAAAAGTGAAAGGGAAGTCGCTCAGTCATGTCCGACTCTTCGTGACCCCATGGACTGCAGCCTACCAGCCTCCTCCGTCCATGGGATTTTCCAGGCAAGAGGACTGGAGTGGGGTGCCAGTGCCTTCCCCCAGCCTCCCCGACCCCCGCACTGGCTTTTGTCTCCATAGGTGCACTGAGCAGCCCCTGCTGAGTGTTTGAATCTCCACTATACCATGTCACACTCCACTACACGTGGCAATCCTACCCCACCCTTCTCTACCAACCCCACCTGCCCTCTCCTATGCTATGCGACACCACACTGTGGTACACTTTGAGTTCCCTGAGGATAGGGGCTGTGTCCTCCTCTCTACTGATCTCTAGCATCTATCAGAATGCCTGGGACACATTAGGACATTGAAAAATATTTGCTGAATGAAATGAAGGGGTGTCAGTTCCTCTCCAGCATACACTGTTTCTCTCTCTCTCTCTCTCTCTCTCTCTCACGTATACACATGCTCCTACTATTCGCCCTCCCCGCAGGGCCCACCAAGAGTCTCTGAACATCAGCAAAGGCTGGCACCAGAGCGGAGCACTGGGGGGAGTGCGGCTGCACAGAACAGGTAAGAATGACCAGAGCAGCCCTCACTTCACAAGACTGTGGGGGCCTTACCTTTGTTGCCTCAAAAATCTCATCAAAGTCCATCGGCAGGTTTCTGTTCTGTAACCAAAAGGCATGACTTATGAGCATGAAATGAGTGATGGGACAATGACGCGACACCGTTAACCAGGCTGGGCCATTCTTGCGCTTACCGGGGTGGCTGCGGCAAACCGCTCTTCAAAATCCTCAAATGCACGGCCGTTCTGAAAGCGTAAGGGATGATGAATGAGGATGAAGTGAATGACATACAAATGACATGGATTTATGAGTTTAATGATGACATTATCTATGGTTTACACTCTCGTGGTCACAGGAGGCGGGAGCGGTTGCCAATGTACTGTGAAAACCCTGGAATACATTCCCAGAATAAACTGACGATAAAACACACGCCTGGCTAGGAAATATAAGTCATAGGGAGTTTGTAAGTTTAAAGTCCATCATCCTGAAATTACAGACCTGACCTGGCCAGTCTCAATGGTGACAGCAGATAAGAGCATGATGTTTACCCTTGAGATTTTTGTTTTAAAAGGAAAAAGTGTTATCATGTGCTTTAGCCAAGCTTAACCTTTGCAGCAGCCTGTGAAGAGCTGGTTTTGTAAGTGCCTTTGTACATGCAGCCTTTTCTGCCTGAAATGCTCCTGTCAGCCTGGCAAGCTCAAAGCTCACCCAATTCCTTAAACCCAGCTGAAAGGCCATCTCTTCTGTGAAGTTTTCTTTGGTCCCCTGAGCTGAAATCCATCCTCTGCGAGCAACAGCATATCACCTGTCCCCATTACACAGTGAACTTCCGGAAACAGGGACCACGATGCGTTTGTTCCTGCATCCCCAGCAGGTCACAGGGGATCTGTCCCGTGGCAGTGCTCGAAAAAAATACATATGAATGAATATGTGATTTTAAAAAGAGGCGGCAGCTGACCAAATCTAATCATTTTGTTAATTTTTTACTTTGTTGTTTATGACTGCTGAGAGCTTTGCTACACCACTCCATAATACTGCTGCCTCAGCATCCCCTTTGTGTGGCCAAGCGGCCTGCAGGGGTCTTGAATTGACACCAGCTTCTCCAGTGAAGTAGGTTCTGGATAACAGCCCACAGAGTTACAAGTAAATGTCAGTTCCTGATCTGACCATCCTAACAGCTCTTATGGCTAGACTCTTCCCAGCCTCCCAGGGCCTTGCCTTATGTACCCTTAGATACGATTCCTTAGACACTTACCAAAACCCTGCTCTTTTTGGTTTGAAATGACCAATCTGGCCTCAGACCAGGAACGCTAAAGCACTCTACCCTGGGGCCCTAATAAAGGCGAGTGCCCCAGACAGACCCTGCCTTGCTCTCTGCCTGCTTCCTGCCTTTACCTCCTCATACGGTCCTTCCTCCAGGACCTGCAGGAATAAACTCCTCTATGTCAACTCGCTGGTGGCCTTCTGTTGAACCCTGGCTTACCATCCAATACTCCAGACCTTTATTTAAAGAATATTAATTGAACAAAGTCACAACATTAGTACATATTGTAGGTAATATGGATAGTATTCCATATGTGCACATTTATTCTTAATGACCATGTTTTTGGTCTATATGTCTAAACTAATTATGCTTGGGATGAATTCCAAGCAGTGTAACAGTAGTATAAGTCTGATAATATTGACATTAACTTGGAATGATTATGCTTGAACAGAAATACTTGCATTGTTCCCTAATTTTCAGGAGAGCTTCCTGCTGGCCATGGAGGAGTGGAAGAACCATCAGCCATGACCACTTCCACTCTGTCTGTAGTAAATGTGACTGTACAACAGTCAGCCCCAGTTGCAGGGTGGCAGAGAAGGGCGATGCACATGCCCGTGCCCACCACGGCAGAGCCTTCAAGCCAAACACCAGCAAGTTTTGTCATCAACCACCCGCTCCCACTAGGTGCTGGTTTGCCAGGATTCAACAGTGGCTGAACGAAGAGGAGGAAGGATCACGTCAGATGATGGCAGAAATAATAATAATAACAATTATTATTATTTGGCCAGAGGTGGGGAGACAGTATCATCCTGTAAACTCTGGTGTGGCCTGAAAGGTTAAGGTTACGTTGCTACATCCTTTATAAATTCCCACACTTCTATGGATTTATGGCATAGCCCCTACCAGCTAGCTCTGGGTCATAACTTTTAATAAAAACATTTTTTAGTGTCCAAAACCTCATTACATCTGTCCAATATAAAAAAGCAAATGGCTTCAGAGCATGATGGATGAATTAAATAAATCTGAAAAACAGCCGGTGGTAGAGTCTCATAAAACCCCCACCACATAATGAAAACATGTGAGGACAGCCAGCACTGGTGTGAGACTGTCACTTTGCCGGTGACAGAAGAGGGGGTCTCTCATGAAGGGGGGTCCAGGGTGTGAGGAGGTGATTTCCGTAAATCCAGACAGAGACTGGTCCAGACGTGAGAGTAAATGGATCTCTTTGGAGTCACACAGATACGGACTGAATCCCGACTGTGCCCCATGCTGGCTGTGTGACCCTGGACCAGTCACAGAGCCTCGGTTTTCTCAGTGGGATGACAGTGATAACATCATCTCAGGGTTAAGGAGAGGATTAACTGAGATGTGTGTGCAGTGCTTTGTTTGCTGTTTGGCGCAGAGATGCTTAATAAATTGTAGCTATTATTAGGATCTTCTCAAGCAATTTCTTTTAGCTCACTTCTGCAATGCACAGGCACACATCTTTTAATATTAAGAAACTATTACTATATGATACTGGGAAAAAGGAGAAGTAAAAATATCTTGTGGAAAGTCCCTCTTTAGACATCACCCCCACTTCAGAACATGGACTAGGTCCTGTGTAAAAGGATGCCAAACACTTCCTGCTCTTAGTTCTGAACGTCCAGTCCACTCTTGACCCCATCTTTTCCCTCTTATCTCTCTTATTGACACAGTCTTGCTGGGAGCATCTTCCCATCCATACCCTTTGTACCTGGCATATGTGGTTACCTTCCTGTTTTGATACTAGCTCAGTCATTTCTTGGACATCCTTCCTCCTGCCTGGGACAGTCTTAAGGAGTACTCAGGGCACTTCATCCAGCCATCAGAAGACCCTTCCAGTCCCTGCATTTTTCTCTCAGTTGACTCTCATGGGGAGAACCTGAAATCCATTCCCTAGTCTCCCTGTATCCCCAGGTCCTGCTTTATCCCACATTTACTATTAGAGCTTTTGTTCATTTATATTCAAGTCTCATTCTCCCCTTTTTAGATATATTCCTCACACTTACTATGATAGCATGCATGCAGTTTTGTATTCTGCTCTCAAAATCTCAAAATGACAATCTAGTTTACTCACAACTTCCATTTCTAGTGAAGGTTTAAAAGAAGAGATTCTCTTCTGTTGTTTCAATACAGTTCTAGCCCAAAGCATCATTAAGACACTGAAATAAAGCTTGCACATGACGTTTGCTTTCCCACAATCTATCTCAAGCAGTGGGACACTATTGTTCCATAACTGAGTAGGGTAACTCTCAAGAAGATCAGATTCATGTTATTCTTGCAGCAAAAGTGAATAGATAAGGAAGTTGTGGTACATGCACACAATGGAATATTACTTAGTCATAAAAAGGAATGACATTGAGTCATTTGTAGAAATGTGAATGAACCTACAGACTGCCATACAGAGTAAAGTAAGTCAGAAGGAGAAAAACAAATATTGTATTATTAATGCACATACGTGGAATCTAGAAAAATGGTAGAGATGATCTTATGTGAAAATCAGCACTAGAGACAGATGCAGAGAACAAATGTACATACACCAAGGGGGAAAGGGGATGGAGGGAGGAATTGGGAGACTGGGATTGATATATTTATAGTACTATATACAAAACAGGTAACTAATGAAAACCTACTGTATAGTACAGGGAACTCTACTCAAATGTTCTATGGTAACATAAATGGAAAGGAAATCCATAAATGAGGGGATATACATATACATAGAGTTTGTTCATTTTGTTGTACAATAGAAACTAACATAAGATTATAAAGCAATTGTACTCCAATAAAGATTATTTTTTAAAAACGGTCTTACCAATTAAAAAAATCTGAGTGAATGAGATGGGACTTGGGGTGAACACATCAAAAAGAATGACAGCTTATTTATAGCTGCCAAATCAAAACCTGCAGTGGTTCTCACCCCCGGCTGCACAATGTAATCCTCTGGGGGAGATTTTCCACAGCTACACATACCTGAGCCTCGCCAGCTGAGATTTGGATTCTGTTGGTCTGGGGTGAGGTCCTGGCATCAGGAGGTTCTAAAAGCTCCCCAGGCGAGTCTAATAGGAAGCCAGACTTGTGAAGCACTGTGCTGGGGAATGAACTCTCTGTAGGAATAATTAGTGTAAGTCCCACTGGGAAAAATGAAGCTATCTTGATTGATTACATAATTGATTAATGAATTTCTTCAGCAAACATTCACTGGGTGCTTTCCACAAGCTGTGTTCTGACTAGGCATTAGAGATACAAAGATGACTGATACATGGGCCATGCTCTCTTAAAGTTCAGAGCAGAGTTAGGATATATAATCATTCTAGCGTGGAGGGTAGGACAGGAGTGGGACAGAGAGCTCACAACGCATCAAGATCTCAATTCAGACAGAACCTAAGCCAGTACTGCAAAAGAATGAATTCAATTATCCATTTAGAAGGCTCAGGAGAAATGGATTAACTTAAGTGATTTGTAAGTGCACCAAGGTGGGTACTATTAACGCACCTAGTGATTCCAAGCATTTGAATTGTGTGCCTTCCCCTGGTGAGTGATTTAACCATGAAGATAACATGCTAATGAAGACTAATTCCCTCCGGGGTATCTAGGAGTTTATGCTCTCTATCACCTTTAGCCAAGAGTAAACAGTCACTTTCCCACTTCTTGGCAGAGAAAACAGCAGAAACTCTGGCAACTGACGAACCAAGTAGCGGGTGAAGTTGAGATGCGGAGTAGAAAATGTGATGTTAATAAATGATTTCTCTCATGAGCACCCCTGTCCGACAGAACTTTCTGTGATGATGGAAAGTCCTACACCTGTCCCACTTTGGTAGCCAGTGGCTGCACATGGCTATTGAGCACTTCAACTACGGCTTGTATGACTAATAAGTTGCACTTTTATTTACTTTTAATTAGCTTCATTGTAAATAGCCACATGTGACCAGTGGCTACTGTATTGGACAGCAAAGCTCTAGATAATAGACATTAAAACAAACAAACAAAAAACTTCAGCTGCCTGATTTAGATGCTTTCTAAATACCAGACATATTCCTTCCTTATATAGTCTCTTCTATTCTTTTAAAGAATATCCTACCTTTGTGTTGATGAGAAAGCTTCTATGGGAGCATTGAATTCTTTGCTATGTCTAGATAGCCATTAATCAAATTCAGTTTGCAAAATCCACAGCGTTCTTCTGGATGTAAGTTTTGTCATTGCCTGGGCTAAGCCAGAGCCAAATATTGGTGGGTTTTTTTTTTTTTTTTTTTTTAGAGGAGGTTAACAATCCTTTAATGAACTTCAGGTGGAAATCCATGGAGCCTTATCATCATTCCAACAGAATGGAACTCCCTTTAAAGGCCAAAATGTCCCAGCCTACTGAGATCTGGGGCTCAGTGGTTTTGTGGGACTCAATGCCTTGAACTAATAGAGGATATGGCTTTGTGGCTCTGTCCCTGTAGTGAGAGAAGTTGGCTCTACTCAAAGCTGGGCTGTATTTCAGCAGTTAACGGCTCTCCTTCTGCCAATTAACATTTTAGGAGGGCCCCAAGGTTGTCTAGACAGCTAGAGGGTGGAGGGAAACGCTTAGATCTAATAATGAGTTACATCTTCCCTTGAAGTGCACCCCAAGTGTAATATGTCTGCTAATCCCTAGGACAATGAAATATTTATATCCAACTTTCTAAAAATGAAGTTGGTTTAAGACAGCCCCCATTTCTCTCCATTTTTTAATTGTGGTAAGAACACAACATGAGATCAATCTTTTTAACAAATTTTCAAGTGTACAATACAGTATTATTAGGGGCACAATCTCTAGGCGTTAATCTTCTTGCACAACAAACTTAATACCAACTAAATAGCATCTCCCCATTTCCCTTCCCCAGCCTCTGGCAACCACCATTCTATTCTCTGCTTATATGTTTGACTACTTTATGGACCTCATATAAGCAGTATCCTGCAGTATTTGTCTCTCTGTGTTTGGTTTATTTCATGCAGCATGATGTCCTCAAGGTTCAGCCAAGATGTTATGTAAGCAAGGACAGGCTTCTTTTTCAGGACTATATAATATTCCATCATGTGTATATACCACTATTCTTTATCCATTCATGTGTCAGTAGATACTTATATTGAAATGGCCTTTCTTAACATGCAAGAAGAGAGTCAGGATGCCAACTAGAGGTAGGAGGAATTTGCTGGTGCTTTATTCAGGGACATGTAAGAGAAAGGTAGACTCCTTTCATGAAGATTAGGGCACTAAGTTGACCGAACTGGGCTAATGTGAATGAACAGGGGCAGCTGCGGCTAAGGACCCTAAATCTGGAGTATTCAACTTCCCAACTTTAATCTCAGGCCAAGGAAACCAATGTGCATATGCTTTTAAAGTGAGAAACTTGATGATTTTAGGAGGGACAGGCCAGGGGCACTGGGAAGACAAATGTTAGAAACAGTGGCTTTCACAAGACATGGAAGTAAATGTCCACTGACATATGAGTGGGTAAAGAAGATGTGGTACATTTATATAAAGGAATATTACTCAGCCATAAAAGAATAATGCCATTTTCAGCAACTTGGATGGACCTAGAGATTATCATACTGATATAAGTTAGACAAAGACAAATATCATACGATATCACTTACACATGCAATCTAAAAAAGTACACAAATGAACTTATTTACCAAATGGAAACTGACTCATAGACTTTGAAACCAAACTTTTGGCTACTAAAGGGGAAAGGGGGAGGTAAGGGATAAACTAGGACTTTGCGATCAGTACACGCTACTATATATAAAACAATCCCAGCAAAGACCTACTGTATAGAGGGGAAACGCGACTCAATATTCTGTAATAACTTAAATGGGAAAAGAATCTGAAAAAGAATGGACACATGCATACGTATACCTGATTCACTTTGTTGTACACCTGAAACTAACCCGACATTGTAAATAGACTATACTGCAGAGACAGCTTTCAGTTTGAACTTCCACTTCATCATTGGTATATCCTTGGATGGATTCCTTCCTTACTCTGAGCCTCAGTTTTCTCCTCAGAAAAAAACAGGGAAAATAATGCTTATAACATGCAATTGCTGAGAAGTGGTGAGAAGGTTTATACACATGAAAAGAATTAGCACAGCATCTGACAGAGTAACATCTCAAAGGATGTCAGTTCCCTTTCCAAAAGTACAGAAAGGAAAGGAAGGCGGGAGGGAGGAAGAGAGGAGCTGGGGGGAAGAAGGGAGGAGGAAGAGATAGCAGGGGAAGAGGAGGAAGGGGGAGGAGAGAGGAAAGGAAGACAGAGAAGAGGAGGAAAGAAAGGAAGGGAAGAAGAAAGGAAAGCCATGGGATTATACGCTTGGTACGTGAGTGTAGGCAGGTTCCAGGCTATGGCAAAATCTGGGAAACAGTAGTCCAGGGAAGGAACAAAGTCACTCGGAAGAGAAGCTAAAGGTGTGACATGATTTTCACAGGGCGGACACTGGTCACAGCAGGTTCCTGCTCCTGCACATTTTACCCAAAGCTTAACACTAGCAAGGCTGGGCCACTGTGAAGTCCGTCAGCCACGTCATTCACAGCATCTACTCCATGCCCTTCTTTTCTCCACTGCCTTCCTTACATCAACTTCAGACCTCCAGTGCGCGACTCTATGCTTTCAGGCCCAGAAACACATCTTCTAAAACACATCCCTTATTTTCTTGAAAAATACACTTAAAGATGGGATTGGAGGTGCACTTTGCAGGCTGCGAGTTGCGCTAAGATACTAAGCGCTAAGTAAGTCTGATCTCAGGAAATGACAGCGCCCAGAGCTTGGGGTGGTGGCAGTGGGGACACCCCCACTTAGGACAGATGGCTGTCCTAAGGCTGTCCGAACCGGTCCCTCAGTCCCTCCATATCTATTCATTGAGCAATTATGCCAAGATACAATCCCTGCCCTTAGAAGAAGCCAGGCAATGATCACACGATCGGTGTCATAAATGAGACGATTCACATGAAGCTTGTAATACATAGTTCAGGGTAACGACATGATTCATACCAGTGGTTACTACCAGTGGTAACTGACCCCATCTTGGTGGGTCAGACATTTTGAGACAGTGGCATCGGTAATGCTGGGGATTTTGATAATTTCAATACTATTGTCATGAGGCAGTGATTATAAAGAGATGATGGTATAGTTGTTAATATGGTGATAGCTCCAGATGTGGCAGTGTTGGAAATTGAGGATAAATGCTGAAAACACCAGCCTACTATGGAGCTTCTCTAGAAGCCCTGGAAATGACTTTATGCTCTGATACTCATGGAAGCTTCCTGGGCTCTAGATCCTGGTCCCAACCCATGACCTCATTCCAAAGCTCTGACGTGTGACCATGAGGATTTTAGAATAGAGGGCCCCTTCCTTGCTGTGGCTCCTCTGTTGGGTGAGGGGCAGGCTGCAAGATGGCTTGGCTACTTTGCTGGTTATCAACAGAATAAACACACCTGCCCAGGTCTAAACATACAGTGACAATGAGAAGCCACAGGGAAATCATCTCCTGAAGCCTATAATTATTTGTTTTTCATTCTCTCTTTCTTGATCTCATCTCCTTAAAAAAAATCTATTATTCTAGTTCCACATTAGCAAAAACTCAAAGGATTTTTCAAAAACTCCTAACAAGATTTGGCACTAGTTCAGTACTCTGAAAAGGGGTGAATGAGAATCACAGGAAAGTGAAATCGGCTCCTGTCAGCAGGATGACAGGCTCTCAGCACACTCCTGGGAAGGAGGGCAGGGGGATGCTCAGACAGGCAGTCAGTTCCTTCTCTGTGGCTGTGTCTCTCTTAGAGAGGCTACTCCCGCGGTCCAGATGGCACCCAAACGGTAACAAGAAATATTGGATGGAGCTGAAATCAAGCAAGAGCAGCGGAGGCTCAGGCTGAAGGCAGAGCAAATCAGAGGAAATCACAAATGGAGAGATGTCACAGCAAAGGAAAAAATAGTCACGGAGGGCTTTGCCTGCTGCTCCGACAGCCGTTCCCTGCACAGTGTTTTTTCCTTTTCTTCTCTGGAAGAATACAGATTTTGCGTCTTAGGCATGCATTTCATAATTAATAAACCTTTCCTGAATGCATACTCAGAGGAAGGCACTGGCCCAATATTGTGAAGACTGGAATGCTGTCCCTTCTCTGAGCTGCAACCATCAAGTGAGGGAAATGGGAGGAAGCCCATTCGGGTGAGAGCATGAGGACAGTGACGGCAGGGGCACTGCGCTGAGCATTTTCTCAGCCCACAGACCATTCTCGCTGCTGCAGGACTGAAGCCAACTCCTCTGGAAGTGACCAAAACAAGAATTCCGTTTCCATGCGGCTGGAATTTGACTAGTTTACCCATCTTTTGAATTTTCTTTATCGTAAAATTAAGGAACGATCTACCTTCTAAGACAGGACTTTCCTAAATAAGATGTGAGGTAACAACTTAGTGAGCAAAGTGCCTGAGACAGAGTAAGATCTCACTGTGCTGTGCTGGGCTGAGCTGCTCGGCCGTGTCTGACTCTTTGTGACCCCGTGGACTGCAGCCCACCAGGCTCCTCTGTCCATGGGGATTCTCCAGGAAAGAATGCTGGAGTGGGTTTCCATGCCTTCCTCCAGGGGATCTTCCCTACCCAGGGACTGAACCCACGTCTTCCCTATTGCAGGTGGATTCTTTACTGACTGAGCCACCAGGGGAGCCCAAGATCTCTATTAGTGGGTTAAATATTAAGTCAATAATACAGTGAAGTATCGTTTCAGAGTATGATGGTATTTTATGGCATTTTGGACAGTTTTATGAATTGCAGGATGGCAGGGAAGTAGAACTAGAGGAGCTATAAACATCTCTAACCCAACTTAACCCTATATATTGTTCAGATGAAGAAACTGAGGTCTTTAAGATTTTCAAAATCATGATAATGTTAGCGGCAGAGCTGGGATGAAATCCCAAATTCCCAATTCCTAGTCTAGTTCCTTTATTTCTATCACAACTCCCCTCATGGTGAACAAACTAAGAGGAGACAAGAAGTCAGAGCAGAGAAACCTGGCTCACAATTTACAACAAGGAAACTAAGGCCCTAAGGAGCTTGCTCATACGTAAGACAATGAGGAAAACGACTCCTGCATAGAGCTCTGAGTATCAAGGGAGGGGATGTTCACCAATAAACTAGACTTGGAAGGCAGCCTACAGGTTGGAGTCAGAGGACATTTGCAAGAGCATTATCTATAACTGTCTCAGATTGATTGTCCAACCTATAAATAGTTTGTAACTCTGTGTCATGAGTTCACTTCCTCTCTTAACAGGTCTCTCGGTCTATTATATTTCTTACTCTCTCAGGCATTGGTGTAAGCCACTCCTCATGATTGGCTGCCCTCCCCATCCTCGTTCATCAGGAGACCCTGGAGACTTGGGTCTAGTCATCTGTCCCAAGCCCTTAGAAAGGGTTAGATGATCCTCCTCTGGGCATCACATATGCTGTAACAGTTGATTACTTTCTCTTTTCTCTACTACAGACTATCACCTTGTGACACCAAGTTCCTTGCACGGGAAGCTGTACCTTATTCTTCATATTCCTAATGTCTAAATACCCCAGTTGGCTAGCACACAAAAGGAAACTCACTGAATTGACAGATTAAAAAAAACAAACCAGAATGAGTAAGTGGAGGCACTTGTTTATACAAGAGAATAGAAAACTGAACAGAAAGAAGCTTGGTGATAGTATGATTTACAAGGCAGAGGGTATGGTGGTCCATATGGTGTTTTCAAATGCTCAGCATGTTCGGATGTGCAGGCACACACACTCACTCACTCACTGAGACATGGCATTTGCTACTGTAAACTCCAGAAAGGATATCATATCCACTGTCATTTGACTGAACGAGACTTTGTAATCAGAGTAAATAACTCCGGTTCTAACATCAAAGAAATACTAGGGAGATATTCCAGAAAAAGTCATAAGAACAGGAATATGCTCTTCTTCTAGCTCTTCTAATATCTGGATGGCATTTTCTTCTGAATTCAAGACCATTCCATTAGTGACATCCATCAGTGACTCAAGGGTAGCAGTCAATCTCTGACATTTCTCACCACTCGAAGTCCAGCCAGTGCCTGGGCTTACCCTCCTTCCCAGCAAGTGATGAAATGATTGTATCCCATACTGTTCAGACTCTCAAACTTAACTTGTTTAAAGAATTTTTGATCTCCTAAAGTCTGTCCATTCCTTGTCTTCAGATTTCTACAAAGGCTACCAATTCAGGCCTGGATGCTCAAATCCTCAAAGGTAAAAGTCATCCTCTACCCCTGTCTCTTCCACACCCTGACATCCAATCATTCTTTATCCATGGCTAATTCATATCAATGTATAACAAAAACTACTGTAATGATGTAAAGTAATTAGCCTCCAACTAATAAAAATTAAAAAAAAAAAAAAAAAAAGAAATGCTGACTCTATTTCCAGGACATACCCCACCTCTGCCTGCCCCTTCCCCTCTTCTTGGTGGCATCCTCTTTTGCCTGGACTATTGCTTTTAACACTTTCTCCCTTAAGTTCATCTCCTACATAGCAGCCAGTGATATTTTTAAAATGTCAGATCAAGTTCGCTTCCTGATGAACACCCTCCGCTGACTTCCATTACACCTGCAATAAAATTCAAACTCCTTACCACTGTCCATACTACTGTCCACTGCCTCTGAGTCTGAACCCATCTTCCACCACTCTTCCCTTCCCACCAAGCTCTGGCCAACATCAGCCTTCTCTCTGCTCCCCCTGGACCCCTAGAACATTTCTGTCCCAGGCTTTTGACCCTGCCTTTCCCTGTCCTGATCCCCCTCTCCATCAGGCTAGTTTCTTCTCATAACTCAGACTTGGCTCAGGTGTCACATCCCTACAGACCTCCTCTGACTATTTACTTAAATACAATCCTAGCTCCCAGCTCTTGCCACGTTTTCTGTTTGGTTTGCTGGCTAGCACTGCTTGGAGAAGGAAATGGCAACCCACTCCAGTATTCTTGCCTAGAGAATCCGGTGGACAGAGGGCCTTGGTGGGCTGCTGTCCATAGGGTTGCACAGAGTCGGACACGACTGAAGTGACTTAGCATGCATGCACTGGAGAAGGAAATGGCAACCCACTCCAGTATTCCTGCCTGCAGAATCCCAGGGACAGAAGAGCCTGGTAGGCTGTCCTCTATGGGGTTGCACAGAGTCAGGGCATGACTGAAGTGACTTGGCAGCAGCGGCAGCAGCCGCATGCACTGTAAGTCTGTTTACTAGATCGTTGGCAGCCTTCTCCTGTGAAATGTGAGCTGGGCAAGGGACGGGACCTGGTCTGACTTGTACAGCACCCGTGTCTGTGTGTGATACATGATGGACACTAGACTATATTTGTAGAAGGAGGACAGAAAGAATGCTTGAATAGAAAAATGCCTAGTGAGTAGTGCCTAGTTTTAGGAGGTACCTTCCAGTACTGCAGAAACTATAATATTAAAACAAAAGGGATACTTTGTACGTATCTCTACAGGGAGAAGGGAACACTATGTTTGTCACTTTGATGTCTGTGCTCTGGTCTCTTTTCCTCCTGTTCTCTGATGCTGGGCAGCCCATCTCTGAAGACCATGGAGCCAGGGCCAGAGGATGGCAAATTCGGTGAGATTCCATACAGATCCCACAAGCAGAAACCCTCTTTAGCTACATCCTTGCTATATCTGTTCTATGAAAGACCTTTTTGATTTAATTGATATTTCTGGTTCAGTCACAAGTGATTGACACCATTATTCCTTGTTTTGATAGATCCATAAAGTTCCTAAATATACAAGCTCCTCTTGATACCTCTCTCTTCCACACCTTGACATCCAGGCATTATAAAAAATACTGACTCTATCTATAGAACACACCCCTAAACAGTCCATTCTGGTCTAAAGAAGAAGGAAGGGGCTAAATAGTAATAACAAGACCTCATGCGTTCTTGGCCAAGCAGGGGTCAAGCATGATGATAATCATAATAGCTGATGCTTAGATGAAAGCTCCTCTCCACAAACCAGACACCACTCTAAGGTGTGTTCATATAATAACTCAATTACCACGGCAAATGTAGGTGCTATTGTTGTCCTCACTTTCAGAGGAGGGAACTGAGGCACAGAAGGGTCAATGACCTTGCCCAAGGTCACACAGCTAGTAAATGGCAGAGCTAGGATGTTTGCCAAAGTGGGCGAGCTTTAAGGTCATGTTCTTAATCAGTACTCTAGGGCGAGGAGAACAAATGGTGTAAGACAACGTGTGCTTTACGATGAGGGTCAAAGTAAGGGTTTGGAAGGAGCAGCCACTGGGGAGAGGGGCAGTTCAGAAGTCCACCCCGCCAGGTCCACCGCATCCTCTCTGGAGGACCATGGCCTGATCACACGGCAAGTATTACCTCTACAATCATGATGGGGTAAGGGGCTAGGACTTTCAAGGTGACCGTGTAAACAACAACCTAAAGACAGACAAAGAGACGAAGCTATGAGATCACAAATACAGGAAAAGAGGAAAAACCAGACTATTGGGTTGACGGCATGGGATGGTGGGAAAGAGGAGTAATACAGAAGATAAGGCAGTAGCTAAGCTGCTGGAAAGAAATGTGATGACATACTGACAGATCTCTGTGACAGATAGAAAAATGAGAGGTGGAGACGGGAGAAGGTGGGGTAAAAAGTGACAGTGAATGTTCCCTTAACACGAACCATTCCTTGTGCACAAGTGGAGATGCAAGAGACTCCTGCATCATCACACTTTACTTCCCTCTCCCTTTAGCAACTAAACCTCACTCTTCTCATCCACAAAATAGAGAAAATAATAGTTGGCATGTTAATTAAACTAGATAAATGTGAAGCGTTGGAATCCATTGGGGGAACTTTATCAATCTCTCTTTATATATAAACACATGCAACCCTTACAAAACCACATCTATAGGGGTGAGGGCCCAGAAAGTTCTGTTTTCAAAAAAGTGTCACCAGGGACTTCCCGGGCAACCCAGCAGTTAAGACGTTGCCTTCTAATTCAGGGGGCAGGGCACAGGTTCGATCCCTGGTCAGAGAATTAAGTTCCCGCATGCCACATGGCCAAAAAAAAAAGGTGTCACCAATGACTGTTTGGCAGAGTGGTATTTGGGAATCACTGATCTGGATGCAGCTTGCCAAGCGCTGTATGTACTCCCTGGCCCCCAGTAAATACTCTGCAAATACTTGTTTCTTGCCTCCTTTCTATGTCATTGCAAAAACAGGCCCCACACAGTTTGGGTTGGGACTGTCACTGGTCTATATTTTCTTATTCTCTGTGACCATTTATTCATCTCTTTCCCCTTTTTTACAACTAGAATTCATTCATTATTCTTCTGCAACCACTAGTAACAGCATTTAGGGAGAAAGAAAGAGCCTTAGCACGATGATTTATCCAGAAACACTGAATTACTGTACTGGGAGAGAATGAGTGTCAGCCTCAATGGGTATTTACGGGGAAACTGTATATCACAGCTCTGCTCATTAGAGACGCTGTAGTTAAGGTCCCATGGATGTTAATGATCTATATTAGACAGATAAGGAAAGGCTCACAGCAGCAGCAGCAGTTAACGCATACCCTGGAATCCCATTTTCTTCCCACGTCAGAGAGCTCCAAGGAATCGGACTTATGCCCACTGAAGGAGCAGGCGTGCATTGGGGCACCTGTATCTTGGGGGCAGTACTGTCTTTGTTTTAGAATAGGTAGTATGACTGGCAAAGAGTTTCAGGAACAAAGCGGAGAGAGAGCTCCCACTTTCTTTGAAATCTCACTGTGTTTTGGTTTAAGAGACAGCTGGACCCAGTGGGAAGAGCATTTCTTGTGTGTGGGTGGGGTGGACCTGCACCCTGGGCTACCTAAGATCACTCCCATTCCCACCTATTGTCCTGACATGATTATTAATAGCAATCCCCCTTTCCCTTTAAAAGTGACCCAGTTTGGATGATAAACTAGGTCACCCTACCTTTAGGGTCAGAGAGAGCTGGATTAGATCCTTAGTGATGCCTCTTCTGGCTGTGCTGGTTTAACTTCTCTGATCCCCAGTAGCCTTTACGTAGAGAAGAGATGTACATCGCAAGGTAATTTGAGAATGCCTTGACATAGTACATTGTGCCTTCTACAGTCCCTTGCTTGGTAAGGGTGCTCAACATTTGGTATCACAACTGTTTGTAATCTTCACCCCACAGCCCTGGCACTCCTCTGCAGGCTCAGCCCCACCCCATTTAAGCTTGGTCTTGTTAGCATTATTGCTTGAGCAAGGAGAACTGAAAACGTTCCAGCCTCTTAACCTTCCCCCTAGTGCTCTCAGGACCCTAAAAGCACCCTAGTGGTTAAGCCAGGTCTTACTCATCATCATATTTCTTGAAATATTTGATATAGCCCTTTGTTCATAGAACAGCTCATAATAACAACTATGGCTAACATTTATTGAGTAGAATTTTCTATATGCCAGGTACTGTTCTAAATGCTTCACATGCATTTCCTTATTCAAGTTCTCAGAAGGTAGGTACTGCAATCATTATTCTCATGTTATAAGCAAATACACTGAGGCTCAGAGAAGGTTAAATAACCCACCCAAGGTTACACAGCTGGAATAGAGGTAGAAAATTTTCAAGCATTAAGGAGTCTGTTTGCAAGGCTCAAATTTTTAAGTGTACTCCCATGCTGCCTACCAAGTACTGAATACCTACTCTGGGTAAACACAACAGAAATCACATCTGTTTTCTAATTTAATCCTTACAGGAACCCAGGGAGGTATCTCTCCCCACATTGTTAACTGGTCACTAAGAAGAATCTGAAAGATACAGTACTTTGCCTAGATTCACACAGTTAAGAAGAATAAAACTCTGAATTGCTTCAAACTTCAATGCATACATGTGGAATCTAGAAAAATGGTACAGAGGGACCAGTTTCCAGGGCAGGAATAGAGATGCAGACATAGAGAATGGACACGTGCACACAGGGGAAGAAGGGAAGGGTAGGACAAACTGGGAAATTAGGATTGACATATACACCCTACCACGTGTGAAACAGTAGTGGGGATTTGCTGGATGGCGCAGGGAGCTCGGCTCGGTGCTCTGGGATGAACCTGATGGGTAGGAAATGGGGGTGGGGTTGTGAGGGAGGTCCAAAAGGGAGAAGATACCTGTGTACATATGGATGACTCACTTCATTGTGTAGCAGAAACTAGGTTCAATCCTTGGGTCAGGAAGATCCCCCAGAGAAGGGAATGGCAACCCACTCCAGTACTCTTGCCTGGAGAATTCCATGGACAGAGGACCTGGCAGCATAGAGTCCACGGGGTTGCAAAGAGTTGGACACAACTGAGCGACTAACACTCAGTTTCAACAACGTTGTAAAACAATTATACCCCAATAAAAAAATTTCACGCTCTTTCTGCAGTTTTACTGCTTCTTAAAGACTACAGTCCTGGTCTGCACTCAGAATTTGATTGTCCAATAACACAGCCTTGATGGGAAAAGATGGCTTTCTCGATCTGACTGCCCAACTTCTCCCACCCATGGAATAACTGTGGGATTCTTTGACAGTACCTTCTCTGCACCTCTTCCCTTCTAGAACCTCTGTTCTTCAGAGAGAGGAAGGTAGAGGGTTTCCAACTGGGTGGGCTTTAGGGTTCAACATGGGTCTAACCACATTCTCCTCTTTCATCTGTTTGTATAGAAGGCTACTGGGCATGTTTCATTCAAAAAAAGAATTTTGAGTTTTATAAAAAGTTTAAAGACCATTCCTCCAGGAGACCAGTGGCAGAGGAATGAAGTGATCACTGTCTTATGCATATGTGATTTTTGCCAATACACAACTGAGCAAGCAGGGAACCAGGAACCGCTGACACACCCATTTATCCCCTCTACATCGGCTTCTATGGAAAACAAGTTTTGGGGATGAGTTAACATTGAACCTTCTACAACTCTGTTTGATTCCCTTCACGAGAACCTTGATTGCTAACGCTGGGAGAAAGAGCCAGATATCATTCAAGGTGGCAACGTGACTGGGCCCTGATGTGAGTCGTGGGTTGAAAACAGAGAGGGAGATGAAAGGAATTACTATTATCTTTGACAAGAACTTGAAAACAGCAAATGGAAGGGCTGATGAACAAACCCTCTTAGAAGTCAGAGCTGCAAAAAAGCATGTCTGCGAATGACAGAGCTATAGGAGAGGAGACAGGGCATTTGGCTCAGATCACCCAGTTATATGATGTCCCAAAGTTTTCCACCTTGGAGAGGGCTTGTATTTGTCTCACCATCCACATCTGCAAGAACTTCGAGATCTAGCCCTGCCATCCACTCAAACATACACACAGTCATCCCTGCTTTCTCTCGTCAGCAGGGTCTCACCCTCAGTCTAGACCCACAGTGGTCCTCACTTGCCTACCCCTCAACACTTGGCCCTCAGAACCATCCTTGCCCGTCCTTGCTCTGTGCTGAGTGACAGTGACCAATCCCAGTAAACCATATTGCTCAGGCTCCCATGCCATCCATTTCCACTTAAATTTGACCAAAAGGAGGTTGGGACCAGAAGGTGGATGGTGGGAGGGAAGGAAAACTGTGAATTTCCCCCTGCTCTCTCTGGGCAGTATTCTTGCAGTGGGTGAGTTTCTCCATGGTTTCTACCAGACAAACCTCTCCATGAGGTCTCACCTCCTGCTGGGCAGCTCCCTCTGTGGTCCCAGTGCTTGCTGGTGACCCCAACTCCTGGGCTCTGCCAACAGCACTGCCTTCCTTTGTCCATTGAGCTCAACGGGTAACTCTACTAGCAACTTCCAGCCAAGACTCGTCTGGGTTGCCCCACTGTTGCCTATTTGTTTTTTTTTTTTTAACACCTTTATCAATAACCTCAGATATGCAGATGACACCACCCTTATGGCAGAAAGTGAAGAAGAACTAAAGAGCCTCTTGATGAAAGTAAAAGAGGAGAGTGAAAAAATTGATGTAAAGCTCAACATTCAGGAAACAAAGATCATGGCATCCAGTCCCATCACTTCATTGCAAATAGAGAAACCGTGGTAGACTTTATTTTTCTGGACTCCAAAATCACTGCAGATGGCTACTACAGCCATGAAATTAAAAGATGCTTGATCCTTGAAAGAAAAGCTATGACCAATATAGAAAGCATATTAAAAAGCAGAGACGTTACTTTGCCAACAAAGGTCCGTCTAGTCAAGGCTTTGGTTTTTCCAGTAGTCATGTGTGGTTGTGAGTTGGACTATAAAAAAAGCTGAGTGCCAAAGAATTGATGCTTTTGAACTGTGGTGTTGGAGAAGACTCTTGAGAGTCCCTTGGACTGCAAGGAGCTCCAACCAGTCCATGCTAAAGGAAATCAGTCCTGACTGTTCATTGGAAAGACTGATGTTGAAGCTGAAACTCCAATACTTTGGCCACCTGTTGCGAAGAGCTGACTCATTTGAAAAGACCCTGATGCTGGGGAAGATTGAAGGTGAGAAGAGAAGGGAACGACAGAGGATGATGGTTTGATGGCATCACTGACTCAGCGGACATGAGTTTGAGTAAACTTTGGGAGTTGGTGATGGACAGGGAGGCCTGGCGTGCTGCAGTCCATGGGGTCGCAAAGAGTCGGATATGACTGAGAGACTGCACTGAACTGAACTGAACACCTTTGTTAACTAGGTCCCCATGTTCATGTCTCTTTATTAAACTGCCTGGTATGGACTCTGTGTTCCTGATTCCATCCTGACATAGATGCATAGATACCTCCATTAGCTATGTAACAACCTCCCCACCTGCTGAGCCACCTGCCATACGCCAGAGTGATGCTGAAAAATGCCTCCAACAGCGTCACTCCACCACCTGAAAGTGATCCAAATTCCCAGGTTCTCGGCATCACTTCAGACCCTTTCCTTCCCTCCCCTTGGTATCCCTGTCTCCTTTCCCAAGAGGGCATGCTGTGGTCCTGTCATCCCAGACTGCTCATCAGCCCCTGGGATACGTGAGGCTTCTCCACATTTCAGTGCCTTTAAACACTCAATTTCCTCTTTCTGTATAGTGTTCCACACTTTTTCCAGTGCCAAATTCCCATAGTCTTTAAGAGACTATCCAAACTCTATCCTGCAGGTAAAGACTTCACTAAACTCCTTCAGGCAAAGTTTACTGCCCCTCCACTGCCCCCAAGGCCTCTTGTACACAGCCTCTTACAGTCTGGATTATATTGATTGGGATTATTTTTATATGTCTATCTTCTTTTTGAGACCATTAACTTTCTTTAGTTGCTGGTCTTATTCATCTTTATATCTCTATGGAATAGAATACTGTATGGCAGTTAGGAGATTCTTAGTAACTATTTGCCAAATGGATGAATGAAAGAATAGGATGAATAGAAAAGAATGAAGTGAAATAAAGTGGAATGAAATAAAAATAGAATGAAATGAATAGAAGTTGTAAGGGAACTCCAAAGAAAGAAGGGTTTTGTAGCAATCAGAGGTCTGGGATTACAAAAGAAATGAATGTCTGTCACTGCAGGTATGTGAGCTGAAGCCCAAGAGTCAGGAATGCTTATTTGCACTTAGCACAAGCCTTGGAAGATTTCTGCTTTGGTGGGCAGGTTAAATGAGACAGCATCTTTTAACATTCCTATTAACTTTAAGATTCTAGAAATTTAGGATTCTATTCCAGGAAAAAGTTTATGTACAGCTAAAAGAAAGTCTACTCAAGAAACATCAGAAAAGGCATGCTTCTGTTTCATTTGTGGGAATAGGTAGATTCAGATCCCCTTTTCTCACTTTGAGATGCTCTCCTTTCTGTGACACCTATGTTCACTGTGTTGTGATCATTATAATTTCTCTACAACATGGTGCTTAATGAGGAAGTGAAACTGACAAATGCTCAGACTAGACTTAATCCAATTATGCAACATCTTGATTCAGATTTCAAACTAAAGGAAAAACCAACTGCTAAATTGTGAATGAAAATTTATTTGTTGTGAATTATGGGGACTGCGGGTGCAGGAAACAATTGTCCAGAGAACTCTTGCAATTCTTCCCATGAATGGATTGCCTCTTCCAACATTTGCAGCAGGAAAATGGAAATGCATCTGGGGCAAGGAAAGCCATCCAGAGGCTGACTGCTGGGGGACAGGGGTCTCATAGAAAAACACCAAGGAGTTTGGAGTGTAGGAGGTAGGGGCAGTAAAACAAGCAGGTTTCTGAATTTCAGAGGTAGGCTACTTTCATTATGATTTGTTCTCTGGGATTTGCAAATATCTTTTCAACAGCAGGATGTGGAAAGCAGTGTGCCAGGCAGAGTGAGGGTCTAGAGAAGGAGAGAGGTGTTCACAGCCAGGCACAGAGCCTCAGGACTCCTGAGCTCCGAGTGTTTATAAAAACTCAAAAGCAATGAGTAATCAAGAGCTGGGAACTGAGTTCCAAGTACTGATTCTGACAGGTTGAGGACTAGGAGGTGGAGGACTTTGCATTTTCTGGAAACTTGACGGCAGCATGTCTTAGTGGAATTGTGTGGGTACCTGAATCAGAACAACACAGGGTTCAAATTCTGGCTTTGTGAGTTTTGTGACCTCTTAAAGCCTCAGGCTCCTTAGATGTAAATGGCACTTATCTAGCAGGTCTGTGGTTACTGAAGACCAGCCAAGACCAGAGCCTAGGCTGTCTAGGGCAGAGACGCTCAGTGGGGTCTTTCTGCTTTTCCCACAGCTGTGTTAGCCCTAGATCCGGTACATATGGCTACTGTTCTGGTATCATAAAAGAAACCGAATGGAACCCTGGACTTCAAATCTGATCATTGGGATGTTTATCAGTTTCATCCAGCCTGATAAACTGGAGACAGGATACAGACTGGTCTAGAGCCTTGAGGATACACATTGGTCTAGAGCCTTGATTTCAAGTTCTATAGGAAGAAATTAAGGAGGAACAGATTTCTAAGCACCTACTCTAGGCCAATGCTTGCTTAGTGAGGTGATCTGATTACAATACTTGGTAAACTTCCTCTTATCCAGAGCACTAACTTCACTGGCAAGGCCACAACTTACTGATGGGCGTTTCAGAGTAGACCATTCTCTCAATTAGGTGAAAGGGTTGGTTGCTCAATCATGTCCAACATTTTGTGACCCCATAGACTGTAGCCTGCCAAGCTCCTCTGTCCACAGAATTCTCCAGTTAAGAATACTGGAGTGGGTAGCCATTCCCTTCTCCAGGGGATCTTCCCAACCCAGGGATTGAACCACATTCCAGGCTGAGTTTTCACTGTCTGAGTCGCCAGGGAAGACCCTCTCTTAATCATATAACAGCACATAAAATCAGTAGAGGTAACGAATACATACCATCCTTCAATCTTAACTTCCCCAGCATCTCATAAAAGTGACCCCTGAGCATCACAGATAATGTTTCATGTTGATGTGAGTCTCATGAAAGCCCTGAAGTATTACTAGCAGGCGGTCATCCTTTCCACTTTGCAGCCCAAGAAAAGGAGTCTCAGAAAGTCAGAGGCTGACAAAGGGAAGAAAGAATCTCAAGGAGGTCTTATCATTCCTTTCAATTTCTGAATCCATGTTACACCAAAAGGAAATTAATGTTGAGACTAAAGCATCCATTTGACAACCTATGTCCTTCCTATTTACCACTACACCAAATTTCCCAGAATTTCTTTTGAAGGCTAAAAAAAGTTCAGCTAGTAATCACTGACTCATTATTACTAATAATTAGAAAGTATTTTATGTCTAATACAACTACATAAAAAGCTTTTAAACTGGGCAATTATAAGGTGAAGGATAAAAGATCTTATTCAGCTGTAAGATATTACATGAGGGGGTGAGCGTAAGGGAGAAGAAGAGTATGGAATATTTTCTGTCGTTGAAACTGTTGACCTTCATGGCGAATCTCAACCAAGTTCAGTGCTGTGGGGCATAAAAGGGTCTGGAATAGGCCCTTCAGCAGCCGGTGAATGCCTCGCTGTGAAACTAGACCATGTCCAAAGGCTAACAGAGTGCAAAAGGCACTAAATAATGAATGCACTTTCCTCCCCACTTAGGAATGTACATTTTTGACATCCCCAAAGAGGCCAGAATATTGTCTAAAGAACATGACAGCACCATCAGCTGGCAGAAAGGGAGACTGCCTGTCTAGCCCACCTCTTTGAGAAGGAAACTGATGAGAAATTAACCAGGTCTGAGTGTTGCTACTTAGAGGCAATTTGGACTCAGGAACCAGGACCCCAGTGATTTGCCCAGAGGTGCTTCCATGTCGCTTTTGCCTGTTCAAATCCTGCTCATCCTTCAGGGCTTTGCCCAAGTTGTACTTCTTTCCTGAAATCCTCGTAACTCTCTAGCCATCTAACATTTCCCGGCAGCAAGCATTTATGCCACCAGGTTTCAGAGACCTTGACATAGAAACAGACCCACCTGTTTAAAATACAGAGATCAGACCTTGTGCAAAGTTTCTGACTTCCTTGACCAGGAAGGGATGGAATGTATATTTCTAGGAGTGAGTGGGATTAATCCTTATCTGGGCTCAGATTCCCAGGAAATGATGGAGAGAAGCAAAGCATGACCTCAAGAATAAATCTGCTGGAAGAAGGCGACCTTATAGTTGCAAAGTAAAATAAGCAAACAAAAGTATCCTAATGTGTTATTTATGAGAGCAGAACAGGAAAAGGCCCAGTACAGCTGAGCATCCTAAGTTTATGGGACAAGGAGGGTGTTCAACTAGGACAGGGATGAGCAAATGTGAAAGTGGAAGTGTTAGTTGCTCAGTTGTGTCTGACTCTTTGCAACCCCATGGACTGTAGACCATAAGGCTCTTCTGTCCATGGGATTTTCCAGGCAGGAATACTGGAGTGGGTGGCCATTTCCTACTCCAAAGGATCTTCCAGATCCAGGGGTTGAACCCCAGTCTCCCGCATTTCAGGCAGATTCTTTACCATCTGAGCCACCAGGGAAGGTGAATGTGAGGGAGTAAAACCACAGAATTGGCTTTTTGTCTGAACCTGCATGCATGCATGTGTGCATGCTAAGTCACTTCAGTTCTGCCCGACTCTTTGTGACCCTATGGACTGCCAGGTTCTTCTGTCCATGGGATTCTCTAGGCAAAAATAACTGGAGTTGTTGCTATGCCCATCTCCAGGGGATCGTTCCAACCCAAGGACTGAACCAGCATCTCTTACATCTCCTGTACTGGCAGGCAGGTTCTTTACCACTAATGCTACCTGGGAACAACGTAACGAACACAATGAATTCTGACTTCTGCTTCCCTAAACCTCTGAAATCTCTAATATGTCAAATTTGCCACTTACTGAGTATCTCTCTGACCATGAAAGAGTGATGATGAGCCACTGACGGAGGCTTTAGAACAGAGGTTCTAGAACTGAGATCAAGGGATCTCATTGGCTTCAAGGCCTACAAAAACTTAAATGTGGACACATGTTTCTTTCTGGGGAATGAGTCTACCAGCAAAATTTCAAGGAGAACAGAAATCCCCAGAAAGGTTTCCTTATGGATAGTGATGAATTTTTTTTTGGGGGGGGGGCTTGGATAGTGATGATTAAAAGTAATTCTTGTCCTCAAGGAGTTCACAAAAAAGAAAGGGAAACAAATAGCATAACAACAGTTCACAGCTACTGAATCCTCACTGTGCACCAAGTCCTGTGCTCCTTCACAATTTTAAGCTCATTTAGTCACTAGCAAAAACTCTAAGGTAGGTGCTATCATTAACCCCAAAGTCAGGCTTTTAAGGAACCCAAGGTTCAATGGCTCAGTGGATACATTAAGAGAAAATAATCCTTTATGCTCATCACTAAGAGAAGGACAGAGGTATCCCAGAGAGGCTGATTACTCTGGGGTAAGGAAGGCTTCCTGGTGGAGGGTGGCTGTCACTTAGAATACTTGGCAATCCTCAGCTCTGTGAGAACTGTTGGCTGGTGCATTGCTTGTTTCAGCAACAAGTGGAAATGTTCTCATTAATCGACTCCATGTCTGCTATTAAAGGTTTTACATAAATCTTTCCTTTGATCTGCCAAACAAAGCTACAAGAAAGACATTACTTTCTTTGTACAGATGATGACATTGAAGCTTAGAGATGCAAAAAGCTATTCAAGGACCCTTAAAATAAGTGGCCAGATGAGAGCCATACCCAGATCTGACTCTGAAGATCAGGTGGTTGTATATTTCTGGTCTGGTTGGTGGTTTTCCTCAATGACAGCCCCAAGCTGAGTCCTTTATTAGGATTCTGTACAGATCTGTCCCAAGGAAGAAGAAACCAGGTGGTCCCCAGACTAACAGACCACTGGGCAGTCTCCCTTCTTGTGGGAAACTTGTAGGAGCCCCCAGACTCCCTTGGAAGATGCCTGGTTGTCTTTGGTTTGTGTTTCTGGGTCAGGAGCAGGTGGTGAAGGTGTTAACAGCGACAGTATGGTAGGGATTCTCAGAGCATAGATATATTCTGGGGAAAGGCACTTGGCAGAGAGGAAGGGCTTTGGGGGGGAAGCCTGGAGCAGGGGAAGATGTCAGAGCAAGTGGGACACAGGGTACATAAGACATCTCTGGGAGGTTTAGGCAAGTGGGAACAACTTCCCAATACACAGACTATTTTATCCTGAAAATCACCTTTCAAGTTAGCATCAGTAACTCCTTTTGGAAGATGAGAGCACTGTGCCTCAGAGGCAAGGAGACCTATCAGAAGCCTTACGGGCAGTAAGGATAGACAGGAGTTGAGATTCCAGGTGCATCCATCTGCCTCTAACTTGAGACTATGCTTTTCACTTTCTCCCGCTCTCAGAGTTTTAGAAATACTGAGATAGTTCATGGAAAAGCCATGATCACCATCCGATGCTTCTGAGAGTCTGTGGTAACAATGGGTTGGAAGCCACTGTGGGCATTCAGGCAGCCCCGACATTTTCTAAGCACAACCTTAGCATACGTCCTCAATGACTATTGTGAATCAGAGAAACAGGAAACTCCCATTTAAAAAATAGCAAGAATTCTCATAAATCCCTTCTACAGGGAAGAAGCATTCATATATTTATTAACTATCCCTCGCGCAGCCGTGTTGTGTCGGGCTGCTACGAACCAGGCCCTGGGCTTGCTTCTGGTAACACAAGGGCCTCGGGAAGCTCCCAGAAGCTCCTGAGGAAGAAGGATTCCACCACCGTGTGGTCTACTCCTGGAGGAACGACAGGTGTGGAGGCACAAATGCAGGGGCGACGTGCTGACACTGTTGGGAGAATTAAGAAAGACTCCCCGAAACACAAGGCTGGATGTTGCGGGAGGGCTGCAGCGAGGTTGGGGGAGGGTATGACTGCTACGGGAAACCGTGGAGTCCAGTGGAGCTGGACCAGGACGAGGCAGGTCAAAGATCCAGCAGAGGCTGGGACCCGAGTGCCGTGTATGTCAGGTTGAAAAGTCTGGATTTTCTTTTTTCTTTTTTTTGGAGCTACTAAGCATGGAGGTGGTGTGGCCAGACTGGTTAATAAATTCACAAAAACCAAGGCAGCAAATGGAGCATGTTTCCTCACATATCTAAGCCTGTTAGGGGCAAGTAAGGCAATTTAGGCACAAATTGAATTGGAGGGAGCTGTGTGATGGGGGCTGGACCAAATTGAAACACGAAGAGCAGACCAGTGTCTTGGTGACAAGCAGGCTTGATTAAATGCAAAGGCCTCTGGGAGAAAAACTGCTTTTTTCTGAGTGGCACTGTACTGTCTGCCTTCTACTTTGTTTCTACACTCGGTGTTTTAAAGGGGCTGGTGTTCAGATATGTCTTCTTACTAAAACTAACATGCATTGAGTTTTGGAAGCCATATTTAGGTGGGATAGGATGGCTTCAAGATACCGCAGAGTGGGTAGAGAAATGGAAATGAATCAGAAAGAAAGTTCACTAGGAGAAAGGGGAGTGGAGCCAGGGGAGGGAAAGAAGGGACCAGAAAGACTCCTGATTGGAGGAATCCAGAAACTCAGGTTTGGAAAGGGTATCAAAGGCTTGCCCCTCTGGCCATTCCATGTCTGAATCCCCGCCCCTCCCCCCACCTTCATCCCATCACCTTTCTGACAGGTGGTCTTCAAGGCTCTCCTTGTACAGCTCCAGCGATGGGGAGCTTACCCTCTGAGGTGCCAGAGTTCCACGCTTGAGCAGTTCTGACCATCAGCAGATCACCCTTAGTTGGAGTTAGAACTGGCTTTCTTGTAGTGCCATCCCCTTGTCTCAGTTCCAAGAGTTGGCAGATACAGAATAGTATAATCCCTCTTCCATTTAATGGCCCTAGGGATGCCCACCTCCATAGTCATGGTTTCATTTCTCCAGGCCAAAGGTTTTCAGGTGCTTCTGCTACTTATTCACCAAATTGGGTTTGAAACCTCATGATGAATCTTATCTTGAAACATACAGGCCTGTCTCTATGTCTCTCATGGTGTGGGGTCCAGGACTGATAACAGTGTTCCAAATAAGGTCATTTAACCTCACAATAGCTCTGTTAGGACCAGAGCTAGGTTCTTGAGGGTTAGTATGACTTCAAAACCGATGCTCCTTCCACCCATGGTTGAATGAGGTCAACAGAGACTAAACACCCCAGTTCTTTCTACACAAGCTGAGGCAAGTCACAGGTCCCCCCACGCAAAGCCTGCACTGGCTCCCCAGGGCTGCCTGGGTTAGGTAGAGGGTGCCTTCGGAGTGCAACTGAAGGTCTCAAACATGGTTCTGAGCCTAGCAGTGACACACAACTGAGCATTTTCCTCTGTATCTCAGATTTCCAGGAGTCCCCCTAGCAGATGGGGTCCAGGTGCAGCGGGCCCCCTGGGTTCTCTGCAAGCCTACAACACATGGCCTTTTCTATAGTGTGCTGATCACTGACCGGACCCTTAACACACTCCAAAGGCTCTGGCCAGCCTTTGTTCTGTCTCTCTGAAGCTTCCTGACCACTTTCAAATTGAGTGAACAACTCTCTTCCCAGAACCAAGAACTGCCTCTGCTTGACCAGGCGTCATGGAGTCTTTGGCTGGAGACTTTTTCCATAAAATACCTGAGACTCTGAATCCCTTGGACATAGGAGTTTTCATGATTCAGCAGATTACCACTCAGGGAGCCAGACCTTCAAGCAGACTCAGCCCCATCATTTCCACTTCTAACCCCCTTCCCCTGACCCACTGAGTCCCCAGCACGCTTTCCCCAGCAAAGCCATACAGGTGGTGATCTGTATCCATAAGAAAGAATTGTGGACTCCCTTCCTTGGATTGCAGACCAAGCCTCGGTATAAAGCCAGGTTGTGGGGATCCAGCAGAAGAGAGGAGATATACTTACACTTACAGGTTGACTTTTTGGCACATCATAAACACCTTCCTTCTTTTGGCTGGTGGGAACCTACGAAAAAATCAAATTCAACACAGTCAAAACACCCTGGTACTCTGCTTTTGAAGAACAAAGAAGCCAGGCTCTCCTTCCCCTGGCTAAGTGTGTGTGAACTCAGCCCTGAGGCCCGAGGGGCCAACTTTCAGCAGCAGAAGGAGCTGCTGGTATCATGAAAGTGTCAGGCCAGGCTCCTTCTCTCAGGCAAGCTGGAGGAGGAGAGGGGGTGTGAATCACTCCACAAAGGTTTGCAGAATGTGTCTGCCACTGGACTCCTCACAGTACCACAGCAGAGAGGGCAAAAGGCAGAGACCTCAGAGACCATGTGGTGAAAAAATAATCATCTCACCAAAGACAAAAATGATGCCAGGGAGGTGCTAGGAGTTGCCTAAAGTTGTTAAAAACAGTTTGCAGCTGAGCTTGAAATACTCCATGCTGATCTGAGGTCCAGGTTATTTAAAATACAACAAATATCAAGGTTCTAAGACAAAATACAGCTTCTGTTGGGATCACTCACATACTATCTGATAATCACCAAAGGTTTTTCTTTAAGAAAAGGGTCCATCCATGGCAGGAAAAGCATGCGACTAGAAGCCAAAACCTCTCTGATGGTTTTCTAACACTTCTCTGTAACTTCTTTGCTCCCTCTTCTCTTCCTCATCCATCTGGCCTTACTGGGCCACATGACAACTGTCAAGCTCTAAGCAAGTCACTTAGCTCCTCTGAGCCTCACTGAAATGGGAACTTCAGCTCTTGCTTAAAGAGAAAGGAGAGTAAATAATAAAAGTTTACTCGGCTCCATCATACTGTGAAGTGTTAGAATGATAACGTCTTTTGCCATTGATACATTATGTAAATATGTATGCAAATACATATGAATAACAATGGACTTGTGGAATACTTTTCAAATGAGTCTATCAGGGGCCTTGCTCTGAAACATTCCAGTTTCTGTCACTAGTTCATCCTCAGCAAGTAGCAAAGCTTAATTCAAACCCTCCATGGGAGGGATCAGCCAGTAGTGGTTTTCTGTCTGATAACTGGTCTATCTTTGATCAGACAGGGAGCCCTTTAAAAGCAGGCACGGCCCACAAGAGCCAGGAGTCATTCATAGGGGTCTGCTACGTAAGTAATCATCTAAGTAATCATCGACGAGTATGGAGAATAGTTCAGAAAAAGTATCTTTTAAGCTTGGACCAGCTTAGAGAAGAATTTCAGCTTATTCCTTGAGTCCCTTTGCCATTTCACTCTCGCTTACCTTAAAATCTTTACACCAACCCTGAGAAGTTGGTATTAAAATCTCCACTTTAAGTAGTAGACAGTGAGGCTCAGAGATGTTAGGGAAATTTGCCCAAAGTTTCATAGCTAGTTAAGTGATCAGAGTCAAAGGTAGCTCATTCTGGCTATGGAACAAGACATTTATCACTAACGGTATAAGCTAACACTGCCAGAGCATTTTCTATGTGCCAGGCATTATTCTAAACATTTATGTTCACATACATCCTCATTTAATCTCTGTGAGTGGGAAGCCAGGAGCGTCAGCCTGCATGGTCTGCCTTGAACTACTGCATCATACAGACAGCTGCAGCTCCCCCCCGTTTCCACCATTCCCACAGTAGATTTGGGTGCTTCTTGTCCTCTGACATCCGTTCTATACTCCTGGAAGCTCGTGCACATCCTTGCAAAACAACAGGACTCTGAGTGAGCATGGCTGTGCAGAAGATGCACTTTCAGAGTTACTCCTGCAAACTTTAGTTTGCAGGCAGCCCATGAAGAATGTAATTTCTTTGCTCCTTATAAGCAAGCTTCCTCCAAAAGGAACCCTCTAAGAATGCCTACAGAGTCCTTGTTAACAAGGGCCAATAAATTACAAGCCCTCACTTTTATTTTTACTAGCAGCTCACCCTTGCCTGAGCAAAATGAACAGTGTTTTTCTGTTCCCTGCAATTCACTGCTCACTATGGGCACTGAGCAAGTTGAACCGCAGCTGACTCTCAATTATGCCTGCAAATGGAGGAGAAGCAGTTGGATAGAGAAACCCAAACTGTGCATAATTGAAAAAGCTTTTCTGCATGGCTGTCCCATGGGTGAGATATCAACCTGCCTGTTTGTGTTTTAAGAATTATTTCAGCTAAGGCATCATGTTGGGAGCGCCACCAGAGTACTGGTGGAGCATTCCTCTGTACTCATAACATCTGGTGCATCCTTTCATTAAGAAATAAAAGTTACCAAGAACCTATTAAGTGTTGTGACTGTGCTTTCCCTAGGACAATGTGCTGAACAAGACGAACGTGGCCCCTGACTTATCAGTGCTCTTGGTCTCGCTGGGGGAGATGGAAAAGTCATCAGGCTACTGAAGGAGGGTGTAAAAGGAGCTTTATCTTACAAAGTGGTTGTCAAACCACACTGCAGCTTCCTGGTTGCTCTGAATTCTGACTGATCTGTAAGCCTGCTGAGGGCTCAGTAGATGTTTTATTCCCTTTGTTTCCCCATCTGTAAATACTGGTTAAATAAGAAACTTCTAAGCATCACACATTTACCACATATGTGCTAAAGACAGAAAAACCAGCAGAAACACTAAAAGGGTGAAGGCCAGACAGTGCCTTGGTCTTGGGTCTCATCTTCCCCTAACTGGTATGTCCCATCTGTGGACCATTTCAGTAATATGATGCTGTAAAAAGTGATAACAGTCCTGGACCAAAATGAGGTGGAAGGTTTGGTTCCTAATCCTGGCTCTGCCACAGGCTGCATGACCCTGGAGAAGTCACTGCTCTCTGAACCTGTTTCCTCATCTGGTTGTCATGAGTATCGAAGGAGTTACATACAAACGCCTTGAAGGTGGGGACCAGGCTGTATGTCACTATTACATCCCGATGCACCCAGCACAGGCTGGTGCTCCATACGTAACTATTTATTGAATGAATAAATGAAATTACTCTAAAAACTATACATTAAGGACCACCCATACAGAAGACACTTTCAGTGCAGTGATATATTAATAGTGTAGAGGGGCAGGTTGATGGCTGGGTGACATAGGATTAGAGACATGTCATTTTAAAATAACAATGTGTAACAAATCTTGGGTAATTAAAAATGATTTTCGAATGAACAAACTTGGAGAATGTGCCCTTGGCAAGCTGCAATCCCGCTGAAGATAGAAGCTTGCTAAAGTCTGAAGGAACACTAGGTTTTAAAATCAGAGGCTCTGGCCTTGGGCCCATCACTTAAGTATGAAGGACTTAAATATCTTACATTTAAAATGGTAGTTATTACAACTGTACTCATCTCACCGAGTTGTTGGAAGGGTCAGAATTAAGTGGTGGGTAAAAACACATTGTACTGTGGGGTTCTGTGTTGTTTTAAAAAAGACAACTAATAATTTTTTCCTGAGGCATGCAAATAGAAAGACAATTATTATTATTATTAATCCAGTTTTGAAAATAAGACTACTGATCCTCAAAGAGAGGTGACATTTACTCAAGAGTCTCTCCCTCCCTTGTGCTGGAGTCATAAATAGCGAAGTCAAGTGAGGCTGCAGCTTTCCACTGGGCTCTCTGACAAGATAAGGTGAGCAAGTCATGTTCTACTTCACTTAATACATCATCATAAGACATCTCAAGCAGCGTCTGATATTGATGGCATTAGCAAGTGAAAGGAACTAACATTTACACAAAACCTACTATGTACCAAAGTCCTGTCCTGGTTGCTTTACATATTCATACCACTTTTAGAAGCAGAGACTATAGTATCTATAGTCTGTAGTCCAGGAAATTGAGACACAAAAGTTAGGTACTTCACCTGAGGTTGCAAAACAGTTAAAACCTTAGGCCCTCATTCCAGAAAACAGAGGATAAATAAAATAAAACAAAATAAAATAAAATCGGAGGCTACCTTGACCAAGCCAAAGTATAAGAAACATTGAAATCTACTCAGGAAGAATAAATATGGGACACTTGTAGGTCCTAAAAAAATGCTGAGGCTCCCAATAGCAGCTCCCTAAAAGCACAGCCTATCTTCAGGCTCAAGAGCTTATTTCTTGTTAAGCGAAATGAGGCCCAGAGGATTGGCAAGACAAGCGAGAAAGATGACCAGAGGCCCTTCCAACAGAGAGCAACAAAACAGTCGTTCCCTTAAATGGTTCTTCCTATTAATTATGGACAGAGGGGAAGATCCTGGAGGTCAGAACTGTTAACACAAGGGTAACTTTTAGATACTGACTTGAAACCTATATAGACTCTACTGTTAAAACTTATCATCAAGGATATTCTGAACTGAAAAGAGACTTTGGATTTATTTATTTATGTGCAGAAGTCAGCAAGTGGGAGGTTCTACCTCTTGCTAGCTCTGTAAGCCTGGGCAACATACATTATGTCTGTGACACTGTCTTTCCTCATCTGTAAAGTGGAAATTATGACTCTAGCTACTTGGGGTAGCTCTTATGTCTATGAGACATAAGAAGATACTGTATATAAGCCCCCACTCACAGAGACCTTGCTTGAGAAATGTTACCAAAACTATACATACACACACACACATACGCATGCACAGCACTTTAAGTCTTGTTGCTCTGTAAAGCAAGGTAGCATGTTTCTCTAACAGTCCTGTGCTGAGGCACTAGTTGCAAAGAACAGAAAAGGGCCATGCCCATGGGAAACTTTGATCTTATTTGCTCATTTCATAGATAAGTAAACTGAGGCTCAGAGAAGGAAAGGGATTGACAAGGTGGCTTAATGGCTGTGGATGCAGTGTGTGACCTGGGATGAAACCTCTTCTTTACAGTCTCCTTGTGATCTTGTTTCATTCTCAAGCCTATATGTGATTTAGGGAGAACTTATTCTCCTACTTTATCACTGGGGAAACTGAGACTCAGAGAGGGCAAGTGCCTTGCTTGCTATCCTTTAGCCAAAGGTAGCTGGTGACAGAGTCAGAAGTATATCCTAGTTCCCTGCTTCCCAAAGCCAGTTCTTCCTAGTACACTAGACTGCCCCCTAGAGACCCCGACAGGGCACAAAAGCAGCCCTGCCAACTACAGATAATGTCTGCATTCAAGAACCTCTTATATTGAAAAGTCTAATTTTATTTTAAAAGGTTCTCTCTCTTCATCAGATGACTGGTTAGTGGTTTCTCTGGAGTCACATTATAATTGAGCAGGATCCTATGGGGCCTTCCCAGAACAGGCTCCTGCCTCATATCTTCTGGAAGTACCTAGATAACAGGATCTGATGCACATTTCCTGAGCTGTTCTGCAGATGCTAAAACCCCCAACAAATTGAAGAAATTAACTACTTGATGCCCATGAGCATGGAGCGCCCAGACCTATTGATGCCTAAGGAACGATACTGTGACACCATCCTGTTACCAAATGATTAACCAGAGAGCTGTGCACAAGCTGATCACACACCCTGCAACTCCCTTCCCTCACCTGACCTTTAAAACGCTTTCCTGAAACCCACTGGGGAGTTCGGGTGTTTTGAGTACTAGCAGCCCTGGGCTCCTTGCTTGGCACCCTGCAATAAACTCTGCTCTTTCCTTCACCACAACCTGGTGTCAGTAGGACCCAAGTTTGGTTCAGTAACAATATTGAGACACTGCAACGTCGGACTTTAAAATTTGACACCGAGGACAGGTATGCAACTTTTCTGTTTAAAGACAGAAACTCTGTAAGCGATGATTTTAGACAAATTCTCAAAGAGCAAGCTCGCACTTGAACCCAGATGGAACCAGTGGATAGAAATAGATTATTACCCCCTAGGGCTGGTTAAACCGAGGTGCTGGTAGAACTAACATACTTTGGTCATTTAGAATGCTGTGCATTTGATGAAAACGGAAAATATGTTTTACTTTTATTACACAAGTAATGCATGCCCAAGGCAGAATAACAGACCACACAACTGAGTAAATTAAGAAAATTAAAATCACTTATTTAAATACATTAAAATTTTTCCTGCTTCCATAATGTTTATATTTCAAATTAGGGCTAAAATTCTAATTAATGAAAAATCGGAGGTCGTCATTTTTGTTTGATGTGTGGCGGTGCTGTAATTACACAGATTCTTTGGTGGAAAAGCACAGGGGAAGCAGTGTGGGTTTGGTCCCAGCTCTTAACAGAGGTACTGCGTTGAGGAAGCTACTCAACCTCTCAGAGCCTCAGTCTCCCCTTGAAAAAGTGGGATTAAAATACCTACTTTACAGCATATTTAGGAGAATTAACGAGTTTAAAAGTGTACAGCAGGCTTGTGATTGCCAACAGAAGGGGGTGGGGGGTAAGTATTGGGAGTTTGGGATTAACAGGTGCAAACTGTTATCTAAAGAAAAGATAAACAGCAAGGTCCCACTGTATAACGCACAAGGAACTATGTTCAACATCCTGTGATAAACCATAACAGAAAAGTATGAGAAAGAAGGCATGTACATGTACAAATGAATCATCGTACTGTAGAGCAGAAATTAACACAACAGTGTAAATCAATTATACTTTGGTAAAATAAATTTTAAAAAAACATGTGTTTAGGCTTCTTCACATAAGCAGATATTTTTAAGAATATTAATTTAACTTCCCTTCAGAAGGGGCAGAACCTTTAGCTCGACTTTCTTTTATTCAGGTAATATTCCCAGTGTTGTCTCCAAAGAGCATTTTTGAATTTGGCCTTCATTTTCAGTGGTGCAATTGACTTTTTAAAGAAATTCAACAGCACGTTCTTTTGAGAAATGAAGGACCCTCATATTCTGAACAACAACCCTTCTAAGGATTAATTTAGTAAAATGGAATGTTTGATTTCTGTGTCAACTGAAAATAGTTAAGATCCATTAAAAATTAAAATATTCTACCCAGTTGGCCATTAAACATGTCAGTGATCAAGCATGAAAACTACTGGTAAACGGCAGGGAACTAGGCGCCCATTCACACAGAGGTATTGTAACAAGCCCAGAATGACCGGCAGAGCAAGGCAGAGGCTGGGACGGAGAAAAGAGCCCCTGCGGGCTCAGCCCCTTCTGTGGTTCACTGGTGGCGGTGCGCAGGAAGGAGAGGAAAGGGATTTATACCTGATAAATGTTTTCTTCCATTTCGGGATCACGGATTGGCTCGTGTCCAGCCTCAAACACAATGTACTATGACAGCAGCAGCCAGAGAGGAAAAGTTAGGGGGAAAATGAAAGAGGAAAGAAAAAAAAAAAGCATTTGGAATTCAGGATACAAATTGTAGTAAGCATTAAAGTCACAGGCACAAGAGAAAACAGCCTGAAGAGGCAACACTGACATTCCGCGTGGCCTGGCACACTCCTGCCTCTTCTAAGGAAAACTACCATGGCCTGATGGTCAGCCTTTCAGTCAGGACTGCATAGGCGCTGCAGAACTTTCTGGAGATATAACCCCTTCCTCCAGTGGCACTGATCTCAGCAGTGTCTGCCTGTGCGGGAACTACTGTGTGGGGATGATGTCTCCTGGGACCCCAACTTTGTTAACTCTGGGTTACAGGGGTCTCTCCCCTTTGCTCCCTAAGGCCCACGGTCCTAAGCCAATTCTGATGTGCTCAGAAGCCCCAAACACCTTCATCTCATACATATCACCTTACTCTGCATTCTCAGTTTTAAATACTGAAGTCAAATTTGCCATATACATGTTTCAGACTCTAAAAGACTGGGCAATTTCAAAAAGGGCTATATTCTTCACTCTCCAAGCCCATGAGCCAGGGGCTGAGCTCATACTATATACGAATCCACACCCCTGGTATTCTAAAGCAAAGCCTGACATCAAATGCACCTTTGACTTTTGTTTACGTCCATGTTAGATGCTTCTCTTTCAAATTATTCAGATTCTATTCATTTCTTATCTATATTATTTTCTTTTCATCACAGCAGTGGCAGCTTTCGTGTGAAACTATATGCATTCTGTGAAACTACAGAATGCACGTGTGACACACACATATAGAACCCATGTGTGTCCCAGTTAGAAATGTACATTTCGGATTGTCTTTTACGTCCCATAAGTCAAATGTTTGGCTGCTCTCTCTCCTTGGGAATAAGCACAGAGTGGAAGAGGCCTCCTCTCTCCTCTGCATCTGTTCAAACAGAGCATATACTTGAACCCAAGAGAAGCCATCTCTACCCACACTTAGGCTGCAACCTTGAAGAAAGTGCAGAGAAAGCTATGGGTAGGCACGTCTGTGGGATCTCCCTTCTCCCCACTCACAACAGCCCCTCTGGCATGGGCCAGGAAGTCAGGGGGCAGCCTGAACAATCAGGGGCCAGAGAGACTTCTCCTCACAGTCCTTTTCCCAGCTCACAAACCATCCTTTGGATGTGTGTTCAAATGTTGCCAAAATGTCAGTCCCCATCTCTGGCTCTTAACTCACTGAAGCCACCTCATTATTCAGTGTCTCTAATGAACTCAGAATATTCAAGGGACTCTTGCAAACATTCAGCTCTGGGATCAAACTTATACAGATTGCTGAGAAGGCAGAAGCAGGGGCAAGAAAGGAGAAGCCTATTTCTAAATCCTGTGCTACTGATGCCGGCCAAACTTCTGTTAGTCTTTATGGAAATTTGCTCCTGGAGGGCTTGGCAGACCTCATCCTCAGAAATAATCTTGGTCCCTCTCCAGACTCTGCAGCCTGGAGACAAAATGCCTATGCCACAGGCCCAGGCCTCTCCTGACCCTCAACCCCGACGAGTTTCCAAAATTACCTGGTAAACAGGATCTTCAACGTCCTCTTCCAGAATTGTCTACAGCAGAGTGAGGGAAGGGAGGGTGAAAAGAAGAGGATACAAAGCGAGAGATGTGAGACTGCACTCAGAAATTACAGGACAGTGAAGAAACCAGCTCTGGGTAGGAGAGGCTGGTGGGTCATTAAGGCAGAAAACTGGCAGAGAGAAAAATGAGAACACTTGTAGCCGCCCCACCCCCACTGCTAACAAGAAGCAAATGCAATTGACTTTCCTTAGATCTCCTCCCCTGAAATCTTCCCCAGTTTTAAGATTTCACTTTCTCTCACATGTCTAGAATCTCAGAGAATAGGGATCATTTCTAATGGCATGCTTTCGGTGCCTGTAATTTACACAGGAACCTTTCATCTTTGTTTATTCCTACTTGGCAGCAGGAGGAGAAGCCTTGACTGTCAGTTTTCATATCTGTTTATTTTAAGCCCCTGCTGTCTCCGGTACCAGGATAAATTCACAGGTATACCTGATACACAGCTTGTTCGCACTGCTTATCCTTTTGTGCCTTTTTTTCCAATTCTTCTCTTTGCTTCAATTCATAAATAAGTTGAAAGAGATCTCTCAAGTCCAGAATAACAGGTTCAGCCTGGAGTAAAAGGTAGAAAAGCACATAAATAAGGGGATGGTTACTGAGCTGTAGCGACCAATTTTTGTTTTTGCTGGCTACAACCCGCAGCCCTTCCTTTTTCTATTAAACTGAAAGCATTCCATCTTTAATTAATTCTACCTTGTTATATTGGTTTAGCAAATTGCATCTAGGCTAAAGTTCATTTCTTCAACTAATTATATTTGCAAATTCATAATAATCATGAGCATAAAAGGCACTGCTTTTATTTATTAGTAATTTCGAATACAATAAAATTAGGGTAGGCCTTATGCAAAACAGCTATTTGTTTTCTCTTATTTTCTTTTTAAATGAGGCTAGCAACACAAGGAAACTTACTTGTATAGTGTGCCTCCATCCAACTTAATCAGAAAGGAAAATAATGAGTCATTACGAAATACCCATTAGAAAAAGCAACAACAAGACAACTGGATGGGCGCGAGCCTGTTTCTTTGCTCTGAGGCTGTTTATCTTTTCCAGATGGGAAGCTGAGTGTCAGCATCGCTGAGTCACATGTCACAATGGGCCCTCGAAGACCAATGGTGTGACTGTGCTATCCCAGAAAAGGTACAAGAAAAAGCTTCCTCCTTGGAAGGGGGCTACTCACCGCCTGGGCTGTTTTTATGGCCACAAATCTGTGATTCCCTTCCTTCCCACAAACGTATCCGAAGGCCCGGTGATCTGTGATGTCCTTTGCGATGTAGGAAATTTCGTGAACAGCATGATGATGCTGAAGGGCCTGTGAGAGACAAAAAGAAGAGCCTATTTCAGGGGACTTTCCCTCCGAGCTGTTGATCAATAAGAGATGTGTTTCCGCTACGTGTGAACAAGCCCAGAGGGCTTTGGAAAAGCTGCTTGGTCCAGATGGAAGGAAAAAAAGAGCTGTGTCTGCCCTTGAGAAATGGAGGCTTCCTTCCATGGTCTTGATGCTGTGACCAGAGAGATAAACAGGACTGTTCAGATTCAGTGGGCATCTGTGACGGGGGCTCCTTCCTCTGCTTGCCAGGGCCAGTCAGCCTCACTCGGTGGTACAGGCTCCTTCCACGTCTTTCCTCATGACACAGCCCAGTCTACGTTCTGCATTGATATTTACTACACTCACATAACCAGGGCCTCTGCTTGTCCTGCTGAACGGTGTATACTGTACAATGACCAGGGACACCCTTTGCATTCAGAGGACCACAGATGTGCATGGTTATGACAATTTTCCAACAGGTGGTGGTCATAAGACTGACCTGAGGATCAAACACCCTTTCTGTTTTGTCCCAGGTCACCACACCTCTGAGGGTTTTCATGTGTTGGTCCCCTTGTCTGTAAGACCTGATCTTCTACCCACCTGCATGAATTCTATTCCTCTTGAAAAGCCTATTTGAAATCACACCACCTTGTGAAATCCCCTGAACAAGGCGTGCTCTTCTTTGCCCTGCAGAGGAGATCCCTCCCTCTCCTGTGTTCCCCAGAACGTCAGTCTAGCGATCCTGGAACCCCCAAAGGATTCCTCACATACAGCTCCCTGGGCTCCTGGCTTTCATAGACCTTCCTTCTCTGTTGTATTTTCCTAAATCCTGGTCTCCCCACCTGACTCTGTCTTCATTTTTGTTAGTACCTAGTGCTGTGCCTGAACCATAGTTGTTGAACTAAGTTGGGATTGCTGATCAGTAATTCAAACATCATTTGAAACTGACCTTCTTGCCCTTGTTAACTAAACTTCAACAAGCAACATCCACCATCCTATTAACTGATGGTGTTCTTTAGGGTCATTTTCCTAGATGAAATGTACCTAAAAGAATCATTATTAAACAGTACTCTGTAAAGGTTTATGTATGTATCTAAGCATTATATGATGTGTTTCAAGTCCTTAACAAAGGACCTTTTCATTATACTGGGTGCTAAGAAGCTTGAATTCTAGCCACTATATGTGAACACAAGGCACTCACTGTATCTCTCTGGATCTCTCTTTATTCCTCTATTAAAGGATAACTTTGAACCAGATCAATGGCTCCCAACCCAAAGTCCTGGATCTATAGGGGTCATTAAAAATAATGAAAAGAGGTCTCAGGCAATTTTCAACATTTCAAAAAGCTAAACAGAAATTTATAATTATTCCTAATAAGATGACTTCTTTTACTGTGCACACAAATAAAAATGCTGAGTTTATTTAGAATTCTATCTGGTTACTGGTGTACCCCTTAGCTCACCTTGGAGCAGATTCTCTTTGGCAATCAGTGATGGATTCAAATAATCCAAATAGAAAAGTAAATGAGTATAAATGCATTTTACTGAACAAAGTCTCCTATGTTACTGAATCTGTGAAGGGAAGGAGAAATTTAACACAAGGAGAATTTGGTTATGAAAATATTGAGAACCACTGAAGTAGATTTTCTCCCAGGCCTCCTTCCATCTTTCCAGGTCCTTTAACCATCTAGATCTCACATCATACAGCCAGCCTCTCAGGACAGTGGCGCCTGCCTCTTATGATGACCATTACTTAGTTCTGGATTGCTGACCCTGACCTTCAAAAATGTTCATTCCCGGCCTGTTGCCATCTTTTCAGGCTTCTGATTTTAGGAATCATTTCGGCAGTAGAATTTGTTGCTGCAGCTTTACCTTCCAGAATCCAGCCATTCACTCACCTCTTTCTTACTCTTAAGATGCTCTCTGTCCAGGTTGGCCAGTGTCAACTAGACATAATGCATGGAGGGTGGTCACCCTAGCCCCTTAAGTGGCCATAAGACAACTTTATAATTTTAGTGGATTTTGACACAAAGTTGGGGAAGAAAGAAGTGTTTTTTAGTAAAATGACCAGGATCCATTTGTTCTTGCCTTATTAAGAGCGCATATTTATCTAGCAGAGAAAAACTGCTCAGAGAGCAGTAGCTTTTCCATGGTGTTAATGATGTAAAATTGATGAGATTTATATTCACGAAACAAGGCAGTATTGATTTAGAGGCTTTTGTGAGCTTGAATGGGATACAGCAGAGAAAAGTGAGAGACAAATTCATGCTCCTCTTTCTTTCCTGCAAGTATTTCTTTCTCTGCATAATACAGTGAATGTTATCCACGTATCCTATTAAATCAAAGTTTGACGACAGCACTTTATTGATTGCCAAGTGGAATATTGCTCTAAAATTAAACTGCGATTAGAAGTCTTCCTGGTGGAATTAGATTCGGAGATGACTGTGCAATGGTAAAATATCACCTACTATGCAAGATAGCAGATGGAGATGTTTTAATTTATCTGTGAATCCTCATTAAGTGTTTTAAAGTCAAAACATTTTTAATGCCTGATGTTACCTAATATTTCCTCACAAAGTGTAGCTGTGTGTGCGCATGAAGGGCTTAAAAATATTGTACATTATCTTTTCCCATAGTTAATTTTATGATGTGTTAAAAAGGATTGCTCTGAAATTGGCTCGTTCATTTGGAAACGAAGAGTCAGATAGGGATTATGTCTCCACTTTCTCCAACCTTAACCATGCAAACGTCATAAAGATCCTTGGAAATACAAATATATTAGAATCCTCCTAATCCCACATTATCACATTCATCTTGGCAACTCAGAGGACATTGCAAATACTTGCTCACTGAGCCTCCAAATTGCTCCATGTCTTCAAGTAGGTTTTATCAGCACAAATCAAAGGCAGGTGGAGCCAGAGGAAATGTAAACATCATATAGTTCAACTGTGAGTTTATTCATGAAAGGACTGTGGGCCAGAAGGTGTTCTGGCTGGACCAATACTTAATCCAGGCCCCACTCTCCCCACTCATAATGGAAAAGCATTGAATAAAGGAAACGAGGTTATTTAGAATCAAGGTCTCCTTTCCTTAGACTCTTGACTCCCTAGATCAACAACAAAACCATGATCCCTGATAAGCTAGGATGAGGAAGGGAAACTAAGGAAGGAGGTCAAACTGAGGATGTTCTGGATTCCAGCAGATTACTAAGGTCCAAAAGGGTCACCAATCAGAAGGTCTGGGGTCAAGGCCAGCTATCAGGGTCTCAAGAAAAAGGTCAAGACCACCTGGTCTGGAAGGGCACTCTCAGGGATTTGAGATTGCAGTATCTGCTGAGCAGCCAAGGCCAGAAAGGGGAGGTGAAGTCCTTGTAACAGAAAAAACAAAAGACCATTTTATCCCAAGAGTGTTTCTGTGGGGAGTTTCGAGGCATCATGTGTTGTTCTGAAGATGCAGAGAATCCTGGGCCAGAGGGAGAGGGAGAGAGTGGAAGAA
Organism: Odocoileus virginianus; assembly: GCF_023699985.2. Classification (NCBI taxonomy): domain Eukaryota; kingdom Metazoa; phylum Chordata; class Mammalia; order Artiodactyla; family Cervidae; genus Odocoileus; species Odocoileus virginianus. The sequence goes on along the minus strand of NC_069678.1, from coordinate 70,060,174 downwards.
AGGCAGGTTCTGGTTGCCCTTCTTCCACCCTTCCTTCGGAAACGAGTTTTTGTTTTGGAAAAACATAATCTAGGTATTAGTGACTCAGTCATGTCCAACTACTTGCAACCTCATGGACTGTAGCCCGCCAGGCTCCTCTGTCCATGGGATTCTCCAGGCAAGAATACTGGAGTGGGGAGCCATTTTCTTTCTCCAGGGGATCGTCCCAACTCGGGTATCAAACAAGGGTCTCCTGCATTGCGGGCAGATTCTTCACCATCTGAGCCACCAGGGCAGCCCAATCTAGGTATTAAAGCACCACCAAAAAATCAGAGCAGATAATTCGGTTTTAAAAAGAGAGTCTGCCAGAACACCTGGTTTTTCTGCCACTGCTTCATTTACTCCTCCTATTCTGAACCCTCTCACTGTGGATGAAATTGTTGCCACAGAATTCCAAGGCCAATTCCAAGATCAGCCTTGCCAACCCAGTCTGACTTTCCTCCCAGGAGTAAAAATAATCTGAGGGGGTCAACATCCCCCTTTGGGTTCTGGACTTTCCCACCTCTGTGCCATTATGTATGTTGTTTTCTCTGCTGACTGCCTCTTCTTACCCTAAACACGTTTCATCAGCTCTACCTAACTATATTATTCCTACGCTTCAAGGCCTAGCTCCAACATCATGTTCATCTAGGGACCTTCCTCAACTCCCCTATTCCCTGTAATAAGAATTCCCAACTCTGGAATTCACTGGGTTGTATTTTTTTCTCTTCTATCTGGGATGCTCCAACTGTCTTAGTTTTGTTACACATTTGTCCATGCATATAGTTATTCACACTGTATAACTGCATTACTAAGTGCCTAATCCATTACAGGTATCATTCTAAGTGCTAGATCTGCCCAAATGATTAAAACATGGTCCCTTCCTCAAGACCCTTACAGTCTCAAACAGGCAGGCAAAGACCCTAACAACCACAATATAATAAGACAAGCTTGATATTAAAGCTGCTGTATAGAAGCAGAGGAGAAATGGGGAGGAGCATCAGGGAAGTCTTGACAAAGGAGCTGACCTTGGACTCAGTCTCCAAGGATAAAGGGGAAATCCTCAGAAAATCAGAGAAAGGGCATTCTAGGCAGAAAGAATGAAGCAGGCAGATGCCTCTAGGTCCTGAAAATAAAACATCTGGAGGACATTTGTGCACATGTTTTCTCTCCACTTTGGGATGTAAATTCTTAAAAGAAAAAATAATAATGCCAGGTTCTCCTCAGCCTTATCCTAGGTCCTAAGACTGTTCCTTTTGAACAACAAGTGCTAAGTAAGGTTTCATGAATTAAAGAAGGAACACAGGGACTTCCCTGGCAGCTCAGTGAATAAGAATCCGCTTGCCAATGCATGGGACATGGGTTCGATTCCTGATCTGGGAAGATCCCACGTGCCTGTGCCCCAGCACTGCCGAGGCAGCACTCTAGGGCCCGTGAGCTGCATCTACTGATGCGTGTGTGCCTACAGCCTGCATTCAGCAACACGAGAGGCCACTGCCTGCACAGCACAACAGAGTACTTAGTCCCCGCTCGCTGCAATTAGAGAAAGCCTGCGCAAAAAGGCAATGATGACCCAACGCAGCTAAAACTAAATAAATAAATAATTTTAAAACAGAGAGAGAAAGGGGGAACCAAGCTATCCAAAGACGTACAGTGCCCAAGGTAGTCACTCAATAAATGCTCAATGACTGACTAAATCAGGTTAACTCCTGATATTTCACATGGGATTTATTCTTTAAACAGAAGGTTCCTTCTCTGATTCCCATTTTTTTTCTTAGCATTTCCATGAGCCATTTACCAATGTTTAAATGAAGTATCAAATTGTTTGCAGGGTTATTGTCTGACAGAATAAATTACAGAGAAGACTTAATTTGTAGTATGGTTCAATACAGCCAATTAAATACAGTATGGATTAGAAAGTCATCTGCTCAGACTTTACCATTAGCTTTTTTTAAAGAATAAATTCTAGCCTATTTAGCCTTCATATTATTATTGTGTGCGGGTATATGTGTGTATGAGAGGGTGTGGTTTCCCGAGGCTATACTATTCACAGGAAAAATACCCACCAGGATTCAAGTGAGTTAACAAAAAAGCAAAACAAAAAAACAGATAAGCAGATAGACACAGATTAAAAATAGATGCATGAAAAATACACTATTTCACACTACAGGCAATTACAGTAGTTAAAATCTCACTAGACAAAGAGAGGCCCAGGCTCATGATAAAGGCCCTTCTCTTCTCCAACATATTTTTGGATGCATTTGCTGCATGGCAGTGTCAGCAAGGCGGGGGGACAACCTCTGTACCAGCCCCCAGGCACCCCATCATGAGAGGCTCAACGGAGAGGTCAGAGTGAGTTTTTCTCTAAGTTCCCATCCTGAAATCTTCTACGATGTTTTACTCAAGGACAAGATCAGATTTCCAAAGATCCCAGACTCTAGCTAAAGAGAAGCATGCTAACAGAGGAAAAAATGTTAACACTGGAGCCAGAGAGAACATAATTCAAATCCAAGCTGTATCATTGACTCCATAGCTTTGGGAATGTATCTCTAACTTTCTGAGCCTTCTCTTTTTATAATATACAAAGAATTATACAGAACCCAACAAGTTGTTGAAAATATTACATTGATTCATATAAAATATACCAGATACAAGTGAGATGCCACTTTTCTCCACCAGAATAAAAACAAAATAATAATAATACTCAGTGTTAACAAAGTGCGGGGAAACAGACACTTTCTTGGGCAATTGGATTCCTCTAATGGGCATGGGTTTGGGTAGACTCCAGGAGTTGGTGATGGACAGGGAGGCCCGACGTGCTGCGATTCATGGGGTCGCAAAGAGTCGGACATGACTGAGCGACTGAACTGAACTGAATATACGCATTAATACAACGGGACAAAGAGTGCCTCTCTCATGGTCCTGTTAGAAAGACTGATGAGTTAGTCTGGTATACGGAAACGGCTTGGAGTAGCACAAGGCATATATTGTAAGGGCTTTGTAAATTTTGGTGGTTATGGTTATTTTTGTTACTTGTGGGAGTGTGATTTGGTGCCAACTTTTCTGAAGGGTAGACTGGCTATCTCAAAGCATTAAAGATATGCATAAATTTTGACCTTATGATTCTTCTTGTAGGGATTCGAGTAGCTATAAATAATGTAAGATATTAGATATGAGATATTCCCTGCAGTGTTTAGAATAGTGAAAAATTAGAAATGTCTGAAGTGTTGAGCATTAACTGACTGGCTGAAGTAACTGCATTTTGCTATAAGATAAAATAATATGCAGCGAGCCAAAAATCATCTCGGGAATGTACGTATTTTTTGCTGTGGAAATATATTTAAAACATCCTAATGAATGAAAAATAGCATATCACAAGATAGTATGCTCAATATAATCCTGTTTCTGAAAAAAAGTATGATTCTCCATGTATGTATGTGTATAAAAAGTCTGGAAGTACATCCAACAAAATCTTAACAGGAGTTTTTCGCTTGAATGGTGAATTTACAAGTGATTTTAAAAACTGGACTTTTGTTCACTGATACTAATTTCTTGCAAATAAATTACTCTAATTTATACAAGTTACATAAAAATACTAAGCTTCCTGGGCTTTACCACGTGGTAAGGTAGTAAGATTCTTTAGTTTGCCATGATATATACATGGATATAAGGTCTCCCTGGTGGCGCAGTGGTAAGGAATGCACCTGCAATGCAGGAGGCTCGGGTTTGATCCTTGGGTTGGGAAGCTCCCCTGGAGTAGGTAATGCCAACCCACTCCAGTATTCTTGATGAGGAAACCCCATGGAGAGAGGAGCCTGGTGGGCTACAGTCCATGCAGTTGCAAAAAGAGTCAAACAAGACTGAGCAACTAAACAACAATATAAAGATATACATTTTCAGCTCCAGAGTGGTAGCAACAATGTTTTTCTCATCTTTATCCCAAAATCAGGTAAAGTACCTGATATATAGTAAGGATTTAGCACTCACATATTTTTATCATAGAAAAACATACACAGCTTTAATTTACATTTTAACCATTATTAAGTGCATGGTTCTCTGACATTAAGTACATTCACACGGCTCTGCAACTATCACCACCACCCATTTCCCAAAGTGACCATCTGTATCATGAAACAGTAACTTCTCATTCTCCTCCTTACAGCCAACCTGGAAACCACATTCTACTTTCTGTCACTATGGCTTTGTCAGTACCTATTTTTAAACAAATAATTTGAATGAATGAATCCGTCAGCAAAATCCTGAGTCCGAGTCTGTCCCTGAACCCCACCCCCCCACACAACCCTACTGGCTGTATTTCTGTTTCTCTAACACTTTATTTTCTCAGCTGTTAAAATAAGGAGGTCGAATTCAATAAATACTCATGTCCTTTTCTGCTCTTGACACTTCTTCTGAAACTTTCTAACAAGACAACAGTTATAAAAGACAGCTTCTTCTCAGTAACTCTCTGAACATATGTTATGAAAACAGAGCTCTGCAACCATGTGAGGAAAGTTCTTGCCTAAAAATAGGGAGATGAACTAGTTAACTAGCTGAAAGCATTCCCGACCTATGATTTAGGCTTAAATTTGTCTAACAGGCAAAGTGGAGCCAGGTGTGCTGAATCAATTAGCAATCACCACAGTGACAAGGAAGCAGATTTCTGCTCAGGAGAAGTAAAAACTACCTTCCACAGGAAACCAGCTTCTGCACGAAGTACTAGCTTCCTAACACTGGGGTTCAATCAAAATCCAACATCCCATGACCCAGGATGTGCTATCACATAATCACAGTTGGTGGAAAGGTGGACTAGCTATCCTCTCATATTCAGTTCACACTCATGCCTAAAAGCCCATCGGCACTAGGATACACTGGGCCCTGGAAGTACGGAGACAAAGAAGACACAGTCTGTGCTCTCAAAAGCTGGCAGTAAGTGTGCATGTGTAAGTCAGGGTGCTCCCGTTCTGCTTCACACTGAGTACTCTGCATCCTGTGTTGTCCTTCCCTGTTTCAAAAAAAGCATGTCGTGTGATGAAAGGATTTGGATCTCATCTATGTGGCCATGGGCAAGTCACCTTACCTCACTGAGCCTCACTTGCTTCATCTGTACAATGGGAATGATCCCTTCCTCAAAGGAATGTGAAGATCACGTAACGTGTCTAGCAGGGTGTCTGGTAGACAGTAGGGTTTTCATACTTTGGATATTTCCCCAGACAACTGAGTTTAAGATCTAATGGCTATGTGACATAATGTTCAGTCACCAAGCATGGTTCCCACAGGTGAGGCCTTCCTCAGAGCTCCCTGGATAACAGGCTTGGAGTAACCAGAGGATGGTGAGAAAATCTGCTGGGAAATCAGGTCATCAGGAAGGAGAGAAGAGCTGAGAGAGAGAGCATCACACTTTATGATGCCATCTAACAGGCTGGATCCTACTATCCTGGGAAATTTAACCCTGCAGTTTCCAGTTACATAATCAGTGAATTCCTTTCATTGCTTGAGACTGAGGTGAGTTTCATATTACTTGCAATGAAAAGATTGCTGAATCAGTGATCATCATTATCTCTATCTTAGACCAAAGGAAACAGGCTCAGCAAGAAGTGACTTGCCCAGGAAATATCAAGCTAACAGGAGCTTTTAGCAAATCTCATTGTCACTCAAATCTATGCCTGGTTTATTGCTAGCAGTAATTCGTGTTGGAATTCCAATTTTCAAAGTACTTTGGTTATATTTTAGGATAAATATATATACAAATACATGTTATTAGAAAGCAAGCTTTTCAGTGGAAGAAAAGTGAGATCTACACATAGACTTTAAGAAATATGCCAATAATTGTAATCTGAATTGGAAATATCAATGCGAGCTCATCATTTAAAAACTATATTCTTGGGACTGTCTTCAGAAAGGGACTAGAAGCAATGAGACCCCAGGAGCAATGAGCACACCTAATGCAGCTGTTTATTAGTTAGAAATCCATTTATCTATTGATCTCCTAACCTATCTAAAGAGAAGGAGAATCAGAGAAAGCAAATATGGCAAAAGGTGAAATTTTCTGTGTGTTTGAACATTTTCATAATAATACATTAGGAAAAAAATAAATCTCAACGTGCTCCTTTCTCTATCTCCCATTCCCTTTTCCTCTCTCTGAGAACAGGAGAAATCAAGGCACTTCAATGACTTAATTGAAAGTAGGCTGCAGACAAAAGGCCTTTATCAAGTCCACCTCAGGCAGCCATTGGTCCAAAACACCAGGGGTCGTTCAGTGCATTCAGAAGAGCTCAGTATAGAGCTGCCAGCTTTCTTTGTTCCTTTGTGCTTTCCCAAGGCCAGCGTAAATAAACATCAGCCAGTTGTGGTTCTATTTGCAACAATATTTTTAAAAGTTCAGGATGAATAAATATGGGGACAATTTATACTTTCAAAACTCTGATAGGAAAACATCCCAAACTTTGGAAGATTCTCCAAATATTCATACAGATTCAGATTTAATTTTCATTATATATTTTAAATATATAATGGCACAGACCCTTCCTCTGAGTAGTCATCCAGAGAATGACTACTATGTGTTGGGCATCACGCCAGGTACTCTACGTATGTAATCCTCATTTATTTCACTCAACCAGCAGTTTTACATACTATTTCCCCTCCTTTTACTGTTGAGGTAAGTGAGACCCAGAGAGGCTGAGGAACTCACTTCAGGCCACACTGCTGAGAAGACAGACCCTGGATTGATGCCAGGTATGGCTGGTAGCCTCTGTGCACTCGAATACAGTGTCCAATGTATTTTAACAGCCTCTACTCGTTCTCCTAAAATTCGTGTTTTTATTTCTGTCTCTTTCTGCATGAAGGATCCTAATAACCATTGTAGGTGTTTAGTAATGTAACCAATGATTTCAACATCTCAGCTTATGGTGTAAAATTATTGTAGCAAGTAGGCAAATGAGTGTGAAAGAATAGAAATGAAACAGCATGTTTTGCCACAAGTCACTGCAGAAACGAGGTCATTATATTTAATGGAAAATTACTTTTTGTGTTGTAACCAGCCTGAAATTAACCTCTGCCTTGGTCACAAAGAAGTCTTGCATGCCAGACAGAAACTTACAAGAAAGTGATGTGACTAAAACGCAGCCAATGGAAAGAATGCTGGATTAGGAGTAAGCAGGCTGGTGGTTTCATTTATATTAACAGACTGAGGTGAACAGCAGGTGGTGGTGGTGGTGAATATAGCTTCTAAGATCCATTTTAGTTAGATACTTGCATGGTGAAGAAACACGTGACTTTGGATAGACACAGGCCAGTATGTGAAATTCAGATCTATTCTGTACTACTTGTGCCACCTTGGGCCAATTACCTAGCTTCTCGAAACTTTAGTATCTTGACCTATAAGTCCATTTGTTTGGGGGAAAACTAAGTAAGATCCTGGTACCCTGCCTGGAATGCTTAATAAATGGTAGTTCAAAGATTCTATTCTGTGAATTGTCTGTCATCATTACATGTTTAATTTAGCCTCCCCAAACTCTTTAAGTTGAAGTCCTAAACTTCAGGACTTCAGAATATGACCTTATCTGGAAATATAGTAGACCCTTAAACAACAGGGGGATCAGGGACACTACTCCCCACTCTTCCCCACCCTGTGTGGTAGAAAGTCCATGTATAACTTTACAGTCAGCCCCCTGTATATGCAGTTCTGCATCCAACCATAGACTGTGTGTACTGAAATATCAATCTATTGCATAAGTCCGCGTATAAGTGGACCTGTGCAGTTCAAACCCATGTTATTAAAGGCTCAACTAAAGAGTGACATGACTGAAGTGACTTAGCACAGAATAATGGTGGTGGTTGGTGGTTTAGTTGCTAAGTCATGTCTGACTCTTTGTGACTCTATGGACTGCAGGCCACCAGCCTCCTCTGTCCATGGGATTTCCCAAACAAGAATACTGGAGTGGGTTGTCATTTCCTTCTCCAGGGGATCTTCCCAACCCAGGATCGAACTCTGGTCTCTTGCGTCTCCTGCTTGGCAGGCAGATTCTTTACCACTGTGCCATGTGCTAGAATAGGGTATGTCTCTAATCCAATATGACTAAGGCCCTTATAACAAAACAAAACAAGAAAAAAACAAGGAGAAATGTAGACACAGACTGATTGCCTTTCAAACATGAAGGCATAGATCCATATGTGTCTAAAACCACCAGAAACCAGAAGACTGGCGCAGACCCTCCCTCACAGTGGTCAGAAGGACTCAACCTTGCCTAAACTTCATCTCGGACTTTTAGCCTCTACAACTATGAGACAGTAAACTTCTGTTTAAACCCCTGGATTGTCGTACTTTGTTATGGCAACCCCAGGAGAGAAACACAGCAATCGCCTTAATTTTATCTCCAGATCCCTTTGTTTGATGAGTTTACCAAAATAATACCACAGTGAAACAATAAAATCTTTGGAATCTAGTCCCATCTCTGCTCCCTCAGTGAGATTCAATTTTCCCATCTGTAAAATGAGGGGCAAGATGGCCCCCTACCAGCTTTGCTCGCTTGTCAATGCAGGACAGCAAAGCCTCTAGTTTTACTATTTCTGCCAGACCTGGCGACTTGAATCAGAAGCTGAGCGTGGTGTAGTGCCACGCAATTTATAATGGTGTCTATCCAATTAGTTCCCATTTAGTGTCACGCAGCACTTCCCTGAATAAACACCACCAAACCACTAAGGTGGTGGGCTGAGCTGAGTACCAGGATCAATTGTTTCTTTTATACTAATTGGCCCCATGATTTGTGAGGCTGCTACCTTGGAAAATGAACTGTCAGGAAAAGAAATTAGCACAAAATTGCCCCTTTCGTTGAAAAAGCACCAAATACCATCCTGCAGCCATATCCTCCAACTCACCTTAGGGTCTCAGGGGCAAAATTGACATAAAGTAATACCTTCTAACCCTTGGCTCTATCATTTTCTGGTTAGAGATGAGAAAACTGAGGCTCATAGGGGTCCAGGGGCCCCCAACCTCCGGGATCTAATGCCTGATGATCTGGGGTGGAGCTGATGTAATGACATAAGAAATAAAATGCACAATAAATGTAATGTGCTTGAATCATACCCAAACCATCCCCCTACCCCCTGGTCCATGGAAAAATTGTCTTGCATGAAACTGGACCCTGGTGCCAAAAAGGTCGGGGACCGCTCACTGGTAAGCAACTTGTACAGTCAATGTTCAGTCAATGGCGAAATTCAGAGCTGGTGCTGCAAGTAGGTGTGATGGCAGCAAACTTCATGCCCATTTTATCACATCAGGGGGCCTCCCGTAGGGCAGTGATCCTCAGGTTCTGCCTAGCTCTCTACTCTCTGATGCCCACATCTCCTCCTTCTGGCCTCTGTCTCTATGGGACTCAGAGAGAGTGGCACTCCAGTGAGGGCAGCTATCAGGAGGCTTGACCTGGTCACTCCGCACTTCCTGCACCAAATACCACGGCCTGCTGGGCCAGCTCTGACCTATTTCCACAACTCAGCTCCAGTAACGGCGCATCTCCCTTGACTCTGTGGCAGGCACTGTGCTGGGAGTACAGGGCAGGACCCTGGCCCTGGGGGAATCACACTCTCCTTCTTCCTAATACCTAGCACAGTCTGCAGTTATCCCTTCATGGGCATGATCACCTGGTTACTACTGTATCTTCCGCAGTCCTTGGGTCAGGCTCTGGTCATTTCTGCATCCCCAACACAGTGACTGACATGTAGTAGGTGCCCGGTCAGTTTTCTGAGTGAGTAAGAGAATATTGTATTCATGCCATAACAAAGGTATGAACAGGGTGGGAATGGATGCCAGACTGGACTAGATTAGTAGGAGTTGACTAGGTAAAAATTAGTGCTCCTGGGGGTGGTAGGGATGAAGATGTTCCATCCAGACTCCTAATGTATCCCTCCCCACCACCCTTCCCCTTTCACAATCATAAATCTGTTTCTGAAGGCTGTGAGTCTGTTTCTGTTTTGTAAATAAGTTCATTTGTGTCAGTTTTTTAGATTCCATGTATAAATCTAAAGGCTATCTGTCCTTGGAGTTTGGGGTTGACATATATACATTGGTATATATAAGGTTCATTACTATATATAAAGTAGATAATCAACAAGGACCTACTGTATAGCACAGGGAACTCTACTCAATACTCTAATAACCTATATGGGAAAAGAATCTGAAGAAGAATGGATATGTGTATATACATGTAACTGAATCATGTTGTTGTACACCTGAAACTAACACAGTGTTCTAACTATACTCCAAAATATACTCCAACTATACAACTATACTCCAAAATAAAATAAAAAGTTAAATTAAAAAAAAAGAAGGAAAGACGTTCCATTCAAAGGGATACCAAAGAGACCTGATGGCATCAAACATCATGTTACAGATAGAGAACTACAATCAGTTTGGGATGATTAATCCATAAGGCTAGCAGAGAGTGGAGTGTGCTAAGACAGGCTGAGACCACGGAATGTAGGCTTTTGAAGGCCAGGCCAAAAAATGTATAAAAAGTGAAAATGAAGTTGCTCAGTCATGCCCGGTTCTTTGCAACCCCGTTGACTATAGCCTATCAGGCTCCTCCGTCCATGGGATTCTCCAGGCAAGAGTACTGGAGTGGGTTGCCATTTCCTTCTACAGGGGATCTTCCCCACCCAGGGATCCAACCCGGGTCTCCTGCATGGCAGACAGACGCTTTACCCTCTGAGCCACCAGGGAAGCCCCTTAAAAAACTCGGGTGGTTGAAACTGTCAGTGGCTTTCTATTTGACTCTGCTGCTCCTGTTGTTTATTCGCAAAGTCATGTCCAACTCTTTGCGACCCTATGGACTGTAGCCTGCCAGGCTCTTCCATCTATGGGATTTCCCAGGCAAGAATACTGGGGTGAGTTGCCATTGCCTTCTCCAGAGGATTTTCCTGACCCAGGGATCATGTCTCATGTCTCCTGCTTGAAAGGCAGACTCTTTACCACTGAGTTACCTGGAAAACCCCACTCAACTCTGTAATTGGCCCTTTCAGGAGGCTGCAAAGGGAGTCCATACTCAGGCTAGAGAAGAACTGAGCAGCCCCTCCCTGCTGGGGGCCATCAGCACGGGAGCCAAGCGGATGCACAGCTGAGGCATCTGAGATGGAGGCTCACAGGTGGACAGATGGCTTCAAGTGAACTGGGCTGTTCTGCAGCGAGGAGGCCCTGAGGGCGCTGGTCAGACTGCAGACTGGGCTTCTAAAAGCCGGATGCTCTCTGGTCTGGTGACAACATGGCAAAAACGTTTGCGAGCTGAAAACAGACCCCATCTTCATCCACCTCTAACCCCTGCTCCCTGTCCACCACGCAAGATGACAGGAGTTCTGTCTTGAGAAAATGTGGATGGCGGTGCTGCTGGTGGCAGTGTTAAGGGCAGGGTGCCTCTTGGTTTCACTGGCTGCACTGGTAGTTTCTGAAGATAACTGGAAATGCTCCCAACCTCACAGCACGAGGCTCTGCCTGCCAGGGTCAGATGGGTCTGGAACATTCCTTGGCCCCACCATTTTCTTTGTAACAGGCCTCCACATGCCCTTTAGGTAGATGCTGGCTCAGAAGGCCACTGGAAGGACTGCATGGTCTGCTGGTGCTGGTGAACTGAAGTGATGGGGGGTCTGAGAGGGCCAGGAAGCACAGCAGGCAGAGACGAACAACCTGGGTTTTTACATCAGGCTTCAGCCGAAGGCGTGCTATGAGGTAACATATGGTGGCACATGGCACATGAAAGGCACATGGCGGGAGGAGGTCTTTGCCCTCCCGAGCACACAGTCTGAAGGACACAGCTGGGGCGAGACAATCACAGCCAGGAGTGGTGCCTACTCAGAGATGCCAAGAACTACCAACAGGGGCAGTTAACCCTGCTGGGCAGGCTGCTTGGAAGAGGAGGCATTTGGGCTGACTCGCAAAAAGATAAGGAGCTAGCGAGGCAAGAAAGGGGAGCAGCATGTGCAAAAGCCAAAGGAGAATAGTTGACTTGAAGTAATTTTGAGAGGTTCTGGGACTGAGGGGTCAAGGGATACAGATATGAGGTTATCTGCGTGACCATTCTGTGTATTCTGTACAGAACTACCTGCTAGTGTAATCTGAAGGAGAGAGAGGCTGGCAGGGCCACACTGCAGAGGTCTGTCATGTGGCTCTGAGGATTCTACCAAGATCCCAGGGATGAACCACTGAGGAAGGTGCTGGGACTTCTGATAGGTTTCTGTTACCGAGTGTTGAAGAATTGATGCTTTCGAATTGCGGTGCTGGAGAAGACTCTTGAGAGTCCCTTGGACAAAGCAAATCAACCCTGAATATTCATTGAAAGGACTGATGCTGAAGCTGAGCTCCAGTCCTTTGGCCACCTGATGAGAAAAGATAACTCATTGGAAAAGACCCTGATGCTGGGAAAGAGTGAAGACAAGAGGAGAAGGGGGCGACAGACGATGAGACGGTTGGATGGCATCACTGACTCAATGGACATGAGTTTAAGCAAACTCCAGGAGAGAGTGAAAGACAGGGAAGCATGGCATGCTGCAGTCCATGGGGTCACAAAGAGTTGTACCCTAAGCCTCTTGTCTGCTGTCCTCATGATTAAAACACTGGCTCTTCTGTCACCTGATGACCTGCTATCTGTGCACCTTTCTGTAACTTGTCTGGCTGTCCATCCAGGAATCTGCATGAAAATAAGAACAGTAGTGGCTCACCCAGAGCCAAGCTGGTGCAAGGATCATGCAGACCAGCAACGGAAAGCACGATGAACTAGTGATACAGACTCTCCTTGTCCAAACTCCAGCCAGACTCTGCTGGACTCCTCCTCCTGTCCAGCCCTCTGCAGGATGAGACCTCCACCTTGGCCTCTTGACTTGAATAAAACACTAACATCATTTCTGACAGCTCAAGGTCATATTCCTAATGGCCCTAGCACCCATGAAAGTCCCTGCCTAAGAAAATTCAAGGCTGCCAAAAGAATTTATTGATTGTTGCAGCCACACTTGGAGATAGGACTGGTCTCCCAACCTCTGTGAGAGGCAAGACCCTAAGCTTGGATAAGGGCCAGATATCAAACCCAGGTGAGTTTCCACGTGGACTAAACCCCTATTTCCTGCTTTCTGTCATGTTTTGCTCCCTGACATAGTCCCCACTCACCATCCCCACCCCACCCCCCCCACCATCTCCACATTCTCCCCTCAAACCCCAGTCACCTCTGCACAAATTGGAAAGAAGTTCAGTTCTTTTCCCTACTGGGAGGAGTTCCTAAATAAAATCTGTTCTACTATGGTCACATTCAGCTGTGTTTATCTTTGACACCATACAAGTGATGACAATCTCCAACCACAGTGCAAAGCCCAGGCCCTGGGCTAAGTGGGTTATCCATGACCTCATTTATTATGGGCCTGGAGTGGAAGGCAGTCTGCCCAGAGAAAAGGGAGGGGATGACTCAGCGGTTAAGGTTAAGAGCCCAGGCTCTGGAGCCAGAGGTCAAGGCCTGGCCTCTCTATTCATGGGCTCTGACCCCTGGGTTAGGCACAAACCCTTTCTGTGACTCAGCTTTCTCATCCAGATCCTGGGTATAACTGTCTCCATCTCTCAGAGTTGTTATGAGAACTATATGAATCATACGCACACAGCATGTTGAGCCCAGAACACAGTAAGGGCTTAATAAATGTGCCACTGTTAATTCAGTCATTTAAAACATATCCCGTGAGGGAAGATCTTCTCTGTTTCTGCAAAATATGTGCCCTCACCAGCACAAATACTTATGCACAGTCAGTGCTTAATAAGTGTTTGCTGAGTAAATGACTCAATATTGAAATGCTCATCCTTGCTCTGTTATTCACTCCTACATGATTTTTCAGTCTGGTCCCAGAATTGTGCGGCCACTCCTGGCTAGTGTCTGCACAGGAGCACGTGTGGGACCCTTGAGTGCATCTACACACAGCATCTAATTGCACATCTTATAATACAAGGCAGGTAAGGATGGGAATGCACATCTGTGACTCCCAGCTGACTTCCAGTGCTAGTCCAGGAGTGGATGCAGCCAGAAGAAACTCTTACATCTCTGGTCCCCACTGAGCAGAAGCAAAACTTAGCTTGAGGCTGCTACATTTCATTCTTCCTTTGTGTATGAGAATGGAACAAGCGGACAAAGTGATAGGAGTTGTCAAGTTTTGAAATGAATAATAAGATGTTTTTCGAGTGAGGCATATAAAAGAGATGAGCTAAAAATACAGCTCCAAGAGCATCTGGGAAGGAGAAGGATTAGCAAGGGGTCTTAATTGCTGCAGAACAAAGACCCCTGCTGAAGGGAGTTTCCCCTACCAGTTGCACCTGCAGCAGGTAAGCAAAAGGATGAAATACACAGTGTTTATTCTGAATGCTGTCTCCCCCCTTTAGGAAATTTACTTCCAAAAAAATAGGGACCTAGGAATTTCACATCATGTAGACGCAAGGGGAAAAGGGGCTCAGTGAGTGGGAAAGAGAAGGACATTTTGGAGCACCTCCTACTAGCCTGATGCTCTTCTTACAGGATCAAACTTAATTCTCATAAGTCAATGAGAAAGATTTTATTATCACTTATTTGACAGAAAAGGATACTGAGGCTCAGAGAGGTGAAGCTGCAGGTTTAGGCTCAAAGAGCTAGAAGGTGGAAGTCCTGGGATTGGACATCCAGCCCACCCCACCCACTGCAACTGCCTAATCCCCAAATCCAAGGCCAGGATAACATGCTGTTTCTTATACATATCCTTTGTTAAGTGTCCTCTACTTGAAGTATGTCTTCTAAAATACTGATCAATTCTCTCTCCATCCATCCACATACTCTCCCTCCTTACCTCCATCCTGCCCTATGGAGGTATTGTTTTTGCAGGCCCAAGGCATGCATGTAAGGCAAGTACCTCATCTTATCATTCAAGGCTCTTTGACAGCTAACAATTAATATCCACTTCATACTTAGAGATGCTGAGTTTTACAGCTTTTAAGGCTCTATCTAATGTATTATCTCATTCACTATCTTGTTTTCTTCCTCTTATGATAAGATGAGGAACTTACATAGCCCAGAGTAGCTAAGTAATCTGCCCAAAGTCATATGTAGCAGCAGATGGGAAATCAGCATGCATGAAGACCTTCTGAGTCTGACATCCCAGTTCCTTCTGTGTCATCTTGATAGAAACAATAAATGCAGGGGTTAAGAATATGGGCGCTGATAATAAGGCTGCTGGGTTCAAATCTTGGCTCTGCCACTCACTAGCTGTGGGACCTTGGGTAAACCTGTATGCTCTCTGTGTCTGAGTTTGCTGGTCTGTAAAATGAGCCTCAGATTAGAAAGTTCCTACACCACGAGGAACTGTGATGATTGTTGTTCAGTCACGGAGTTGTGTCCAACTCTTTGTGACCCCATGGACTGCAGCACGCCAGGCCTCCCTGTCCCTCACTTATCTCCCAGAGTTTGCCCACATGCAGGTCCACTGAAACAGTGATGATTAAGTAGATCATAATATTCAATACACTTAAAATAGTGCCTTACATCTAGTAAATATCATTCAAGTATTAGGTTTTTGTTTATTTTTTTCGGTTCTTGTTTCTTTTTGAATATGTACCTTTCTCCTATTATGGGAAGTCCTTCTCCCCTCCCCATTTGAGAACATCCTGTAACTGGCCCAACACTCCCCAGTTAGGAGGTGGTAGAGTTAGGATTTGAACTGAGGCTTGCCTGACACTTTCAGGTGTATCCTGAAGACTCACTTGCATGCCTCTCCTTCTGGAACATGGGGTTAGATGTAGAAAAAGACTAAAGCTGAGTCTCTCTATCCTGGACCAGAAAAAGGAAGTGTGCCTCCTGGGAGAGCCACACCATCATAAGGACACATTCTCAGGGCGACATGAGTCATCTCCACTGTATACATGTCTTTGTTCACTCAACAGAATTATTCACTGAGCAACTGCTATGTTTTAAGCACTGCACTGGAACCGAGGGACAGGATAATGGAAGATACATGGTCCCTGCCCCCAACCCCACCCCCCAAGTTCAAGGTCTAGTGGGAAGCCATGCAGGAGAAATAGCAGTGTGATGTGCTAGGTGCCCTGAGAGAGGAAGGACAGGGTGATTGATGAAGAATCCATGGGAGATGCCCTTAACCAGTATAGGGATGGGGTAAGCCCTAAGTACATGCATTCTGAGACTAAACACAAGCATTTAGAAATCATACGATTTCTTTTCCTAACTTAAAAAAAAATATTCTTCTGAGGTCTCACCTCCATAGACACAAAATGTAGTCATCTGTTTCTGGTTCAGGAAATGAGTGACAAATGACTGAGAGAGGATGGAAGGAGCTTCACTCAAGCCATTCCCACAAGGAGAAGAAAAACAGGTAAAAGGCCTGATGAGACAATGCAAAAGCGAGATAGTGCTGGGTGCTCACAGCTACTCTGCCGGTGCATGGCTGAGTCCAGACTGTTCTTTCTCTGGCTGATTTCAGAGCTGATGAGCAGTATAGATAGAAGAAGTGAGACAGAAGTTCAGGGAGAGGTAGGTGGCTCCCCATCACCTCCTTCTTGGCATAATGGAGGCATGACAAAAATTTGGGAGTTTGAGCACCTTGTGCTGCTGAAAAGCTGTTGTCCTTTGCTGGCTTGGAGGCTTCTTAGCACAGAAACAACATATAGCTAAGTTGGACTATAAAGAAAGCTGAGTGCTGAAGAATTGATGATTTTGAACTGTGGTGTTGAGAAGACTCTTGAGAAGTCCCTTGGACTGCAAGGAGATCCAACCAGTCCATCCTAAAGGAGATCAGTCCTGGGTGTTCATTGGAAGGACTGATGTTAAAGCAGAAACTCCAACATTTTGGCCACCTGATGTGAAGAGCTGACTCATTTGAAAAGACCCTGATGCTGGGAAAGACTGAAGGCAGGAGGAGAAGGGGATGACAGAGGATGAGATGGCTGGATGGCATCACCGACTCAATGGACAGGAATTTGTGTAAAGTCCGGGAGTTGGTAATGGACAGGGAGGCCTGGCGTGCTGCGGTTCATGGGGTCGCAAAGAGTCGGACACGACTGAGTGACTGAGCTGACCTGAATGCCCTGTGAACCCATTTCCAGACTCATGCCTGGAAGCCAGACATTGAAGCAGCACCGGAGGGCTCTCTCTTCATCTAACATGCAATGGGAGACCTTGCCTTAGTTTCCTCATCTACAAAATGGGGATAGCAACAACAGCTTCCATGCAGGGTGACTATGAGGAACAAAATGGATATTGCATATAACACACATGATCAGGCTCATAACAAGCTTCCAATCAATGGTGGTGATGAGTTAATCCCAGTCTTCCCACAACCTGTATGGCCGTAGGCAATAATTTTACTTCTGGGTGCCTCAGTTTCCTGATCTGTAAAATGGGGACTAATAAACCTCACATCATAAACTTGTGAATTAAATGAGATGACTTCTGTAGGAACCCAGGAGAGGGCTCAGAATGGCCCTGGGATCAACTGCCAAGAATCCAGGAGCTGACGTCGTCACATCTTTTATTTTTCCTTTTTCTTCCATTTGAACATGGCTTTTTTGACTTGTTCATTATTTTTCCCTCCTTCAGTAACATTTATGGAGCACGTGCTCTCAGGCAGACACACTGCAGGGCAGCTTTGGTTGTGTCTCCTTTTCTACAGCCACTCTCAAAGAAGAAAGAGCCGGATGTCACCTTGCAAACCTCTACATCGTTCTCCCTTCCTCACGAGTCTGAGCAACTCTAGCAGCAACATCCAAACATTTGTTCCTTTCATCTACATATATGGAGATCTGGTTTCTAGATGCATTTTCTCAGTCACCTGTCTATAAAGGTTAGAGGGTCTGAGGTCAGAGTGGTTACAGATAGGAGAAGAAAGGGGAACTTTGGGCACAGTCATGCTGGAATCAGCCAGGCCCATCTGAGACTTCCATGACATACTAAGTTTCTTAGGATGTGTAGGGTTTCCTTCTGACCACTTTCTGTCTCCTAAAATTATTTGGAATTGGTACCAGAGAGTGTCTCCGTGGGGAGCTCTCCGTGGTCAGGTCCTGAAGGAACTCATCGCTGCCTATGCTCCATCCCTTGTCTCTTGTGCCTGAATCACACCAGGATCATTGGAGGCTAATTCCCAGGAGGCCAGGCTGGGTGGAAGTCAGGAGGCAGGGCTTTGCAGATTTGGTTTCTGGGAAAGTAGCCCTGCCTTCCTTCTATAACACAGAAAAGCACCTTCCAATCACCCTGGCTGATACTGTCGACAACATTACATCTTCATCACTTGCCTTGCATCCTCACCCACCCAATTCCCCTCAATTTTACCAACTGATGGCTTCTTGTTAAAAGCATTTCTTTGGCCACAGCTTTCTAAGACTGATCTATAATTTCTCCATCAACTAAAATTCACACTCTCCCTCATGCTGAGCTGACTCACTTGACTCTTTTTTTTTAAATTAATTTATTTATTTTTGGCTGTGCTGCGTCTTCGTCACTGTGCACCAGCTTTCTCTACTTGCTGCGAGCAGGGGCTACTCTCTAGTTGCAGCGTGCAGGCTTCTCATTGCGGTGGCTTCTTTTGTTGTGGAGCACAGGCTCCAGGCACACGGGCTTCAGTAGGGATGGGATCTTCTTGAACCAGGGATCAAACCCATGTTCCCTGCTCTGGCAGGTGGATTCCTAACCACTGGACCACCAGGGAAGTCTTGCAACTCGCCATGCTAACTTTTATGTACTATCTTATTTCAGCCTCATACCTAGCCTATACAAAAGACACTATTATTATCACCAGTTAATTGATGAGGAAACTGAAACAGAGAGAGATCGTCCTTCGCCCAACATCAGCCAGCTGGAAAGGCAGTGGGGCTAAGCTTCACACCCAGGCTTTCTAACAACAGAGCCTGTGGATTCTCCAAATGCACAAAGCACATCGATTGCCTAGCTCAACTTCTTTGCTTAAACGCTTACTGCTCATTCTTTCCTGGCTCTTCTCAGAATACTGCTTTCTGAAGTGCCTAAAGCAAACACACGTAAGTCCAATAATAGATACCACCACTGCATGAGGAGAAGGAAATGGCAACCCACTCCAGTATTCTTGCCTAGAGAATCCTGTGGGCAGAGGAGCCTGGTGGGCTGCTGTCCTTAGGGTCACACAGAGTTGGACACAACTGAAGTGACTCAGCGTGCATGCCACTGCATGAAATAGATTTAAACTCCCCATTTCAAGCAAAGGAATTGAAAAAAAAAAACACTCAGCAAAAGAAAAATGAAGTGCCCCAGCCATATCTGACACAGCATTAAGCTTGTTAAGATTCTGCTCCACATCCCTGTATACCCTGAGGGCTGCATTTTTCATGTCTCCTTGGGGCCTTGAAGTCTTGGTAAACTCAGTTCATAGGTCATTTCCTCACAAGAGCCTCCCTGTTGACCCCAATTAAAGTTGCCCCTTTCAGCTCATCCCTAAGACATCACCCTTTTCTGTGGGCTTCATAATATTACTCTGAAATTAATTTGCTCCCTTATTTATGTTTTTATATATTGTCTCGCCTGCTTGTTTGTTACTATATCCACAGTGCCTAGAACCGAGAATATAGTAGCTGACAGATAAACATTTGCAGAACCAATAAAGAGCTCCTGCTTATCCACCAACACCCAGTTCAATTTCCTCCCAAAACTGGGATCAGTGTCCCTCTTTCTGGATTCCCATAACACTTCTCTTATTTATTAGCTCTTACCAATTAGAATTCTAGATTTTTCTTGCCTGTTTCTCCAGCTAGATCCCAGCCCCAAGAAGGTAGGATGATGGGGCCTCTAAGTATTACACTCTTAGTACCTGGACTAGAGGGGCTTTCCAAGTGGCGCTAGTGATAGAGAACTCGCCTGCCAATGCAGAAGACATAAGAGATGCAGGTTCAATCCCTGGGTTGGGAAGATCCCCTGGAGGAGGACATGGCAACCCATTCCTGTATTCTTACCTGGAGAACCCCATGGACAGAGGAGCCTGGTGGGTTACAGTCCACAGGATCGCCAAGAGTCAGACATGACTGAACTGACTTAGCATGCATACACGCACCGAGATAAGAATAAAGCAAGGAGTAAGTGGTAGAAAAATGTCTGTTGAATATATAGGCTGATTGATGCATGGATAGATACAATAAAGGAAGTAAAGAAAGAACGGACAATAATTTTTTTCAGTTGTAAAAATTAAAATTTACAAATATTGCCTGAAATATTGTACCCTTGACGATCTATGATTTACTATATTAAATATATGGTAGGTTAACCATGAAAACTAAATGGCTTGTTACAACTAAAGTTCATACTGGATTGCAGCTACATGGGTTGGCAGGGGCTCTGACGTACAGTCTCACTGGGCTCAGGTTAATGGACAAGTCACATCCCACGGCCCTATGGTTGTTAAGGTAGGAGAAGAAGTAGCCAGAGGGTTGCATCTGATGCTTATGAGCTGGGCCAAAAAGTGATGTATGTCACTTCAGTTCATAGTCAGATATACTCCTGTGGCTCTAGCAAGAGCTGAAAATGTGGAGGAGCCGTGGGTATGAGGTGGGGAGCAAGTCTCTTCCCTACTTGGGCATTATGTAACTCCTAAAAGCCACACGAAGCACTAGGGCTTACATGAGTTCCAGGTTTTGGGACATGTCACCCAATACTTTAGTGGGACATGTCACTAATACAAAGTATTAGTTCATCATTGTCTAACTTTTATTTATTTATTAAAGACATGGTTAACTACCAATTGGAGCTTTATTTTTCTTGAATAGGCTATAGAGTATGACTTCACAGAGTTGATATAACTTCAACCAAAGGCAGGAAAAAATTCCATTTTGATTATTGTTGACAACTTTATTAAAGATATATATATATATCCATATATATATATCCTCTTTCTTTTTAAAATAATAGCTCACATTTATTTACTGTCTACTTGGTGCCATTGTGGTTGGTCTTTTAGTTATATAGTATCTAATCCTCCCGATACCCATATAAAATAATATTATAACTCCAGTTTTAAAAATAAGGAGACTAAGGTTCAGAAGGATTAAGATTCTTGACAAAAGTCAGACAAATCATAAGGATCCAACTGGAATTTGAACTCAAGTTTATGTGACAACAGCTCTTAGAACCCATAATTATCTAACTGGGGCCCAATGTATGTGGAGGACAGAAGAAATGGAGGACAGAGGAAATAAACTGCTGGGACTGTTTCTTTCTACTATCCCTTTGAACCCTAACATTCTGTGAAAGCTTTCTATAAGCCACAGGGGAAAAAATATAAATGTCACTGACTTATCATGAATAAGTTATGGCTTATAACTTGTTTAAAGTTGTGAAAGGAAAAATGGAAGATTACAACTTAAGGACTGATGTTCTATTAGACTATCAGCAATCATGGGGTTCCATTTAGGAAACCAAAATAATAATCAACAACAATTGGGGAAACTGTTAGGATTATACACTAAATATATCTACTGTTGACACCCCTGTGGACCATATTATTTGAGCTTTGCAGGCTCCGGAGCAAGACCACCTGGGTTCAAATACCAGCTCCATCATCACTAAGCTATAGGATCTTGGGCATGCTGCTCTCTAGGAGGAAGAAACACTTCCTCTACCCTTCTGCATTCTTCTGGCTAGTCTAAGAATTAAATTTCCATGAGACAGATTAACAGGAGAAAACATCTAACAAAAGTCTGTAACATGTACACATGGGAAAGATTCAGGAAATCTAAGTAACTTGCAATAACAGCTGAAGCCATCACCTTAAAAATCATCTTTAGCTAAAGATAAAAGTGGATGTTGGGGGTACTTGTTTGGGGCTTCAAATGGGAGGAAGGCAATTCACATGGAGTTAGAAAAGAAAAGGTCTGGTAAATGTTCTGGGCCATACAGAGACACTGGGAAACGAATGGACTCTGACCTTTAGGCCCTACCTAGCTCATGTTCTTTGCAGGTATATTTGGTGACAGCTCTATTCTGGAAATAGGTCCTCTATCTAAATTTTTTTAGGGAGTTAGGGGAAGGGTCAAAGTTTCTTCCTGAGTCTCCTGAACCTTGACTGTTTTAACTTGAACTAATTCACAAGCCAAAGAGACATTTTGGTGTGGCAATTTTAGCTCCACTACATTGCATAACCTTTCTGAACCTGTTTCCTTATCTATGAAACAAAGATTAAAATAGAATCTACCTCATCAGGTTATCACAAAGAAGTAAACAGTTCATATATGTAAGTGCTTTAAATATTGCCTGGAACATAGTAAGTAATACATAGCTGCTGCTATTATTTTTCAGATGGTAGCATACATCCAAAAAGATTGTGCTATCCAACAAAATCAGACTCCTAGTCATATTGTATGTCAAATTATTTTCCTATTTGTTTAACAGCCCTAGCTGTGTGCTTTGTCTAGGCACTAGGGAATACAAAGACAATACATCCTCAGGTGGCTCAGACACAAATAGTGATACTAGACACAGAACAAACTATAGTGCATTGACTGCAAGATACTACAGACTGTAAGCTAAAGCCTTATTGCAGAAACATTAAACTGGGAGAGAAAAAAACATCTTAAAATCACTGAAACATAATATGTTTAAGATATACAGTAGCAGAAGGGGAGGAGTGCCCAATTCTGCCTTGAAGAAACAGGGCTGCTTCAAGGAAGAAGGTTTAGTTAGATTAAGAACTGTAGATTATACAAAGTTCTAGGGCTGGATGGCTTCACTGGGAAATTCTACTAAACATACAATAAAGAACTTATACTGATCTTTCCCAGAAGAGGGGATACTGCCCAAGTCATTCTATGAAAGCACCATCACCCATATATCAAAACCAAGACACTACAAACAAAAACAAAGAAAATCACAGGCCAATACCTTTGATGAATATATACGCAAAAATTCTCAACAAAATGTTAGCAAGCAAAATCCACTAACGCAAAAAAGGATCACAGACTATGATCAAGTTGGATTAATTCTAGGATCATAACATATACAAATCAATGAATGTGATATACCACATCAACAAAAAACAAAAACCATATGACCATGTCAATAGATGCAGAAAAAGCATTTGATAAAAGTCAACATCTATTCATGGTAAAAAAAAACTCTTGCCAAAGTGGGTATAGAGGGAACATACCTCTATATAATAAAAGCCATTTATGAAAAACCTACAGCCAACATAATACTAAACAGTGAAAAGCTGAAAGCCTTCCTGCTAAATTCTGGAACAAGACACAATGCCCACTCTCACCACTTCTATTCAACATGGTATTGAAAGCTCTAGCCACAGTGATCAGACAAGGAAAAGAAATAAAAGTATCCAAATTGGAAGGGAAGAGGTAAAATTATCATTATATGCAGATAACATAATATTCTATACAGAAAACTCTGCAGAATCTATAGACATAAAAGCTACTGGAAGTGGTAAATTAATTCAGCAAGGTAGCAGGATACAAGATTCATATACAGAAATCTGTTGCATTTCTTTACACTAACAATGAAATATCAGAAAGAGAAAGCAAAAAAATAATCCCATGGAGAATCACATATAAAAATAATAAAGTACCTAGGAATAAACCTAACCAAGGAAGTTTAAAACTTACACACTGATTACTACAAAACACTGATAAAGGAAATCGAAGATGATTCAAAGAAATGGAAAGATATCCTATGCTCTTGGATTAAAAGAATTATTATAGTTAAAATGGCCATACTACCCAAAGCAATCTACAGATTAAATGTAATTCCTCTCAAATGACCTAAGATAGTTTTCACAGAACGAGAACAAATGACTCTAAAATTTATATGAAACCATAAAAAAACCAAAATTGCCAAAGCAGTCAATCCTGAGGAAAAAGAACAAAGTTGGAGGAATAACTCTTCCAGACTTCAGACGATATTGCAAAGCTACAGTAATCAAACCAGCATGACATTGGCACAAAAACAAACATAGATCAAAGGAATAGAATAGAGAACTCAGAAATAAACTCACACAACTATAGCTAACTAATGTTTGACAAAGGGGGCAAGGATGTACAAAGGAGAAAGGACAGTCTTTTCAACAAGTAGTGAGGGGAAAGCCAGACAGCTACATGTAAATCAATGAAGTTAGAACACTCTCTCATGCCACACACAAAAATAAACTCAAAATGGCTAAAAGACTTAAAAATAAGATATGAGACCATAAAACTCTTAGAAAAAATATAGACACAACATTCTTTGAATTACAATATTTTCTTAGGTCAGTCTCCCAAAGCAAAAGAAATTTAAAATGGATTAAAGATGTAAATGTAAGACTGGAAACCATAAAACCCCTAGAAGAAAACATAGGTGGAACACTCTTTGACATAAATCGTAGCAATATTTTTTGGGATATGTGTCCTAATGCAAAGGAAACAAAAGCAAAAATAAACAAGTGGAATCTAATTAAATGTAAAAGATTTTTTCACACCAAAAGATGGCTGATAAAATTAAAAGAACACCTACTGAACAGGAGAAACTATTTTCAAATGATGCAACTGACAAGGGTTTAATTTCCAAATAGCTCATATAGTTAAATATCAAAACAATCAATTGGACAGAAGACCTAAATAGACATTTCTCCAAAGACATACTGATGGCCACCAGGCACATGAAAAGACACTCAACATCATTAATTATTAGAGAAATGCAAATCAAAACTACAGTGAAGTATCACTACATACCAGTTAGAATGGCCATCATCAAAACTCTACAAATTTAAATGTTAGAGAGAGTGCAGGAAAAGGGAAACTTCCTGCACTGCTGGTGGGAGTATAAACTGGTACAGTCCCTGTGGAGAACAGTATGAAAGTTACTTACAAAACTAAAAATAGTTATCATATGATCCAGAAATTCCACTCCCAGGAATATATCTAGAAAAGATGAAAACTCTAATTTGAAAAGATAGATGCACCCCAATGTTCACAGCAGCACTATTTACAGCTGTCAAGACATAGAAGTAACCTAAGTGTTCAGGTGAAATGTAAATGATGCGCTGTACATGCATGCATGCACATGCATCACACACACACACACACACACACACACACAGGAATACTACTCAGTCATAAAAAAGAACAAAATAACGCCAACATAGATAGACCTAGAGATTATCATACTAATTGAAATAAATCAGATAAAGAGAAATATTCTATTGTATGATTGCACATATATGTGGAATCTAAAAAATTAGTACAAATGAATTTATTTACAAAATAGAGACATTCATAGATATAGAAAACAAACTTACAATTACCAAAGAGGAGAAAAGGGAAAGGATGAATTAGGATTATGGGATTAACAGATACACACTGTCATATACAAAAACAGATAAACAATAAGGATTTATTGTTTAGCACAGGGAACTATGTTCAATGTCTTGTAATAACCTATAATGGAAAAGAATTGAAATAAAAAAATACATATACATCTCTGAATTGCTTTGCTGTACACCTAAAACAATTACAGCATCATAAGTCAACATATACTTCAATCTGTGGTACATATACACAATGGAATATTACTCAGCCATTAAAAAGAATTCATTGGAATCAGTTCTAATGAGATGGATGAAACTGGAGCCCATTAAACAGAGTGAAGTAAGCCAGAAAGATAAACACCAATACAGAATACTAACGCATATATATGGAATTTAAAAAGATTATAATGATAACCCTATATGCAAAACAGAAAAAGAGACACAAGATGTACAGAATAGACTTTTGGACTCTGTGGGAGAAGGCAACGGTGGGATGTTCTGAGAGAAAAGCATTGAAACAAGTATACTATCAAGGGTGAAACAGATTACCAGCCCAGGTTGGATGCATGAGACAAGTGCTCAGGGCTGGTGCATTGGGAAGACCCAGAGGGATGGGATGGGGAGGGAGGTGGGAGGGGGGATCGGGATGGGGAACACATGTAAATCCATGGCTGAATCATGTCAATGTATGGCAAAAACCACTACAATACTGTAAAGTAATCAGCCTCCAACTAATAAAAATAAATGAAAAAAAAAAAAGAAAAATTAAAAATTGAAAAAAAGAATGCAGGTTACATAGGAGCTTGCCAAGCTGGAAGAGGGGTGCAGACAGGAGAGGTAGCAACAGGAGACTGAAGCAGTGAGTCCCAGGGAGCGGTATACGTAAGCATGACTCACTGTGGAGGGCAGAGAATGAGAAATAAGATCCACAGGGGAGAAGGCTAGAGATGAGGCTGGAGAGAAAATGCAGAAGATAGATCATAAATAATTCTGTTCTCTTCAGTTGCTAAGTTGTGTCCAACTCTTTGCAGCCCCATGGATTGCAGCATGCCAGGCTTCCCTGTCCTTCACCATTTCCTGGAGTTTGCTCAAATTCATGTCCGTTGAGTCAGTGATGCTATCTAACCACTCATCCTCTGCTAACCCCTTCTCCTTTTGCCTTCAATTTTGCCCAGCATCAGGGCCTTTTCCGATGAGTCATCTCTTTGCACCAGATTTATCAGATCATAAATAATATCAAATATAATTTTCAGCCCTTATAAGGCAGACACTGTTTAAGCGCTGCAATACTTCCAACCTAGGGAGATACTCTTAGTAGCACTTTTTCCAGAGGTGGGCTCTGGAAACTCTCTAGGTACACTGCAGAGGCAGAATCTGAACCCAGTCAGCCTGACTCCAAAGCTCTTCCACATCCACTCACCATGCCCTGTTCCTTGAGTCTCACCCTTGCCAGGGCACAGGGTTTGACTTCTGCTCAAGGCCTTGAAAACTGCTACTGAGTCAGACACAACACAGATCTGCCCAAACAGAACTCAGAATCAACAGTCAACCCCTTTTCCATCTCTTTTGTACACTGACTTTCTAACAACTGTCCTCCCTTAGTGATGTAATTACTTTGGTATTTGAAAACCAGTAACAAATTAAGGGAGTTACATAATCAACTGTTACAGTAATTAGTCACCCTTTGTTGAAGGGCAAACATCCTGTTAAACGTGTGAGTTAATAATGACCTCCACATCGTTCTCAGTTTTGCACATTTGCAAAGGCTCAACTTCAGTTCCTAATGTGCAAACTTCTTTGCCTCTCCGCTAGCTATCTAAACCAAGTCCAGTCATCTCCGGGCAGCCTCAAGTTTCAACAAAGAGGCCTGGATTCTGGCAGAGCCACTGAAATACAAAGAACGCTATAGATGCAAACAAGCAATGTATGCTCTGGACTATAGCGATGCTGTTTATTCACCCAACCATCCATTTATCCTCCCACCCTTCATACGCAATGATTCATCATTGACTATACCAGTCACTGTTCAGGGCACTAGGAGTAGAGAGATAAAGATTACAGTTGATATTCAGTGAGCATTTTCAATGTGCCAGGCATCTGTCTAGGGTCCTACTTATTTAATTCCCATAACCACTCTATAAGTCAGGCCACTGAGGCATAGAGAACAGAACTACCTACACAAAGCCATCAAGCTCATAGGTTGGTGGACTGAGAACTGAATGCAGGCTATCTGGCTCCAGAGTCACTGCTTTTATCACTATATCACACTGCCTACTATTTCGGGGGTAAACAAACAAGGCTCCATGCTCTCAGTGAGCCAGAGGACCTTCCCTTCTGCATTCATTCATTCTCTCTCCCTTCCCCACGCTCTCTTGGCCCACGCTGCCCACCCCCATCCCTCCCTCTCTCTGCGGAATCACAAACAATTAACATACACGCTGCTAATAGCAAAATCCAAACCATTTCAGAAACAAAGCTCAAAGGATGTTAAGATGGATTGAGATAAGCTTAAAAGCTTGAGAAAAGCTACAGCCACCACCCTATGGTGATGTTTTAACGGCACCACACTGAAATAGACTACGCTGCCGTCTTCATTTTATTAATGCACTGTAATGATTCCAGTCTGTAAATAGTGTTTGAAATTGACTGACATGATACCAAATTTGCACTTGCATGCATAATTCTAGTATTTTATTATTAAACCGAGCTCACAGATTGAGCGCCAGGATTTAAAACAAACAAAAATCTATAATTGTGGCATATGAATTTTTCACATTGCCAGTGCCTGTTCAACTATTTTCATCGAGAAAGCTTTTATTCTCCGCTCTTTTCAGAGCTTTTCTTGCTTTCCAGTGGAGGCCCATGACACAAAGTATAGGATATCATGAAGTTGCAAAGTTCAGGGGATTCTCTTTCTCATATTTTAAATGGAAAAAAAAAAGAATGCTTTTCATCTCCTGAATAGTTCATGTATTCATGTAAATGGATTTTAAACTGTATATTCACATGTGTGAAGAGGCCAGAATACGCTGAGGCCTCCTGGAAATTGTCAGCTCAGAAGCTTTCTGTCTGGTGCCCAAGGAAGCTCCAGACGAGAAGCTGAAAATGGCCAAGTCCTGGATCTGAGTCAAACAGCTCCCTCTTCAAACTGGCAGAGTTGGATAGGGGAGAAGAAGGTCCTCGAATTTTAAACCTGGTCTTAGAAATACACAAACCCAGGCCTTTTCAGAGAAAATGGACAAAGTGGGGATATTTTAAGTCATTCTTCAGGGTCTGCCTAATACTGAACCCTTGGGTGCTAACAGCTGGGTGCTAACATTATCTAGAAAGTGAGATGAGAGGCTAAAAGGAAAGTAGGGTCAGCTCTGGTGGGGAGGATGGTGGTAAAAAGCTGTGGCGGGCTGTGGCGGGCCGGGGGGGTGGGGGGCAGACAGGTAGACAGTATGACTCCCTAATCTCAGCACACGGAGGCCCTCTAAGGCCCAGAACTAGGTGAGGGCTCTAGAGAGGCCCCAGGATCTTCCAGGCTGGGTTTGGATCTCACTAATAAGCTGTTCATTCTACCCCAGGCAAGCTCAGATGGTGAAAGAATCTGCTTGCAATGCAGAAGACCCAGGTTTGATCCCTGGATCAGGAAGATCCTCCAGAGAAGGGAATGGCTACCTGCTCCAGTATTCTTGGGGCTTCCCTGGTGGCTTGGATGGTAAATGATCTGCCTGCAATGCAGGAGACTCAGGTTTGATCTCTGGGTTGGGAAGATCCCCTAGAGAAGGGGATGGTAATCCACTCCAGTATTCTTGCCTGGAGAATTCCATGGACAGAGGAGCCTAGCGGGCTACAGTCCATGGGGTTGCAAAGAGTCAGACACAACTCAGCGACCAACACAGGCAAGCTATTTAACCTCTCTGAGCTTCAGGTTTCTCAATTTAAAAATAAGATTAATCACACCGTGTGGATGTAAGGATTAACTGTGATCCCTCTTTACAAAGTACCTAGGTACAGAGCTAGCATAGAGGAGCTATATGTAGCGGGTTTGTGGGGAGAACAGCAGGAGCAAAGGCCTGGAGTCGGTTTTGTGTGGGAAGGCAGAGGACTTACAAAGAACTGAGAGAAGGCCAGGTTTGCTGGGGAGGAGGCAGCGGGGACAGGGTGACTCAGGGAGGCAGACAGGGATGAAGCACCTCACGGGCCATGTTAAGTGCTGTGATCTTTAGCAAAGGAAGCCACCAAAGAGTTTTAAGCAGAAGAGAAACCTGCTCTGTGTATATATTAACAAGGTTGCTGGGGCTTGATTTTGTAGAACAGAGAGAACTGGGTCCAGAGACTTTGTAAGAAAGACCAACCAAGGAGGAGGCCCAGCATCCAGGTGAGATGGTGGTGCTGTGATTACAGTGATGGACGGTGAGATGAGGCAGGTGTGGGTCTAAGATGGGTAAGAGGCAAATTCAACAAAACTTAACACAGTCAGAGTGTGGGGATCAAGGGTATGGCTCGTGTGACTGGATGAACAACGGTGCCAGAGACAGGAGGTCCTGGGAGGACTGGGTCTCTTCCACCTCAGAACACCACGTGCCATGGGGAATAAAAAGGGAAGAATATCCAGAATCACATTTTGTGGTCTGCAGACTGGAAATGGCCTGTGAATTACTACTGATGTGTGACAAGGTAAGCAGAAAGACGTTGTCCAGAAACTTCTATGGCAATGCTGCTGCACCATCCAGGTGTGTGCTCAGCGGTCCCATCTTACTGAGAGGTTTGGTGGTGAGGTTAGTTACCATGGCATTCACTTGGTAAGTCACGTATGGCACAGGGCATTCACTGCAAGACCACCTCTGGTCCTCGATGAATTAGAAAATTAAGTGACCTGTCCTTCACCACAACTAGCTTAAAGAGGAACAACATGGTAATCTATACCTGACAATGTACAATTTTTTTTTTTTTTTTTTTTTTTGCAATTAACATTTGCTGATTTTTAACACTAAAGCAAGTTGACCTTAAGAGAAGATGTGCTGGGAATGAAGGTAGGAAGAGCTTAAATTGCTTTCAATCACAGCCTCTTATTTGGATCTATGCTCTATGGTTGAGAAAAGCTGTATATTTCCAGGGAACTGTATGTTTCAGGCATAAACTATGGGAAAAGATGAAGTGAGTAGAAACAGATCTGATGTGTTCCCAGCAGCCAGTGTACCTATAGGATAAAGCAGGATGGGGCCAACAACATTGACATCAAGACAACCTGGACTCTATGGCATCTGGTTGAGATATATGTTAATAAATGGAAGGAGGAGAGGCTTGAGAAATGAGACACAAACATGTATTATAAAAAAGCTGGAAGAGGGCTGAGGGAGTGGGCTATCTGGATTGGTCATAACCAAATCCTATCACAGTGCAAATTCTGTCAAGAGAGGTGTGCTGGGACTTTGAGAAGCTGTGTCAGAGAGAAACCTGGCGGTCCACCTCCAGTATTAGGTCACTTCACTGCCTGCCCTCATGAACATCTATGCCTGAACACTAAAGCCCATCTCCCAGGGCTGACTCTAGGTCAAGTATCTCTGCAATAAACGTCAACATCTAGGTACGCTTGAAAATGATCACAGCCATGCAGCGACAGAAGGGAAACCTCAGGGGGACCTAGGATCCCATCCAACTGCTCAGTTTAGTTCAGGCTAGCAACAGATTCGGGATCCTTGCAGACAAATCTGGATATTTTACAAATTCTTTTGCTTCTACCCAGCATACAACAAACACCCTAATTGATGCAAAATACCTCTACAGGAAGCACACGCTGGGAATGGGGGTGGGGTGGTGTGGATTAATTGGACCCTGGAGTGAATGAGAAAAAAAAAATGCAGTTTTCAAAAAGCCAACCTCAAAAGAGCCTGGAAAAGAACAAAGCCCTTTCAAGTGCTCTCGGTGAGTATTTTTTTTCCATCCTCCTGTTGTTTGCTGCTCCAGGGAGAGGCGGGAGCAGCCGCAGTCCTCCTCAGTAGGTGCCTGTCACATTGTGTTATTACAATTCTATATTTCAATTAAAGCAATGTAGCCAATTTAAAAGTTCTACCGTGCACCACTCATGAAGCAGAGATCTAAGGATTCAACTCACATATTTTAATACCCCACTTTTTTCCCTTCTTCTCATTTTCATGTAAATCAGGTTGAACACTGTCTTTTTTCTTCTTCCTCTAATCTAACCCTCAAAATACAACGCCAATTAAACAGCCTGTGCAAAGACAGCCTCCACAACCCAGCTTGATTGTACCGTGCCACTTTGATTTTCCTTAAAGTTTTCTTTCTGTCCTTTTCCTTTTTTCTATTTTCCTATTCTAATTTGATAATTGACATGATTTCCTTCTAGGGCATACATGGAATTCAGAGCCCTATTCCTAATGCCCCTGTTTGATGGGTTTGGGAAGAAAAACATGAGTGTGGGGCTGGGAGCCAAGTCTGAATCCAGGCTCCGTTGCTTCCTATTTGGGATGACTTCAGGCAGATCACTTACCCTCGGTAGACTCAGCATCCTTATCTGTCGAACACAAAGACTAAAACCTGCCTTGCTGCCTCATCTGTCTTATGTGGTAGATGCTCAGTTCCTGTTAATTTCTTTCTCCTTCTCTTAGGCAACCATGATCACATCGGGTTAACCTTTTCTAAAACAGAAGTAAGATCTGAAATGACACATAAAGCCTCTGCTATTTTATTTGATGTTTTGAAATCCCTCTTTCTGTTCATTTATTTTCTCCCAGTATTATTTCTTTGCACCAAACCTTGGGGGGGAATTTTCAGTTCCTTTAATCTCAACAAGACACAGGCTCATTAAGACCATCTCCACACAGTGGGTGGGAGGAGCGAGTGTTCTGTTTGCCCAACTTAACTGCTTCATCACAAATTTAAGGTCATTTCCCACATTCCATGGGGTGTACGGCTCTTTTATAAACAACGAGCATAACCCATCTTTGATGTATGTGGGTCTGGATCAGTCCCAAAGAGATCCAGTTGGTAGGGTGGAGCTTCCTCTCTGTTTCTTGTCCAAGGAGAGCCATGAAGGATCAGAGATCATAAAAACGTGAATTTTCACTTAGACAGTATGAGACCTTCAAAGACAGAAAAGTGTTTGAGACATATAGAGTGGCTTCCTTTTGACCGAATGGTAGAAAGAAATGAGGTCCCTTTAAAGGCATAAAGTTGATAAAGGACTAAAGGAGTAGAACACACACATCTTTCACTTTCTGAGCAACTTCTTTGGTTAAACTTGGGGGAAACCAAGATGGCTAAGAACCTACTCTTTTCAAGACTCACAGCTTGACAGAGGGCAGACACAGATAAACAAGGCATTATAACAAAATAAACAAAAGCAGACACAAAGGAAGAGAAGGGGGAGTGGGAGAATGATCAGGACGATCAGGGTCTCAGGGAAGCAGGGTTGTATCAATACAGAGGGGGTCAGGGTGTCATGAGAATGGAGAGGATTTCAGGCATCATCTTGCCTGATATCCTTGATTTACAGATGATTTAATGAGAAGGTGAGTTAAAAAAATAAGGAAGATTCTGTTATACATACATATACATTTTTAAAAATATTCTTTTCATGATGGTTGATCATAGGATATTTAATTAATTGGAGGATAACTGCTTCACGGTGTTCTACAGTTTCTGTTGTACAACAATGTGAATCAGCTGTAAGTATATACATATATATCCCCTCCCCTTCTTCTTGAGCCTCACTGAATGTCTTTGCTGTACAATAGTAGTTAATAACACTGGGAATCAACTATACTTCAAAAAAATAAACAGGAAAAAAGGAAGGAAGAAAGCAGCTTTGCAGCGTGCAAATTCCAAGTATTCTGTGGTCACTTTCTTCATCACTGCAGTCACTGTCGCAATCTTCTGACTATACATGCTTCAGAAATGCCAGCTATATTCTGAGGAATTATTGTGTGCTGGGCATTGTGTTCAGTCCTCTACGTGCTCTGTCTCACTTATCCCTCCTTGCAGCAGCCTTGTGAGGGAGATATGATTATTTTTCCCATATTCCTAATGAGGAAAAGGAAAAAGGCCTTGCACACAGTAGGTGTTCCTCTGTATTTGCTGAATGATTATATGAATCCAAACCCCTTAAATGATTTCTAAAGACAATCTGCTGTGCTTCAAAAATCAATATCCCAGCTGTCATTTAAAGGCTCACAAGCTGTCAAATCATGGACGGATCAATGCATATTACTTCTGAGGGAGGAGGAAATTTCCAGGGAGACATTTCTCTTATCAGACGGGCCATGGGGACAGGGCAAGGCCTGAGATTATGAAAGTTACTCTGTGACACAGGAAGCATAATTCAACAAACGCTTTGCTTTGGTCAAACTTAGAGATGAGTTTGCATGTAAGCACTTTTACATTAATGAGCTGTAAGTAAGGTAGCCATATGTTTCCATTTGTTTATAGTATGTAGACAGAGCATCTGTTCTGTCCAAGGGTTCCTGCTCTGCTGAGAATGAAAAGATGAATGAGACCAGCCTCTGCCACCATTTCCAGAACAGTGTGGAGATTCCTTAAAAAGCTGAAAATAGAACAGCCATATGACTCAGCAATCCCATTGCTGGGCTTACACACTGAGGAAATCAGAATTGAGAGAGACACATGTACCCCAATGTTCATTGCAGCACTGTTTACAATAGCCAGGACATGGAAGCAACCTAGATGTCCATCGGCAGATGAATGCATAAGAAAGCTGTGGTACATATACACAATGGAATATTAGTCAGCTATTAAAAAGAACACATTTGAATCAGTTCTAATCAGGTGGATGAAACTGGAGCCTATTATACAGAGTGAAGTAAGTCAGAAAGAAAAACACCAATACAGTATATTAACACATATATATGCAATTTAGAAAGATGGTAATGATGACCCTATATGCGAGACAGCCAAAGAGACAAAGATATAAAGAACTGACTTTTGGTTTCTGTGGGAGAAGGCAAGGGTGGGATGATTTGAGAGAATAGCATTGTAACATGTACATTACCATATGTGAAACAGATCACCAGTTCAAGTTCAATGCATGAAACAGGGCATTCAAAGCTGGTGCACTGGGACAACCCAGAGGGATGGGATGGGGAGGGAGGTAGGAAGTGGGTTCAGGATGGGGGGCACATGTACACCAGTGGCTGATTCATGTCAATGTATGGCAAAAACCACCACAATATTGTAAAGTAATTAGCCTCCAATTAAAATAAATTAATTAATTTAAAAAAGAAAAAACTAGGCCATATGTTCAAGAGAAACAAGTGTTCTAATGGGACAAAATATTCTAAATTGGGGCTCATCTTGGAGAACTGGAGCTCTGTTACCCTCAGAGCTATCAATAACCTACTTCTATGTACAATGCTGTTCTGAGAGGGACTAAACATTGCTTTCAGATCTACCACCAATAGGTTTTGTAACGTTGGGCTTAACTCTTTAATCTCTGTTGGCCTTCATTGCCTCTTAACAGCTAAAGGTTCCTTCTAGTTCTGAAATCCTAGAATGTTTCAGTGTTTACATCTACAGAGAAAAGGAAGATTTCACTCATTTACTCAAAATATTTACTATGCACTACTTATGTTCTAACTCCATGAAAAGAAAATTATGACCAACCTAGACAGCATATTAAAGAGCAGAGACATCACTTTGTCAACAAAGGTCCGTCTAGTCAAGGCTATGGTTTTTCCAGTGGTCATGTATGGATGTGAGAGTTGGACTATAAAGAAAACTGAGTGTTGAAGAATTGATGCTTTTGAACTGTGGTGTTGGAAAAGACTCTTGAGAGTCCCTTGGACTGCAAGGAGACCCAACCATTCCATTCTAAAGGAGATCAGTCCTGGGTTTTCATTGGAAGGACTGATGCTGAAGCTGCAACTCCAATACTTTGGCCACCTCATGTGAAGAACTGAGTCATTTGAAAAGACCCTGATGCTGGCAAAGATTGAGAGCAGGAGGAGAAGGGGACAAGAGAGGATGAGATGGCTGGATGGCATCACCAACTCGATGGACATGGGTTTGGGTGGACTTTAGGAGTTGGTGATGGACAGGGAGGCCTGGCATGCTGTGGTTCATGGGGTAACAAAGAGTCGGACACGACTGAGTGACTGAACTGAACTGATGGTAGTTCTATTTTTAGTTTTTTAAGGAACCTTTATATTGTTCTCCATAGTGGCTGTATCAATTTACATTCCTACCAACAGTGTAAGAGGGTTCAATACATATGGTAGCCAGGCATGGAAGTATCCTAAATGTCCATCAACAGAGAAATAGATAAAGAAGATGTGATACATTTATACAATGGAATATTACTCAGCCATAAAGAGGAACAACATTATGCCATTTGCAGAGACATGGATGGAGCTAGAGACTGTCATATATAGCGAAATAAGTCAGAAAGGAAAAAACAAATATCATATATTAATGCATATATGTGGAATCTAGTTTCACAAACTCTGGGAGTTAGTGATGGACGGGGAGGCCTGGTGTACTGCAGTCCATGTGGTCTCAAAGAGTCAGACACAACTGAGCAACTGAACTGACCTGAACTGATATATAACACATGAGAGAATACGTTAGAATAAAAAAAAAAAAAGAGGAGTACAGATAAAGGGTTTAAGCAAAGGAGACTACTTACTGCTGGTGAAACCTGGGAAAGTTTCTGAGAAAGGAGCTGAAGGACAAGTGGGTTTTGGATGGGAAAGAAGGGGAGAGATGGAATTGTCAACAATAGGATGTAAGGTTGCCCAATCTGCACCTTCAGCCCCTCTCCAACTGGTGACATGGTCCTTGTTGCACCATCAAGGCTGGGATATATCAGTTTCCACTTGTGAGCACAAGTGCCTGCTGGTACCCATCTCCCCACAGCACTCTTCCCTCATCCCATGCTCTCATTCATTCATCGTGATCCAATTCAAGCTATAGCTTGTGTCCCCTACTCAGAGATATCTTCCCTCATTCCTCTTATCTAATTTTGCCAGCCACTTCCTATCATTTTATCCTGAATTTTAAAAAAAATCACAATACTTATTGCTACCTGAAATTATTTATTTACTTATGTGGTTACTGTCAGACTCCTCCAATAAAATAGAAGGCAAAAAGGATCATGGCTTCATCTGTCTTGTTCCCTGAGTGCTGAATCCTCCAGGCTTATTACAGGTGATCAATAAATAGTTGCTGCACAGATAAATGACTAAATAATCTCTGCCTCAAATTTAGGGTGGATTTGTTGGTAAGGTTCAGGAGTCAGAAAACTTAAATTCTGCTCCAGGCTCTGAAATATTCTATTAGTAGAATCTCAGTTTCAGTGTCTGTCAACTAAGGTAATATTCCTCCCATTAAGTACTTATGGATAAATTGAGTTTCCAACACCTAAAAGTCTATGATATCATTATGACACTCTTGCTGTCACACTTTCTTTTACTCTAGGGTCTAACAGGGAAAATCAAATTGTCTGCTTAATTTCAAGATCCTTTCCACCTATCTAGAAACTTGCTTCCAGTCTGGGAGGCTAAGAGTATAGAATAGCCTCAGGGACCTGTGTTCTGACAACCAAAGGTGGGTTTCAGAGTAGGGGCTGTGGTCATCCACTGTGAATCTCCAGGCCAGACCATCCTGAGTCAGTGGACATCAACACAGCTGCTTAGCAAGTTCTCATCACATCCATGAATGTCTTGTTTCAGCCCAGTGGGTGAATCAATGTGGGGGTGGTCCACTTCCTGGCCTCACAGACCCTCATGCTATCTTCTGTCCAAGAAATCCTGCTGGATTTCCAAGGAGCAAAGACAGAGGGTACTGCCAAGCCATGGTTGTATGCAAGCAGCCGTGCAATACATGTAAACCAATGAGAGTAGCTGTATTGCAATGAACTTTTATTTATGGACAATGAAATTTTAAATTTCATATACTTTTCACACATCATGAAATATTCTTCTTTCATTTTTTTCCAACCATGAACAAACATAAAAGGCGTTCTTAATTTGTGACTGTACAAACACAGGTGGTAGACTCCATTTAGGCTACAGGCTGACTCTGACTCCAGATCCAGGATGTAAATCCATTCAGGCTGGTGTTAGAGGCTGTTCTCTTCACTAGGACATGCCCTCAAATCCAAACTTCTGTCATTCCAATGCACATGCTCATTCTCATAAATGCCCCTATTCCTGAAGAGTATTTGACAAGGATGGCCATAGAATACAGAATGTACATACTCTCAGAGTGGAATTCAACTTGGGGCTGGAACACTTTCCTGCTGCTTTTGGTGATGCCTTAGAGTCACTGTAAGAAGCAGTTTCTATGGCAACTGACCTGGTCCCTATGCCTCGGTGATCCTTCTTTAAATTTTCTTCCCTGACCAAAATATGAATGCAGAGGTGGGGACCACATGCTATGTTTGCATCTATCCTCCCCAGCCATCTTGTATTTAGGACTTCAGATACATCAACTTCATATTAGAATTTATTAGTTAACAGACCACTCCAGATACACAAGAAGACAGAATGAATAAACACCGTTCATGAAGGTTCATCTTTTTTATTAGGCTCAGAGTTCTTAATGAATGAAAATGGAATGCAGATGGTGCTATTTTCTTCTTTGCTGTATCTTCAAGTTCAGTTACTGTAATTGAACAGATTAACTTAAAAGGGGCTGGCAAAGAAACCTCCTTGGACATGTATCGGAATCAACCGGAAAAGCTTTTGCCCAAGAAATTCCATTTATGTTTGGGGAAAAAAAAGCAAACCAGTACTGCAGGTCTGTAATCAGTTTTCAAATTACAGAAGATGTTGTCCATTGTTGCGAAATGGGGCTCTGACAAGAAGTCAATCAGCTGTATTTGCTGCATCGATTGACACTTCAGTAGCCGAGGGAGAAGGCCAGCCTTTGCACAAGGCCAGCTCTCCAGGGACTAGATAAGTTCCCATGCTCAGAAGCATCCACTGCACTCAGACACCTGGCTCTGTTTACTCTCCCAAAGCAAGCAGAAGATGCAGCAAGGTCCTCCACATTTCAAAAGAGGTAGAAAACCCTTCCGTGGGTTGTAAGACTGAAATCAGACTGAAGAGGGTCAAAGTAACAAGACCCAGCAGACATGACAGGGGCTTCTGCATTCAGAACACCTGGGTCTCAATATGTAACTTTTAAGCTGTGATGTTTTTCATCTGCAGGGGGAAGATAATAATTGTATCTACACAATGGAGTTATTAGGAGAGTTAAACATGGTATGTGCATGGACAGTCCTTAGTCTGCTAAGTTCCTAACAAAGGAACACGTGCAAAATGGATGGCCAAAACCATCCTCAGCACCCCTAGAGCTCGCATTAGCCTAGCCCCAGTCTCAGCCCACCCACATCCCACCGGCTCCGAGAAGATGCTATGCAGGAACTAACAGAGGTGATGACTGCATCTACTGCAGGATACACATGCCAACAGCCAATGCAGAAGAGTGGTTCAGGCAGTGAGTTTCGGAGCAGAGAGACCCAGTACCCAGTCCCAGTTCACCTTCTTCCCAGCCACGTATCCTCAGGCAGCTTGACACCACTAAGCCTCAGGCTGTTCATGTGTTAAGCCACACTTAGTTCTAAAAATGTTCAGGGGATTATAAAGTATTTAGCATGGGGTTGGCACAGTGTGAGGTGGGCAATTCCATCACAGGGCAGTGTGAAACCAACTCTTTAGAACAGTCCTGTCTGAATGAACTTTCTATAATGAAGGAAATATTATATATACATCCTTTCCAATATGGTAGTTTTTAGGGAAAAGAAAACCTCCTCCTATATGTTTTTCCTTTACTCTTACACTACAATCATGCTTACTATACTTCTGACAGCAAATGTATGTGGTTCTCCCCACATACAACAAGCAACACTGAGACAACAGCTGGATGAGCTACAATGTAACTCAACTCTGACAGGACCTGGCCATAGGGTTAGATAAACAGGTAAGGGCTGGTTTCCATAAAACTTTCCCCTCCTTCAGATGACATCCACAGGTCCATGTTATTACCTGAGCTTCTCACCAATGGGTTACAGGTCAGAAGTGCCCATGACTCCCTTCTCAGGTTTGATTAACTGGCTGGAGCAGCTCCCAGAACACAGGAAAACCATTTCCTTACTAGAATACTTGGTTTAGTTTAAAAGGGTAAGACAGTAACAGCCAGATGGAAGAGCTGCACAGGGTGAGGTCTGTGGAAGGAGCATAGAGCTCGGTGCCCTCCCCAAGGGACCTACTCTCCCAGGACTTCAGTGGGCACCAACCTGGAAGCTCTCCAACCCCACATTTCTGGTCAATTTGTGGAGGCTTCGTCACATAGGCATGATTGATCAGTACCTCAATCTTCAGCCCATTTCCTACTCTCAGGAGAAGGGGGTCACACTGAAAACTGCAAGCTTCTTATCCTGGCTTGATTTTCCTGGTGTGTCCAGCCCCCATGTAAGAACCATCCAGAAGTCCACCCAGAGTTGCTTCATTAGAAAAGATGTCACTCCAAAACCTAGGGAATTCTGAGGGATTTAGGAGCTCTGTGCAAAGAACTGGAGGTAGAGACCTATATATATATATATATATATATATATATATATATATTTCCTATAATTTGGGGCTTCCCAGGTGGCTCAGTGTTAAAAGAATTCACCTGCCAATACCAGAGATGCAGGAGATACAGGTTCGATCTCTGGGTCAGGAAGATCCCCTGGAGGAGGAAATGGGAAGCCACTCCAGTATTCTTGCCTGGGAAATCCCATGGACAGATGAGCATGGCAGGCTACAGTCTAAGGGGTCACAAGTGTTGCAAATAACTTGTGTGTTATAACTTGTGTGTGTGTAAATACACACACACAAACACACACACACACTCTCTCTCTCTCCCCCCACCCCTCCTATTATTTCACAGGTAGCCACCAGCTACATGTGGCTTTTGAGCACTTGAAGTGTGCCTGGGGTGATTGAGAAACTGTGTTCTCAAATTTTATCAAAATCTAACTACTTTAAACCCACGCAGCTAGAGGCTACTACACTGGACAACACCAGTTCTAGAAGGATGAGCTAAAGTCTCTTGGGTCTTTAGAAAGCAAAAGCAGGGTTTTCAAATGGGCAGACAAGGCAAGGCCATACGGGCTAGGGTTTTTTCCTGAGCTGGCCTCCTAAAGAACAGATTCTGACCTGTAGAAGGCTGGTCCTCACTTTGAGTGGCAGGAAAGGGGCCATTTCTTAAAAGAAAAGGATGTGAAGCTGAGCTGGGTTGGAGCCTCTCTTGGAAGGGTCTGACTACCAACCTGATGTGAGTGCTCAGTTGCTCAGTTGTGTCCGACTCTTTCACGACCCCATGGACTGTAGTCTCCAGGCTTCTCTGTCCATGCAATTCTCTAGGCAAGAATACTGGTGTGGGTTGCCATTTCCTGCTCCAGGGGATCTTCCCACCCCAGGGGTTGAGCCCTCGTCTCTTACGTCTGCTGCACTGGCAGGTGGATTTTTTTGACTACTGTGCCACCTAGGAAGCCCTACCAAGCTAGTGAGGGATCCTCACTAGGCCATGTGGAACACTGTTCTGCAGAGAGCAGATGAGATGAAACAGTAGTTCCTGCCTCTACTGCGAGCTGTTACGTGGGGATGCTAGCCCACCTCTCCTCACCCATCCAGGAGCTAATGCATCACACATACATGTCAACAACATGTGTAAATCCTCTTTCCACACCTTAGTGTTTAGGGACATGGTTCTCATCTCAGAGTGCTTTTGCCTTTGTACACAGATTAGCTCAGAAGGCAGGCGGAGGTCTTCACAGGGTCCCTCAGCCATACTGCCTGCATCAGCCACACTTCCTTAGAAGCTGTTCCAACAATTGTCCTCATTTTACAAGTGGCCAAACAGATCCCAGCAGGAGCAAAGAGGACAACTCAGGCACTCATCTGCTCATACAAGGATAAAGGGAGCACAAGGATAAAAATGGTTCTTGGAGTTGCTTTCCTCTTTCACTGACTCAGCTGATGGTTACAAGACAGGAGAAAGAAAGAAGATTATAGCCCAACGGCTTTAATACTAGACTTACCTTGAACTACTAAGATACTTGATGTCTTTGAAATATACACAGGAAGAACAAGTAATTAGGTGGCTTTTTACAGCTCTCTATAACTGCTATGAATTAACAGGAGCACCATGGAGAGAATTTGTTTTACGTCCTGGCATATATCTTTGGCTACAAAGCAGAACTAGCATTTATCCTGAATAGAGATCTCAGTGACTTCATCCCACCCCTGTACATTGTCCAGCAGACAGCAAAATGAGACAGTCACAGCTCTTCCAATTCACACCTATGTGGAAAAGCCCAATGATTCCTGGCTTTGATTCCGTTTCATCTCTAGTGAAGGTTATGAAATAGATGAGAAGAGTCATTTGGCTGAGAAAGCTGGAAATTGTCTTGCAGTAAAAAGTAAGGGGTTCTCAATGGGACAATTAACTGCATTTACAGAGATGCCCTTTGGATTTCCAATGACAGAGCCACTCCGCAGCCTGGCCATCCCTATAATAAACCTGATAACGTTTGTAGAACTCTAGAGTTCAAGTCTGAAACAAACACTTTCATTTACATCATACTGGAGCCTGACAACCACTCTGGGAAAGACGTGTGGGGTATATAGATTATTTTGACCATTTCACAGAAAAAGAAAATGAGGCTCAATGGAGGTTAAATGTCCAAGATCACACAGCCGGTCAGTTGGAGAGCTGCTCTTTGACCTTCTATCTCAGTCCTTAAATGCCACCCTCTTTCCACTTTTGCAGCAATTAACATTTTGCATGGTATTTTTCAGTTTTCAAGTCATTTCTGACGCACATAGTATAGTTCAAATCCTCGGGGCAGTGCAATATAGATCATTACCTACAATGGAAGAAACTGAGTTTCCAGAGTATTTGTATCACCTTCCAAGACAATGCAGCTCACAAGTATAACTAGGATGGACCCTATATGTTCCCTTCTGATTCTGTATTGGTACCAAGCATTCCTTCTGTTCCTAAGCTATTTTATCTGCACTCTCACATTGAAAATCTCCCTAGAATGTTGTAGTCTATTTCCTTTCCAGCCCTGGTTATAAATGTCTCATGAAAAGGGTGGGATTTTCAACACAATGTAGGGAAAGGGGTGTGAAGAGTCAGTCCTCACGTGTCCTCAGCCTGTACTCTGTGACCCGCAGCTCTGCTGGTTGGTACATCTGCAGAAAGAGTTGACGATATAGCCTGGCACATCTGGGGAAGCTGTAGCCCAGTGACCTTCAAGGACACACAGCCTGTCAGAGGAAGAGCTGGCATTTATTATGTCTTTTGATACTGGACATTTAGATAAAAGTATATGAGGTGGCCCAATCCTGTAACTGACCCCTTCTCTAGTACGTTTTCTAGCTCATAAAACCAGTATAATTACAAACAGTTGGAGAAGAAAAACATAATGGTTTGTCATCATTCAAACAGACTTTCTAGTTAAGAGTAGAGAGCTGCCATGACAACTGTCAACGGATTTTCATGGTGGGATGGTAAGGAAGTGTAGACAGATCATGCTGGAAAGAGTGAAAATAAAATAGATATCCAACAAGAATTTGCTGTATGGCTCAGTTCAGTTCAGTTGCTCAGTCGTGTCTGACTCTTTGCGACTCCATGAACCACACCATGCCAGGCCTCCCTGTCCATCACAAACTCCCGGAGTCCACCCAAACCCATGTCCATCAAGTCGGTGATGTCATCCAACCATCTCATGCTCTGTTGTCCCCTTCTCCTCCTGCCCTCAATCTTTGCCAGCATCAGGGTCTTTTCCAATGAGTCAGCTCTTCACATCAGGTGGCCAAAGTATTGGAGTTTCAGTTTCAGCATCAGTCCTACAAATGAACACCCAGGACTGATCTCCTTTAGGATGGACTGGTTGGATCTCCTTCAAGCACAAGGGACTCTCAAGAGTCTTCTCCAACACCACAGTTCAAAAGCATCAACTTTTCGGCGCTCAGCTTTCTTTATAGTCCGACTCTCACATCCATACATGACCACTGGAAAAACCATAGCCTTGACCAGACAGATCTTTGTTGGTAAAGTAATGTCTCTGCTTTTTAATATGCTATCTAGGCTGGTCAAAACTTTCATTCCAAGGAGTAAGCGTCTTTAAATTTCATGGCTGCAATCACCATCTGCAGTGATTTTGGAGCCCAGAAAAATAAAGTCAGCAACTGTTTCCCCATCTATTTGCCATGAAGTGATGGAACTGGATGCCATGATCTTAGTTTTCTGAATGTTGAGCTTTAAGCCAACTTTTTCACTCTCCTCTTTCACTTTCATCAAGAGGCTCTTTAGTTCTTCTTCATTTTTGCC
Organism: Odocoileus virginianus; assembly: GCF_023699985.2. NCBI lineage: Eukaryota > Metazoa > Chordata > Mammalia > Artiodactyla > Cervidae > Odocoileus > Odocoileus virginianus. The sequence goes on along the minus strand of NC_069678.1, from coordinate 70,016,515 downwards.
ATAGGGTGGTATCATTTGCATATCTGAGGTTACTGATATTTCTCCCGGCAATCTTGATTCTAGCTTGTGCTTCCTCCAGCCCAATGTTTCTCATGATGTACTCTGCATAGAAGTTAAATAAGCAGGGTGACAGTATACAGCCTTGATGTACTCCTTCTCCTGTTTAGAACCAGTCTGTTGGTCCATGTCCAGTTCTAACTATTGCTTCCTGACCTGCATACAGGTTTCTCAAGAGGCAGGCCAGGTGGTCTGGTATTCCCATCTCTTTCAGAATTTTCCATAGTTTATTGTGATCCACACAGTCAAAGGCTTTGGCATAGTCAATAAGGCAGAAATAGATGTTTTTCTGGAACTCTCTTACTTTTTTGATGATCCAGCAGATGTTGGCAATTTGATCTGTGGTTCCCCTGCCTTTTCTAAAACCAGCATAAACATCTGGAAGTTCACGGTTCATGTATTGCTGAAGCCTGGCTTGGAGAATTTTAAGCATTACTTTACTACCATGTGAGATGAGTGCAATTTTGCGGTAGTTTGAGCATTCTTTGGCATTGCCTTCCTTAGGGATTGTAATGAAAACTGACCTTTTCCAGTCCTGTGGCCGCTGCTGAGTTTTCCAAATTTGTTGGCATGTTGAGTGCAGCACTTTCACAGCATCATCTTTTCAGGATTTGAAATAGCTCAACTGGAATTCTATCACCTCCACTAGCTTTGTTCATAGTGATGCTTCCTAAGGCCCACTTGACTTCACACTCCAGGATGTCTGGCTCTAGGTAAGGGATCACATCATCATGATTTCTGGGTCATGAAGATCTTTCTTGAACAGTTCTTCCATGTATTCTTGCCACCTCTTAATATCTTCTGTTTCTTTTAGGTCCCTACCATTTCTGTCCTTTATTGAGCCTTTATTGTCCTTTATTGTCCTTTATCTTTGCATGAAATGTTCCCTTGCTATCTCTAATTTTCTTGAAGAGATCTCTGGTCTTTCCCATTCTATTTTTTCCTCTATTTCTTTGCATTGATTGCTGAGGAAGGTTTTCTTATCTCTCCTGGCTATTCTTTGGAATTCTGCATTCACATGGGTATATCTTTCCTTTTCTCCTTTGCTTTTCGCTTATCTTCTTTTCATGGCTACTTGTAAGGCCTCTTCAGAGAGCCATTTTGCTTTTTTGCATTTCTTTTTCTTGGGGATGGTCTTGATTCCTGTCTCCTGTACAATGTCACGAACCTCTGTCCATAGTTCATCAGGCACTCTGTCTATCAGATCTAGTCCCTTAAATCTATTTCTTACTTCCACTGTATAGTCATAAGCAATTTGATTTAGGTCATACCTGAATGGTCTAGTGGTTTTCTCCACTTTCTTCATTATCAGTCTGTATTTGGCAATAAGGTTCATGATCCAAGCCACAGTCAGCTCCCGGTCTTGTTTTTGCTGACTGTATACTCAGGAATTCTGAGTATACTGTATGGCTCAGGAAACTCAAACAGGGGCTCTGTATCAACCTAGAGGAGTGGGATGGGGAGGGAGGGAGGGAGGTTCAAAAGGAAGGGCATATATGGATACCTATGGTTGATTCATGTTGAGGTTTGACAGAAAACAACAAAATTCTGTAAAGCAGTTATCCTTCAGAAAATAAACAAAAAAGAGCGAAAGTCTAAATGTGTGCTCAATCGCATCTGACTCTTTGGGACCCTATGATTGTAGCCTGCTAGACTTGTCTGTCCATGGCATTTTCCAAGCAAGAAGACTGGAGTGGGTTGCCATTTCCTACTCCAGGGGATCTTGAACTCACATTTCTTAAATCTCCCACATTGGCAGGTGGATTCTTTACCAATGCACCACCTGAGAGGCCACATTAATTTACATATGGACAAGATACAGGCTGTAGTAAGGTACTAGCACGTATCAGATCAGCTCAGTCACTCAGTCTTGTCTGACTTTTTGCAACCCCATGGACAGCAGCATGGCAGGCACCTCATGGACTATAGCACGCCAGAAGGTATCAGTTGAAAACAAAAGATTCTACCAAGGAATCTTGCTCCATCACCTTCCTCAGCTTTGACAGGCTGTGAGACCAACATGGACGAAAGGAAGACAAAGCTACTACATCCCAGGCTCAAAAGTCAGAACAAAGACCAAAGCATGATGTTAACACAGAAAACATGTAGCATACTGGCAGCAAGTGTGGCATGAATGTAGACTTTGGAATGAAAAAGACCCAAGTTCATATTTTCCAAGTAGGCAAGTTTCAGAACCTCTCTATGACTTTCTCATCTTTAAAGTGAAAAAGATACTGCCAGCTCCTACTTTTTGAGCACTTACTGTTTCAGACACAATACGTTCATTGACCTCATTGAATCCTTTCAACAACCCTGTGACATTTGTGAGGGTTGTTGTAATCATTTTCCAGTTCCAAATGAATAATCTGGGTTACGGACAAATTAAATAGCATGCTCCAGATAACACAACTGGTAATACTTCCCATATAGGGCTGTCTTGAGGATAAAATGCTAATATATGTAGGTAGCAGACATGAGGAGGAAGCCCAATAATTGATAGTGCCAGATAGTATTATTATTCATATTATTATAAAGGCCTGCTACCATTCACTACCAGGATAAAGTACTGAGCCTCTCACATCTTTGGATGTTTAAACAGGCTGGAAGGCTGCTGGTAGACCGTTTATCTTAACTGCATCTTCATCTTTTCCAGCCATTTGATTTTCTTAAACTATTTACACAGGAGCAGCCTCCTCCTAGACTTCTCCCAGCATCAACATGTGCTTAATCCAAACAATGCAAGATTTATAGCATTCCTTTATTTGAGTTGATTCCAATGTGTCAGCAGATATGAATTGCAACATAAAATAATTACACTTGAAAGTGAAATGCAGGCCTAAGGATTCTGGTTGGCTTTTTTTTTTTTAAATGCCAGCAATTTCTGAAAGACTGGATTTATTTAGTGCCTTCCCCCCTCCCTCCTCTTCAGCACTTAGAGATCTCAGCATTAGGAATGCCATTCTAGTTACCTTTATTACAGGCTACTTTATCAATTACCCTGACAGTTACTCATACTATACGTGAATGTACTTTATAGTTGTCACATGTGCTCCACAGACAAGGTAATAAAATATATAATACGTCTTTCTTATCAGTAAATCCTAATGGGTGATGCAAGCCCCAGACTCCTGAATGGGAGCCTCTTAGAAATGTGACAGAACCGAAGTGGCTTGAATTTTTTTTTTTTTTGGCTTGAATTTATATACAAACAAATTAATGGAGTCTTTAATGCAGCACAAGAAGGGGCTTCCCACAAGGAAGATTAGCAATTAGGGCAGGAGGAGGCCTATTAAATCATCTTGTCCATTCCCAAACATGTAGGCTGTTCCCTATAGCAAAACCCCCTTCCAGGTTAAATTACCTAAGAGACTGGGATTCCGTTACAGCCCTTGGGAAACAGCTGATTGCCCAATCAATCTCCCCATTCCAATTCTTTTGGTTAAATGGCAAGAGATTGGAAAAAGAACAAAAAGCAAATGAAAAGTGACTATATCACAGGGAAAGTCTTACATCAGCCTCTTTATCCCCCCTTCCTTTTCCACCCTCTTTTTAGTCTTCTGAAATCATTTTTAATTTAAGATATGGCATTTTACATTCATTTATCTGCATCCACCTCCTCTGGTTCTATTGAGCTGTATGTGGAAAGTGACGGCCCATAAAGGCTGGCATGATGAAAAGAGTATTTCTGGATTGGAGTTGACAGCAACTGAGTTTCAATCCTGACTCAGACACTGACTACCTGTGTGATTTAGTCTGGGCACTTTTCCTTTCATAGTTTGAGTTTCCTTTATAAAATTAGGATGTATTAGCTTGATATTGTCATAATAGATAACTTCTACAGTTATTCTGTTACTCAACTGTTTTTTTTTTTTCTTAATTGAGTACCTACTATCTATAAGATGTGTGCTAGCACTGAGGATACACTGATGAAAATTCATGGTTCCTGCTTCCAAGGGCACATAGGTGTTGGGAAATATGCTGTTATGACATACTCAATTAAAACACATTTTAAACAACTATGATAAAACATACATAACAGAGAAACTACCATTCTAATCATTTTAAGTATACAGTTCAGTGGCATTGAGCATATTTACACTGTTGTGCCAACATCACTGCCAGCAATTTCCACCACCTTTTTTATCATCCCCAACTGAAACACTGTACCTGTCAAACAGGTACCCCCATTTTCCCCCAACTCCAACCCCTGGAAAACATCCGTCTACTCTCTGTCTATGAACTTGACCACCCTAGGAACCTAACGTAAGTGGAATCCTATAATATTTGCTTTTTTGTGTGTGACTGACTTATTTCACTTAACACAATGTCTTCAAGATTCACTCATGTTATTGCATGTGTCAGAATTCCCTTGGTAGGGCTGAATACTATCCTACTGTCTGAATATACCACATGTAGGTTATCCATTCACCCACTGATGGACACTTGGGTTGCTTCTACCTTTGGTACAATATAGTTTAATAATTACTGTAATCGAAGTGGCTGGTATATGAAACTATAGACAACCATACCTAGATTGGTAGGTTAGGGAAGAATTTCTAAACAAATGGTACCCAAGCTGAGAAGACTTGAAGAGCAACTGGAGTCAGCCAGATAAAGAAAGGAGCACAGAAAGGGTGGTGGAGGGAAGGCAGGGGGAAAAAGGTCCAGGCAGAAAAATAAAATCAAACCACACCAATCCACGTGCAAAGGTCGAGAAAGACAGGCACATTTAGAACTGACAGTGGTTCTCTTTGATCATGGGGGTCAGCTGGGGATGATGCTGAGAGGATTTTTGAAATGATCTCAGATGATCATTTTGGTGATTCTGTTCTCTACACAGTATCTGTATTAGACGTCTACTTTACCAACATTCCCCGTACAGATCAATTAAGTATCATCTGCTGGTTTAATTAGAACAACTCTGTTTGCTTTCCTTTTCAGGTCATTAATACAGAAGCACACACGTATGAACCTGAAGTGAGGCGGTCACCCCATGATCCTGCTTATCACACAGTCATATAATTGACTGTTTACTCAGCTGCTGGATCATGAGTCCTGGGGAGAAAGGGGGTTTTTCCGATACATCTTCATATCTCTGTGACTGGGACATAGGGCACACTAGGTAAATGTTTGATAGAAGAATTTAATTTTTACAGATGAGAGTATCAGAGAAAGAAAAATAAATGACTTCACCAAGGTGCTGATGGGAGCTCTGGTTTTTTAAGGGTGGAATTTTGCTCTCTATAAAATAATTAACCCTAACTCTCCCAATGATATTCATATACCGGTCTCACAAAGAGAAATATAAACAAAGGCAGATTTGTGCAGAAAGTACTCTGAGGCTAGAGAAATAGCCTCAAGAGGTGTAAGGTACATTCAGTTCTCTTGAAGACCTTATCTAGGTGGCTGGAATATAGGCACTGGGGGCAGAACACCAACATGATGAGTGCCCTGAGGATACCAGAGCTGTCCTGAAAGAGGCTACAGTCAAATCTCATTTTAGATCCTACTAATTCTGAATGTAGGCACTTAGGCACCATCTCTTGCTCAATAAAACTGTTCTGTATAAATTATACAAAGTTCTTAGAAAGAATGTCAAAGGAGGAATTTATTCATTCCTAAACATTTGGTAAGTGCCAGCTTCGTTCTTCTGACTAAAATAATGTATGAATACATCAACAAGGAGCATTTATTTGGAGAGAACTTCTGAACGTACTCTGTCCCCTGGAATTACTGCAAGAAGGCCAAAGTCATCCCCCATCTCCATCTTATAATTGTGAAAACAGGCTCTGAGTGATAAAAGGACTTGGCCAAGATTGTACAGCTTTATGTGTAGGAATGAATATACAAAAAAATGTTATTCTGCCTGAAAGTTGAAGATCATAAATCTTAAATTATAATAGTAAAGATTGTCAAGTTTTCTCTTCTTGGTGACATTTATTTAGACATGGAGAATCAATAATAATGCCCTAAATATTGCTCAGAGAAAGTATATGACCAAGGGCAAAATAGATAGTGGATAGTTAACACCTTGAGAACCGATAAGCCAAGCCATATGAGAAACTCATTTTCAGCCAATTCTCAATGCCCTTTGACATCATTCAGGTCTGCAGGTAAAACTAATGGACCATTAGTCTCAGCCAAAGACAGACTCTGTCATTATTATGCTGCTGCCTTATAATGACTATTATGAACAGATAAGGAAATTAAGATAGAGGCATTAAAACTAAAGTTTTATATCATAAAGTTTAAAAATTTATACTTTAAAATAAATGGTAATATTCCACGCTGACAAATATACAGTGAAAGAGACAGTATTTGTACCTCTGGTGGTACTACTTTCTAGAACATAATATCAAGCTCCCTGGAAAAAAAAAAAGACCAAAGCATTAAAAGTGTACATACTTGCAGACCCAGGAATTCTGGAAATTAACTAAAAGAAGTACATATAGATGTGTATAAAAATATGTGCCCACAGATACAGACACTAACAATATGGTACTTTAGAAACATTTAATAAAATGAAATATTTCACTTTAATTTTTATTTAAATTTTATTTTAATTTAAATTTGATTTAATTATATGTAAATTGTAAAAATAAATTTTAAAATATTTTAAAATATTTAATAAAAGAAAAAATGTGGATAAGTAATAAAGCAGATCACAAAGCAGTATTATAGTATAATTTCAATTTTTAAAAAAATATATACTCACATAAAGAAGACTACTGGTATATATACCAAAATAATGACTGGGTTTCTGTTTCAGTGGTAAGATTTCAGGTGACTTGTATTTTCTTCCTTATGGCTTTTCTATATTTTATACATTTCCTACAATAAATATATGCTATTTTTATATTATAAATAGAAAAGGCATAAAATATAAATAATGATTATTCTCTGTCCATTATCACTGTGTGACACTGGGCTGGCAATTAGACTCTCTGGGTTCCAGGTTTATCACCAATAAAACTGCATGTGTAATACACATTGTTGTTGTTCAGTCACTAAGTCGTGTCTGGCTCTCTGTGACCCCGTGGACTGTAGCCTTTCGGGTTCCTCTGTCCACATATTGTAAGATTAATGCAAAGATCAGCTATAAGAAAAAAGTGAAAATACTTCCCAAACTACAAAGAGATTCTCAAACCTAAGAGATACTGTTTTTGGGGGTTTTTTTGTTTTTAATCATTGTATCTGACGAAGAAATTTTTGTTAAGCGCTAGGGAGGTTGTATCACAGGCCAGAGATAGGCAGAAAAAAATACAGGCACAGACTCCGACAGCACAGAAATACACATGAAAAAATGTCCACATCCATTTACGTGGGTGAATAGATGACCCTGCATGGAGTCATGAGATGATGTATCTCTGTATCTGAGCCTCAGACACTCTCCTTGGACACATTTTATATTGAAGATGAAGCATCTTTTCCTTAAAAGTGAGGTTACGACTGTCTTGAGTTTAGACACTGGCCAATACAATCTTTATTTTCAAAATTTTAAACATGTAATTTCAAAACAGTCTACACACCTCTTAGATATCATGAAAAATTCAAACCTCCGTCTCTGGAGGGGTAGGCATTTTGTATTTAGATATTGAGGCCATGCTTCTCATGTAATTTCTTGCACCTTTGAAATCTGATTTTCTAAATCACTTAAGAAGTCAAATCCATCGTGCCAGGCAAATCCCTGAGCTATGTGAGTGAGGCAGCTTGAAGGAAGGGAGTACCGGGGTGATCCCAAAAGAAATACTGACTGAGGCCACAGTATAGGAGCTGAGATGGCTGCATGCTGCCTCCAATGTGGGCTCATCAGACAGATGGAAACCCAGGGCTCGAGTCAGAACTGAGAGATCACTGGTCTTTGTCCTCAGTGCCTATTCTACTAAGTCACTTCAGTCATGCCTGACTCTGTGCGACCCCAGAGACGGCAGCCCACCAGACTCCGCCGCCCCTGGGATTCTCCAGGTAAGAACACTGGAGTGGGTTGCCATTTCCTTCTCCAATGCAGGAAAGTGAAAAGTGAAAGTGAAGTCGCTCAGTCGTGTCTGACTCTCAGCGACCCCACGGACTGCAGCCCACCAGGCTCCTCCGTCCCTGGGATTCTCCAGGCAAGAGGACTGGAGTGGGTTGCCATTTCCTTCTCCAATGCAGAAAAGTGAAAAGTGAAAGTGAAGTCGCTCAGTCGTGTCTGACTCTCAGCGACCCCACGGACTGCAGCCCACCAGGCTCCTCCGTCCATGGGATTCTCCAGGCAAGAGTACTGGAGTGGGGCGCCAGTGCTTCAGTGCCTGGAGTACCTCTATTCTCTGCCACCCGCCATGATCCCGACTCCCATCTACAATGGGGTTGTTGATACCTATGGTTATAGTGTGATCTAAAGGAATGAAGTGGACCTCCCTGACGGTAAAGCATCTGCCTACAAGGTGGGAGAGCTGGGTTCAATCCCTGGGTCGGGAAGATCCCCTGGAGAAGGAAGTGGCAACCCACTCTAGTATTCTTGCCTGGAAAATCCCATGGACAGAGGAGCCTGGTAGGCTACAGTCCATGGGGTCGAAGAGTCGGACATGACTGAGTAACTCCACTCACTAAAAGGAATGAAGGAGACCATGCATGTAACTCATTCAACACAATAGATGTAACACTCCTAGGTCACCCCTCACCACCTCACCATCTCTCCCAGGCTAACCTCCTCTCTGTCATCCTTTGCATCAAAGCATATCTGCACACGTTTCAGGCTGCAGGGAGCCCAGGTATCAAAATTCTGAGGCGCAGATCCCAGGACCCTGAAGGGACTCCCATCCCTGGGGGAAGCTCCTCCTGCTGGCAGGGTACAGGATGAGTGGGAGAAGGCAAGGGTTTTTTTTTTCTCCAGGAACTTACATTGTAATATTTCGTTTAGAGTTGGGGCTTCCCAGGTGGCGCTAGTGGTAAAGAATCTGCTCGCCAACACAGGAGATGAAGGAGACGTGGGTTTGATCCCTGGGTCAGAAAGGTTCCCTGGAGGATGAAATGGCAACCCACTCCAGTATTCTTGTCTGGAGAATCCCATGGACAGAGGAAGGAGCCTGGTGGACCACAGCCAAAGGGACTGCAGAGTCGGACATGACTGCTGGTCTGAGAACACACAGCATAGTGTTCAACAGACAGTAGATGGTCAAAATGTAAAAGTCTTTCCTTCTCCTAAATTAGATACTACCTTTCCATTATTTGCATAATAGGCTATATTTATTTAACAGCTGGCTATACTTTCTATGTTAAATACATAGTAGGTATTAGTAATGTCTTTGGAAAACAAAATGGCAATAGGGGAAAAGTGACTATATCTACATGCATATGAGAGCAGAGAAAAGGGATGAAGAAGACAAAGGTAAATTAGATAGATGGGGAAAAGGAAAATGAGGGAAAATAAGTTACATATACATAAAGGTCATTAATAACAGTGGAAGTTGAGACTGAATACATTATATGCAAACTTTAAGGCATTTTATAGAACCTTCTATTCAGCTGGAAGTTAAAGGAACTCTAGGAAGAGCAGATATGACTTCCCATGGCAGATGAAACAGAGCTGCTATTTATTGTTCTCAGGGAGATAATCGTTCTTAAAATTCAGATGCCACCCACAATGCTCAAATGTTTCAGGGGGACACAGATAGACAAGAAGGTGGATCAGAGGGCTGCCTGACTTCTACAATGAAGGAATTCAGCTCCTCTCCTGGGAGCTTACTATGTGCCAGATGGTGGTAGGTATAAGAGTGACCGAATGGTAGATACAAGAGTGACTGAATAGTGGACCCAACCTTCCAGTTACTCACAGTGTAGTATTTTTGTTTCTTTGTTTAAAATTCTTTCTACTTTCCATGCTTGGAAGTTATCAGGGAGTGCAACTGCTTTAACAGCTTAGCAGTTACTTCTCATCTATAGAAAAGCAGGAAAAGGTATAGGAAAGAAGTAGTGACCAACAGCATAAGACATAAAATGAGAGGGCATTAGATTCATCTCATTGATGATGCTAGATTTTTTTTTAAATATGTATTTTTTAATTTTAGCCTCAACATATAAATATTTATACTCAAATAAGTAGTCTGTAACTATAGCACAAAAACAGCAAACAATGAAAAAGTTAGCCAGGATATCACTGAAGTGTTTTATTCCAGGTAATACCTAACCATCCACATGAGATACAACCACACATTAGCTTCCCTGTTGTGGTCAGCAAACGAGTGTGGTACAAAATAGTGTGGTGGACAGGGCAGTCCTCATTAGCCGAGATATCCTGGAAGCTCATTACATGTCTCTGAAACGCAACGCCATCCTGTATACACCAGAGATAATGCCTCATTTGGTAAGACTGCTATAAAGTGTGGTTAGTTTATGCCTTCATACTCTAGAGGAGAATATGGAGCCACTAAGAGGTTCAGTGATTCATAAAAGTATGAGATGTGCATAAAGCACTTACAATAAGATCTGGGACATTAGTAAGGGCTATCATTATCATCACTATTGTTGTCACTGTTGTATTTATCATTACAACTCAAGTGACAATACAAATTCAGGCCCTCTGAAAACAAGCCCAGACATGGGTCATCCAGACCCCAGGTTCCACCATGCACATCTCCCCAGACAGAGTCTCTCCTCTGAGAGGTGGATTTTACCAGCTCTCACTTTGACTTGGGACTTGCCTGGTGGCTCAGACGGTAAAGAATCTGCCTGTAATGCAGGAGGTTGGGGTTCGATCCCTAGGTCGAGAAGATCCCCTGGAGAAGGAAATGGCAACCCATCCAATATTCTTGCCTGGGAAATCCCATGGACAGAAGAGCCTGGTGGGTTATAGTCAGGGGTCACAAAGAGTCGGACACGACTGAGCGACTACCACTTTCACTTTTACCTTGACCTGGGGTCTCACTTTCTGTGACATGCATTTTTCTACTGTTCCCAGAATTATTAATGCTGCTCCACCTCTGGCTGCCACCGAGAAGTACTTGAGACAAGCAGAGAGAACCATCTGATCAGGGCTAATCACAGCATCACCATTTCAATACAAACAGCTCCTGAAAGGAGTGTCTTCATTAAATTAGAAGTATCTATTAAATAAATGAGAAACAGTCTTGGAAAATGAGTTCTAAATTAAAATTTAAAATAAGCATGTAAGATAGAAAAACAATAAATAGCAGACCTCATATAAAGCAATCAGCCATCTACAAAAAGGCAGAGACAGTCAAATGGACAGCTCTGATTTATCAAGTATAACGGCCTCTGGAATTTGGATGAGAATTTTCAGAAGTATCTTTTTCCATTACTCAGCTGACCCTCAAAACTAAAGGAAGCTCCCAGAGCACATTCATACCTGTGATTTACAAGGCATGTATGTCATAGGCCTTTTTGCAAGGACAAAGGAGGTACAGTGGGGAAATGCCATAATCTCCCTGTACTTCAATCATTTTTCATAGCACTCATTACTTTCTAACAAAGCATATTATTTATGTGCATCTATTGTTTCTTGTATGTCTCCCTGCATTAAAATGTAAACACAAGAGAACCTCCTTTTATTCATCAATGTATGCACACCCCTGAGAATACTACTTCGCACATAGTACATACTCAATGAACATTTGCTGAATCCATAAATGGATAAAAATTCAAGGGTAATCAGTCACCTCCTCTGTAAAATGGGAATGATAACAAGTAACTAACCCTTGGACTGTAAGAATTACACGAGAAAAATATATATGAAGCAGTTGCACAGGGTCTGGCAATTATTGCTTCACAAAGGGTAGAACTAACACGATTCCTAGAGCTGAATATTTATCTTCAGTGTCATCCCCAAAGTAAGCCACCAAAGAAAGAGCAAGGGCCCAGAGATGAGAAACCAGAGATCTCCAGCTGGTGCTCACCCCGAGCTCCTGCAAGGCTTGTCGTGGGGTGAGAACGAGGAAATTAGAAGACTCCACAGTAACCATCAAGCGCAGAGCCAGCAGCTTATGGCTCGTGGGCCAGCTACTCATTTTCACAAAGCAAGTTTTATGGGAACTCGCCAAGCTCATTTGTCTACATACCATCTGTGGGGGCCTTCAAATGACAGCGGCCAAAGAAAATGGTTAGGAGGCCATAAGGCTGTGAAGTTTACTACCTGGTCCTTAAAGAAGAAGTCTGAGGAATGACCGCGGTCTTCAGATGAGGAAAGTACCAAAGAGTGGGCAGAGGAGCATAGGTCATACCGCACATCTAGGTACCTGCCACTTTGAGACCAGCACCTCACACATCTCTTAGAGGCCCAAACGGTAGCTGATAAACTCAGTCACAGGGGTGGTCTGCACAACAATAGTCCTAAAGGCAGGCAGAGCTCTCCCCTGGAGAACAAATGAATGGTCACTTGCTTGCCAGAGGCCCTAACTACACCCATGGAAAGAAGAGAGTGCTTCCATGTTCTAACTACTGTAAATACTTTTGCAATGAGCATTGGGGTCCATGTATCTTTCACAAGTATGGTTTTCACTGGGTATATACCCGGGAGTAGGATCTCTGAGCCATATGGTCTGGAAGTGAAGTGAAGTGAAGTGAAGTCACTCAGTCGTGTCCGACTCTTTGTGACCCCATGGACTGTAGCTCACCAGGCTCCTCCATCCGTGGGGTTTTCCAGGCAAGAACACTGGAATGGGGTGCCATTGCCTTCTCCAGGATAGGAGTAACAGGCAAATTTGGCCTTGGAGTACAGAATGAAGCAGGGCAAAGGCTAATGGAGTTTTGCCAAGAGAACCCACTGGTTATAGCAAACACTCTCTTTCAACACAAAAACAGAAGACTCTACACATGAACATCACCAGTTGGTCAATACTGAAATCAGACTGATTATATTCTTTGCAGCTGAAGATGGAGAAACTCTACACAGTCAGCAAAAAAAAAAAAAAAAAAATACCGGGAGTGACTGTGGCAAAAACCATTAACTCCTTATTGCCAAATTCAGACGTAAATTGAAGAAAGTAGGGAAAACCACTAGATCATTCATGTATGACCTAAATCAAATCCCTTATGATTATACAGTGGAAGTGAGAAACAGATTTAAAGGACTAGATCTGACAGACAGAGTGCCTGATGAACTATGGACAGAGGTTTGTGACATTGTACGGGAGACAGGGATCAAGACCATCCCCATGGAAAAGAAATGCAAAAAAGCAAACTGGCTGTCTGAGGAGGCCTTACAAATAGCTGTGAAAAGAAGACAAGTGAAAAGCAAAGGAGAAAAGGAAAGACACACCCATGTGAATGTAGAGTTACAAAGAATAGCAAGGAGAGATAAGAAAGCCTTCCTCAGCGATCAATGCAAAGAAATAGAGGAAAACAATAGAAAGGGAAAGACTAGAGATCTCTTCAAGAAAATTAGAGATACCAAGGGAACATTTCATGCAAAGATGGGCTCAATAAAGGACAGAAATGGTAGGGACCTAACAGAAGAAGTTATTAAGAAGAGGTGGCAAGAATACACAGGAGAACAGTACAAAATAGATCTTCACGACCCAGATAACCACAATGGTGTGATCACTCATTTAGAGCCATACAACCTGGAACGTGAAGTCAAGTGGGCCTTAGGAAGCATCACTACGAACAAAGCTAGTGGAGGGAATGGAATTTCAGATGAGCTATTTCAAATCCTAAAAGGTAATGCTGTGAAAGTGCTGTACTCAATATGCCAGCACATTTGGAAAATTCAGCAGTGGCCACAGGACTGGAAAAGGTTCAGTTTTCATTCCAATCCTAAAGAAAGGCAATGCCAAAGAATGCTCAAACTACCACAAAATTGCACTCATCTCACACACTAGTAAAGGAATGCTCAAAATTCTCCAAGCCAGGCTTCAGCAATACATGAACCGTGAACTTCCAGATATTCAAGCTGGTTTTAGAAAAGGCAGAGGAACCACAGATCAAATTGCCAACATCTGCTGGATCATTGAAAAAGCAAGAGTTCCAGAAAAACACCTATTTCTACTTTATTGACTATACCAAAGTCTTTGACTATGTGGATCACAATAAACTGTGGGAAATTCTGAAAGAGATGGGAATACCAGGCCATCTGACCTGCCTCTTGAGATATCTGTATGCAGGTCAGGAAGCAACAGTTAGAATTGGACATGGAACAACAGACTGGTTCCAAATAAAGAAAGGAGTACCTCAAGGCTGTATATTGTCACCCTGCTTATTTAATTTATATAGAGAGTGCATCATGAGAAACCCTGGGCTGGATGAAGCACAAGCTGGAAACAAGACTGCTGCGTGAAATATCAATAACCTCAGATATGCAGATGACACCACCATTATGGCAGAAAGCCAAGAAGAACTAAAGAGCCTCTTGATGAAAGTGAAAGAGGAGGGTGAAAAAGTTGGCTTAAAGCTCAACATTCAGAAAACTAAGATCATGGCATCTGGTCCCATCACTTCATGGCAAATAGATGGGGAAACAGTGGAAACAGTGGCAGATTTTATTTTTGGGGGACTCCGAAATCACTGAAGATGGTGACTGCAGCCATGAAATTAAAAGATGCTTGCTCCTTGGAACAAAAGTTATGACCATCCTAGACAGCATATTAGAAAGCAGAGATGTTACTTTGTTAACAAAAGTCCGTCTAGTCAAGGCTATGGTTTTTGCAGTAATCATGCATGGATGTGAGAGTTGAACTATAAAGGTGAGCACCGAAGAATTGATGCTTTTGAACTGTGGTGTTGGAAAAGATTCTTGAGAGTCCCTTGGACTGCAAGGAGATCTAATCAGTCCATCCTAAAGGAAATTAGTCCTGAATATTCATTGGAAGGACTGATGCTGAAACTGAAACTCCAATACTCTGGCCACCTAATGGGAAGAAATGACTCATTTGAAAAGACCCTGATGCTGGCAAAGACTGAAGGTGGAAGGGGACAACAGAGGATGAGATGGTTGGATGGCATCACCAACGTGATGGACATGAGTTTGAGTAAACTCGGGGAGTTGGTGATGGACAGGGAGGCCTGGCGTGCTGCAGTCCATGGGGTCACAAAGAGTCGGACATGACTGGGCAACTGAACCGAATTGAACTGATGGTAGTTCTATTTTTAGTTTTTTAAGGAACCTTGGTATTGTTCTCCATAGTGGCTGTATCAATTTACATTCCCACCAACACTGTAAGAGGGTTCAATACACATGAGAGCCAGGTATAAAAGCACCTAAATGTCCATCAATAGAGAAACAGATAAAGAAGATGTGGCACATTTTTACAATGGAATATTACTCAGCCATAAAGAGGAACAACATTATGCCATTTGCAGAGGCATGGATGGAGCTAGGGACTGTCATACACAGCAAAATAACTCAGAAAGAGGAAAAATCAAATATCATATATTAATGCATATATGTGGAATCTAGAAAAATGGTACAGATGAATGTATGTGAAAAGCAGAAATAGAGACACAAACATAAAGAACAAACGCATGGATACCAATGGGAGAAAGGGCAAGTAGAATGAATTCGGAGACTGGGATTCACATACATACACTACTATGTAAAAAGCAGGTAACTAATGAGATCCTACTATAAAGCGCAGGGAGCCCTACTCAACATTCTGTGGTGACAAAGAGAAGATGTGCATCTGTGTAGAGCTCATTCACATTGCGGCACAGGAGAGACCAATACAACACTGTAAGACAACTTAACTCCAATTTAATTTAAAAAAAGGGAGAGAGAGACCACTGCTGGGGACTGACAAGAACATGGGCCTGCCCACCGTGCCAGGCTAGAGTTAGTGCCTGGCCCTCTAATTTCTTGGTCACTTGGCCTTGTGTAAGTTCCTTAACTTCTCTATCTCAGTTTCCCCATCTGTTTAATGGGAAAAATAATATGTAGCTGAGTTCTTAGGGGGTTGAATGAAATGAGACCAAACATGTAAAAGCAAGCTAGCCCAGAAAATATGATCTCTTTATCTCCCTAAAGACCAAAATTCATAAAAATGATTCACTAAGGGAAAGACAGTACATTTCTGAGTTTACCGAATCTGCTTGACAACATTCATGGTCTCACTTTCCAGAGTAATGTGAGCATCCTTTCTCCTCTGTCATGAATTGTCCTGTCTAAATTATCTAACAGTGGCAGCTTCCTGACAGGGCCAATTTCTAAAAATATGTTGGTTTTGAGCTATAAATTGATTTCTTATTGTGATAAATTAAAATCCAATATCATCCAACAAGACACTGAACATACAGAGGCCCAATTTTTCCCCTTAGATGTTCATTCTCTTTGATATTAAAATGGATCTGGGGCAGCTGTCAGGCTGTGGGAGCCTGAACATTGAAGCAAATGAGCAAAGTGTATAGAGATAGTAGAGACAGAAAGAGAAAAAAGCGAAGAGGAAGGAAGTAAAGTGAGGAAGAAGAGGGAGGGAAGAGGATGCTTTCCACTTTCTGTTTTGTGAGCATCAGGGAGTGACTCAGATCTGACATCCTAGGACTGAGGAACCCTGAACCACGTACATTTTTCTTTCCATGCTCACTGCCTGCATGGCAAAACTAGCCTCTTTGGCACACAGTATCTTGGGCTCCAATATCCAGCCCAGACAATCAGTATTTTGTTATAAGTTTACTTATTCACTACTTTCTCTTCCTTCCTTTCCTTTTTCATCCCATCTGTCTCTGACTGCCTCTCCTTTCTCTTCCTTCAATGTGCCGTTCGCATCTCTGTCACTTGCCAGGACCTGTTGTAAACCCTGCAGATACAGCAATGAATGAGACCAGGTACCTCATGGAGCCTGCAACCTGATGGAAGCATGAGTCAGCTCATTCTGATACAGACCACCATGTGCTATGATAAAGGTGAGCAGAGGATGATGCAGGATGAATATGATAGGATTTCTTAATTCTGAGGGGAGGACATAAGAAAGCCCATATCAGAGAGAGGACAGTAGATTGTTCTTACTATTCTATTATTAATAGAACTAATAATATAATTTAATAACTAGAGCTTTTTACTGTAACAGGCACAATTCTAAGTCTTAAGTGATTAAATTAAATCACAAGTTAAATGACTAAATTAAATTAAAAGTGATTAAATTTAATCTTGCACCAGCCCTAAAACATAGGTGCTTTGATTATCCCCATCTTACAGATGAGCAAAAGAGGTACGAAGTCATTCATAAAAGCATTGCTTTATAACCACATAGCTGGGCATGAGCAGATCCAAGGCAGTTCCTTCTACTCTGTCCACTCTCTGTTGCCATCAGCACAGTGGTGAGGACTGTGGGCTGTAGATTCAGACAGACCCAGTATGGATCCTGCTTGGAGAATGAAATGCATAAAGCACTTAGTTTAATAAAGTACCTGGCCCAGGAAAAGTCTTGACAAGTGGTCACTGTTGTCCTGTGTTGCTGTTGTTAGCGCTGTTGACATTACTGGACCTTGAGGTATTCGCTGAGTGATGAAGGGCAAAGGGATGTTCAGAGTGGAGGGGTCTCCTTGAGCTAGTCCTGAAAACTGGGCAGTGCATGGTGTCTACAAGAAATGGCAAGAAGGGACCCCCAGCTTTCTGCTCACGCACAGATGATACTCCCAGATCTGCTACCTGCCGCTGAACAGGGGTTGCGATGCACAGCTCTATGGGGAGCTAGTCACCAAACAGTCATCAAAAACATGTATAATTATTATAATCATTTCCCAGCAAAAGTCATCCCAGGCAGTGAGCCTTAAAAAAAGGGACTTTTCCCTGATTTGCACAAAGGCAACTTACAGGTCAAGGATGACCTTACAGTCATGTACTTACCTCTCTGTATAACTAGTGCAGCTTCAGGGCCATAAAATACACTGATTAATAACTGAGTTGTAATGGGCCTGATTCAACCAAAGCTCTTTGCTCTTACATTCCAGCTCTCACAACTGGGCCCTGCCTACCTTCTCAGTTTTATCTCATTGATAGCAAACTCACATCCTCCAATCCAGAATATCTGGCCATCTCTCTTCTCCACACCTGGCCTCCTTCATTGCTTTCTCATTCTAGGGCCTCAGTAAACACTTCTCATAATTCCCTTTGTCTGGTCACTCACTGGTCCTCTTACGTCTCCAACTTCCAACTCTGCCCATTCTTCAAGGGTCAACCCTCTGGTCCTAAATCATTCTGTATCTTTTTTTTTTTTTTCAGATGGAAGAAATAATTTCTTCTTTTGAACTCTCATGATCACTTGGCATTTTTCTCTTGTTATTCTTGCTTTGAGTTTTTAATTATATATGTCTTACCTCCTAGGTTGTAGGTTTATTGAAGAAAAGGTTCCAGGCTAGTGCATCCCCACCCAGCATGCAGAATGTCCCTTTCCCTTAATAAGTATTTGTGGAATGAATAAATGAATGAACCAAAGAAAATGGCAGCATGATCTATACATGGATTCTTAACCTTATCTGACGAAAACCTCCTTTTTATATAACAGTATTTTGTATCTTACTGTATTGTCTGGAAATGATTATATAACCTAACTACACATATAAAGTTTAAGCAAATCAAAATGTCCTAATTAAAACACAAAGGATAAATAAAATAAGATGATTTCTGATTAAAAAATGTGAGTTTCCAACTCCAGAAAAATAAATGACCCAATCAAAAAATGGGCCAAAGAACTCAACAGACATTTCTCCAAGGAAGACATACAGATGGCTAACAAACACATGAAAAGATGCTCAACATCACTCATTATCAGAGAAATGCAAATCAAAACCACAATGAGGTACCATTATACGCCAGTCAGGATGGCTGCTATCCAAAAGTCTACAAGCAATAAATGCTGGAGAGGGTATGGAGAAAAGGGAACCCTCTTACACTGTTGGTGGGAATGCAAATTAGTACAGCCACTATGGAAAACAGTGTGGAGATTTCTTAAAAAGCTGGAAATAGAACTGCCATATGACCCAGCAATCCCACTTCTGGGCATTCACACCAAGGAAACCAGATCTGAAAGAGACACGTGCACCCCAATGTTCATCGCAGCACTGTTTATAATAGCCAGGACATGGAAGCAACCCAGATGCCCATCAGCAGACGAATGGATGAGGAAGCTGTGGTACATATACACCATGGAATATTACTAAGCCATTAAAAAGAATTCATTTGAATCACTTCTAATGAGATGGATGAAACTGGAGCCCATTACACAGAGCGAAGTAAGCCAGAAAGATAAAGACCATTACAGTATACTAACACATATATATGGAATTTAGAAAGATGGTAACGATAACCCTATATGCAAAACAGAAAAAGAGACTCAGATGTATACAACAGACTTGTGGACTGTGTGGGAGAAGGCGAGGGTGGGATGTCTCAAGAGAACAGCATTGAAACATGTATATTATCTAGGGTGAAACAGATCACCAGCCCAGGTTGGGTGCATGAGACAAGTGCTCGGGCCTGGTGCACTGGGAAGACCCAGAGGGATCGGGTGGAGAGGGAGGTGGGAGGGGGGACCGGGATGGGGAATACATGTAAATCCATGGCTAATTCATTTCAATGTATGACAAAAACTACTGTAATGATGTAAAGTAATTAGCCTCCAACTAATAAAAATAAATGGAAAAATAAATAAATAAAATTTAAAAAAAATGTGAGTTTCTATATATAAAAGCTTAGTTACAACTACAAATGAAGAACATAATGACACTGAGCCTTCTTATAATTAATGAATAGATTTTGGTTTAAGAAAGCATTCAACCATCACTGACTCAATGGACATGAGCTTGACCAGACTCTGAGAGATAGTGAAGGGCAGGGAAGCTTGGTATGCTGCAGTCCATGGGGTCACAAAGAATTAGACACAACTTAGCAACTGAACAGTAACTTTCCTTTATATTTGAAATTTTTAAAGAAGAATCAAATAAGTCCAGATAAAAGGTCAGTTTTCATTCCAATCCCAAAGAAAGGCAATGCCAAAGAATGCTCAAACTACCACAAAATTGCACTCATCTCACACGCTAGCAAAGTAATGCTCAAAATTCTCCAAGCTAGGCTTCAGCAATACATAAACCGTGAACTTCCAGATGTTCAAGCTGGTTTTAGAAAAGGCAGAGGAATCACATATCAAATTGCCAACATCTGCTGGATCATTGAAAAAGCAATAGAGTTCCATAAAAACATCTACTTCTGTTTTATTGACTATGCCAAAGCCTTTGACTGTGTGGATCACAATAAACTATGGAAAATTCTGAAAGAGATGGGAATACCAGACCACCTGATCTGCCTCTTGAGAAATCTGTATGCAGGTCAGGAAGCAACAGTTAGAACTGGACATGGACCAACAGACTGGTTCTAAATAGGAAAGGAGTACGTCAAGGCTGTATACTGTCACCCTGCTTATTTAACTTCTATGCAGAGTACATCATGAGAAATGCTGGGCTGGAGGAAGCACAAGCTGGAATCAAGATTGCCAGGAGAAATATCAATAACCTCAGATATGCAGATGACACCACCCTAATGGCAGAAAGTGAAGAGGAACTAAAGAGCCTCTTGATGAAAGTGAAAGAAGAGAGTGAAAAAGTTGGCTTAAAGCTCAACATTCAGAAAACTAAGATCATGGCATCTGGTCCCATCACTTCATGGCAAATAGATGGTGAAATAGTGGAAACAGTGGCTGACTTCATTTTTTGGGGGTTCCAAAATCACTGCAGATGGTGACTGCAGCCATGAAATTAAAAGATTCTTACTCCTTGGAAGGAAATTTATGACCAACCTAGACAGCATATTAGAAAGTAGAGACATTACTTTGCCAACAAAGGTCCATCTAGTCAAGTCTATGGTTTTTCCAGTGGTCATGTATGGATGTGAGAGTTGGACTGTAAAGAAAGCTGAGCACTGAAGAATTGATGCTTTTGAAATGTGGTGTTGGAGAAGACTCCTGAGAGTCCCTTGGGCTTGAAGGAGATCCAACAAGTCCATCCTAATGGAGATCAGTCCTGGGTGTTCATTGGAAAAACTGATGTTGAAGTTGAAACTCCAATACTCTGGCCACCTGATGCGAAGAGCTGACTCATTTGAAAAGACCCTGATGCTGGGAAAGATTGAGGGCAGGAGGAGAAGAGGAAGACAGAGGATGAGATGGTTGGATGGCATCACCGACTCGATGGACATGAGTTTGAGTCAACTCCGGGAGTTGGTGATGGACAGGGAGACCTGGTGCGCTGGGGTCCATGAGGTCGCAAAGAGTAGGACATGTCTGAGTGACTGAACTGAACTGTGAACATGATAGCTAGACATGCAACTGATAGAGGTGTGCCCTACTGTAGACTTAATATGAATAGCAATCACGGGGGAGTGGATTTCCAAAGTGATGACCAACTCTTGATGAGTTTCCAACAAAACAAAGCACATCTTTTTGTTTAGTTGCACTCTGGAAAATGCACTATTATGAATATGAAATTAAATTTTTATTTGTAGAGTTGGGTTTTACATCCAGATAATTATAAATAAATTTTTCACATACATGAAAGTGTGGTAAAACATTTAAAGTCATATAGGCAGGAAATGTTTGTATTGTGTGTGAATGTCTTGCACATCGTGGAATGTCTAGCACCCTTGCCTCTAGTGAATTCTTATATCAGCAATCCCTTCCCCAAAAGTTGTGAACACCTGAAATGCCTACATTAAGTTCCAAAACAGCCCTTATGGCTATGGAACCAGTCGAGTGGAGAATCTCTGGGGTAAAAGAAACAGAACAAGCTTAGGAGTTCCAAATGTGAATCTGAACTAAATTTCTGCTACTCAGTGTGACCTCAGGCAAGCCACACACTCTACTTATATTTTAGATGACTCATCTGTAAAAGATTTAGTCACTCAGTCATGTC
Source organism: Odocoileus virginianus (assembly GCF_023699985.2). Classification (NCBI taxonomy): domain Eukaryota; kingdom Metazoa; phylum Chordata; class Mammalia; order Artiodactyla; family Cervidae; genus Odocoileus; species Odocoileus virginianus. The sequence continues at coordinate 69,994,633 of NC_069678.1, read as the reverse complement.
CAGCTCCATGGACTGTAGCCCGCCAGGCTCCTCTGTCCATGGAATTCTCCTTCAGGCAAGAATACTGGAGTAGGTAGCCATTCTCTTCTCCAGGGAATGTTCCCAACCCAGGGATTGAACCTGGGTCTTCTTCATTGCAGGCAGATTCTTTACTGTCTGAGCCACAGGGAAGCTCCACCCGTAAAAGGAGGGTAATAAAACCTCCAAGAATTGTTGGGTGCCAAATGAGACAGGACCACGAAAGCCTGTCTACAGACCTGCTATAGACCATGTGGTCTTGCTTAGAGGCTAATCATCATATCCAGTCCCTGAGAGTCCTGTGTGCTGCCTCAACAGTTCTCAGGGTGACAGGGGTATCCCAGGTCCCAGCATCCTGCTTTGTAGCCCCTTCATCCTCCTCCCTGTCTCCTTCCCGAGGACCACTTTCCTTTGCTCCACATCAGCTGCTCTCCCCAAGTCCATTCCAAAGATTCTGTTAGAAATAAAGGCAGAACAGTCCTGCTTTTGATGAGATACAAACAAGGGTAATATCTGGTTTTCACTGAAGAATAAGTAACTAAATCAGTCCTGAAATGTAAGTGCAGTCATTACATTTAAAACATCATTACCCCTTTGTTATGAGTGATAATATTCAATCCTGGGCCACTCTCCACCTCTCCCGTTATGCCCTAGTTGTTCTGCGTACACGTGTTGATTCATAATCATTAAGTCATTTTATTTTCTGTGCCGTAGGTACTTGAGCACCTACTATGTGGACTTCAAGTGCTAACCAGATTTATAAGTGTGATGAACAAAAATACACAGCCTTGTTAACCTGTGTGTTGACAGAAGTGTTCAATAAATATTTCCTGAAGGAAAGAATGAACACATGTGTGTGCGCACACACACGTTTCTCCTTTAGACATCTGTGCATTTAGAAATACGTTTTTCTCTTCCCTCACTTGCTTATCTGGTCCTCGACAACTCACTCCTCCATGGCTAAATCAGTGCCATTTTCTGTGAAAACTTCCCTGATTAGTTCAAGCAAAGCTCTATCTCCATCCCGTGAGTACTGACAACTCCATTCACAGCTGTGTCTCAGCACGTGTCAGTTCATTTCGTGAGTCTGGTTTCACCACCAGACTGTGAACACCTCAGGGACAAGGACACATCTTCTTCATCTTTGAATCCTCAGGAAACAGAACATCATGCAGCACAGAACAAGCATCCACTGCAGTCTTTCCTAACCACATGGTAACCAGTGGTTACCCTGCCAACATTCTACCCACGAGACAGTCCTAGTGGTAACGCCACCCCTAGGAAAGCTCATTGAAATGAAAATGAATAACGATGACAGTAAAACAGAGATAATACTGAATCTGCTCTAATACATACAAAAGGAAATCATTTATAAACTTTGAGATTGCTATGGTCTATTTATGTGCACTCAAATTTCATATGCTGAAATTCTGATGGCATTAATATTAGAAGGTGGGACTTTTGGAAGGTGATTAGGTCATGAGGGTGGAGCCCTGAGACAAGGGATTAGTGCCCTTATAAAAGAGGCCTAGAAAACATCCTCCCCCTCTCCCACCATGAGAGGACACAGCAAAAAGGCACTATCTATGAGAAAGTGGGCTCTCACCAGATACCAAATCAGGATCCTGGACTTTACTGCCTCTAGAACTGTGAAATAAATGTTTGTTGCTTATAAGCCACCAAGTTTATAATGTTTCTGTTTTAGGAGTCCAAATACTAAGAAAAACATGTAATTATTAGTTGTATCTTACTAGCACCAAGGACTTTGGACAAGACTACCTGGGTTTGAATCTCAGCTCTGCCATTTGAGAACTGTATAATTAAATTGTTTGGGCCTCAGTGTTCTCATCTGTAAAATGGTGTTAATAATAGCACTTCATAGAATTGCTGTAATGTATATAATATGCATAAAATGGTGCACATAATAGTGACAAATCAGTGTCAGCTAAACTAAGTGAACAAGCAAAATCCATTTGTGACTGGCAACAGAATGTGGTATTATCTTGAAAAGTTGAATCAGACCACTACCCTCTATCCCAAGAAACAGACTTAACTTTAGGCTCCCACATTATTTATGATTTTTAATGGCACACATAATTAATAATATGGTAGAATAAAACTGTAAATGAGGAAAGAAGAAAGCTAGTGAGTTTCCTTGGAAAGACATTGGATTTGGGATTGGAAGGTCTGATTTGAGTTTCCAGTCAAATCAGGAATAATCCCAGAATTTCAGTTTTCTTATTTGTGAAATGAAGATGACATCATTCCTGCATTGGTTTCCACTGGTCTGCTTTGAGGACCTAGTAACATACTGACATGAAACCATTTCTGCTCCTAATTTGCTATTGTTCCTACTATTACTAGTAACTGAGCTCATTTATGACATTTTCTGCATTCTCACTGATACTTTTGATATATTAGCAATACCTAGATATCTGAACATATGGACAGCTTTTGATATTGATTTATTTCCTGCAACATACTACTAATAAAATTTATTCACATAAGGATTGGGATCAAGAACCCCTTTGAAATTCAAGACAAGGTGTAAATTGCTGCAAAGGGTCTCCTTAATTGGGATCAAAACATTTTTGACAGCTTTTGGATTTTTAAAATTCTAGCTATTGTCACGTTCTGCTAATGTTTCTTTTCTTGGTTTTGAAAAAATAGCACAGCCAAGCTTGAACAGGAATACTTCTGACATGATAAACAACTAAAATTTGTCATTCCAAATGAAAAAGACCCAGTTTTCCACTTCTTTGATAAGTAGGACAAAACACAACTGAGACTCTTATTCTGCAAAATTCAGTTGAGTCCCTGCTGGGCAATGACAACAGTTTAGTAAACTGTTCATGCTCACAACCTCCAATGGAGGTTCTGAAAAAACCTCCAGTTATCTGAAGATAAGTTACATCCAATAGGGATGGATTTAAAGGAGAAACAGACTATCAAAACTAGTCTGGGGAATCAACCAAGATGTAGCTTTGGTCAACACCTCATCTTCTACTTGACTTCCTTCCACAATATCTCCATCATATGACTGTTGCTTGAATCCTCCGAGGGATGGTGTAGTCGCTTGTGCAGAAGGTGGTCCATCTCGAGGCTGAACAGCTCTGACTTGTGGGAAACTCTTCTTCCTCATAAACTGAAACTGCTTCCTAGAAACTTCTATCACAAAGTCTTGGTTCTGTTCCCTGAGTCACACAAAACACTGAACAAGTCTTTGGAGAGATCAACACTACTAATACAGAGTGCCTTGCCCCACACTCATCCCTACTTCAGGCTTAAACGTTCAGCCCTCTCTACCAGTCTTCCCTAGACTTGTGTTAAGACAAATTAACAGGCTATGGATGCTAAAGCCCTAAGGTAAGAGCCTACGTAAGTCAGCAGACTAAGTCAGACAGGTAACATTTAATTCTGCCTTCATCCTGAATCCCCATTAGGATAGGACATTTTTTTTTTTCCCACAAAGCCAAATGGATTTGAGCCGAAATGATGATTTTTCAGGTATTTTTTGTGTGTGTCCAAAGAAAGAATCAAAAATCACATTTCAAGGTTTGGTGGTATCTTTCTTTGGGGCCAGCTTAGCCACCCTTGAGTGAGGATTTAGATAAAAGTAAAGAATATAAATTACCTCTACTCACTAGCTAAAGTTTGGTGATTAGGACTATTTGATGGTGGGGTACATGATGGAATAGCAGGACCCCAAAACAAAAGAATAAAAAGTAAGATAGACAAGATAAAGTATCTGATACTCTATCCTGTCATTCCTGTCCCTTTGGTGATGCCAGTGTCACGGTGATAGGCAGGTGTGGACTTGGGAAGAGACTAGAGATGATGACATATATTGGGGTATATGAGAGATATGAAAGTATCTCTCAGTTAGGCATGATCCACATTACTTGGTTCCCTCCCATGAAGGATGATAAAGAATGAATAATATCCTCCAAGTTTCTACAATTCCAAAGCTCTCTGCCCCCCGTGTATCACCCAGGATCCCACGAGGCCATAATGTGTCTGTGCTATTACTAATCAGGAGTGACTTTTCTTCAAGAAAATATTTTACTATTAAATTATCATCCTACTAACCATATGGTCTCTTAATATGAGTCAGAACAAAGGGGGAAATTTTGTAATGCAAAATGACAAGGTTAAGTAGCTTGGCTAATTGAGTATTGTTTATACATTGCTTGATAAACTACCTGTGAAGTTCACAGGAGGTGATATAAGTGGAAGTATGTTAGAAGCTATAAAGCACTGAGTGAATAAAAGAAAATCGTGTCCATCTGACTCTTGCTCTCTGGACAAAACAGATCATAAAAAGCTTTTCTCTTTTTCCCATACCATCAACGAATAGGGTCAACAATGCTAGGCAAGTCCTGGGGATAAACCTGGGAGTTAACTGCTGCCAGGAGGTGGACGAAAATACAAACCACATCTTCAGCGGGTTCAAAACATAGATCAGCCCTTACATTTCCTCATCATGCAGTGATGGATTTTTTTTTTTTTAACATTGAAAACTCCATTTATTCTTTTTGATGACAGCAATTGCAAGGTGCCACAGGTTCAATTCAAGAGAGTCTGGATGCTTTGACCAAGTCAAAAGACCCCCGTACCTCCCTCTAGGACGCATGTCATTAAAGTTGCCAACACACAAGGAAATTTAACTTAAACTGTCACATTACCCACTGCTCTTCAAAGCACATCAATCTCCCATTGCATTACCAGGACTGTGTGACACTTTTATCCCAATTATACTGTAAGAAACACGGTGCAGTCATACTGTGCCCAAGTCAGGGAAGAGCCTCCCTTTGATGAACGATCACAGCTGATCAAGTTTGTCAGTTGCTTTATGTGTTTTTATGCTTGTTTGATATTCCTGCCCAGAAGAGTAGAGGCTTTTAAGGGCACATCTGTCAATGGATTCAATTTCACCATGCCATGTGATTCTTTTACTTACCCCTGTCTTCTCATCAAAGATTTTGATTCCTCCAAAGGAGATGGTTAAAAAGATTTTCTGTTTGTGTTCTCCTTTGGAACGAGCGCCAGCAACAACGCCCTGTTGAAAGGAAGGATGTGGTTTTTACTTTAGTGTTTTCATTTGAAAATTCCCTCTGGTCCCAAAGGCATGTCAGATACCATGAACCAATGCCACCAATCACGCACACTCTTTTCCCTCCCCACTTCCATACTATCTTTCCCAATGGGCTTGCATCCTCTTGATGTTTTAGGGTAACACTTGTCCTCACTGCTCAAAAACTGTATAAACAAATATCTGAACTTAGATTCATTGGGCAAACCAAGATTTACAGAGTGCCTACTTTGTGCCTAGACAGTCGGCTCAGAATTTGAGATCCCAGGGTAAACACAATATGGTTTCTTGTTAAGATCTTTTCTGGGTTTTGTATTAGATATGGTTTTAACCTTTTAAATAAAGATGAGTCATGGGATATGTTCCTAAATGTGATTTTAATTTCATACTTCTGGAAAAACTTTTCATGTGAATTAATTATAGAGATTAAAAAGAAAAGAAAAAATATTGCCAGACTGCATGTCTCAAGTCTGTTTAGAAAAATGTGATTGTCATCTGCCTATGGCTTGAGTTTTTACCCATACATTTTGTATGTTCTTCTACCATTTTCCCAATCATTCTTGTGCTTTCAAGAAAAGCAACTATCAAGCGCTTCTATTTCTCAAAAACCTGTTTCCCCATTTTTCCAATCTTTTTTTAACATACTGAAGATATGTGTGAGTCAATTAGAAGGTAAATGTCACAAAAGGTGGGTATGTTACTCTGCTCGCTACTCTCTCTCTAATACCTAGGACAGTCCCTGGAGGGTGGGAGACACTCAAGAAATTATTATGACATGAATGTGCTATCAAGAGTTCCCTCAAAAAAGTTGATATGATGCAAGTTAAGAGTAAAAACACCTGCTTCTTAAATTAGCCTCTGTGGTGGCCAATTACAGGCAAGCATGGGCTTCCCTGTGGCTCAGCTGGTAAAGAATCTGCCTGCAATGCGGGAGACATGGGTTTGATCCCTGGGTTGGGAAGATCCCCTGGAGAAGAGAAAGGCTTCCCACTCCAGTATTCTGGCCTGGAGAATTCCACGGACTGTATAGTCCAAAGGGTTGCAAAGTCAGACACGACTGAGAGGCTTTCACTTTCACTTTACTTTTCATGGGCATAATACTAGGGTACAACTGAGAGGATGAGGACATTCAAGGGCATTATGCTCTAGGACTGTTGCAGACTCTGCATTAGGTGTTTTGAGGCTTCCAACCCCTTCATCCCCACGAGCTTCCACAGAGGGAGAGAATAAGCCCATCTTTCACCAGTAATCATTCTGGGCTTTTATCAGAGTAGAAAAGTCTAAAATAATAATGATTTCATACTCCCAAGAGAAAAAAGTCCTTTGTGTTGTTCTCAGCACAGCATGTTCTGGAATAGAGTCAGAGGTACGACCAACACAAGGAAGAGGCATTCTCTTAAGGTTGTATGATTATCCTCACTTTGGGTACTGGAAATATTCTATGGAATCGAAACATCTGGATTATACTTCTGGCTGTGATCTTGGACAAATGACTTAATTCCTTGCTCTGCTTCCTTGAGTGTAAATACTTCTCTGGCATGTTTGAGAGAATGAAATGAAAACGTATGAAAAGTATCTAGTACAATGCATGGTACACTGTAGGATGTCACAACCAACGCTAGCACTTGTGGTCCAGCTCCTGTTTGGGAACTAGTAACAGGAAATGCACTGCCTCAGGAGTCACCCATTCATCCTCAGGCACCTCTGACATACCGATGCACAGAATGTTAGAGTCACAGGAAACCTTCGAAGTAATCAGTCCAAATTTCTCAACTGACAGCTGAGAAAAATGATGTTTGATAAGCCGGGTAGACAATTCCAAGATGGTACAGAGAACTGGTTAGAAAGTTGAGACCACACGTCTACTTTCAAGACTCTTGGTGCAAGAGTCATTACTTCTTTACATATCTCTTCTTTCTAATAAGCCCAGATTTCTTTCCTGTAATCCTACCTGGTGTTCCTCTTTTGACCTTCAGGGATGTACCCACTGACGTAGGATCCCTCCTCCAATGACTGTCCTTTACATAGTTACAGGGTGACTTACTCCCAAAGCGAAGCCCTCTGTTTCTTTAACCCCTCCTCCTGTTCAAAGGTCTCTAGATTCCTCAATGTGCTGCTTGCTTTCCCATAAATTCAATGAGAGATGGTTTTATGGACATGGGAGAAGGCTCAGAGTATGTCTTTGCAATCCCAGGGGTAGTTCTTATTTCTCTTCAGTGTCATCCAAACAAAGATGCTGTCTCTGACCCCTCCACCCTCCACTCCAAACTGCATCTGATCTTTCTCCCTGCATCTTTTTCCCTTATGCTACCCTCTGGTATACTGTATATTCATTTGTTGACTGTCTGCCTTTGCCCAATAGGACAAAATCTCAACGGGCTCAATGGGAACTTTGTTTTATTCATTCTGCATGCCCAGGGTCAAGAATAGAGACTGGAATAAAAAAGGCACTCAAACAAGTGAACTGACTTTCCCCTCACTCGAGTAGTGAACAATCTAGGTTTTGAATCTATGAAAACCTTGACTTTGAAATCTGTGTTCCTAGTTTGATTTGGAGAAAAGTAACTGATGCTGCCATCCCTCTGCAGCCTGACCTTCAACTTCAGGATCCAGACATATGCAAAAGAGAGAACAAGAAGTAGTCCTGTTATAAATGGAGGCATTGGAAGGACTGTGGCAATGGGTAGGGAGCCTCTCTTTCTTGCTTGAGTCCTTCCAACATGAAGACATCACAGTTCCTTTGGTCAAAAAGAGTAGCTTCAACGACCCCATCTCCAAAACAGTCCTAACAACCCCCAGCTCTTGGAATTACCTAACATCAAACAGCACTAATTCCCAACACACAGTGATGCTGACTAGCTAATAATGCTCCCTTTCACTTCCTGTTCCAAATGGTTCCAAGAATTCCCTGGCAGAATGTGGCTGCAGATAAAGAGGGATGGAAAGAGCATGTTTGAGAGCATTTCTGCTTGGGACTGCTGGTGATACACCTTCCCAAATAAAAGGACAAATACAAGAGAGAAGGATGATGCACATGGTACGATCTTTGGGAAAAATAAACTCCAATTTTACCAAGCACATTTCTCCTGTGAGACACAACCTTGAGTCAAGCCCTGAAAAACTACTCGAAGTCCAGGCAAATCTGCCACCAGACAGCCTGTCACAGGGTCACACCTCCCCGTGGTGTTTTGCAGAACCAACAGAAGATCAGGTGACAGGGATGGTTGGAGAATTAGAAGATACAGATATAGGTATCTTTGGGGGGTTTAATATTAGCAACCTGGCCTACAAAGTCATTGTTGGGAACCTGAAAATGAGAGGTTTTTCCAACGAGAGTGTTTTTCCAAAACACTCTCCAGGTGTTTTCCAGGTACCTACCAAATGGAAGGAGTTCTCTTACATGTTATATAATTTAGCTCATCCCACAATCCTAGGAAGGAAGAATTACCTCCTTTATTTACACATGACAAAATATAAGCTCAGGGGGTCAAGTGACTGCCTCAAACCTCACAGAACTAAGAGATATAAGGAATTTCAACAGCCATCTTTTGAATTTCAATGTTAGGGTTCCTTCCTATGGAAGGGTTCTATGGGGCAGCATTGATTAAAAAAGATGGAAACCCCGGCGTCCAGATGCAGTAGTGAAGGAGAACTCCAAATGAGACTAACTCATACTTTTAACAAGAGCAAACCAGGCACATACTGCACATGGCACAGGGCACAGCATGCAGGGAGAGCTCAGCAAACTTGACTGACCATCACCACTGGTACCAATCCTGAGACTGTGAAGCAATGTCATGCATCAGGCACTGTGTGGAATGACTGATGCAGGCATCTCTGAGGGAGTCACACTGAGGCAGCATCTTATTGGAGGAACGTATACACACAGACGAGGTCAGGTACACAGGCAGGATTGCCATGAGAGTCCAATCAGATGCTGCCCAGGAAGGAACTGAGACCTCACACAGCAGGGTGCATGCCCGTGATGGGATGACTGTTCCCCTCCAGGGAATAGGTCAAGCAGGTGAGCCCACACAACAGGCTGCAGGCCGAGCATAAATCTAGAATGCTATTCCAGAAAGCTCCATGAACAGCACTAGGAATTAAATCAGCTATACAGTCTCTGGGGGAAAACTCATCAGAAGTTTCACTTTTTCCCAGTTAAGAAGGGGATAGAGATATCTTCCTCGCTTTAACCCAGAGACTGGCCCCTAAGCTCTGCATTCAGGTCCTCTGAGCATCCCGTCCCTTGGATTCCCCCAAGGAAAGCACAGACAGGAGGTCAGAGCGGTGGAAAGAGAGAGGTCCAGGTATTTCTTTCTGCTTTCTTCCCATCCCTGTTCTACAATCTCCAGCAGCAGCTATATTTTTGCATGGCGAGGAGACTTCCTTCTCAAACCCACCCTCCCTGGGTTCCAGTTAATATATCTCTCCTTGGGATGGGAACAGCTTCCCACTATTTCTAGTTTTTGCTACCTTAACCTGGCCTACCCTGCACGAGCTGCTCTTTCATTAAAGTGTCCTCATCTGACCTAGCCGGGGTGACTATTTCCTACAGGACCTTGACTAATAGATTCACCTTGGGCTCTGCAATCAGTCCTCCAGGCACTGTCTTTATGAGACACCATTTTGCCCGATACCTCTGAGAGGTGAATACTTTGTAAGTTAATGATGTGGGGCTACTGAGTAGTAGCTTATGTGTAGGGGTTTAAAAATCTAGCTGGGCAACCAAGATAGATTTCAGTGCAGATACAAAACCAAATAGAAGGAAGCACTTAGCAATATCCTATCAAACATGAGACATCTGGAGATCTTGGTTTGAATTCTGGGCTTAATCCATATTAAAATGAAGGCTCTGGGGCAAATCCTATAACTTCCATGAACCTCAGATTTCTTACTTACAAACAAGGAGGCTAAAAGCTACCTCACAAGATCAAAAGAGATAATATATATAAAAGTGCTGGTGACTAAACTAAAATACAATGACAATGAGGCTTCGCTGGTGGACAGGCAATGGCTCACACAAACTCACATTTACGAATCCCCTCTTAAATCTCTATAACCCAAGAGAAAAACCTCTACATTAGGAACCAGCGTCAGAGAGTCTAGCAAAGAAAAACAGAATTTTTTTCTTTTTTAATTTCTCATATGGCCTGACATGAACAAGTGGGCCTTTTTGCAAGGCTAACAGACATTTTTTACTTCTTTGTCTTTCTTTCCTGGGCAGGAGGCCAAATGGAGAATCGATCATTTATGTTTCTGTGCTTCCTAAAGAAACACCACGGGGAGCGGAAATGTCAACATTCTTCTCTGCAACTTGCAAATAATAAAAGACAGTTGTCTGGAAACCAAGAACCCTCTACAAGTTCAGAGCATCTGGCAGGAGTGTGTTATGGTCAGACCAAGCCTCAGGGGTTTGGGGACCACTTGGTTACAAGGGGTGACAGGTGGGACACTTTACTGCAGGTAACCAAGACAGACAGACAGACAGACAGACACACACACACACACACACACACACACACACAGGAGCTTAGCAATCATCACCAGGCTGGTCCAGCTAGCCTGTGTGAATGTTAATCTTTAGGGAGAATTTCAGGGCATACAAGTCAACTCCTGCCTCACACCCGCGGATACGTCTATGCTTCTATGAAGGCAGATGGCTGATGAGGTGCTCTGTGACCTGTGCCTGGTGAATGCTATCCATCAGGATGCTGGGTGAGGATGCATCAGCCTTTTTCTTGTCCTCAGCAGACTTGTAGCTCTGGGTGGGAACCAGTCACTGGAGATTATCTTGATGTCTTTTAATTCATACTTGTCAAAAGCACATCTCCACCTGCCTGGCCTCATACTCAGTAAGACCAACTTCACCAAGAATTAAGGTCCTGGCCTTTATCCCCATCCTTGATTAGAGTCTCCATGGGGAGACAGGCATGGCATAGTCTCCTCTGGGTTCTCTCTCTGAAATCCACCTGCTGGTAGAGAGGGTGAGTTCTGAAGTGATCTCATACATGGGTCACAGGGCTTTAGGACAATGGGGGTGAACAGGGAAGGCTGTAGTTAGCCAACTGTCCCACAGACCCACTGGAACAGCCTGTCTCCCTACAGCATGCTTTGTGGCTGTGTACCTGTATCATGTCTTCCAGACCAGCATTTATCAGTCATAAAGCTGAAATTTAGAATTCTTCCTGTTGGACTCCTTTGTATACTTATCACCCAGATTTTAATTTGGCAGAATAAGGGGGCCCATTATTAGACTGTCCTAAAATCTCATAACATCGTTTAATTATTCTTTTCATAAAAAGACACATTAACCTCTTCCAAGGAGGCAATCTGTGAACTTGTGATTTTAACATCTTTTATACATTTTCTGGTATGCCTTCTGGTAGATTTATAACTATTAAAATAAAATTTGCTATGTAACAGCTTAAAAAAAATAAAAAGAAAGTAATGGATAAACAGTTTAGAAAATTAAGAGTTTCTAAAAAGAATGGTTCTTATAGCTAGACTACAAGGAGTCTTTGAATCTGATACACATGTTAAAATAAACCATTGAGAAAATGTGTACAATATAAACAAAGATAATAACTGTGCCTTATTAAGCATTTGTCAAAGAAAAGGCAAAGAAGTCATTTTATAAGACATTGTCCTATATAATATTACTAGGAACTTGGCCAGCCTTTTTTTCCTTCCCTTTTTCTTATATTAAAAAAATTATATTGACCAAGTTGTATCCTCAGGGACTATTAGAAAAGATGAAAAAAATGTACATGATGTATATTAGGTAAGGAAGAAAACAAGATATGAAGCTATAAATGGTCATTCCAATTACACTATATATATGCATATGATTCACATATATATACAAAAATGTATATAAAAATACATAGATTGTTAATAACACAAAAATGTTGATACTGATTTTCTTTGTGTAGTGTGACTGTAAGTTAATTTTCCCTCTTACATTTTTCTGTATTTTCAAACTTTTTACAGAGCATTGTTTTGAATTCTATAATAAAAAATTAAATTATAGATCTTAAATGTATATGATACTTAGAGATTTCCTGTTAAATAATTTTTCTAATATTTTATATTACTTTAAAAAAAATAAGCATAGACTACATGGAGACTGGAATCTGGGAACAGACAATACATGATTTTGTATGTTTTTAAAGGCTACTTAATAATTTTCTTATTTTGTATATTAAAATCTTTCCCAAGTTGTTAGATTTCTCAAAGAAAAGGCTTCTTTAAAGCATTTAAAATCAGAAATCTCTTTGTGCTATCTCCAAATACCAATATTACACATCATTTAAAAAATATTTTCCCTTTATTATAAAGTATGTGGGGAATATTAATAAAAATTACAAGGAGACCCACCTCCAAGAATAATGGAAATGAAAGCAAAAATAAACAAATGGGACCTAATTAAACTTAAAAGCTTCTGCACAACAAAGGAAACTACAAGCAAGGGGAAAAGACAGGCTTCAGAATGGGAGAAAATAATAGAAAATGAAGCAACTGACAAAGAATTGATCTCAAAAATATACAAGCAGCTCAGGCAGCTCCATACCAGAAAAATAAACGACCCAGTCAAAAAATGGGTCAAAGAACTAAACAGACATTTCTCCAAAGAAGACATACAGATGGCTAACAAACACATGAAAAAATGCTCAACATCACTCATTATCAGAGAAATGCAAATTAAAACCACAATGAGATACCATCTCACACTGGTCAGAATGTCTGCTATCAAAAAAGTCTACAAACAATAAATGCTGGAGAGGGTGTAGAGGAAAGGGAACCCTCTTACACTGTTGGTGGGAATGCAAACTAGTACAGCCACTATGGAGAACAGTGTGGAGATTCCTTAAAAAACTGGAAATAGAACTGCCATATGACCCAGCAGTCCCACTGCTGGGCATACAAACTGAGGAAACCAGAATTGAAAGAGACACATGTACCCCAATGTTCATCGCAGCACTGTTCACAATAGGCGGGACATGAAAGCAACCTAGATGTCTATCAGCAGACATGGATAAGAAAGCTATGGTACATATACACAATGGAATATTACTCAGCTATTGAAAAGAATGCATTTGAATCAGTTCTAATGAGGTAACTGAAACTGGAATCTGTTATACAGAGTGAAGTAAGTCAGAAAGAAAAACACCAATACAGTATATTAATGCATATATATGGAATTTAGAAAGATGGTAATGATGACCCTATATGTGAGACAGCAACAGAGACACAGATGTAAAGAACAGACTTTTGGACTCTGTGGGAGAAGGCAAGGGTGGGATGATTTGAGAGAACAGCACTGAAACATGTATATTATCATATGTGAAACAGATCGCCAGTCCAGGTTCGATGTGTGAGACAGGGTACTCAGGGCTGGTGCACTGGGACGACCCCGAGGGGTGGGATGGGGAGGGAGGGGGGAGGGAGGTTCAGGATGGGGAACACATGTACACCCATGGCTGATTCATGTCAGCGTATGGCAAAAAGCACTACAACATTATAAGGTAATTAGCCTCCAATTAAAATTTTACAAAATTACAAGGATGAATAAAATCATTGTATTAACATAAAATCTTTTACTGTATTCATCATATGGTAGAATATAGAAAAGCTATTAAAAAATAAAGTAGAAAAATCTATGTAATCTCAGTGACTGTAGGATTTGATGATTTTGTACTTTTATTTTTGTTGAAGCCACACAATGAAGATACAATTGAATAAAATATGATATGTTTTTATTATATCAATAACTGCAAAACAGGGAGTAGCGAAACACATTCACATAGGAGATGCTTAATAAATATTTGCTAAATGAGTGACATATCCTCCCAATATATAAATGCAGTGAGTCATCAGTATACTAAGTAGTATACCAGTATGTGAATAAATAAAAATATGTTTACCAGAGTGATTGTAATCATTTTTCCTCTCGGTCATATCAAATGTACAGTTTAAAATAAAATGTTGGCACAGTACCTTGAGCTTCATCATCGAGTCTTGGCATAACTTGTCTCCCCGAGCTGCGGAAACCTCATCAATTCCAATCAGTTTGGCCTTGTACCGGACCCCTTCACCTTTAAACCTCTTTATCAAAGTGGCTTCACTGCGATCCTGACCTAAAAAGAAAGAAAAGCAGGATTCGGATATGTAGGTATTCAGGTCCCACTGACTTTAAATATCCACAGTTCCAAGACTGGTTTTCTGGTTTATCTAAATTCAAGGAAAGTCAAATCACTGGATCACGTACAAAAGAATGATGACACTCCTGGATGCAAATTCTGGCTCTATCCTTCCAAATCCTCAGGCAGATTACATAATTTTCTCTAAAATTGTGTTTTCTCAGGCAGAAACAAAGAAAACTATTAAAAGTAACCAACCACAAAGTGGCATTAAGATTAAAAAAGTCAGATAACACATGTAAAATACCCAATATGGAGTCTGATGCACACTAGATTGTCAACAAATGATCATTACGCACTACAAGTTTACGTCTGACACTCTTGTTAGAATAATATATTAGCCCTGAGTCTCTCTGGTATTTCCAGCATTTAAAATGACTTTGGCCGGGGTCCAAGACCCTCCTTACACCCAATTCTATGGGCCATTTTATAACGAGGCTCCAGAGTAATTGTTTTGTATCAAGTAATGACCCAGGGTCAATTATCAGAGAATGGTTTTACAATATCTCCTCTGCTAACTCGTGTGTATAGAAATAAGCTTCCACACTCCTTGGTATGGTGCCCTCATACCTTGCAGTGGGATTTCCCAGTAATTATTAGCATAATATTTTGCTAAGACACATCAACCAGAAGTTCAAACACATCCACATAAAATAAAGACAGTAAAGTTACTGTGAACAGAGGATGTGTTTCTTGTGAGATGTTTTATAAACTTTATTCCCACTCTTCACAACTCAACCATATCCAGCTCCCAGATGAAGGTCACAGAATTCAAATAGCTTGTCCATATTCACACAGTCAGAAGAAACAGAATATATAGGAATTCAAATCTCTAACTTCATCAAATGTCCATCAGAGGAGTCATAGGTTGGGGCATTGCTCATGTAGTTCTTTTTTCTTTTTTTTTTTTTTGGGGGGGGGGTCACATATGGGATCTTAGTTCCCTGATCAGGGATCAAACCTGTGCCCCCTGAACAGAGTCTCAACCACTGGACCACTAGGGAAGTCCCAATCATGCAGTCCTTAAGTCTGGAATGCCGTAGACTTCTGATACTCATCTCCTGGAACATCATGAACTTCAGCTTCTGGTACCTCCTCCGTCATGCCTTCTTTTATCAGCTGAAAATTTAGAGCTGAGGATATCAGAGATAATTCAGCCGATTTCTCTCTACCTACATGATGCACATATTGAGGCCCTTCCATTAAGCGGAGCTGAGAATTATTTGAGGACATACTTAAAACAGAAAAAAACAATAGCTAATACTACCACAATAGTGGTAATAGCTAACCACTGTGTGATGCTTTTCTATTGACAGAACATGGCATGCATTTCATTCATTTATTCATTCATCCCTTACTGAGCATCATCTCTGTGCCAGATGCTACTACTCGCTGGCAACAGATGAATGAGACAGTCTATGCCCCTAGAGGCTCAAGTTTTTGATGACTGCAAACAAAAATGTGTAGTGTGTTATGCTAGGTATATAAGAAGGCAGAAGCTTTACAGCCAGACATCCTCATGTCAAATCATGGCTCTCACTTATAAGTCAACTAAACTGTCTGCTGAGCCTCCATCTCCTAACTATTGAATGAAGATTAAATATTCTCTTTCAGAGTTATTATGAACAGTAACTTACATGAGATAGCACGTGAAAAGCATGGATTCATATGGTAAGTTCTCTATACACGGTAGCTGCCACCCCTGTTATCAGCTCAGTAAAAGAAGCACCTAGAAGATACAATTCTGAGAGCAGGAGAGCACAGAGAAGGGGTGTCTGCAGAGTTAGTCCTGCACCTGTCGTCCACAAATCCCACTTGATATTTTTTCCACCACACTCTTGCTGACTCCTGGTATATTGACGTCTCTGAATTAATTCCATTAAGCAAATATAACACATAGATGATTTGTCTGAATGTGTAATCAATGTAAAAATTAAGCCTCTGGGATCAGTAAGGGCAGATGTCAGAGACTAAAGCTAAGAACAAAAAGAATAACATTTGCCATGATACACCCTTTACTGACATCTAGCTGTGGGCACTGCAGGTTACCTTTCCCCAAATTGTTAAACAATATTCAGTAGGTGTGGCCTATGCTTTGATCTATTTCTTGGGAAGTTTATCTTACTCTTCAATTCCTGACACTATTTCAATCACTAATGACATTTCTTTGACTATCTGGAACTTCCTCTAATGTTTAACTATAATGACAATACCAGGGAGTATTTATCACGTTAAGTACAGCACATTATATGCATCAATTTGTTTAGTCCTTAAAATAATCCTAGAATAGGTACTGTTACTCAGATCTTATAGATGAGGATCTAAATTGAAGGTCTGAGAGGCCAAGTAACTTGTACAAACTCACTGAGTGGGACCTGCACCCAGATCTGTCTGATGCCAGAGCCCGTGCCTGTGGTTTGCTTATGTTCTGTGTCTTCAAGCTTGTCCCTTTAATTATGATGGTTAATTGTTTCTCATCTATCCGACTTCCCTATAAAAGGGTCAGTCACTCAGTCATGTCCAACTCTTTGTGACCCTATGGACTGTAGCCTGCCAGGCTCCTCTGTCCATGGAATTCTCCAAGCAAGAATACTGCAGTGCATAGCCATTCCCTTCTCCAGGGGATCTTCCCAAACCAGGGATCAAATCTGGGTCTCCCACACTGCAGACAGATTCTTTACCATCTGAGTCACCATGGGAAGCCCTTGAGATGATACTTATACAAAAACTCACCTCACCCAAATCTGTTGATCTTTAATATACTGGCAGCATTAAAATGCCACTGGGAAGATGGCTTGAAAATGGAACATACACATTCCAGACTCCAGGTCATTTCCCAAAAATGTCCATAAGTCAGATACAAAGACAGCCTTAAGAAATATTTGTCAGGGCATAGAGCTCTGCTGAGGAGCACACTTTGTAAAAGGAGGCAGAGCGAGATCAGGTGAATGAGGGCAGAGATTAATAAGAAAATATTAGGCCATTTAGAGGAAAGTAGAGAGTCCAATTTAGATTAGGACCCAGGGCCAAGCTAATTTGTATGAAGGGCACTTATGCAGTAGATAATCCAGTTTCTCATTAAATGTTCCACCATTAAAAGGGTAATTTTTCATGAGCACATCTTGAGCGAGGTCTCAGATATATAAGTTAAGAAATAAATAACAGATATCAGAGCCATAAGGCTATTCCTTCAGAGGCACATATGACTTGAAGGTGTTGAAGGGAGGGTCAGTCTTCATGCATTTGAAGTCATCGTGAATCCCCAGCCTAGTCTGCTAAAAGTATCACTGACCCTCTGTTTTAGGATGGACAAGAGAAAGCTCATGTGTTTAATGAAAATCATCTATTATCAAGCATTTATGATATCAGTCACTGTGCCAGAAGTTTTACATGCAATCTTTTATTTAATCTTCACATCTGCTCTTTGAATTTGTCTCTATCATGAGCCCTATTTTATAGAAGATGACACCAATGCCCAAAGCCAAGGGCATTGCCAGAACTTTTTTAGGTAACAGCTTTGTTGGGATTTAATTCCTATAGCATTCAATTCACCATTTTAAAGTATACAGTTCAGTGGTTTTAGTACATTCATAGTTAGACAACCATCACTGGTAGCTAATTTCATAACATTTTCATCAACCCAGAAGGAAACCTTGTGCTTGTTAGCAGTAATTCCCTATCTTCCCCAAACCCATAAGCCCTAGGAAATCACTAATCTACTTTCTGTCTCTATGGACTTGCCTGTTCTGGAGGCAATTATATTTCACACAAACGGGATCATATAATATGTGGTCTTTTGTGACTGGCTTCCTTCACTTAGCATCACATTTTCAAGATCATTCCACCTAATAGTATGTATCATTATTTTGTCTTTTTCTTTCTGAATAATATTCCATTGTAAGGATATACCACAACAGTTGGTGGACATTTGGCTTCTATTTCTTTGGTATTATGAATAACATGAAAATGAACTATTTTTGTACCAGTTTTTATATAGTCATATTTTTCAATTCTCTTAGGATTATACCTAGGAGGGAAATTGCTGGGTCATACAGTAACTCTGTTAAACTTTTTGAAGAACTATCAAACTGTTTTTCCAAAGTGGTCCTACCAGTTAAAAATCTCACAAAGTATGAGGGTTCCAATTTCTCCACCAGCTCTTCTTGCCAACATCTCTTATTGTCACTGCTTTTTAGTCATCCCAGTAGGGGTTTAATGATATCTCACCTTGGTTGTGTTTTGCACTGTCTGCAGGACTAGTGATGTTGAGCATCTTTTCATGTGTTCATTGCCCATTTGCCTATCCACTTTGGTGAAATGCCTATTCAAACATGATAGGCTGAATTTGATCCCATGTCTTATGCAAAATGTCATGCTTTTAACCATTAGGCTATGGGGCCTCCTGTGACCTGTCACAGCACTAACTACTTCTCACTCTGTGCCACAGTTACTTGAGTAGATGCCATATGGAACCTGTTGTAAATTGCAAGATAGCTTACCACTAAGACAAGCACAAGTACATACACCTGGCCTGATATTCTCGTATCTTGTCCTATTTAATCTTCTAAGGTTACTGGAAGGAGGTGCCATCATCATTCAAGAGGAAGAAACCAAATCCAGAAAGGTAACTAAAGTTATTTCAGTTAGGGCTCAGAACAGAGCCTCATCCTGTTGTACTCTTAGGCCTGAGCTCCTCCATGGGGAGCCCGAGCTCTGGATTCAGATAACCTGAGTTCAAGTCCCAGCTCTTCCACCCCTGCCGTAATTGCGTTACCTTAGGTAAGCACCTTCGCATGACTTCACTGTTCAGTGGAGAAAGGAACAGTTGCTCCCATAGAGGGTCATTGTGTAGGTCAACGAAATGCCACATAGACAGTATGCAGGAGAGTGAGGGGCAAACAGTAAGAGCCAATCAATGTTGGCTGCTGCTCTCGAGGTGCCCGTATTTCCAGTGTCTGGGACAGTCCCTGTTTATATCTTATGTCCTGACACTGTTATTACTAGCATCCCTTATTATTCTCAGAAGCAGCCCAGTTTGGATGACGAATTGTGTGGTCACCCTAATTATATTACCACCATCTGTACACTGCACTGCCTCAGCATGTTCTCTGAGCAAGGCACTGTGCAGATTCCTGTGGTACCTAGGTGAGTGAAACGTGTCTCTTTCCTGGTCCGGAAGCCACATTTCAGAAAGAGACACACATAGCTTTACAAAATGTTGAGATGATCAGGACTGTGAATGTCACATAGAGCTGAAGGGAGGAGAAATTGTTTCTGCTTGCCGGGGAGAGGGTGAGCAACCGCCGCAGAGGTGAGATGGCATTTGAGGAAGGGTGGTAAGAAGCAGAGACTCAACAAATAGAAGAGTAAGGAAGAAGTTTTCTAGAGGAATCACGATTACGGTAGTATTCAAAGACAGGGAGTACTCATGTTAGACTGAGTGATTCTCAGCCCTACTTATGTTTTCTTTGTTCGCTTGGATTTGTTTATTTAAACTTTTATTTTATATTGGGATATAGCTGATTAATAGTACTGTGATACTATCAGGTATACAACAAAGTAATTCAGTTATACATATACATGTATCTATTCTTTTTCAAATTTTTTTCCCATTTAGGTTGTTAAATAATGTTGAGCAGTGATTCCTGTAGGTCCTTGTTGGCTATCCATTTTAAATACAGCAGTATTTAAAAGTCAATCCCAAACTGCCTATTCCTTCCACCCACCTCTCCTTTCTGATAACCATGTTACCAAGTTCGTTCAATGGTTTCTGCTTGGTAAAAAAAGTTCATTTGTATCATTTCTTTTTAGAGTCTGCATATAAGTGATACCATATGGTATTTCTCTTTCTCTGACCAACTTAGTTCCCTCAGTATTATAATCTCTAGGTCCATCCATGTTCCTGAAAATGGCATTATTTCATTTTTAATAGCTGAGTAATATCCCGTTGTATATATGCACATCTTTTAGCCATGTTTTAGAATTATCTTGGCAACTTTTTCAAATACTACTCCATAGTTTTTAGTGTATTGACCTGGGGTAAGCCTGAGCCAGTCAATATGCTTGCAAAGTACTGTGTTTAAGCACACAGCTCAAGTGATGCTAACAAAGGCTGGAGGGGCTTAATCAAGAAGAGTTTTGGAAGTCAAGCTAAAGCTCTTGGGCTTTTTCTTTAGACCACAGGAGCTATTAATGCTATGGTCTGTTATGAGGATTAGATTAAAACAGTAACAATAGTGTAGCAATATCTGGAGAAGTATAAAACTCTCATTGATTCTTTATTGGTTGATAGATAATTCACATTCAAAAAATATATATGTGTGTGTATGTGTGTGTGTGTGTGTGTGTGTGTGTATAGTGACTGCTCACTATAAGTTCTAAGGTGCCAGAGATATAGTAGTGACCAAAATATAGAAATATCCCTGTACTTATAGAGCTTACATTCTGGTGGAAGATTCAATAGATTACTGCAGTCATTTTCTAAGTATAGTTTAATTAAGAACTGCCCATTTAAAACACACACACACCCCTCATACACACAAAAAACAGGGATTCCTAAATCCCACCCATTCAGATACTGAACCTAGTGGCTGAGACCCAGTAGACTGAGTTGATTCAGACACTAGTCATCCTGGAAGTTCGCCAGGAACAGAAAGGGGTCAAACAGCAACCTTATGTAGAAAATTTCCTGGGAGGTGCTATTTCTCAAACTGGGCCCCCAGAGTGAGAATTTCAAAACAGAGTTTTGCCATTTAGAACTAATACTTAGAGACTCTAACCATGGCCAGAACTGTATGGTTGCACTTTGTAGAGCTCAGTTTATTATTTCACATCAAATGTGATGCTGTCCACATATTTTGAATCCAGAGCCAGAAATTCAGAGAGGTCACGTTGCTTAAACTGATTCATCTCGATAAGTTCTACAGCAAAGATTTAAACTCAGGTCTGCTTAAATCCACAGAGGCAGGGTCTCCGGGGACTTTTTTAGTTTTTAAAATCACATCTCTATCAGTACCATATTTTTGAGCATACAGCTCTAAAATAGGTATATATCACTATAAATAAAATTAATGTCCTTAATATATCCTACAAGGCCCCTACAAATCTGGTCCCTGTTGAATGCATCTCCTCATTTTTGGACAACCCTTCCCTTTATTTCTCACGTTCTCGCCACAATGGCCTTCATCCTGTCTCTTCAAAGAGCCACATTCTGAGCAGATGCATGCTGGGCTCTGCAGTTCTGCGCCTGCTGTTCTTCGGACCTTGAAGCCACCACCCCCCATCCTCATCCTCCCTCCGCCCCCAGCCCCTCCGCACTTCCCTTTGACACCTGCGGTCTCAGCACAATGCCACGTGCCCAGCGTTCTCTCCCCCAGAGGTCTATCTGGGAGGCCCCCTCTGAGATGTGACCACAGTACTCTCCTGATAAGCCCCCTGCCTTCTTGCAACAGATTAATGTCATCTGTAATCATCTGTTTAAATTCCTCCTTCTCACTCCTCTACAAGCTCCAGAAAGCCCGGGACTGTGTTACATTTGTTAGCCAAGGTATCCCTGGAGTCTGGCGTTTCCTAACAAACAGCACATTTTCTCTCAATTCCCTCACAGCATCTGTCACAGCACTGTGGCACCTCAATGACTGTCTTCAAGCCTGTTTCCTTCTCTGCACTTTCGATCCCTGAGGATGGGGCTGTGCTCTCTGAACGTAGCATGGTGCCTGGCATAGAATGGACCCACAGTTCCCAGCTCTACTGAATAATTGAATACACGAATACAGTTTTTTATTTATTCCCACTGATTCCCAGAGTCTGGATCACTCTGGGGAAGTGTACAGGGTCACAATAAACCCCTTCCAAACAGACTTTATCTCAAATCCATTCCATGAGTGTGGATCACTAAATCTTCAAGGAATAAAATTCCTAATGGGGGGAAGCAAATGTCACACCTGCAGTTAAGTTCACTGTTGCCTTCACCTCATGCCATTAGGGGAAGAGCGTTTCTCAACCTCATCACAACCTGCTCACCTCATAACCAGGAAATGACTCTCAATTTAGATGGAAACAGTGCTGAGGATATCCAGTAAGCTCCCTGTTTTGAGCAGGCCTCAAGGATGCTGTCAGGAAGAAGACCACGTCCCTGTGTTGGAGCAGAAGGCACTCCCAGCATGGAAGTCCCACACTGGGAGTGACCCTGTAGAAACATCGATAAAAACAAGCCCCTTGGCCAGAAGCCTAGATCCCAAAGAAGCAGGCAATTAGCATTTCCCGTGACACTGAGGCAGAGAGCCCACAGAATTCACTGGAGTCATAATCGGTCTCCCACTCCAGGCTGTTCACTCAGGACAGCTAATGGCCAAATAAACGAGATTTCACACCGAAGATTGTTCTCTCTTTTCCTCCCCCACGCATCCTAGATTATAATGATCATGGCCACAGAAACCCACGCAAGAGCCAAGATTGTTTTTTCTACTGTGGGCAGTCTGGCTGTGAATTCTTCTAACTTTTGACAGTTACCGTATTTCTCTGTCTAGCAGAGGTCAGCACCAACATATTTCTTAGGTTAAGTGGAATATTCAATTCTCTTTTTTAGATACTTAAAACACCTAAGGAGCTGTCTTAGCTCAGGCTGTTATAACAAAATACCACATACAGGGTGACTTAACTGGCAGGCATCGATTCTCACTGTTCTGATGTCTGTGAAGTCTAAGAGCAAGGTGCTGGCATACTTGACCCTGGGGAGGGTCCCCCTTCTTGGTTGGCAGATGGCTACCCTCTTGCTCATCCTCACACAATGGAAAGAAAGAGCAAGGGAGAGAGTTCTGATTCTGTCTTCCTCTTCTGAAGGCAAGAATCCCACCAACGGGGCCCCACCCTCACGACCTAATCAAAACCTAATTATCTCCAAAACGCCCCACTTTCAATGTCATCTCTTCAGAGGTAAAGGCTTCAATACATAAAATTTTGGAGGGTGTGGGGGGAGGAGACACAAACATTCATTCTGTAACAAGAGGCTGGAATAAGGAAGGAAGAGGGAGAAGCTGGATGACATCCGAAAGCAGGTGTGTCTGTTCCAAAATCATAAACTATTTAATTGAAAATTCAGAACCACCTTGGAGGCAGACTGCATCCCACT
Organism: Odocoileus virginianus; assembly: GCF_023699985.2. Lineage (NCBI taxonomy): Eukaryota > Metazoa > Chordata > Mammalia > Artiodactyla > Cervidae > Odocoileus > Odocoileus virginianus. The sequence continues at coordinate 69,971,190 of NC_069678.1, read as the reverse complement.
GAGAGATGAGGGGGCAGAAAGGAATGGAGGTCAATGGTATCGAATACAGGGCCACACTGCTAGTGAGGGGCATGGTTACCTAACTCTGGGGTCAGAAGGCACTGCAGGAGCTCTGTGCCTACCTGTGTATGTGGGAATCTGGGGTAGTCATTTAACTTTTTGAGTGTTAGTCTCCATCTGTAGAACGCTATAGTTATTTGTACTCCTCTCTAGGATACTCTTTATTGCCAAATTCAGACTTCAATTGAAGAAAGTAGGGAAAACCACTAGACCATTCAGATATGACTAAAATCGAAACCCTTACAATTATACAGTGGAAGTGAGAAATAGGCTCAAGGAATTAGGTCTGACAGACAGAGTGCCTAAAGGACTATGGACAGACGTTTGTGACATTGTACAGGAGGCAGGGATCAAGACCATACCCAAGGAAAAGAAATGCAAAAAGGCAAAATGGTTGTCAGAGGAGGCCTTACAAATAGCTGTGAAAAGAAGTGAAAGGCAAAGGAGAAAAGGAAAGATATACCAATTTGAATGCAGAGTTACAAAGAATAGCAAGGAGAGATAAGAAAGCCTTCCTCAGTGATCAATCCAAAGAAATAGAGGAAAACAATAGAATGGGAAAGACTAGAGATCTCTTCAAGAAAATTAGAGATACCAAGGGAACATTTCTTGCAAAGATGGGTTCAATAAAGGACAGAAATTGTATGGACCTAACAGAAGCAGAAGATATTAAGAGGTGGCAAGAATACACAGAACTATACAAAAAAGACCTTCATGACCCACATAACCACGATGGTGTGATCACTCACCTAGAGCCAGACATCCTGGAATGTGAACTCAAGCGGGCCTTAGGAAGCATCACTACGAACAAAACTAGTGGAGGTGATGGAATTCCAGTTGAGCTATTTCAAAATCTAAAAGATGATGCTGTGAAAGTGCTGCACTCAATATGCCAGCACATTTGGAAAACTCAGAAGTGGCCATAGGACTGGAAAAGGTCAGTTTTCGTTCCAATCCCAAAGAAAGGCAATACTAAAGAATGTTCAAAATACTGCACAATTGTACTCATCTCACACGCTAGCAAAGTAATACTCAAAACTCTCCAAGCCAGGCTTCAAGAGTACGTGAGCCATGAAATTCCAGATGTTCAAGCTGGATTTAGAAAAGGCAGAGGAACCAGAGATCAAATTGCCAACATCTGCTGGATCATCGAAAAAGCAAGAGTGTTCCAGAAAAACATCTACTTCTGCTTTATTGACTATACTAAAGCCTTTGACTGTCTTGAAAATTCTGAAAGAGATGGGCATACCAGACCACCTGACCTGCCTCTTGAGAAATCTGTATGCAGGTCAGGAAGCAACAGTTAGAACTGGACATGGACCAACAGACTGGTTCCAAATAGGAAAAGGAGTACATCAAGGCTGTATATTGTCACCCTGCTTATTTAACTTATATGCAGAGTACATCATGAGACATGCTGGGCTAGATGAAGCACAAGCTGGAATCAAGATTTCTGGGAGAAATATCAATAACTTCAGATATACAGATGACACCATGCTTATGGCAGAAAGTGAAGAAGAACTAGAGAGTCTCTTGACGAAAGTGAAAGAGGAGAGTGAAAAAGTTGGCTTAAACTCAACATTCAGAAAACTAAGATCACAGCATCTGGTTCCATCATTTCATGGCACATAGATGGGGAAACAGTAAAAACAGTGGCAGACTTTATTTTTTGGCTCCAAAATCACTGCAGGTGGTGACTGCAGCCATGAAATTAAAAGATGCTTGCTCCTTGGAAGAAAAGTTATGACCAACCTAGACAGCATATTAGAAAGCAGAGACATTACTTTGCCAACAAAGGTCCATCTAGTCAAGGCTATGGTTTTTCCAGGAGTCATGTATGGATGTGAGAGTTGGACTATAAAGAAAGCTGAGTGCCAAAGAATTGATGCTTTTGAACTGTGGTGTTGGAGAAGACTCTTAAGAGTCTCTTGGACTACAAGGAGATCCAACCAGTCCATCCTAAAGGAAATCAGTCCTGAATATTCAGTGGAAGGACTGATGTTGAAGCTGAAACTCCAATACTCTGGCCACCTGATGCAAAGAACTGACTCATTTGAAAAGACCCTGATGCTGGGAAAGATTGAAGGGCAGGAGGAGAAGGGGACAACAGTGGATGAGATGGTTGGATGGCATCACTGACTCAATGAACATGAATCTGAGTAAACTCCGGGAGTTGGTGATGGACCGGGAGGCCTGGCATGCTGCAGTCCATGGGGTCACAAGGAGTTGGACACGACTGAGCGACTGAACTTAACTGAAGTATCGTAGTTGCTTCCCTGGTGGCTCAGTGGTCAAAAATCAGCCCGCCAATGCAGGAGACAAGGGTTTGATCCCCGGGTCAGGAACATCCTCTGGAGAAGGAAACAGCAACACACCCCAGTATTCCTGCATGGAGAATTCAATTCTATGGACAGAAGAGCCTGGCAGGTTATAGCCCAAAGGGTTGCAAAAGAGCTGGACGTGACTTAGTGACTAAACAACAATTAGAACATTTAGAAGGATTTGATGAGATAATACACATTTTGCTCTCAGCACACATCCAGGCACATGGCAGTCTTTCAATAAATATGTATTGTCTTTCTCCTTCCCAAATAATATATTTCACATTAAGCACCAGTAGCCCAAAGCTAACCACAGCAGTCATACCACTTTAGAAGCAATGGTCCCAGCTGTTTTGTTTTTTTTTTTTTTTTTTTTTGGTTTCCTGGGAATAAGGTTGCAATCAGGAACAAGAAGTTCCTTCCTGAAGGCTACAGGAAGACCACCTTATGAATTATTAACACAGGATCCAAACAGAGACATTCTCCCTCCTTCTGCATATCTCCCTGAATTACTAGGCCATCCATCTTGATGATAAGAAAATTTCCGAGTTCCTCACCCCCAGCCTACCAACTTCATTCTGTCCATTGCTGAGAAAGCTCTATTGTTTGTCCAGTTGTCCAATTTAAGAACAGATTGTGGGGAGACTCTCAGGGCCCAGGAGCAGAGACAACTTATTTTATTTAGAATTCTGTCTTGCAGTTATCCAGGTATTGATTTTCAATGGACAAAAAATTATGTATGCTGACTGTGTAGGGGAGAATGCTGATTCTTCTGTAATTAACTAGCTGGGCAGTGAGTAGAATAAGGGGAACAACACACGTAAGGGGCTGTTAAAAGGCACTTTGATGAACATGGTTGCTGTCATCACTGCTAAAAGGTAAACGAATTAAAGAACTAAAATAAATATTCAACCTATAACTCCTACAGGCATTTTCTTTAAAAATGCTCCTCTCTGGTATTTTTGGAAAGACCTCCGTATAAAGGGCATCTGGAGAATAGAGTACTAAGATTTCTACAGATTCTAATGTGAGGGGCTGGCAATCTGCATTGTCAAAGCTTGGCCAATGATTGCTAGGCAGAGTCAGATTAGGAGCCGCACAGGAACAAGGCAGGCCCTTCAGTGAAATGTATGTGAGCCAATTCTTACGCTCAGATGACTGGCCCTTCTTTCATTTGCCTGGCAAAGGTCTACTAGTTCTCGTTTCCTTTCTTCCAGGTGTTCATTTAACAAATCTATTACAAACATTGTATGACATCATCAACAAGCTCAGGAACAGAAGAAAACAATCATTGGGCAGGTCATGCCACTCCGACAGATCCTTAAACCAACAATTTCTTGCCAGAGCTCTTTCAAACCCCGTTTTTAAGTTTCCGTGAAGGGCAACTGCAGAGACCATCATGCTAAGTCCGTGTGGGGTGTGAATCATGCTGCTTGTGGTGGCTCCTGGTGCCAGAGGGCATGTTCTGGCAGGAAGAATCTGGGCCCAGGAATCCCCCTTACTGGACTGACAGCTAGCTTCCAGAGGGCTCACATGGCCATCCGCGGTCCTCTGTGCATCCCAAACAACTAGGACAGTCCTGGCATTGCGTGGGTGCTCCATAGATTCTTGCTGAATAAAGATATACTCAGTAAGGGAACCTGCTCTCACTAATCCAGAGTTTTCAATATTCTCTCCCAAACACACAGACATAGCGTTTTATAACTTTGGAAAGTCAAGTGTAAGTTCCCATCATGATGCCCAAAGTCTCAGATGCTATTAATCAGGCTAGTGACACTGCAAGCCCAGCATTGTTTCTCAATCAGAAGTCAGGCATAATGTCAATCATATCTCCATGTAAGAAGGAGCAGTGAGATGGAAAAAAAAAATAGAGATCTTCTGGTTTAAGATTATAAAGACATCTATTAAAAAAAAAAAGAGACATCTAAAATCCTCCATTGTTGAGTCCTGACTCCATTGCTGAGTCATGAAGGCATACCGGCTTGGTAGATCCTGCTAACTTGAGCCTGTTTCAAGGATGAACCATCCTGGCCTCTAATCTGCAGCTATCTTTGTTCTCACTTGCTTACCAAGAGCCTGAGGATGGCACACAACATTCACTTCTTAGGTCTTTGGATAGCTGGGTGTGTGTCTTTTTCTTAGTGGCCGTAGGGCAGAGAGGGTAAAACCAGTTTGTGCTGCCACCACGTATAAGGGAAAGCACCAGGTGTGCAATATTTTATCTCATGCTGATGCCACAGTGCGAGGCACAGAATGTGCTTTAAACAATTTGTATGCTCCCCTTCACTGTTCTCTTACTCCTCACAACAACCGAGCATGGCATTCATTCTTAGTCCCTTCTTACAGATGAGAAAATAGAGGCTCCAAGAGGTAAAGATTGGCCTAAGACCACAGAGCTCAGAAAAGGCAGAGCCAGGAGTGATGGAAAATTAATGGAGTTAAATCCAAAGTTTTAAGGCAAACAGGTAGATACAGAGAACAGAGTAGTGGTTGCTGGAGGGGAAGAAGCTAGAGGGAGGGTAAAATGGGTAAATGGAATCAACTATTATGGTGATGGATGGAAACTCTTAGTGATGAGCATGTTGTAGAGAATATAGAAATGGAACTATAAGGTTTAGCACATGAAAAAGTTATATATTGTTACAAACCAATGTTACACCAATAAAAAAAACTACAAAAAAAAAAGCACCTAACAACAACAACAAAAATACAAAAGCAAGAAAGAAACAAAAGGCAGGGGAAGGGTAGGTCTGAATCCATAGTCATGGAATTAATTTTTGATTCTGTTATTTGCAAAAGAAAGGGACCTGTTAAGGTTGCAGGGCTGCAGGGATGAAGGCAGGTCAGGATGATGCACATAAGGGTGGGGAGGGGCAGGATGATGAAAGGGAAAGAACAGAGTTCAGGGGGGACTTGTCATTCGAAGTCTCCTGGCCTGGAGCAAGTCATTTCATCTCTCCAGAGAAGACAGTTAACAATACTACTCCTGCAGGAGTACTGGAAGAACTGCTCGCAGCCGTATGGGTGAAGCAGCTAACAGAGTGTACAGCTCCAGGCTCACATCATATAGTGATAATATTTTCACTTCCTTTCCTGTGAACTGCAGGCTGCATGTGGTGTGTCTCCCAGACCCAGTTTCTGGTCTGAAGACTCCTCCCCCAGGTGACCTGCTGACCCAGCAAGGCTCTTGGGTAAGCTGCTCTCAGAGAACTGAGAGCAAAGAGTCCCTCACCCAGGGCCAGGTTCCCCTCATCTCACTCCCTCGCCCCCCTAAAGGCTTGCATCCAATCAATAACTGGCTGATTAGATGGGGTTGAATGTAAAGGCCCACAGCCCAACCCTCAACTGGGGACGCCACTGAAGGCAGCTCAAGAGCTCCGTGTGGAATGGTGGGGATCAGCTGAGGCCTTTGTTGCAGCTGCGTCAGGGTCAACTCCTCCCTCTGCCCAGCCCTGCCACCCACTCCTCATCAGCACTGACTCTGAAGGCACTTCCCAATAAGCTTCCTAAGGAAACCTCCATCTCCACCACTGGTTTCCTGGGAACTCGAAGGAAGACAGTACAAAATCAGTGCATTTGAGAGAAAGCGTTCTGACAGATGATACAGAGGGGGTCTTGACATGGAGATGAAGTCACAAGTGTCTGTAATAACCCAAGAGTAACAGGAAGAGGGCTTGGGGTGGGGGTGGGGGGGGGGGGGCAGCAATGAATGTCCCAATAAGGTAACCAGGTTTGATACTCCATGAGGCTAAGCCTAATCGAAAGGGCATACCCAGAGCTAACACTCTCACCAAATGCAACTCAAAGGCCCCTGGCAAAGCTGTTGTGCGCAGCTGAGTCTGCAGGAGTCAGCTGGGTGATCACCCATCCAAGGGCATCCTCGCCACCACCAGAGCTAGGAGATGCACTGGGGTTTGCTTTTCTAAAGTTCACAACTTGTCTCCCTTTGGCAAATGCACACGATAGCAGACACTAGGCACCTACAAAGCCCTGGGAGCTGAAGACAAGTGAAGGCTATCTTGTTTTCCAATGAAAAACAACAGATATATTTTCAAACTTTTTCTATTTCCATTCTTTAAAAAAAAAAAAAAATTTGTTTTCTTTACAATTTCAAAGACAAACATGCTCAAATCTTAAAATTTAGAAAATCCAAGAGAGGAAAAAGGGGGCAAGATTATCCAGAATTCCTTCCAGGGATATCTATGGTTGCATTTGAAGATATGCCCTTCCAAAATTTCCTAAGTGTACACACACAAATGTACATTTCTCAAAAATATTTTCATACTGTACATCTTGCAGCTTGCTTCTTTCATTTGGCAGGGCCGTACATCTTTTCTTCCATATTGATATTTTTTTGTAACATGATTCTTAGTGGCTGCCTAATATCCCCATCTTATAGATGTGGCGTAATTTATCTAACCAACTCCCTATCATTGGACAGTTAAGATCTTTCCAATTAAAACAGTGCAAAGAGATACAATATTGAGAATTTCTGCTGAAGACAGGAGGAAGATGGATTTTCCCTGTGAGAATGCCTTCATGGAATCTTTCAACATGTATCAGAGATGGTGTTTCATTATTTCCCCCTACTTCTCCGCTCCAGAGAAGTGTGGGCTCAAACAGACAAGTGCAAATGTGAAAACAAAAGCAAAAATTTGCCTCTCGCAGAGTTTTTGAGCGGGAGAAACAATGAGGGCAAAGGAAGGAAGTCTATGATTTGGATCACACACGAATCCCTTATAAGCTCTGAACATGCTGCCCATGGGAAGCCCGATGACTGAGATCAGAGAAGCAGTGTGGTCAGCTTTAGTCAGTAAGCTGAGGTCACAGCGCAGCACAGAACAGCTGAACTCCCAGTTTTAAGTTGTCACCCCACATGCACGAACACCCAACATTTTGAAAGTCTGTTTTGGGACCCAGACACTGGTTAATTAAATCACAAATGAACAAGGGTTTCTATTTGCATATGCAGCCTACAATTGGCCAAGAACTTTCTTCTGCAGTAGTCACAACTTTCACAGGGTCATCTCCATTAGGAGAGAGAGAAAAAAAAAAGAGGGTTTAATTGAGCCTCTCTGCTTCCAACTTGCCCACAGACTCTTTTTTAAGGGAGATTATTTTGGTCCTAAAAGATTCTGGTGGGAGCGAGACTCACGCTTTATCTTCCATCTGCCTTCTAAACAAGAGGGCTGTGTATGCTATCGACTGATTAAATGATTTCTTTAGAGTACAAAGAAGTATTTGTGATGAAGACAACAGAGAGGGCAAATCAATTATTTACTGAGGAGGCTGCAATATAAATTACATTTGATTAAACTCAGAGATAAATCACAGTGATGGAGGGTTTAAGTGGAATGTGCTGGAACAGACAGTGACTAAGTGCCCCCTGACATTGCCAGTAATGAATGCAAGGGCACAGGCCCAGCCCTGACACCCCCGGATTTCTAACACAGGCAGCCTAATATTCATCCATTCACGCCACAAACATGTGTTGAATGCCCACCACACAGCACCTGCCCAGGTCCCAGGCAACAGTCATGGACAAGAGAGAAAAAGACCCTGCTCTCCTAGAGCTTCAGAACTGAAGAGGAAAGAAAGTGAATAAGCTTATAAATAAATAATGAACGAGATCATTCCAGAGAGCGACAAGTGTTATGAAGATGATAAAATAGTTTGATGAGATGAAGAGTGACTGGGGCAGGGTGGGGAACAATTAATTTCGACAGGCTGGTCCAGGAAGACATTTCTGGAGAAATGACATTTGAAGGGAGATGTGAACATCAAGAAAAGGGCAGTCATGCCAGGAGGGAATGCACTTGGCTTGTTTACAAAACAGAAAGACACTAGTGTGATGGAAGCAGATCCAAGGAGGAGGGGCGGGAGCTGCAGGGAAGAGGGAGGCAGGACTCCTGCATGTGTCGCTTTAGGAGGTCAGGTAAGGGGTGTGGATTTGTTTCTAAGCCCACCTAAAAGCCATGGGGTTGAGGGGGGTAGGCGTTATGCAGGTACATGATGGCATTTATAACCATTTCTCCAAGTGCTCTTTGGTAAAAGGGGGTGAAGTCAAAGCAGGAGGTATGGTACTGATCCAAGTGAGAGAAGAGATCAGGAACATGGATAACACACAGAAAAAAATGGGCTGAATCAAAACAGACACTGCAGGAAGGCAGACAGGACCCATTCACAGATTGTCTGTGGGAGAGATAGGAAAAGGGAGGAGTCCAGTATGATTCTTGATTATGGCTTAGGGACCCAAGGGGAAGGCAGACTCCCTTCCTGACACAAAGCCATCCTAATCAGTGATGGAGACAGAGCCAAGGGATCCAGATGACTTCAGGTTCCCTTTAAGACCTTTCAGATTCCATCTCTGTGGACTGTGTGTGGAATTCAGAAGCAGATGGATGCAACCCCCAAATGCTGGTTTTGTCATGAGGGCTCCAGGCCCCACTAAGTCTTGGGAAGTTCCTTATTTATAGTATGGAATAGATAAGACCTACCTGGATATGTGAGCACGAAACTAGGATGTGGGCGAGTAGTCCATCTGGCAGAGAGGTGCTCCATAAGTATGAGGTCTTTTCCCTCCAGTTTAAATGTAGCCCCAGAGTACAGACTGAGCTATGTCGATGCTGAAAAACCATCATATCATCATCTAAAAACACTCTTTTTTTTTTTTCCTATCTCACTGTGTGAGAATTGGGACTTGGCCTCATTCATCAAGACTAGACAACTTTAAAGATATCTGTCCAATCTTAGTGACTGAGCCTCCAGCTGACTGCCCCCTCCCACACAGCAGCATCCTCACAGTGACCTTGTTTATATAACATGATCTGACCCTCTGGCCCCTGCTGATTAGACCTGATGCTGACACCTGGTCCAAGCTGTGTTGATCAGAGTCCCAGCCTTGGGAATTGAGAACCAAAGCAGAGAGAAGTCAATCTTTCCTTGTGGCTAGATTATAGAATTCTAGGTGGTCAACTTTTCCTGCCATTGGCTTGTGTAATAGAAAGGCAATCTTATTAAAAAACAAGGGAAAAGATGCTCTGGAAGATGTGACCACAGAGAAAAAACACTGTAAAAAAAAAAAAAAAGAAAGAAAAGAAGAAAGAGAGAGAGAGAGAAAGAAAGATCAGAAAGTAGAGTATCCTTGCTTGTGCTCCTGCCCACTCTTTTGCAACCCCGTGAACTATACAGCCCACCAGGCTCCTCTCTCCATGGGATTTCCAAGCAAGAATTCTGGAGTGGGTTGCCATTTCCTTCTCCAAGGGGTCTTCCAAACCCAGGGATCAAATTCATGTCTCCTGCGTTTCCTGCATTGGCAGGTGGATTCTTTATCATTGAGCCACCTGGGAAGCCCCGGAGTATCCTTACTGATTCCTAATTCCTGATTCATCTTCCAGAGGCTCAGTTCACACACGCCCTTCCTTAAGTCTGTGAGACAACTCTTAGTACTAATGATGTATCCCTTTGTTATATTTAAGTCCATTCAAGTTGACTTTCATTACTTGCAACTACAAAGCTTTCATTAATAATGGATATGAATTTCTGTACATCTGGCCCCTGGCCCACCTCTGCGTGGTCAGAAGACAGTCAGTAAATGCTTGTCGAATGGAAGGGATATAGATGGTGGTACTCAGGGCACTGCCCCAGGGAATCTGCTTTGAGTCTTTCTACCTAGCTTCATACCTGCTAGTAAAGCCACAAAAAGAGAAAGAATTTGAATTTTGATGATCTTTCCACCACTGTCATCACCAAGCTCTCAGGTCACAAATTGTTTAATTTTGCAGTTTATCTCCTTGGAGATCAACTTTAGCTTTCAGTTAATTTTATGTATAAGAGCCAATTATCTTTTAAGCAACTTCTTTTTGTCTCCTTTCTGCTAACAAGGAAAAATAGACAAGTCTATTTGATTGGATAACAAAACCTTGAATGCCTACACGGCCTTGCTGACTTCAACAAAGCACCTCCTTTCCAAAGAGCTCAACATAGGATTGCAAGCACAATCCTAATGCTTCTTAAACCACTGTAGTAAAGTGCCAGGGAGAAAATGTGACAAATGTTGATAATCAGCAATAGCAGGATATAATGAATCAATGGAAAATAAATAAGTATTAAATCCCTTTTAGTTTAATTCAGCCAACATTTTGTGAGCATCTTTCATGTAACTGATACCATGCCTGGAGCTAGAGCTGCCATGTATTAAACACCTACTGTGTTCCAGGTACAGTGATGAACATTTTTACATACATTACTTTTCATTTATCTCATACAACAGCCCTCATGGGTGCTATGACCTTCCTACGTGCAGATGAAGCCTTCTGAAATCAAGAAACCTGCCCAGAGTTCACATGGCCAATAAGGAGATTTGATTCACAGGATTCATTCCAGCTATGTTGTTTCCATGTCTGTATATGTTTCTGCTCTGCCTAAGTTTTCTCCCTGAGAAAGTGAGTAAATGAAATTACTCTCCTTAAGAAGATCCCAGTCTAATGGAAGAAGTACAGTTTCATCACAGGTGGTGTTTCATCAAATGAAGGTGCCACCAATGTGAAAAGGGAAGGCAGGGAAGAATCTCACATTCTGATGGATAAGACACAGACTAGCTATATGGAAGAGGTGGCATTTCAGTGGGGTCTGTGGGATGCACAGGCTTCCAGAGCAAATCCTTTAGGGAATCCTGAGAAAAGAGACATATTCAGTAAAGCACACCTTAGTAAGACCCAGGGAAGTGGTGAAAACATCATGACTGAGGACCAATTATGCAGTGTTTAGGCCATTAGTGACATTGTGAGGGGGTATTATTCTTTTTTCAATTTTACAGATGAAGAAAATTGTGTTCCCAGTGGGAGGGTAATTTCTCCCATGTCACATAATCTTCATTTAGCTGCTAATTATTTCCAGTTCAGGCATTTTTGATTCTAAATAATATATTTTCCCCTGCTAGGTCATGTCTTCCAAAGAATGGAAAGATAAAGAAGAAAAAAAAAGAGCTACAAATTATAGGTGCAGTAAATTATAAGGCCTCTTTATACCCTCAGGGAATTTACAGTCAAGTCAGGGAAGTAAACATATATTCTGAAAACTGAAACAAGAAATCAAGGTAGAAAAACAAGTTGAGAACAAAAAATGGCATGACCCAGGTCAGCCCAGGAATAACTAGCATGTATGTTATACTGAGCAGTGTCCTAGGGGTTTGGAGAAAAGACACAGGACTTTGAAGCAAGGTCCTTGGAGAAAGTTTCAGGAAGAGGTGAGACTGAAGAAGCCAGGTCTCAAATGATGCACAATTTACATCAAGTGGGGGATAGAGGTCCAACCTCTGCTATGGTTAAAGGCAAAAGCAAGATGAGAAAAGCTGCAAGGGAGCCTTTACCTAACTCTGCACAGTAATAACTGCTCCATATTATTGGGCATCCCTCCTGAGCCAAGAATGATACCAGGCACATGGTAAATGATGCTCACGTACAGAAAATATACTGGTCTTCAGAGAGGGACATGAGTTGGCCAAGAAAGACAGCCAGCTGCATTCAATGGTGCCCATTTGACTTCAAGGTTCGCTCTTTCCACTATGATCCATCACCTGTGCTCAGATTTTGGAGGGTCGTGAAGGCCATCTCTTCTCTGTGGGTGTTCAGGGTGTCTTTGCTCAGTAACATTATTATAACATGGTCCCCATTATGGAGAAAGTGTCTAAGTCTGGGTGAAGTAAGGGGAATTAAGGTGGAAATTCAGTCTTTCACTTCTCATTTTAGGCTAGTACTCAAATGAGAAGTGAAGCATCTTAAAGGCAACCAGGATCTGCAAACCACAATCTACAAACAGACTTATCTGGTTCCAGATTCTCTAAACGTGACACAGCACCAGACCACTATGGAGTTGATGACATACGATGTGTTCTCATGAAGGTAAACTCATCAAGGAATTATTATTTCAACAGGCCTCTCACCATGCTCACTCTTCTTGGCCCCTGCATACAATTGGACATCTCACTGTCTCCACTTTCCTAAAGGTATCACCCCTCTTATGCTTCTGTGACTAGTATCTTGGTTCTTTTCCTTTCCTAACTCCTGTATCTTTTATTGCCAGATCTTTAACAGAGGTTTTCCCTAACATTCTGTCCATGCTCTTCATTTTGCACTTGACAATCTCACCTCTACGAGATGACATCCCAGTTAATATATTCAGCTTTAATGCCTCTCCTGAGCTCCATGCTCACTTTTTTGACTGCCTTCTACATGCCGCCATCTGAATTTATTACTATGAGCAAAATTCAATATGTATAGAACTAAGATGACTAATTTCTCCTTTACTTAAACCAGCTCTTCCATCTCAATGCTCAATATCATTGCCAACTCCCCATCACCACCCCCCACGAAGCCTCACCAGGCCGAGTTTAAGTGCAGTCACCACAACCTAACTGTTTATGGCAACATCAGCAAAAGCACCGAGTGCACTGTGCAATGACTGGCAGATGTGATGTACCACTTGTGATTCTCATTCATCATTGAATCCTCAGTGTCTAGGACAGTGCCCAATGTAATACAGGTAACGTGTCAGATAACTGTCACAAGCAGTCTACCCTTTATTCAGGTAGAAACCTTGGAAAGACTTTTATTTCCCATTTACCTTACCATAGCTTTCACACGGAGAAGGCAATGGCACCCCACTCTTGCCTGGAAAATTCCATCGACAGAGAAGTCTGGTAGGCTGCAGTCCATGGGGTCGCACAGAGTCGGACACAACTGAGCGACTTCACTTTCACTTTTCACTTTCATGCATTGGAGAAGGAAATGGCAACCTACTCCAGTGTTCTTGCCTGGAGAATCCCAGGTATGGGGATTATCTGGTGGGCTGCCGTCTAAGGGGTCGTACAGAGTCAGACACGACTGAAGGGACTTAGCAGCAGCAGCTTTCACACACATTCTAAGAACTGTAAATAATATTTCCAAAATATCCTCACTGTCACCACATTTATTCAGTCCTCAGTCTTCCCTAGATAATTCCATGGTATACTGGTTTATCTGTTAATATTTCTCCCTCTTCAAGTCCATTTGATAGAGAGCTAAAAGATGCTCTTCAGACAGTATATTCTTATAAATGAATTCCATTATTCACAAGTCTTCAATGGTTCCACTTCCTTCCAAACCAAATGAAACAGAAATTTCTCAGTCAATGATTCAGTATTTCATTAAATATTTACTGTATGCCTACATGCTAAACATTGGGGAGCCAGAGGAGAACCTTATGGATAAAATCCCTGCCCTTGTGAAGACCATAGCATTTTCAAATAGGAAAAAAAAAAAATTCATTTCTTCTTCCTCACTCCCATTTTCCCCAACATAAGATCTTTGCTTCAGTCAAGCAAAGCCCACTGGAAGCCAGGTCCCCAAATGCATTCTCCATGTTTGCACACCCATGCATTTTCCTGCACGTATTCTGGCACAAGCAAGAGCCTGTCTTATGCCACCTGCCAGTCACCTTCCTGTTCCCACCTCTGTCCACCAGTCCAGAGTCTTGCCTCCTGGTTTTCTCTTATGTGATGAATTGAGTTCCTTCCAAAATACAATTTTTCCCTTGATCTCTCTCCCTCAATCTATGAATTCCATTCTCAGACATTCCCAAATGTCCCTTTCTCTTTAGTTCATACTGAAAAGTTCCTTATGAACAAAAGAAATACAGACAAACTGAAATGGGCACACATACATATTAAGCCAAAGAACTCAAGTGATGTACAAAATACATTTTCTAACACAGCTAAAATCTAGACACAGACAGAGGTACCTGACAACCTGATAGGTATGTGTATCCTTCATCAGTTAGAGAGAAACTCACTCTTCAACGAGTTCTTTTTGCTTTTACTAATATTTACTTTGGCCACCTGATGCAAAGAGCTGACTCATTTGAAAAGACCCTGATGCTGGGAAAGATTGAGGGCAGGAGGGGAAGGGGATGACAGAGGATGAGATGGTTGGATGGCATCGCCGACTCAATGGACACGGGTTTGGATAGACTCTGGCAGTTGGTGATGGACAGGGAGGCTTGGTGTGCTGCAATTCATGGGGTCACAAAGAGTTGGACACGACTGAGCGACTGAACTGAACTGAACCGAGCACTTACTGTGTGCCAGGCTTTGTGCATATATTTTGCAAACTCCGTCTCATTGATTTCTCACAAAAATCCCTTAATGTACGCACTGTTATTCTCTCCACTACACAGACCGAGGAAACCAAGGCTTGCATGTGTGCATGCTAAGTTGCTTCAGTCATACCTGACTCTTTACAACCCTATGGATTGTACCCTGCCAGGCTCCTCTGTCTATGGCATTCTCCAGGCAAGAATATTGGAGTGGGTTGCCATGCCCACCTCCAGGGGATCTTTCTGACCCAGGGATCAAACCTGTGTCTCTTAAGTCTCCTGCATTGTCAGGCAGGTTCTTTACCACTAGCACCACCTGGGAAGCCCAAACCAAGGCTTACAGAGGTAAAAAGGGCTTGGCCAAGGTCACACAGGCAGCTGGAATTCATTTGAACTTAAGTAGTGTGATTTTTAACTACTAACAACACCCTGCCTCCTTTAAGTATGTAACTGATGAATATGATATACTTAGCAAAGTGCCTGACATAAAGTAATCATTCAATAAATGTGACAGATGATAGATGGGGGAGAGAAAACAGGTTGACAGAAACATACAACAGTGTAAGGTGCATTCGTATACAATGCAACACAAAATCCTGGCAACAGACCTGCCAGGTACTTATTATGAACTGATTTTACAAATAAAGATACTGTGATGCTAGCAGCTACCGGGGATTTGAAAAGCTTCCCCACGTGGTAACTTGCCAAGTGCAGAATTGGAACGCACAGCTCTGAGTCCAGCTCCAGTGCCCTCTGAGATGGCCCCATTGTCTCTTTTCTCTCCCTAATCTATACACACTTCATCTTCTTTATATTCCTGCAATGTCTGGGAAAACAAAAGGGACGGTTCTGTTCCTCAAAGGGCTGGAATAGATGTGAGTTTTGGAGAGGTCATGGGTTGGCTACTCTTGCTCTCAGTCTCTGCATGGAAATCACCCACAGGTGGGGAGCTTTTGATACTTCAAAAATCCTCTCTCTGCTGGAATTTTGCAGCCTGCAGGCGGCTCGCTCTGCAGGAGCCCTGGCTCCCTCACTGCCACCTGAACACTTGAAGGAGCTAAAATCCTAGGTTCTCAGATCAAGGCAAAGGGTTCAATATGGCTAGGGAGAAAAGAGAAAATGTTTTGCGTTGTGGCTGGAAAACTCCTCTGAGTCAGGGGATCAGGGTTGCCGGTTCCCAGAGTCTGAGTTTCTTTATGAGAAAGCTGCTGAGAGTGGTGACAAGTACGCTATCATCCAGTCTGGTGGAGGTTTTTCCACGTAGCATCAACTTGAAAGTGAAGCTGTGCCAAATAAAGACAATATCAAGGAAATGTCCAGAGATGCACTGGGGCATGGCCTTGACTATGAACGCAGAAGGAACTCCCTTTTACATTTAAAAATTGCTCAATAAATATGAATGGTAAAGTGAAATGTTCTGTGCTCTCTTTGTACAATGCAAATCACTCAGGATGGTTTCAGGGAAGCCTCTCCTTGGTCCCTCCAGCCGCCTCTGCAAACCTGTAAATATCTTTTCCTCCCAGTGGAGCAACAGGAGGCCTAGAAGAATTCCTCTCTTTTCCCAGCTCTCTGAGATGCCTTAAAAATGTTGTTCCAAGATGACAAAAACAGTAACATGTTTCTTTCTGCTGTTCCTTTTCAGGCTGATATCATGAGTCTGTTCTTATTGTCAAATCTCCTGCAGCAGGACGTGTGTGCTGAAGATGACTGCACACACAACCCCGAGGATTAAAAGATACACATTACACATCTGAGAAGAGATGACACCTCTGTGCTCTTAGGAAGAGCAGAAATGTCGTGTTCAGCACACCCAGACGTATGTCCCCGAAAAGGGTTCTGCAGCACACTTACATGGATACATTTAAAAGAAGCCACAGGAGAAGAAAGAGGTTTCCCAGGTGGCTCAGTGATAAAGAATCCACCAGCCAAGCAGCAAGTGTGGGTTTGATCCCTGGTTCAGGAAGATCCCCTGGAGAAGCAAATGGCAACCCACTCCAGTATTCTTGCCTGGAGAATCCCATGGACAGAGGAGCCTGGCAGCTGTAGCCCATGGGGTCACAAAGAGTTGGACACAACTGAGAGCCTGAACAACAAGCGGAGGAGGAGGGACAGATGGAAGAAAGGTCAGGGAATAAGACGGACTGACATGTGCACTAGTGTCCTAGGGATGCTGGAACAAAGTACCACAAACTGAGCAGCTTTAAACAGAAATATATAGTCTCACAGTTCTAGAGGCTAGAAGTCCAAGATCAAGGTGTCGCCAGGGCTGGTTCCCTGTGAGGACTGTGATAAGAGACTCTGTTCCGGGCTCCTGCCTAGCTTTTATTGCCAGTCTTTGGCACTGCTTGGCTAACAGATGCATCACTCCAATCCCTGCCATCATCTTCACACAGCATTCTCCCTGTGTGTCTGTCTTTGTGCACTAATTTCCCCTTTTTGTGAGGACAGCAGCCATACCGGACTAGGACCCGCCCTAATGGTATCATGCTAATTAATTACATCTGCAACAACCTAATTTTTCAAGAAAGGCCACATTCTGAGGTGCTGGGAGTTAGGACTTCAACACATGAAAATTGGAGGGGATGGTGGGTACACAACTCAATTCATAACACAGGTGCTTTAGCCATGTTAGCTCATTTAATCTTTAAAACAATTTCATGGAAAAGAAAAGACATAACCCTGTCTACAGATGAAGAGGTGCAGGCTCAGTAAGGTGAAGTGATCTATCTGGTCAAACAGCAGAGGCAGGAATTCATGGAGCTGAATTGTGAATCTGAACCTAATGACCCCATCTGCACCCTTTCTGTTATATAACCTCTGACCATAATAAAACTTTGGTTACTTGGTCTGCCTGCTGCCATTGATGACTGGTCCCAAGGAGCGGTTCTTCATATTGAGCGTCGACATCAGAAAAACAGTGCTGTATGTGACAGGCATAGTGATCAGAGGCACCTGGCCCTTGCTGTCAGCCACTTACCCCTTAAACTATGCAGATTCCAAATCATGGGTTATTAAAGCCAGAAACAGCCCCCAGGTGGAGAGAGAGACTAACTGCCAGAAAGAAAAGCAGGTGGAGAGAGAGAGAGACTAAGCGCCAGAGAGAAAAGGAAGAGGAGACTGCATTCTGTGACTCTCCCAAGAGAGCTTCCTCAAATTAAAGCAAGCTAACGCAGAAAGGGTCTTCCTCTCCACATTTCATAAAGGCCATTTCACTTCTTTTCTTTGTAACTTGGCATAGGGGCCAAGAAACAGTTTATTGTTTAGACATGGCTTTAATAAAGAGGGTTTGATTCTTATTAACAGAGTTGCCAGCAACTGGAGAGTGTATTTTTTGCCCCAGGAAGGAAGCATCACAGTAAGTTCCGTCCATGCAGGGGGCTGTGAGGCTTTTGACTGTTGAAAGTCTGTAAACTCATGGAAATTTGAATTTTTCTTTTTAAAGATACAGACCTAAAAATGAGTAAGATATGGTCACTGCTCTTAAGAAGTTTCTAGGATTGGAATTATGTTTGGTTCCTTTTGCAAGAATCCTCTTGTCTGGTGGCAAACCTCTCCATAAAAATTTTGATAAAATGATCTTACCTGGCAGCAGGCTAGACTGAAACACACAAAGCTCCCCAGAAGGGCACTTGGGAAAATCAGGCTGACTTGGGACTTTGTGGTCCCGCCAACCCCATCAGGATCAAGTCATGGGTGTTACAGACTTGGTACCTGTGATGGCATCTTCATACTTACCCCCTCACCTGTCCACATGCCAATCCCTAGCATTTACTCTTGGCATCCCCACCCCAGACACAGGCCCTTTGGCCAGAATTCTCCTGCTCTTCCCCCTAAGAGTAATCTCAACCCTTGTCCAAGTGCAAAAGTTAAAACACATATCCAGGTGGCCTACTAGATGCTAAGCAATAGAATGGAGAGAAAGTAAATGACTCTGGCATGCCCTTTATCCCCATAGGCTCACAGGCTAGTAGAAAAACTAAATATTGAAACCAGTGATAACCATCCCATGAGAATTACAGTGACTGAACTGATGGGTGTGGGAAAAGATGAAAAAATTAAGCTATGGTTTTCTGAGGCCCTACTATGTACTCATCACTTTTTTATGCTAGTCTGTTTATATGCCTTACTATGCATCATATCCACAGAATAACTCTACAGCAGACATACAGTGACAAAAAAATCTCTTAAGCTAACCAATGCAATGTATTTGACCCTTCTCACTATCTGACGCTGCCTTCCTCACACTCTTAGGTAGACTACTTGATATCTGTTTGATTCCGTTAAGTTAGATGTTTACCAAGAATCTCATACATTTGTTCCCATACCTGCTTGTGAGAATTCTACTTGTTATTGTAAGTATATAATCATTAACTATTACATGTATTAGTGAAACATGAATACAAAAAGAAAGGGGAGGTGCTATTTCTATGAAGTTCAACAACTGGAAACAATCAAAATGGGCAAGTTGTGAGAAGAAAGTGTTATAAAAAAAATTAGGTGAAAAAGCACACAAACCCAGAAGGATTTCCTCTCTGGTTACTTTGCAAGTGTCTTTAAATCCTCATGCCACTTATAAGAAACCAAAACTGGTAATCATAGAAGATATGTTTTACAGGCATGGATTTTATTAAGAGCATACAGCACTGCAATTAGCAAATCTGTATCCCAAGAAAAGTCCTTATACTGACATCAAAAGGTCAATGAACTTATGTATAATTATTATATATCTTCAGTTGAAATAAAATGTAAAGGGAAACGTGAGTCATTTCTTAAATGATTTCCCAGTTTAAATAAATTTTTTTTTTGATTACCTGACCAACTTCAGATTCCAATCTTCTCTGCTAAGTGCTATTAGCAGGAAGATTTCTCTATTGGGTTAATGTACTATTAGCTAAGGAACTCTGGGGGAGTCTTCCTGCAAAGTAGGTCAATTCCTTGCTCTATAATTCTGATTATGTCAAAGCATTTATTCATGAGTTTTCTAATTCAGCCCACTTCAAATAGAGTCGTATTTATATCGCCACAAAAAATTACATCCAAATTACAACTAAAGCCTTTGCATTTAGCTCTGTGGTGAACATGAGGAAAATTTAACCATTTGCATGGCATATCTGCACTGAAATAGTAGGGCCTCAACGTAGCATCACAATGGCCCATCCTGGACAATTTCTCAGAAAAACTGCAGTGTTCCTTGCAAATTCCAGATGGTGCTTGCTCTCTGCTAATGGCATTCTTGTAAATCCTACTGGACAATGCAGAGAGTATCAAATACTGCAAAATCTAGCAGAATGCAAAATCTCAATGCAAAACCTAGCAGAATGACAGCCCCTGTAAAGCCTCCTTTTCAGGAAAGCCGGCTTCCAGGCTGACATTCTTAATAAGCTGGATTTTCCTCCTTGAATTTTTCTTCCTTATCTGGAGCATTATTGCATAGCAGTTAAGCGCAACATAGATGGACCTGGATTCAAATGCAGATTCTGTCACATTGAAGCTACGTGACTTGGGGCAAGAGACTTAACCTTTCTAAAGAACAGTTTCCCCATCAACAATATGGTTATGGTTGTATCTACTTCATGGGATGATTGTGAGGGTCAAAGAAAAGGATGCATGTTAGGGTAGGAATATTCTCGGCTTCCCTTGGATGACTGGCATTTTCATTTCATCATTAACCAATACAACATAGGTGTGTCCCTCTATGTTTAAATATAAACCCTCTATTTAAATATAAACATATACATATCCTCCAACCTAGCAGTCCCATTTCATCTGAATGTAAGCTAATATAAATGAGAATATATGCTTTAAAAAATGGTTCTAGGAGCTCCAAGCACAGGTGTTTTAGGATGAATTTTTTTAACTGTGGCATATTCACACAATGGAATACTATATGCCAATAAAAACAGATGAACTAAAAAATATTTTATTACCTGCAGCAATGTGGATGCATTATAGAGTTGTGCAAAACAAGATAATCCTGATAGAATATACACTGTGTGCTCACATTTATGAGAAATTCAAAATCTTAAAAAATAAAACTATGGATTGTTTAATTTATGGATCAACTATGCTGGCTCAGATGGTAAAGAATCCGCCTATAATGCAGGAAACATGGGTTTGATCCCTGGGTTGGGAAGATTCCCTGGAAAAGGCAATGGCAACCCACTCCAGTATTCTTGCCTGGAGAATCCCCATGGACAGAGGAGCCAGGCAGGCCACAATCCACAGCGTCATAAAGAGCTGGACACAACTAAGTGCCTAAGCACAGCAGCACATGAAGAAAAGCAAGGAAGAAAGTGTCATAAAAAACAGGAGTGTTTCTGTTAGAGGAAAGGAGGGGACTATGCCTAAGAAAGGACATGGGAAAATTCTAAGGATGCTGGTTATGTTATAATGTCTTGATTTGGATATGAGCTTTATAAGCATTCATTTTATAATCATTCATTAGGCTGTTCATTTATATCTTATTAATGTTTCTGCACTTTTTTATTTTTATCATGTTACATAATAAAAAACTGAAAACAACTCAGATACCCAATCACAGAAACCTAACAAAGTGTGTGGCATCTATTAGGTGAAATAAAAGGTGAGCTGTCCCCCAACCCCTTCTGTACCACCTAGAGATTAAAGGCTCACTGAGGATGAGACACAAAATATTACATAACATTTTAAAGCTTTTCTTTAACTGAAAGCAATAAACTCAGGTTACTTTTAATGGAGGAAGAATGAATTTTTCATTTGGGGAGAAGAGTATCATCAGATTTCAACCTCACATAGCAATCCTGAAATTCCATATTCAGACTCTGCCACATAGCCTAAGGGTACCTGGGGATTTGGGGTGGATTAGAAGGGAAGCTTCAGCACCCTGTTTAATGACATGAGGCTGCTCTTCCAGGCTGTGGCGCTCAGAGACCCCTGCTGCTTTTATTTAAAGGAGATTCCAGCGCAGCAGCAGCCTAGGTGGATGATGGATCAAGGCCTAAAATGCAGCAATCTGCTGAACATCTCAGGGACAGGGGGACCCCCAAAGGCTACATCCCAGCCTTTGTACCTGGAGTCACTTAATGGCTTCTAGAAGCAGAGCTCAGGAAGGGGCAACAACAGGTGAGATATCAATTTCACTGCCTGCCTGCCATGCTCCTAATGGGAGCCTAGGAGAATTTATGTCAGATGCAAAGTGTGTATTTGTCCCTGATTCAAATGGCAGGTCTTGTCTCCATTTCAGATTCATCCTTAGGCCTTTAGCTGCTTTTTATGAAAAGTAGTTGTATTCAGTATGAACCAATTTTCCCCTTGAGTTTTATTATTGAAATCATCCAAATAAATCACCTCTAATCCTCAATCCTACCTGCTTTAAAAGCCGGGGGAAAGCAGTGAAATCCTCTTTAGAAAATACATACATGAAACATTTTTGTGCACTTGAGACAATGAATAGCTATTAAGATGAATTTTCTCCTGGTGTGTATATGTGTTTGCAGGGTGTGTGTGCACGTGTGTGCGTGTGTGGGCATGTGTGCTGGAGACAGAGGCAGTATGAAGTTTTAGTTTCCTGTAAGTTTGTAGTAGTATATCTAATGGCTTGTTTCATTGTTGTTGTTTTTCCCCAATGGCTTGTTTTTATATCTAATAAGGAAAAGTACTATTTAAACAAGAAAAGCATAAGGACAGATGGTGAACATGGACCCTAGGATATTAATCTGTCATCCAGAGGATGACAGCAGCATGCCGATTTTCACCAACCAGTCCTGGTGTTTTTGAATTAGTCTTTGTTTTCTTTTTGTCCTAGTTGAGGGAGGGAAAAGGAAAGAAAAATGAAAAAGTGGCAGCCTTGCAAGAACCCCTTCCTTAGCACACACTCTTCACACCCCAGCTAAAGTGTTAATCCTCCCGCCAAGCTATAAATCTTCACTTCCCTCCTCTACAGACTCTAAGAACAATTTGGTTTACAAACTATGGAAATGACCAGCCAGTCTTAGGTAACAGAGCACGGCAAAGGGGACCAAGGGATCCCTGTCTTGTCCTCTTTCCTCTGGTCTCCACCATCCCCCTTCCCCAACCAAGACCATCTCACTCAATTTTCACAAGTAGTTTTAACCCAAACTTTATTTTGTAGAATAACAATTTTTACTTGCACCCTCAGTTCTGCTATGGTCCTAGGGGCATATGCCGTAAAGATTAGAACAGTTGTACTGTTATTAATATTTAACATTTTCATGTGTCAGCCACCCAAGACTTTTTATTTTCCAGCTGCAAGCCAAAAAGCAAAACTGGAAGAGATTTCAAGGTTTGTGGACATATGGGCAAGGATTTTCAGCAGTTTTGTGAAGGCTCTGATATCATCCCACATAGGACAAGATTGTTGTTTAGTCGGCCAGTCGTGTCTGACTCTCTTTGAACCCCATGAACTGCAGCACACGTTTCACTCTAATTTTGGTCCTGGGTAACATGACATTCTTGCCACTAAGCTCCCTACATACACTTACACTGAAGAGGAAGTAATAGAGGTGTCTCTGTCCCTGTTTCTCTCTCCTGAGAGCCCATAACTTTCCAGGCACAATCCAGATTTATTCCCACAGAGGAAATCAAGCTAACCACTGTTCATCTTTCAATAAATACCCAGTTTAAATGCCAGCTCTCCTTAACACCTGCTCTCTCCTCACTTCACAATTCTGCAGAAGAGTTAGCTCTTTTGCCCCTTTCCTATTTGCCTATTTCTGTTCACCTCAAACTTTAAAATCTTCATCACAGATGTGAGATAACTAGGCAATAGTTAATCTAAACCCTGGAGCACATGCCCCATGCATCACTAATTAGATGGCATTTGCAAGTCCCTGATTATACAATGCCTTCTCTATAACTTGTTGATTCTTTTCTCAGATTAAAGAAGTAGGAGTGAAAAATAAGTAATCAACCGATAACTGCATCTCTTCCCCAGCTTCCCCTTCAGTAACACTGTAAGCAAACCACGTGAACAGGATAGCATCTAAAGAACAATCACAGTGAGTCAGCAAATCTGCATGCAATGGAAAATGAGGAAGAATCTGATCCCTGACCTCAAAGATTAACTAAGATCATTTCCCTCTTTTCCCTTTAAAAACTTTCATGGCCAAGCAGAATCTATGGAGTTGATTGTGGGACACAAGTTCACCTTTTCCCTAGGTTGCTGGCCTCCTGAATAAAGTAATCTTTTCTAACCAACCAGCCTCTTGAGTATCATCTTTGTTTCACTCCTTTATTTGCACTGTCACAGCACTTGATGTATTCTTTCCTCATGGTAGTGATGCCCAAATCTGGCTGTCCATATAAACCAAATTGGAGATATTTTTTAATTTGGGCCCTCTCTTAGGGATTCAGACTCAGTAAACCTATGTGATCCATTTCAGTGGTCTTTACTAATAAGCTTTTAATACATGGGTAATCCTGTGATGTAGACTATTTTGGGAACCAATCTTAACCACTAATACCATCTGACCTCACATTGTAATCATCTATGTAATCATCTTTCCATGATAATGGAAAGGAAATACAGCACTATAAGTATAAGCAAAGCCTCTAAAGCTGGACTCCCCAGGTTCAAATCCTAGTGCTAACCTTACTGGCTGTGTGATCTTTGGCAAGTTATGCGATGTGTGTCTGTTTTCCCAGTTATAAAATGGGGATAGACAGTATCTAAAACATAAGATTGTGGTAGGGATTAAATGGATTGCTCTGTGTAAGGCTCTTAGATGTGGTGGATGCTTCTTACCACAGGTGTTCACTAACATCACACGTGGGCCTTTTATCTTGGTGCTGTCTACTCAAATGTCAATGTTGAGCTCTATCTCAGTGACAGGTGCCTTTCTAGAGCAGGCTGACCCAGTGCCTATAAAACCTAGTGCCTTTATATAGTAAGATACTCCATAAAAGCAGCAGAGAAGGGAACTGATGTTCAGAAAACAAAAAGCAACTGAAGGGGAAGCAAGTCAGTGGTGTCAATAAAGGGGCCAGCATCTTGACTCCAGCTGAGTCTCTACAAAAGCAAAGCTTATTGTACAGATGAAGAAAGTGAGGGCCTGACTTGAAGCTCCTATGAAGTACCTTCAAACCCTCAAGTTTGAGTTCTCCAAGGATCAGATAGTAGCAGTCATTCTGCTTTACACAGACCTGATAATCAATGAGACTTCTGGGAATGCAGTTGATCAATGCACTTCACAACACTATCATCGAACACTTATCTTGAAAATGCTCATGACAATTACACAGTCTAATCGAGAGGATGGATTAAATGTTTCCTTATCTCTTTACCTAAAAATTGCAAGCAGGGAATGGAAACTCGGTACAAAGAATGCAACTGCAGTCTCCCAAATCTACTTGTTCTACTTATTCTGTTGGCTGTGTTAAAATGATCTCCCCCATGATTTGCTTTAACTGAATATGTGCATCATTACCTGGAATTAAGTACAAATCCATGTGAGAGTGGTCTTGGGAAAGTCTAGCATGGGCTTTGCATTCAAACAAACTTGGGTTTGCACCCCAGTGAAGCCACTTCCTAGCTGTGGAGTATGACTTCAACCATCAAATGTGATAGTCATAACTGCCTTATTAGGGTTGTCGTAAAAAGTGAATCCTAATTAACTGGTTAACACACTGATTAGCACTCAAGTACCCGAGGAACTGCAGAGGGAAGGGCTCAGACATGTACAGAACATCTAATAAAAGTAGCTATCAATTACCAAGGGTGCATATGTCCCAGGGACTTGATGTACTTTATCAGTAATCCTCATAATCGCTTGAACAATGAAGGAATCATAATGCTCCACTGACAGAAAGGGGGCCGGAATGCAGAACTGCCTGTCCACTTACCCTGTATCACGAGCTCTTTGTTGTGCTGGGGGCAGCAGGTACTGTGCAACATCCTTGGGATACCATGGGGGAGAGATTTAGCCCCTACTCTGGAGGCAACCGGTTCCCAGGAGGCATTAGTGGTAAAGAACCCGCCTGCCAATGCAGGAGACATGGGTTTGATCCCTGGGTCAGGAAGATCGCCTAGAGGAGGGCACGGCAACCCACTCCAGTATTCTTGCCTGAAGAATCCCATGGACGGAAGAGCCTGGTGAGCTACAGTCCATGGGTCTGCATAGAGTTGGACATGACAGAAGCGACTGCAGCATGCACATGCCGGAGGCAGCCATTGTTCAATGGAGGAGATGGAAGGAAAAAAACAGAAGCAAGAGACTGTATAATGTAAAAGTAAAATACACGGTGAGCTTCATGGTAAGAGTGAGGACAAGGCTAAAGCAGCAGGAAATTCAGTCTCATGTTCAGGAAAGGTTTTAGCAGGAGTGAAGGGAAGAGTAGCAGGATTCTTACAGACCAGTACGAGTTTTCTTGGAAAGGATTCAGGGACGAGCATTCTGGAAAGAGAGCAAACCTTGATCCAAGGTACAGAGGTAAAGGATACTTTAGTGTAAAGAGTCTAGAACAGTGCTGTCCAATATGGTTGTTTAGTCGCTAAGTTATGTCTGACTCTTTTGTGGCCCCAGGGACTCTAGCCTGCCAGGCCTCTCTGTCCATGGGATTTCCCAGGCAAGAACACTGGAGCGGGCTGCTACTTCCTCCTCCAGGGAATCTTCCTGACCCATGTCTCCTGTACATGGATTGGAGACACTCGGTTCAGTTCAGTCGCTCAGTCGAGTCCGACTCTTTGTGACCCCATGAATTGCAGCACGCCAGTCCTCCCTGTCCATCACCAACTCCCAGAGTTTATTCACACTCATGTCCATCGAGTCGGTGATGCCATCCAGCCATCTCATCTTCCGTCATCCCCTTCTCCTCCTGCCCCCAATCCCTGCCAGCATCAGGGTCTTTTCCAATGAGTCAACTCTTCACATCAGGTGGCCAAACGACTGGAGTTTCAGCTTCAGCATCAGTCCTTCCAATGAACACCCAGGACTGATCTCCTTTAGGATGGATGGTTGGATCTCCGTGCAGTCCAAAGGACTCTCAAGAGTCTTCTCCAACACCACAGTTCAAAAGCATCAAGTCTTCAGTGCTCAGCTTTCTTCACAGTCCAACTCTCACATCCATACATGACCACTGGAGACACTAGTATACAGCTATTCACATTTAAATTAACTACAATTAAATAAAATTAAAAATTCGATTCTTCTGTCACATCAACTGTATTTCAAGCACTCAACAGGCCTATGTCTCTAATGGCGACCATACTGGAGAGCACAGATGTAGACTATTTCTATCATCACAAAAATTTCAGTGCAACAGCAAGGGAGGACGAGATTTTAGATGATAAAATACAAAGCACTATAGCACAAACAGAAGAGGCTGGAGGGGGAAGTACAGAGCTGATCACGAGGAGGCAAAGATGATGGTGAGCTGTTGAGATTTCTAAATAGAAAACTTAGGTAACATGTCTGGGTGTTAGAAAGGTCTTTCCAGCTGCAGGTGCAGACAAGGCATAGATACTGTGAGAAGCGCAGTTAAACCTGGGCTTAAACTTGTAGAGATGGAGAGACAAGAACATATGGAGAAATATACGCAGGAGATGAAGCCAGAGAATCAATATTGGGTGTGTTGAGAGGGGAAGAATAAAGAATTCCCAGAATCATGGGCTGAGAAAACTTATTTGTATAACGTTACTATTACCTGGGGCATGAAACGGAGAAAGGAGATTGGAAAGGGGCTGAGAGAGTTGATACCTTCTTTTTTGGGCATGTTTACCTCTTGCCTTTGGCACATTTTGATGGAGATGCCCACCAGGCAATCGGATGCAGAAACCCCAGGGCCATTTCATCAAACTACAGTTGTTTCCTAATAACTTGTGAACCATAAACCAGCTCACCTGGAGCAATAAAGCCTTCTGCGCACCAAGCATTTGACTGTGGAGGAAAATAATTAGAAAAAATGAGTAACTAATCCCTCTCCTCAGAGGATTCATGATTTCCAGGGGAGACAGGCAGTGCTCTCATGAAACAGATGCTATTAGGGAGACAAGAAGTCAGCAAAAGGATGGGAGAATGGAGATGAGGATAAGCAAAAGAGAATGTGGGAGGTTTCATGGAGGAGATGCAGTTTTCTTAAAGCCTGAAAGGACATCATTAGGCAAGACTGATGGTGGGGAGGGAATTTATCTAAGAATGGACCATTTCTCCCTCCTGCACTCTACTTTTCTTACCATCATTTTTTTTTTTTAAATCATGACTTTCCTAAAAAGAGTTAAGGGCCCATCACATAACAGGAATGTGAAAACAGTCAGAACTCCTGCTTCTCCATATCCAGGCACCTCACTCCTTCTTACATTGACATGGGGCTCAGGGTTAGAGAAGACTCTCCCCTCCCATCCAGGGAAGGAGAATGTGGGTGAAAGCCCTCTGTGAGTAATAGGTGTTTCAGGACCTGGCAAATCACAACAGTTTGATTCAGGTAGAAACTTGTAACACTTTGGAGGGAAAGGATTCTCTAATTCGATGAGTGAGAACGCGTTAGAGATTATACTGCCTCCATCCCTGCCCTCCTCTGATTCGTTCTCCTCTCTGAGTTTCCTGACCAGGGATCGAACCCATGCCCCTGGAATTAGAAGCTGAAAGTCTTAACCACTGGATCACCAGGGACATCCTTGTCAATGGTACTTTTAACTGTTCTACTTAAGTGTAAGATGCAACCAAGTGGTCAGAATCACCAGACTAAATCAAACCTCCTGAGTAATTACATTAGAATACAAACTCTCTCTAACATGTATCAGCATTTCTACAAAAACAGCCCTGACTCAAAGTTCAGGATTACAATGGGAGAAGCAAGCTCATGAAAACACGCGCATGGGGCCGAGCTGGCCACCACTGACAGGAGTGCTTCCCCAATCCACCGGCGCGAGGTGTACTTTATGCATTCTCATTTCCCTGGCAGGTAAGGATTATAAGGATAAAAAGGAGTGCCCTGTAAAACATTATTTATTAGTGGACCCCTAGCTCTTCATGTGAATCAGGTTTTACAAATTTCATTTTCCACTGAAACAATGGAATGTTACACAGCTAATAATAAGGTACAGGTCTTGATTAAATACCCAATCCATAATTCAATAGAGGTTGTGCTGACATAATCAGCAAAGAGGGACCTTATGAATATCCAAATAAGCCACCACCTGAATTGTACAAGTCAGCATTCACCCCCACAGAGGCATATTATTTGTAAAGTGTGCAAAATATTCTTCTTTCAGGGCTGAACTTCAAGAATTTTAGCATTAGCGAAGTTCCATTAGTGATGTAAAGACATCTGTATTCCAAGTGAAGTCTTGCCAGCAGTCTCAGGATGCTTTGCTGGGAAATCACTCTGTTTCAACTACATAAGAAATTATATATGTCCTGTAATTGAATAACAGTCTGTCTGTCTATTAAAGGGGGCTAGAAAATTCCTAAATTGTTAGTTTAAGGCTGTTTGATTTCCATTTTATATTGGAATGACAAATTTTGTTGGCTATTGTCATTTCCCCACCCACCCACCCAGAAAGGGACAATCTGAAAAGATCCCAGGATACATGTTTTCCAATTTTTAAGTCAGTAGTATAAAAATTTCCCTGGAAGACAGCATGGCAACCCACTCCAGTAATTTTGCCTGAAGAATCCCATAGACAGAGGAGTCTGGCAGGCTACTGTCCAAAGAGTCGCAAAGAGTTGGGACACAACTGAAGCGACTTCGCAAGCACATGGTATAAAAATTTCTTACTGCATGTTGAATTTGAAAATGTGCACCCACATTAAATGAAGCACATACCTTCTGTGATTCCCCTGACCAACTCTGCTTTGACCTGGCACTGTAAATCTTAAAACTGGTTGTGTCTGCCTTTTTCCTTTGACCACTAGGAAGCTCAGAATCAAAACTGTAGCTCAAACCAAACAACAGGACCTTACTGCATGATTTTTATCTACCATCTCTTTTCTTGTTTTCATATTAGTTATGTAACTAATATGCCTTATAATGTAGGTATCACTATAAAACTGCTCACACCATCTTTGTAATAAGGTAGAATGTCAAGAAACCCACAGGATCTTATGATAAGGCATCATAGCAAATTGCATGTGGTTCTGGAAAGTGCACGTACCAAAGGTGTCAATGGACTTGCTGGCTTGTGCAACAGCAGACTGAAAACCAGGAACTTCCCAGGAAATCTGGCCATGTGGCCACTGCTCACACAGCACCCCTCCCTCAGGGCTGAAAATCCCCCTGTGAGAGCTGCTATCCTGTCCTTTGAGATTGCAAAGTTAAGGCCGGAGAGTGCCCCAGAAATACCCACAAGGAACATCTGAGTCAAGAATAAAAGCATTAACTTCTGAATAAAGTTTGGGAGCTGAGGATAGAGGTCCAAAACTAACTATGGAAAGGAAGAAGTTTCCCTCCATTTGCAACCCTGGCACATCAGTGATTAACTGACCAAAGTTATCAAAATGATTGTGCTTATCTGTAAACAAAGAGGTGGGACTCCGATCTTTAAATCCTTAGGTTGAGCAAGCTTTCCCACCAGATGTAGAATGTCATCTTCTTTCAGGCAAGCAATACAGAAGTGGCAAAGAGTACTGGCAGGAAAAGTGATGGAGATACATCTAAGAGCAAACCCTGAGACAGAGAGGAATTAGGAGAGGGAGCACAGGGTCCAAAGAACAAGGGCTGTGGAGTCATGCCAGCTTGGGTGCAGACAGCAGCTCTTCAACTGACCTGGCTTCAGACCTGTGATGATAGAGACCTAGCACCTGTCTGCTGAGCTCCACTCTGCCCCCTTCAGCTGCACAAGCCCTGTACCCCCAGGGATGCCCCAGACACAAAAGGGCTATGGGAACAATGAAGCGGTCAATGGATTCAAAGGACAAAGAATCTTGCCATGGTCACCTCCTCATATTGAAGATGACTAAGAGGCACATGAAAGGGGCAGGACAAAGCAATTTCTCAAGGACACGCTATTCAATTCAACTCAGCCAGTATTTACTGAGCAGCTGCTATATTCTGCACACTCAGGATGGAGCCAGGGACACAGTGATACACAACACAACATCTAATGGTGACAGATATTTGGATAATTCTAAGTGAACGAGCAAAAGCCCATGACAAGGAAGGTCTAGGGTACTGTGGGAACACAGCAGAGAGACATATAACCCAGGCTTGGGAAATCAGGGAAGACTTTGCAAATATAAGCCATATATGTATGTTCTCATCCCCACTGTATGGCAGTCAAAAGTAAGGCTAACAAAGAGGTTAAGTAAATTGCCAAAAATTACTTGCCCGATAAGTGGTTGAGCTGGGATTTCACCCAAAGTGTGTCTGGCTCTTTAGCAAACAGAGTGAAAAGGCAAAGGCCATGCCCTATGGCCCTATGCTGTGCCTGAGTACAGTGCAGAGACCTCTCAGGCAAACCATTTCACAAGAATCCACCTCAGAATTAGTTTAGAATGCCTATTCAATTAAGCGCATTGACCATGTACACTCTGAAATGGAATTTTTCATCATGAGTCACTACTATATGATAATGGTTCAATGTGTGTGATCTGTAAGAGAAGGTACGAAGAAAGAATGAAATTATAAATGGAGCTCTACAGAGAAAAAAGTATCCCGGACTAATGAAAAAAATAAGATCAGAATTTGGCCCATAGCTAATTGGAGACTGTTTCATAATGACCCAGAGAAGAGGAACTGGGAGCCGTCATTTAGATATTCTCACACCTCATTTGTCTGATGTCATCTCAAAGTGTGTGTGTGTGTGTGTGTGAGACTCAGTCAAAGTCCCAGTGCTTTTATTCACATCTACCTTGTTTCTCCTTACTACTTTCTGGTCTTTGGCTTAACTTCCATCTTGCTTCTCTCATTACCACAAACTGTTTCATTTACCAGTGATCCCAAGACTCCTGCGGTACAGTCCTAGACATTTCTCTCTGCCTCATCAGCACATTAATCCATGCCCACTATTCCTGTAAGAATAACTAGAGCTTGCCTTCGTTGAGTCTTTACTATGTACCAGACCCTTTGCTAAAATAAATTCATCTTAAAAAGTTTTTCACTTAATCTTCATAGTGATGCCACAGGGTTATTTATTTTCTCTCAGTTGAGAAATCAGCAAACAGAGACTCTTTCTTAATTTGCCCAAGGTCTCAAAGTTCAGAGGAGAGGGGAGGGTGAGGGGACAGAAATTCAAGTCTAGGCTTGTTGGACTTCACTTGACCACTCCACCCCATGGCCTTAATCAGGGGATGATTACCACTTATCTGGATGATCCCAGTCACCTCCTAATCATTAGTCTTCTTCCCTCTTCTCCTGCTCCTTGTCACCTACTAAGAATTTTGCTGCTGATGCCACAGCATCAGTATCCTCCAAGTGGTTCAACCACAAGATACAATAGCTGACATTTGGCAAATCATACAAAGGTAGTCCTGTATCCACATTTATCAGAGAAAAAATAAGAGCACGGTTTCCTTTCAATCAAAATGCTGAAGGCTTGATCTCACAGATCCTTCTTTCCTCTGGGGAATGTAGCAACCTAGTTATCTACTCAAACTATTCTGACCTCCCAAGGCCAAGTCCTGTTAGCCCTTCCTAATCCAAAAATAATTAGTGGATAACAGACCCTGGCTTGTTGAGATAGAGTTATTTGTAAGCAATCTCTTGTCTGGAGCAAATGGTTTTGCAGGAATCACTAACCCTAATAGATTCTCCAGAGCACTTGCCACCTGCTTTCCTGAGACCCCTGTCATCTCTGACAGCGAGAGGGCAGGCAGGTCATGACGTTGAGCCTGGAGCTACAAAGATGCCACCGCACTGTCACTGATGAGGAGAATGAGGCCCATCCACCCACCATCTGCGGAGGAGCCCGGATGGATGGGCACAGCCATTCCAAGGAGACACACAGGAGAGCAATTAAGAAGACAAGGAGACTTGTCTAAAACCGGAATATTTGGCCGGCTCTCAGAAGTGTTCAACATTTGTTGGCAGAGAATAGCACAGGGAAAAATAAATTAAACAAAACCACCATAATAGCCCATCTTGCCCGAGGGACCATGCAGGATATCCAGGAGAGCAGAGCAGCTCACGCTAGGGCTGAACAGAAAGTGGTGTCGGGGGAGGGCCCAGGGCCCGAGGCATCATGTTCAGATCAGTGTTCATTCCCACTCAGAAGCTAGAAGCAGGAGCAGACTCCCAAAGGGAGGTGACTTGAGAGAAATGGTTCTCAAATATGAGTGAGCATCGCATCACCTGGAGGGCTTGTTAAGGAACAGATCGCTGACCCGGTCCCCAGAGTAGGTGCCTAAAATCTGAGTTTCTGCTGAGCATACGGGTGAGGTTAATATGGTCTGGGGAACAAATGTTGAGAACCACTGCTTTCGAGAAGAGAAGGGAAAGCAATGACGGTTAACTCAGCTTCAACTATAACCAACAGGTGCAAAGTGCTTCCCACTCCATAAGGATGCTCTCACTCAATTTTTTTAAACACAAAAGCAGACTTTCTAAACCACATTCTGCAGATGAGGAAGTTAAGGCACAGAGAGGTGAAGTGAGCTGGTCATGGTCACACAGCTAAGAAAGGAGCAGATCCAGGATGAGAATCAGGGTCCTCAAGACCTTAAAATAGCCACACTTATTCTCAAGAAAAAGTTCCAGTTTCTGATGAACCTCAGAAAGACCTCTTAGCTCCTGAGACTACTCTGTCTTCTGTAAAATGCCTATTCAGAGCTTTCCCCCAATACGTAACAACTCAATCCATTCTGTGAGACTTTATTGCCCAAGTCCAACAGACCCAAGATGAAATGCACAGGGAAGGTACATGCACCACCCAGAGACTACCACAAAAGAAGTACAGAGAAAGAGAACCATGTGCAATTCAAAGTTGGATTCGGTTGGGGGTCTGGAAGAGTGGGAAGCTACAGTACCATCTAAGCGGCTCCGCAACTCACTGCCTAAGTGCAAAATTGGAGATCCTTCAGAATTACAAGTTGTTTGGTACCAAGGACTGTGCTTCTGGTCTAAAGATGAGACTACATGTCTCATTTGTCAGTTAAGTACCTTAACTCCACTGAGTTTTAGCTTCTTCGCCTGCAAATAGGAGCTGCTATCATGAGCCACACTACTTCACAGGACACAGGACAGCAGGAGTGAAATAATGCGATGATATATATATTTGGTGAATTGTCAGCTGCCATAACAACAAAACTCAATAGGAATCATGAGTGATGGGGAAAGCGTGCTCATGAGAAAGGAACTTGAAAATAGGAGCGCTTCAAGGAGAACTTGACTTTGACTTCTTTACTTTGGGATTTTGCATTTTTATCAAAAGCTATTACCTTCCTGGCCTGGCTTTCTTTAACTAAGACATGGAGATGCCTCCACTTCAAGACCTCACAGAATGGTGCAATGATCTAGCTTTTTGTATTCATGGCACACTTTCAGATCTGAGAATTTTTAGGGGATGTCTGAACGGATTTAAAGACTCAAAACAACAACTCAGCATTACCTATAGCCCAGTCACTGTCCAGTCTGTACTTGGGTCTGGCTGTCCATTAGCCCTTCCTTTACCACTGACTCATTTCTTGAGGGCCATCCTGACTGTGCCCTCTTACATGCTCCTGAGGCAAAGCTCTGAGAACCATGTCTTCCTGCCTCCTTGATAACTTCCCATCATCCTCCCCTGCCTATCTCCTGCTCATAGAAAGTTAAACGGAGCTTTACAATCACCATTCCACTCA
Source organism: Odocoileus virginianus (assembly GCF_023699985.2). Lineage (NCBI taxonomy): Eukaryota > Metazoa > Chordata > Mammalia > Artiodactyla > Cervidae > Odocoileus > Odocoileus virginianus. The sequence goes on along the minus strand of NC_069678.1, from coordinate 69,936,968 downwards.
AAGTTCTGAACCATGGATACTTCCATAACAGTGATGGGAGACTTCTATCTTGATCATCATGTTGAAGTAAACCTGTGCAAGGTTTAGAGTGTACAACCAGTCCTGGACCACTCGTGCAGAGCTGAGGCAAAAATCCTGGTGTTCAAGGGGGCAGTGACTCTGTTTGGGTCACTGAGTTGCAAACTGCCTAATCTGTAACAAGTAGGTGATGATGCCCACTCCTGCTGATCTCCCAGGGTTGTGGTGAAAATCAAAAGATAGGATGGATGTAAGATTGAACAGAGGACCATACTGTAACAATAGTGCAGCACTGCAATAGATGAAACCACAGGAACTGCTGTTAGTGTCAGAAAAACAACACAGGACAGCAGCCGAGTGCAGGACTTACAATACGGGCTCTGGACCTACACGTGTGCATGCATGCTAAGTTACATCTGACTCTTTGTTACCCCGTGAACTGTAGCCCACCAGGCTCCTCTGTCTTTGGGATTTTCCAGGCAAGAATACTGGAGTGGGTTGCCTGCTCCAGGGGATCTTCCCGACCTGAGGATCAAATCCACGTCTCCTGCATTGCAGGTGGATTCACACCCATTGAGCCATCGAGGAAGCCCATCAGAAAATTAAGTTCAGTTCAGTCGCTCAGTCGTGTCTGACTCTTTGCAACCCCACAGACTACAGCATGTCAGGCCTCCCTGTCCATCCAACTCCTGGAGCCTACTCAAACTCATGTCCATTGAGTCAGTGATGCCACCCAACCATCTCATCCTCTGGAGTCCCCTTCTCCTCCCCTCTTCAATCTTTGCCAGCATCAGGGTTTTTTCAAATGAGTCAGTTCTTTGCATCAGGTGGCCAAAGTACTAGAGTTTCCACTTCAGCGTCAGTCCTTCCAATGAATAATCAGGACTGATTTCCTTTAGGATGGACTGGTTGGATCTCCTTGCAGTCCAAGGGACTCTCAAGAGTCTTCTCCAACCCCATAGTTCAAAAGCATCAATTCTTTGACGCTCAACTTTCTTTATAGTCCAACTCTCATGTCCATACATGACTACTGGGAAAACCATAGCTTTGACTAGATAGACCTTTGTTGGCAAAGTAATGTCTCTGCTTTTTAATGTGCTGTCTATGTTGGTCATAACTTTTTTCCCAAGGAGCAAGTGTGTTTTAATTTCATGGCTGCAGTCACCATCTACAGTGATTTTGTAGCCCCCCAAAATAAAGTCTGTCACTGTTTCCACTGTTTCCCCATTTGTTTGCCATGAAGTAATAGGACCAGATATCATGATCTTAATTTTCTGAATGTTGAGTTTTAAGCCAACTTTTTCACTCTCCTCTTTCACTTTCATCAAGAGGCTCTTTAGTTCTTCTTCGCTTTCTGCCATAAGGGTGGTGTCATCTGCCTATCTGAGGTTATTGATATTTCTCCTGGCAATCTTGATTCCAGCTCGTGCTTCATCCAATCCAGCATCTCTCATGATGTCCTCTGCTCTTCCACTAACTATAGCTGTGCCTTTGGCTTAGTGATTTAGTCTCTCTTGGCCTTGGGTTACTCACCTGTGAAAGAGGACTGAGTGAATTAAAACAGGCAAAGCCTTGAGAACTGAGCCTGTGCTCAGCAAGGGGGAAGTGCTGGATCCGTATCATCCTGCCTCTGCTTTGGCCACCTGTCTTTCTTATTATAGCACTGCCATCCCTGCGGTCCTTGTTCTCCACCTGCAGCCGGCAGGGCCCTTCCGGGTACCTTCCTAGCCCTTCTCCACCGAGGGGCACAGCTGTGTTGATGATATGTGCAGAGGGGGTGCAGTTTAGCCCTCCCTTGATTAAAAAAAAAAAAAAACTTACAATTCCACTATCATGCCTATTCTTTAAAAGCCATTAAGCTGTGCTTTTATCACATCCTGTATTTTTATAAAATGTGGTAAAACACACATAGCATAAAATTTACTATTTTAATCATTTTTAAGTATACTGCTCAGTAGTGTTAAATATATTCACATTGATGTTCAACCAATCTCCACAACTCTTTCCATCTTTCAAAACTGAGACACTGTACCCATTAAATAACAGCTTTCCATTTCTCTTCCCCACTCCAGCCCCTGCTAACTACCAACCTATTTGATTCCATGAATTTAACACCTCTAGGTAGCTCATATAAGTGAAATGATTCACTATTTGTCCTCTTGTGACCGGACCATTTTAATAATTCTTGGTCCTCACCCAACGCTGATCTAAGCAGAAGTAACAATTCTGTTTAATGAAGATAATTTTTGAACTTTGAGTTATTGGGCATCTCTTCAATGGCATCAACCAAACTGGGGCGACTCCAGAATACTACAGTTAACCACAACACAGACAATCATTCAGATAAATCAGAAGCTGAAAATACTCCTAGCTTCCAGGCATATCACATTAAGTGAAGTATCAACAATGTCTGATACAGTCCCTTTTGCTTGTTCAAAACTTAGCCTTTATGTAATCTGGAAATTCACTTTTATTTGGCATTTGAAAGTAAGAAGCAACCATACATGATGATAACTGATATTAGTAATAAGAGAAGCTAACATTCATCAAGGATTTACCATATGTCAAGCACTTCCTAAACTCAATCACGTGATCCACTTAATACACCTATTGCCCCCCATTTTAGAGAAAAAGATATGGGAGCACCAAATTCACTAACTGCATTAAAACCCCATGGCAAGAAGCAAGGTTTCAACTATAAATGACAGCAACTGCTGTTTCTTTAGTACTTGCTATTGTTACAACTCTTCTTAGCACTTTATACATTTTCTTTTCAAACACTGATGTTAAAACCACAACATGAACTAGTTACTTAACTTACAGATGGGGACACTGGAGCTTTCATGTATTAGGTGATTTGTTCAAGATCTCACATTGCTAATTAGCAGTAGAGCCTGATTTTAGAACCAGATTCAGCTCACTCCATATCCAGAGACTACTCATTAGAGAGCATGGTTTCACATCCCCTTTGAGTAACACCGTCTCCTCAAGACCGCAAATTGAATCACTCAGCTATGAGAGATGGACACGCAGACACCAAAAGGGTGAAGAGGACAAACACCTGTTTAGCTTCACTGTCCAGTTATTATTTTTTAGAGTCAGTTATTATTTTCTTAATACCCAGGGAATGTAATGTTAGAAGAAGTGCTTTGGAAAGCAATCCAGTGGATTAGACTACGGTTTGAAGGTGATGATTTAGCAAACTGCAGAGGTGTTAGTAAAAATGAAAGAGAAGATCTCTTTGCATATTATCTCCCCAAAGAGTATTGCTAAAGAAACATTCTTTGCACATAAAATAATGAGGCTACAGTACACATAATAAACGTCAATTACAATCAATGAAAACTTGCTTTTCTTATAAAGTTTGTCTGCCGAACTTATACCAATAGGGTTCAAAGACATTAAAACATGAGCTGGGAGAAATGCGAAGGGATCTCAATAACTTCTAGCATCTTTAGGTTCACTATCTCAGCCTTCCCTCTTTTGCGTCTATTTTACTAAACACTGAACTTTTACTGACACCTACTACATACAGAGTAAGAGATGGCAGGGGGGTGGGGAGGGGACAAGGGAGGTGCTGAAGGCATGATGCTATCCTCAAGAAATTCAGTCTAGAAGGGAAGACAGACATAGTCCTAAAGCAAAATATAATATAACCTCTCATAACCTCTGTACCACCTTCAGAGTAAAATCCAAACTCCTGAGCACAGTCCCAAAGCCCTAAGTTTAGAGACTCACTTCCCACTGCTCTCCCTTCACGCCAGGAATATAAGTTTCCTCGGTCCGTCAGTGCCCCAGACTCTTTCTCCTTTGCATTTTCCCTTTCCTTTCCTGGAAATGCCCCCTTCATCCATGTCCTTGCCCAACACACACACAGCCACCGAATTCTTTCTCCCCTGGATTCTCTGTGTTTCCTTTCCCGGAAATTACCTCTCCATCCACATCCTGCCCCCCCCCCACACACACACACGGTAGTGGCATGTCAGCTGGAATCTAAAGGAGGAGATGGGGTATTTCAAATGGGACAGAGAGGAAAGGCAGAGATCTGCTGAGTAGAGGCGCTGACCCCCGAGAAAGCAGGCAGACTCAGCGAATGGAAGGCTGAAAGTGAACGTGGAAGTCGCTCAGTCGTGTCCAACTCTTTGCGACCCCATGGACTATACAGTCCAGGGAATTCTGCAGGCCAGAACACTGGAGTGGGCAGCCTGTCCCTTCTCCAGGGGATCTTCCTGACCCAGGAATCGAACCGGGGTCTCCTGCATTGCAGGTGGATTCTTTACCAGCTGAGCTCTCAGAGAAGCCCTAGAATGGAAGGATGGGTGGAGGGCAAATAAGACAAGAATGGATCCAGCTCCCAAAGGTCTGCCTGTCAAGATCAGTACCCTGAAGTGAGCTGTGTGTACTATGCGGGGCCCCAGAAGGGAATGAAGGAAGGTGGTGGTGTTAGAAAGAAAAGGTGTTGTTTTGAAAGAAAAAGCCTGTGGCAGCTGTGTGGAGGAGAAACTAAGCTTGACCAGATGAGGAAACTGGGGCTGGGGAAGGGAAACACTTTCTAAGGTTACAATTAGTGAGGGTGGTGTGTGGACCAAAAACCACCATTGGACCTGAGTCCCAACCCACCTATCATAGGAACCCTCTAGGTAGCTTCCTTGCTACCTTGCCAAGAAGCTGTTAAGAAGCCCCCTCCGAAATGGAATCAAAAGAACTGGGCTCAAAAATAATGTATACAGATATATAACTAAATTTCTTTGTTGTATAGCAGAAATTAACATGACATTGTAAATCAACTATACTTCAATAAAAATTTTTTTAAAAGAACAGTGCTCCAGTTTTATCCATCTCATTAGAACTGATTCAAATGTATTCTTTTTAATGGCTGAGTAATATTCCATTATGTATATGTATCATAGCTTTCTTATCCATTCGTCTGCTGATGGGTACTGGGATGACCCAGAGGGATGGGATGGGGAGGGAGGTGGGAGGGGGGTTCAGGATGGGGAACACATGTAAATCCATGGCTGATACATGTCAATATATGGCAAAAACCACTACAATATTTAAAGTAATTAGCCTCCAACTAATAAAAATAAATGAAAAAAAAAAAAAAAAGAACAGTGCTCCTAAAGCTTTGAATAACTTCTTTTGCAAAGTAAAAATTCTAACTACGGAAGCTTTTGAAAAGGGGGATGACCTAGTGGCTATCTTTTAAGATATCCACATAAAGGATACTTCGGCCAGGAACAGGGCATCATTAAATGCCTAGCGCAGCTCACAGAGGCCTCAAAAGTGCTGTTCCAGAGAGATGTGCCCAACATCTGGGCACTTTGTCACCTTCACTTACTAAGTTGGAGGGAAGCTACACTGGCTTGTCTCCTAATGGCCTGGTGGCCATCATTAACATGAAGCTGTCACACTGGGGGGGAATGTGACCACAGCCATGACAGCCATGAGTAAGCAAGTGGTGGTTGTGGTTTCGTCGCTAAGTCATGTCTCACTGTTGTGACCCCATGGACTGTAGCCTGCTAGGCTCCTCTGTCCATGGGATTCTCCAGACAAGAATACTGGAGTGAGTTTCCATTTCCTTCTCCAGGGAATCTTCCTGACCCAGGGATCGAACCCAAGTCTCCTGCATTTCAGGCAGATTCTTTACTGACTGAGCTATGAGGGAAGCCCCTGAGTAAGCAAGTGGAAGGATCATTTCTTCCACATCTTCTCGGTGCAAAAACAACTATGACTATAGTGATGTCATGGAAGTCATTGGTAGGGCAACTGTGGATGCCTAGGGAATAAGATCACTGTTACCGAAGACGGGGACCTGTGAAAAGAAGAGATGATGGGATCTGGAGTCAGAAGTCCTAGGCCCAATGGCAGCTCCATGACCAGCTCTGTGACTGTGAGTCAAGAGTCCCCCATGTCAGAGCCCACGCGTCACTGTCCAATAAATGAGAAGAATGACCCGTCCATCGCAGGATGGTCTAGCCTAGTACCAAGTAGAGCTAACACGCAGCAGCAAACTGAGGGGTCCAAATTAGTGCAAGAGGCAATACATAGTCTCACACACCTTCTCGAGGAGAGTCCAGAGTCTTTCGGGGGTGGCGGAAGGTCTGGCCAGGTTGAACATCCAGGCTCACTTGAGTGAAAAAGGTACAGGAGATTCAGGGGAAAAGCACAAAATAAAGAGTTCCCAAGATAGGTGAAAGAGAGCTGAGGCCCAGCCAATGTGATTTGCCACCTAGCAGAATAATTAATTGGTTACTTACCTGTTTGAACAAATATGTATTATGTATTTACTGTGTGCCATATACTGAAATCAACTCTGATTTCACAGAAGAATCCAGACTAAGACTTCTCTCAAAAATTTCACAGCAGTTAGTACCCCGAGGCAGGCACCAGATGGTAGGAGAAGAAAGGGGATTGGCCATAAAAGCTTGGGAAGGGGAACTCAAGGATGGCTTCCTGGAGGAGGTGATGTCTCTGCTGAATTTAATAATCTGAGCAGGAGGTGAGCAGGGCTGAGAGCTGGAGGGAAGGAAGCAAGAGCACAGATATGGTGGAGGGGTGCCCTGAGGGCAGGAGGGTGCTACGAGCAGGGCAGGGCGGCAACGAGGCAGGGGTCAGACCCTGCCACATCCATCTGTAAAGTGAACACAGGAATCTCCCTGTAGCTTATGAGCAGGCAATGAGAGGGTTTAAAGCAGGGGAATATTATGATCGCTTCAGTTCACCAAGAAGGGGAATAACAAATGCGGACGGGAATGAGAAGCCCTGGGGCTGTGTCCTGCTCTCCTGTCAAACCCCATGTTAATTACCTACTTGACCTCCAAATCAGTCAAAGTCTCAAAATTCGGAAAACATGGGACACGAACTAAAACAGCAGTCCCAGAACTATCAGACCATCACTTTATTTCCTGAGCCAAAACCCTGGTTCTGGTCCTACCTCTGCCATCGACAAGCTGTGTGGCCAAGGACAGGTCCCCAAGCTCCTGAACTGGGAGCAGTCCTGAAGCCAATGGGTTTGGGACCAAGACATCTTGGTCTCTAAGATATCAACCCTGTCAATGCTGTAGTCCTCATAGGACAATGTAAAGCAAATCAATATTCATTTAATCAAGTCCCTGTATTTCAGATGAGATCATTAGAACAACCTTAGGCAAAACTGAATACTGCCCCCTAGCGGATACAAAATTGTCGGTGACCATGAAGCAGCCACAAACTTACCTGGTAGCTCAACCTGTAGAGAATCCGCCTGCAATGCAGGAGATGCCGGTTCAACTCCTGGGTCGGGAAGTTCCCCTGCGGAAGGGACAGGCTACCCTCTCCAGTATTCCTGGGCTTCCCTGGTGGCCCAGACAGTAAAGAATCCACCTACAAAGTGGGAGACTTGATCCCTGGGTTGGGAAGACCCCTGGAGGAAGGCACGGCAAGTCACTCCAGTATTCTCGCACAGAGAATTCCACGAACGGAGGACTCTGGTGGGCTAGAGTCCACGGGATCGCAAAGAGCCCACGGGATCGCAAAGAGTCGGACACGACCGGGCAACTAAGTACCTGCACAAGAAGCCGCCACCTACGAACTGCAGGAAGCATAAGAGACATGAGTTGGATCCCTGGGTCGGGAAGATCCCCTGGAGAAGGAAATGGCAACCCATTCCAGGATTCTTGCCTGTAAAACCCCATGGACAGAGAAGGTAAGCAGGCTCCAGTCCACAGGGTCACAAAGAATAGGACATGACTGAAGGAAGTTAGCACGCAGACACATCTGTCCGCCTTTCACCTTGACAATCTTTAGCTGCTGCATAGCTGTGGTTCAGCGACACTCTAGCCTGAGGTCAGCCAGTTTGCCTCAAATAATGTGTTTAAGTTGCTAGAAAGGATGCATCCAGCTTATATTTATTGAACACGTACAATGCACCAAGTACTGTTCTAGGCATAGTGGGTAAACATCTTCATGGTCCCAGCCCTCATGGAACATGCAGTTCAGTCTGTGACATGGAGGGGAGGCATTAAGCCAGGATTAACCTGACAATGAAATAAAAATCTAATCTTGGTACAATATGTTATATACTGGTGACACAGTGTGTGATCTGGAGGCAGTTCAGTCTGGGTACAAATTCCAGTCTACTGCTTGCCATGGTACATTCTGGGCCAAGTGTTTTGATCCTTCTGGGCCTCAGTTTCTGCATAGAGATGTGACAAGGACTCAATGAGTTAATATACATAAAGCCCTTAAGACAGCACCTAGAACTTAGTAAGAACTAACATAAATGCTAGTGAAAATTTTAATAATTACATTTGACCAACCCCACAAGTTATTGCTTGAAGGTGATGATCAATGAACAGGCAAGGTTACAGAATAAAAAACAACTCATGTTTATACATGACGTCCCAATTTACAAAACCTCTTATACATATTTTCACTTGATAATCAAAACAAAGCTACCTGCAGTAGGTAGGCAAGGCAAGACATTTTTGTTAATGTCTTAATTCTTCACAGGGTCCTAAGCACTTAGGCCCGGGGTGAGAGACATACTAGGTGTGCAAAAGATGTTTCTTGAATGAACAAAAGATGAGAGAATTGAGGCATCATGAGACTGCCACTATGCTTGATGCATCACATACATTAAATTCGGAGAGCTTAGTGATTCTCTCGGAGAAGGCAATGGCAACCCACTCCAGTACTCTTGCCTGGAAAATCCCATGGACGGAGGAGCCTGGTGGGCTGCAGTCCATGGGGTCGCGAAGAGTCGGTCACGACTGAAGTGACTTAGCAGCAGCAGCAGCAGTGAGTCCCTCACGGCCATACAGCTAAGCAACACTAGGGGCTAAGTCTGACATCAGAAGCCACTACTGCTTCCGCAAAGCCATCAGAAAAAGTGCAAAGACAACTGCCCTGGTGGTCTAGTGGTTAGGAGTCTGCCTGCCAGTACAGGGGGGCATGGGTTCAATCCCTGATCTGGGAAGATTCCACATGCTGCAGGGCAACTAAGCTCATGTGTCCACTGAGCTGCGACGACTGAGCCCACACACCATAACTACTGAAGCTGCACCTTCCAGAGCCCGTGTTCCACGAGAGCCACCCCTGCTCGCCGCAACTAGAGAAAGTCCATGCACAACAACAAAGACACAGAGCAGTCAAAAATAAATAAAACTGAAAAGAAAAAGTGCAAAGAAACCCCCTTGCCATCGAGTTTCTCTACCTTTGTCAATAAAAGTGCTTTTTGCGTGGCACACAGTAGGCACTCATGGTGGGTATGAGTAGCATTCATTCATTGTTAGTCAAAACACATTCATTCTGTGTCTACCCTACCCCCCTGGAACTTAGCTGTGTGTCTACAGCCTTGGCCAAAAGACGGTATCCATCAACTTCCAAATCTTTCCCACGAACCAGCCCCGTAAGACCCAGTGCACATGATGCTACCACCTTGCCGTTTTCTGGATTCCACCAGCAGGAATAGCCCAGATCAGGACCCTTTCAAGCATTTCTTCCACATGTTGGTTTTCACCTTCAACAACCCGCATGACCCAGGTCCTGCTTTTGTCTCTGGACTTGCTCATCAAGGGCACTCAGCTCAGTCTCCCTGGAAGGCCTTCTCACAAACTCTTCCCTCCCTCAGTACTCCCCACTCCCTACCTGTACCCATTCTTAACCAGCCAATCCCCAGTCACTCTTCAGGTCTCAGCTTAAATGTCACATCCTGAAAAGAATTCACTTTCCTGGGCTTCACTGTCCATGTCAGCCCTCTCATCTGTACTCTGAAAGTACACTCTTGTGTTTCTAAATTCATGCAGAAAGGTATGTTAGGACAGTTGCAGGACCTGAGAATTCAGCAGAACACAACAGACAAACTCACTGCTCTCATCAAAATTTCCTTTCTAGGCAGAGGTAGCATTTTCTCCCAGAGCTCTTATCACGATTGTAAAGAATTCTTTGAATGATCAATAGCTGGCTGTAATTCATACTCACGCGGCAGATGAATAAGAACAGGGGTTTGGCTTTGTGTTTGCCAATAAATCCCCAGAGCCTAGTACAGAGCCTGAAACTGGCAGGTACTTAATAGATGACCTCTGTGGAAGTTCCGATGAAAGATGACTGCATACACGAATGAGTGAGTGAGCAGTTTAAATTCCAAAAACATCTTACATAGATTGTTTTTAAAAATAGGTCAAGGAAAAGAACTTCCCAGGTGGTAAAGGATCTGCCTGCCAATGCAAGAGATACAAGAGACATGGGTACGATCCCTGGGTCAGGAAGAACCCATGGAGAAGGAAATGGCAACCCACTCCAGTATTCTTGGCTGGAAAATTCCATGGACAGAGAAGCCTGGCGGGCTATAGTCCATGGGGTCGTAAAGAGTCAGACACAGACACGACTGACCATGTGCACACACACACACACAAGGAAAAAGAAGGCATTCAAATTGCTACTGTCACAAATTCAAGTAATCCACCATCTTTAAGGATTCCCGTCAATCTCTGAGTGTGGTATACATATTTCTGCCAAGCAGAGGTATTTGAGAACAAGCTGCAAGGTGGTAATTATCTCTCCCAATATTCCTATAAATAGATTTAGGCAGCCCTCCACCCCATTCTTGTTTCATTGCTGGGTTTCTGGACTGAATTTGAAAAGCAGATTTTTTTTTTAAGCCCTGGCAATTTGGAGGCTATAGTTGGTTTATAGAGTCTGTGCTTGCAGGTGCAAAAAAACACATCTCACATACACAAAGAAATACAAGGGGGTCAAGCTGAATCCTTTGAAAATGTAGCCTTACATCTTTTTATTTTATTTTCCTGAATTTTTGATGAGGACAGATTTTTGCTGGTGTGCTGCTCATTTTAATAGCATTTTGGAATTTGGCAGTTCCACGTGGTAGCGTATTGAGATGCAAAGAGAGGCCAGGTCTCTAACTAGGATCCCTTTACCTGCATTCATTCAGGAAGAAGAGAAAATGGAATGTGGAATTAATCGTTGAATTAACAGTTGAATCATGATTAGAAACTGGAAAATGATGGAGGATTCATTCTCTGACATACTAATTCTGAACAGCAGGTGTCAAAAAAACATATAGTGGCTATTCCCTCCATTTGGGAAGCACTTTACAGTTTAGAAGAGCATTAAAAAAAATACACATCTATTCATTATTTCATTTGATCCTCATTGAAAACCTATGGTTATCACATAGGCACCAATTATCTTTTTTCTGTACAAATCAGATCATGTAGCTCTCACTTCAGTAAATTCAGAGGAGCCCTACTGCTTTCAAGTTGAAGTCCAAAGTCAAGGCTTACCGTAACTGGATTTAACCCACATTCCCAGGTATGTCTTCCACTATTCATTCCCCAGTGATGAGCATGCAGGCACAGGCCTTGTTTGCCAAGATCTTTCAGTACAATCAGGGAAGACAGAAAGACAATCAATTTGAGCAAATGAATGTTAGGAAGTCCCATCACAGGGACTTCTGCAGGAAAGGGGACTTAAGTTGACACGTGTTAGTGGGGACCTGTGTTACATGGATGAAATGTTTGAGGCAGTCATGCAGAGATGGTTTCAGGCAGAGGAAACTGGCTACAAAACAGTATGAGAAAGAATGTCACCTGCCTCCAACTCCAAACATAACCACACAGATTAAATGTCGGCCACTGGTCACACATCCAAGTTTCAGACAATCTGACAGAAAGATCCCTCATTCTCCCTCCACTAGATAAACTCTTACTAATCCTTCAAGTCCCCTCTTGTCATCTCCCTGTCTGTCTCCTTGACTTCTCCATTAACCTTTGCTTATACATGTACCTGTTTCTGCTAAACTATAAGCTCCCTGAGGGAAAGGAGAATGAAGCGTGGGACTTCACATACAAGTGTGTGGATGAGCTGAGCGAGGACGCTGTCTGGGACAGTGAGAGAGGGGACTTTGGTGGAATAGGAATCAGCCAACCCTGATACCGGCTGTCACCCAGCAGCTGCAGTGACAGCTAGAAAACCAACCGAGCCAGCCTTCAAACTAAACTGCCCAAGAACAAATTGGCCAGTGGGGGTCCTTACACAGCCCCACCACGTGACAGCTGAGAAATGCCTCATGAGGGACTATTAATGGTAAAGTTTACTGCATTCTGTGGCCTTTGCATCAGATTCACTGTCTCCATTCCAACCCAAGCCCACATCAGCACGTCCTTCATCTTCTAAGACTCTCAAGGCCTCTTTCCTTGAAAGACATAACACAACCTATTCTAGTTCTAGAAAACTGGTGAGGACAAGGAGGCACATCTTGTGGGCTTGACTCAAACGCTTCTTAGAGCAGTGCTTTAAAAAAAAATAAGAGCAGACTCTTTCCAAATTGAATAGTATTTAGAAACCCCTAAATCTAAAAAAATAATAAGACAGTTCTTTTGAAATGGGAGTGTGGGGGCAATGGGTAGCAGTTATTCAGACTCACCCTTGCTTCCACTCCTGATGTACCTCCACAGATCTAAGGATCCACAGAACAAGAAATGGAAAGAGCAGTCTAGAAAAATGCTAAATGTCACTCCAATGGGTCTAAGAGGTGAGCAATTAGTCCATACCTGAAACATCAAGGAACGCAGTCTCTGATGGGGTCAGCAGAGTTTGATTCCAGACCTGGGCACTTTGATGACATGATCTCAGAAAAATCATTTTAGGCTCCTTCTAGGCGCAGCAGGGATGGGGACCCTAACAAAGGCTTTGCTGGGATTGTCAGGAGGATTAGAGAAGTATGTAAAGTACTTCATAGAGTAGGGAAGCAGCAAATATAAGTTGAATTAGCATATGTAAGTAAGGCTGATGTGCTGTTTATTATTGCCACTGACTTTTACCAAAGTTGTCTTTTATTCATTGTGATCAGATATATGCCTAGGAGGCTCTGAAAAATGGCAACTGATCTTCAACCACCCTCCCCCATTAAAATACAAATGGCAACACTAATTTTAAGGAGATTTCAATACAGAGAAAAAAAGATGGTTGCAGCAATTTCCCAGAGAAGACTGTCACCTTTGGAAAACAAAGCTGCTCTGTGGGAAATTCAAGACCACCCAATGAAGGGTATTAATGGAATTCCAGAAAAAAATGGGCCTCCTCTGAAGGCACAGTGTCACTTCCTGTATTCTCTCATTATTAAAGAGTTCCTTGGTTATCTTAAAGCATGAGGGGACAGTCCCTTTTCACCCAACACAAAAGAGAATTTGTGAGACCTTCTAATAAGAGGCAGGGTACCTCATGAGTCCTGAAAACCAAAACCTCTCACAAAATTGGGTTTCCCGGCAGTTGCACCTCCACTGCAATGTGCTGGTTCAGCTAATGTCACCCATTATTCTTTCTAACAAATATTTACTATTCACCTTCCAGGTGCTAGGCAGTAAACAAAAAAGGTAGGTCTAGCCCTTTCTGAACTTAATCAAGAGGCAAGCAGGGGCTCAGAAGGGAGGGGACATGTGTTTAATTGTAGCCAATTCATGTTCTTGTACAGCAAAAACCAACGCAACATTGTAAGGCAATTCTACTCTAATTAAAATTGTTAAAAAAGAGGCAATAGCAGATCAGGTGTCAAAGTTCCCCCCACTAGAGCCCCCAAAGTCAGAGACTTTACTTACCTAGAAAGAGAACTGAGTAACTGACCACCTACTATGCACCAGAGATCAGGATGTGTCAATACGTCATCTCATCCAGTTTTCTAATAACCAAAGCTTAATGCATTAGTTGTCCAGTCGTGTCTGACTCTTTGTGACGCCATGGACTAGGCCCACCAGGCTCCTCTGTCCATGGAATTCTCCAGGCGAGAACACTGGAGTGGGTGGCCGTTCTCTTCTCCAGGGGCTCTTCCTGACCCAGGGATCAAATCTGGGCCTCCTGCACTGCAGGCAGATTCTTCACTGTCTGAACCACCTTCAATACATCATCTCATCCAGATTTTCTAAAAATCAAAACTGAACCTCAAAAAAGGCAAAACTTCCTTGCTCAGGTCAGGCACCTAACTAAGCGGCCACCTGAGACTGTTTAGTTTCAAAGGCAATGCTATTTCAGCTTGGATCTCCAGCACACAAGCTTAACAAACTTAATTTCATTAGTATGTACAACATCTCCAAGTACGTTCACACAGTGCAACCAAATAAGGGCTGCAAAGAAAAATTAGTGCATCTGCATTTAGAAACCACACGCCTTTATTGGCTCTTCTCTTTGTTACTCTCTTTTTTAATGCTCTCTCCAGTATCAATGCACTTTATCCTTTTCAACGAGCATTTATCCAATTTAAAGTCAATGAAAAATAATGTACACTTTTCAACAAATTTACATTAAGCACTGCAAAAGTGCTTATGTGCTATTTAGGGTTGATGGTGCTGGAGCATGGAACACATTTCAATATGCCTTTAATTGAAGTCCAAAGGGGTTATCAGGAAGCTGGTTTTGTTCTGCAATTTAGGTAAGAGGGAGCTTGTTAGAAAGGCTTTGGGGAAGAGGTGGGGATAGGAGGAGGCAGGGAGGCAGGGACAGAGAGGAGAGAAGGAAAGGAAGGAAGGAATGTTCAGCAAACAGAACTAAAGACATCAGGATGGACCAGATGATCTCTTTCATCACCACCCTCCTCCCCACCTTGAAGGAATGGGGACTCCATCTACCAGATAGCTCTTCATTGGGCGGTCTAAGGATCCAGACTCTAGTTACCCAAATGCCTAACTCTGACTGCCTTATTGGTAAGATGTGTCCCCAGTGTCTCAGCTAGTAAAGAACCTGCCTGCCAGTGTGGAAGACACAAGAGATGCAGGTTCGATCCCTGGGTCGGGAAGATCCTCTGGAGAAGGAAATGGCAACCCACTCCAGTATTCTTGCCTGGAAAGTTCCATGGACAAGAGGAGCCTGGCAGGCTACAGTCCATGGGGTCGCAAAGAGTCAGACATGACTATGCACACACGCATAGCGGTAATGTGGGAATAGTCTAAGTTTCTACAAAAAACCGAAGCGCCTTCAACACCACTCGGGTTATTTTCACCTCTCCTTTGTATTTCGGTGAACATTTCAGGGCCCAGGTCTGTCTCCTGCCCGTGCTGTTTCTCTCACTAGACAAGACAAAGGAGCACCATCATGTGCCAGGCTGCGGCTGTTGGCTCCTTCCTTTCCTCAAAGGACGGTGCTGCAGTTCAGATCTGGCTCTCACACAGTTTCTCTTGCCTCTAAAGACACATGTAAAAGTCTGCGATCCTTTTGGTTCTGCTGCAGACCTGTGTCGACAGATCAGAGCTGAGTCCCAAGCATGGGGCTCCATCAAGAGGCAGTGTGTAGACAAAGGGAAACATGAAGGAGCTTTGAGGTCAGGAAGACCTGGGCTTAATTACATGCTCCTTCAGCCCCTCTGAAGTTCATGTGTCAGATACGGCATCACAACAAGCATGTGCCATGATGTGTGTACAATATCTGACTTGTGTAGAACACTCCAAAGAAAGTCACACTTATTTTTATTGCTAACAAATACCATTTCCTCCAGGTATCATGAGAATATAGATGATGACACTTTCTTCAGTTCATGATTTTCACCAAAAGAAGAGCAAAAAAAAAAGAAAGTGTGTGTTCTTTTACAGAAATAATTTAATGAATTAAATTTCTAACCTCTCTCTTTTCAAAAGGAGCTTAAGCTGCCTTTGTGAAAGTGTGAAAGTCGCTCAGTCGAGTCTGACTCTTTGCGACCCCATGGACCATACAGTTCATGGAATTCTCCAGGCAAGAATACTAGAGTATACTGGAGCCCTTCTCTTCTCCAGGAGATCTTCCCAACCCAGGAATCAAACTGGAGTATTCCGCATTGCAGGCGGATTCTTTACCAACTGAGCTATCAGGGAAGCTTTGCTAGATATTTATTTCCTCCAGCCACGCTCCAAGTCTTGGGATGGACTAGGTATTTATATCTTAAAGGGCTTAGTTCTTGAAAGTTTAATAAAGCCACAGCTCAAGACAAATTGATGGCTGATTTGTCAGGTCATGTGCAAAGTGTTCACAAAGGTCAAAAACCTTGAAATAGCATATGACCTTCCGGCACACCAAGCTGGGAAAATACTTCCTTGTCTTACTTTGAGATGCCCTAAAGCAGGCCCTGAAATAAGGATTCCAGTGCAGGTAACTGACTCAGGAGAGGAAAGAAACACTGGCAGGGGAAGGAAAGGTGATTCAGGGAAGGAAGACAGCCAGTAGAAAGTCCATTATTAAACCAGAAGCCAGAAAAGTCTAGAAAACAGAGTAAAACACACAACCTCGATTAGCCCACCTAAAGGTGAAAGAGCTGGGGTATTTATATACTAATGGCCAGAGTCATTGGTTAAGAGCTGCAAGAGATGTTCACAATCCTGATTAGTAGAATGGCTATCCTCAGTTCCAGAAAAGCTGGCACAGAAATGCAGCTATGGAAGGTACTAGAATGGCAGGGGACAGTGGATCTGGATAGGGAAGGGCCCTGGAGCATCTGCTCCCCTTCCTAACCAGGCTTCTCATCTAAATGCCACAGATCATAACGTTCTCTTAGATAAGACAAACTCCCTCCCGAGAGAGTCAATTCCTAGGCAGGTTGACAAGAAGTCCAGGGTCCCTGAGGAGGAGATAGGGGTCTGAAATTCTCATGGAGGAAAAAGAACAAACATCTTTCGTCTCTTTGTTCCTTAGTCCTAAGTCACATGAAATGGTTTTTTCTTTAAGCCCGGAACTGATGATGACACAACAAACTCAGTTTAAACTGCACTGAGGATTATGAAACAACAATGTATTCTGCTTGAGGACACTTTCTCCTTCCTGAAAACCTTCCGGCTAATCCTGTTATCTCAAAATGTAAGTTATGGGAGTGGGTCTAGTAAGATCTTTACAACCTTGAGACTTTCTTTTGACCTACTGTAATAACCAATTGAAAAAGTATATAACTCCCTTGCTAACACTAGGGAAGGGGGCACTCCCCATCCCCCTTCTGATGTCTACGTCAGAAGCTTTCTCTTCCCTTTTTCGCTTTAATAAAACTCTGCTACACAAAAGCTCTTGAGTGATCAAGCTTGGTTCCTGGTCCTGAAGCTACATCTTCTTCAGAGATCACAAATCCAACACTGTTCACAGTAAGCTATCACTCTGACCTTCTCACCTGACCACCCCCTCTTATCCTCCGACAGCCATCTCCTTAGGCATCTCATATTCATGCATCTCCTTAGGCCCACTTCTGTCATACCACCCATGTTCAGCATCATACGAAAACCATCTGTATCTTGATCACCTCTGTAGGTGATATACCCAGAAAAGAATCTAGAACATGATCAGTGCCCAGCACACATTTGTTATGATAAAAAGTCTACTTTTTCCTGGGTGCTCTTTAAGGCCATGTACTCCAACAAGTACTTACACTGTATATTGTCTGTCTGGTTTTCATGACATCCCCATTTATTGATTCCCCTCCCCATTTTATAGATGGGGAAATTGAGGTCTGGAGGGGTTAAGAGTTCAAGACTGAGAGCTCAAATGAGGCAAGATTGAGATTCACATCTAAGGTTGCTTGATTCCAACGCCATGACCTTACCCTTGAGGATTATGGGAGGACTGTACAGGCAAGGTTACAAGGAACTTCCCGTCCACTGCAGGCTTTGGAGACAAATGCACAGAGTCACAAGGTGTTGCTGGGGCCATGAGGTGGACACAATTCAACTGCTATTTCCCCCTTGAGAAGTTGAGCCCAGTGGGCAGCATCCTTTCAGAATCACCCTCTGGTGTCCAGCACATCACACAAGGCCTAGCACAGATTGAGTGTCCTGTGGGGGCTAAGCAGACAGAGCAAGCTGAGTAAGAATAATAACAAGGGGGTAAAGGGCATAATGAATATCAAGGATGTGGTAGAATGAATTGAAAGGATTAACAGGATGAAAGAGGCCATGGGGATGCTGACTCAGGGAGAAAGTGGCATTATTGCCCCGGTGTCTCCGGACTGACATTTTCCAAATATCACTATCTTTAAGCAAACTTTGGAAAGCCTAAACCATATGCTTTAAATACATTGTTTTTTTCTGCTGCAAAGAGAGTTTAATAAATCGGAGGAAGTTCATACTACAAACTGGGTATCTACCGTAGTGAAATCATGGACCAAAAACTGTGCCTCCGTTGTGGCATGTGCTCGCCGCCATCAATAATGTCTTTTATCTAATCGCAAGGAAGGAGCGAATGCCTAGCAGTCAGCTTCCATTCCTCGCCACACCTTTGTTTTGCGAGCTGAGGGGACCACCATGTAATATAACTCACACCTCCCATCATTGAGCTGAACAGATCTGACAGCTAACGTTTGGCTGCTTTATTTGACCTTAATCTGCTCTTGAACTTTGACTACTGCTACTGGATAACCAGCAACTGCAAAGTGGGAGGAAGCAAGGGGCATAATGCCCGGTTCACAACACACTGCCCTCTTACTGTTGTTTAATTCAATGGCTCACCATTGTTCCCCTCCTCTGGTCCCAATACCTACATCCTCAATCTTTCCCTCATACACACTAGGCACTCCCTCAGTATACCTGGTTTACTGTGATATAAACACAACACAATTTCGTAGGAAAAGGTCTTTATATGATTACAGAAGTCACACAACTTGGAATAAAAAGCCCAAAACTAAAAGGTCAGTTTAGCTTCTTACAAATGGTGTGACCTTAGCCAGATAAATTAACCTCTTTAAGCCTCAGTTTCCTCATTAAGAAAACTGAGATAATAATGTCTAACTTCTAGGATTATGGTGAAGATTAAATGGGAAGATAGAAAAGAAAAATCTGAATGAGTGCTTAAAAACTTGACCTGTGGAAGCTACTCTCATTAGCACTGGTATTAATATTAATAAGCATCATGTTGCTAGAGTCATCATTATTGTGTGATTTAAAGACATACGATTTCCATTAATATTTTAGGGGAAAATGTCTATTGCTATAATTTGAAAACATAACCAAAATCATACTTGAAAAAGATGGTAAGATAAGACAGTCGTTTAAAATTTTCTTGCCATTAAACTCTTGAAAATAAACTGTTCTGCTGAATAAAGATAAAACTCAAAAATAATAAATAAAACATCACAGCCTGTTTCCTGGGAGGTGAAGTCAGCAGGAGCTAGCCTACCCAGCTTATTGGGGGACACGGAGATTGAGGGATAGTGGTTTCTAGGTAAAAGTTATAAGAGCCTCATGTCTTGTAGACCACTGTGCCTCATCAGCAGTATACCAAAGGCCTCATTCATCAACTTGCCATCTTAAAAAATAATCTACATTTTGAGAAACACGGCAAGATACCAGATCTAAATACACATACCCATATACACATGCAGATAAAAGTTCACCTCAAACCAATAAGACTTATCAGTAAATTTGATGGAAACACCATGTGGTTCCAATCAAATTCACTGGGTTTCAAGAAGAGGGCAAAAAAGAGAGCATTTGCCTTTTAACAAGCATCTAGTCTCATTACCAATAGAACACACTTAAAATGTAAAAGGAGGGACAGATGAGCTGGTTTTCACCATGTGTGCATAAATACACAAATGGCACATTTTACCACCCACCCATTAAAGTGAAAACATCCATCTTCATCATATCCATTTCACAATATTAGACACTGCCATTCTAATCTGGTATCGATAAGAAGGAACAAGGCCTGGAATTTTACACCTGGGCGCATTTCATTTTGTTTCTTTTCAGTGACAGAATTCAACATGACACGGCTCAGTGTGACAGAATCAGGCTGAGACTGTCACCTTAGGGGCTTATACATCTTTAAAATTCTTACAAAAGTGAAATTGACTGACAGCGAAGCAAAATGATGCTTTTAACTTGAGTTGGAAGATCAGAAAAGTCAACGAAAACACTGAGGGTTCATTTAGGCTCTTCAGTGAGGAAGCTTTTGGAGGGAAGAACTGGGGTCTCTGAAATGCTTCACCACTGGCAAGAGGTGGGTCCCCACAGGTGGTCGGAGGGGAACATCTGCACCGAGGCCATACTGGAAAGAGGGGTGGGAGTTATGCTGAACTATAAAGGAAGACTTTTCTCTATATTTTATCAGATATAACATGATGCATAGGAAGGAATATGAGGTGAGGGACCCACTCAAACCCTCCTTCCCATTTTACAGATGAATGACCTAGGAGGCATCACTTAACCACTGGGTGTCTCCATTAAATCATCTGCAAACTACGGTTACAGAAGAAGAACTTCAAAGTGTTGTGGAAACATCCAATCAACCTCAAGGTCCACCGACAAAGGAATGGAAAAAGAAGATGAGGAACATGTGTACAATGGACTACTTACTCAGCCATAAAAAGGATGAGATAATGCCATGTGCAGCAACACTGATCTACCTAGAGATACTAAGTGAAGCAAACTAGAGAAAGGCAAATACCATCTGGTATTTTTTATATGTGAAATCCGATTTTTAAAAAGTGATAATATGAACTTACAAAACAGAAACTGACTCATAGATTTTGAAATCAAATTTATGGTTTTCAAAGGGGAAATGTGGGCAGAGGAGTGACAAATTAGGAGATTGGAATTAACAAACGCACACTACTATGTATGAAATAGATTACAAAACCCTAGGTTTTCGTAGATACTGTATAGCACAGGGAACTCAACTCAATATTCTGTAATAATCTAAATGGGAAAAGAATCTGAAAAAGAATGGGTAGAAGTTCAGTAACCATCTCTCACTATATATACCTGAAACAACTATTGTACATCAACTATACTTCTACTTTAAAAGATAAACAATTGTGGTCATTAAATGAATAAGCCCCAAAATGGACACACACACACACACACACACACACACACAAGATGTATAATTGACTCTTTGCTATACACCTGAAACTAACACAATATTGTAAGTCAATTATACTCCAGTAAAATTTTTTAAAAAGGTATGTGACCCTCTCTCCTTCCCTCTTTGACTATTGGGCAGGGCACATCCCTCACTACACTTAGCCCTTGGCCTGGAAACCCCAGGGGCAGGGTCCTGCAGTAGCAGTTACTTCGGGATGGGAGCCAACACTTTGAGAGACTGGGCTTCCTGCTCATGAAGATCAAAAGGCTGCAGGCACCAGAGGGCGTGCTTGCTGAGCACTGCCATGATCTGCAGAGGAAGCCCCGCTAACCAGCCTTGATCAGCTTCCTGAGCTCCAGTCCCCAAGAAGCCAGTCTAGGAAGGTCCCAATGTGTTTCTACATCTCAAGGGCCATGATACAACACCAACCAGGAAGAAGGTGCTCCCAGCACCACTGGAGAGACTATAGTGTTCACATTAGCACAAACACCACCCACTTCAGCACTCTGCAGAGGGGGCCCAGAAAGAGAGACCCAACTATGGTTCCTGAGCAGGGAGCTAGTAGTTTTCAAACTCCTGTTCTCTATGTCACAGCATCCTGCATCCTACCATAAAGTCACGGAGCTGGAGGAATACCTAGCCTACCCTTTTATGTTTCAAATGGCCACAAAGGAACTTAGAGGCAGGAGTTAAATAATGGCCATAAGGATTATGAATTTAAAAATTAAAACATCGCCAGTGGTAATATTACATGTGCATGTCACTTTGTACTGGTTTGGCTAAAAAGTTTGTTCAGGTTTTTCTGTAACATCCCACGGAAAAACCCAAATGAACTTTTTGGCCAACCCAATAATTTACAAAGCACGTTCATATGGACGAATTCTTTTTGATTCTTATCTTGACAGCACCCTATGAGACGGGCAGGGTAATACTGTTACTTTCATTTTAAACAAGGGGGAATCCAGCATTCAAAATGGTGCATTGACATTTCCAAGATTAACTGGCTAATCAGTGGCAGAATGTGGACTGAAGGATGGATCTGACCTCAGTTTCTACCATTTTAAACTCAGCTACAGAAAAGGCAGCACTGGAAACCTGAGGACCTAGTCTGGCCAGTGAAAAGTGGCAGGAATAGGGATGGGTAGGGGCTGGCCACAACACAGAGACCAGGAGGGTACAGAGTCAGCAGCGGGGAGATGAGTCCAAGCGCTGGGTGAACTGTGTGGCTGAAGGCCCAGCATATTAATAGAAGATCTAGAGCACTGAGGTTCAAAAGGAATCAGATGTGTGTTACAGATGCAATTGAACATTTTCGCCTAGTCACATTGAAAAAGGTAAAAAGAAACAGGTGGAGTTCACAAATATATCTTATTCAACCCATCCAAAATATTATTATTTCAACATACACTCAATGCAAAAATCGCGAATGAGGTATTCCATGCTCCTTTCTTACGTACCAAGGCAGTAAAATCTGGGGTGTATTTTTTGCTTCCAGTACATCCCATTTTTGACTAACCACACAATCAGGCCTGCCATGGCCACCATCCTGGACAGTGAAGGTCTAGAGTTCAGGTCGTGGGTAGGGGACCAGGTCCTGATCTCTGGGTCCTGGACAGACCCAAAAGGAGGAGGAGAGACACAGTACTTTTCCTACAATTCATCTGAGTCTACCATCACACAACACGCAGACTCCACCCAGAACACAAAGAGGAAGCTCATCACATTGGCCTGGGCTTCCTCCTTTTTCTCCCTGGGGAAAGAATGAGAGGAAGCAGAAGCTACCAAAACTGCAGAACAAAGCTTGGGGTGCAGTGTGTTACAGGCAGCTGACCTCTTTTAGACCCTGTGGCTTTACCTATAAAATGAGATGATTTGACTAACCCAGGATCCTTGCACTATTTCACCAGTCTTTTTTTCATTCTTGGGTGACTGTGACTGTTAATTTTATGTGTTGATTTGTCTGGGCCATGGGATAACCAGCTATCTGGGTAAACATTATTTCTGGGTGTGTCTGGAAGGATATTTCTGGAAGAGATTAGAGTTTATGTCAGTAGGCTGGGTAAAGCTAACTGCCCTCCCTGATGTGGGTGCAGGCATCCCCCCATCCCCTGACAGCCCAAACAGAAGACAGAATTTGCTCTCTGCCTGACTCCTTGATCTGGAACACCTGTCTCTTCCTGTCCCTAAACTGAGACTTACACCTTCAAGGCTCTTAGGACTAGATTGGAACTATACTCCCAGCTTTCCTGGGTCTTCAGCTCACAAATGGCAGATCATGGAATGTCATTGCCTCCATAATCATGTCAGCTAATGTTTTATATTAATAAATCTCTCTATATATATATCTATATTTATAATCATTCACATATCACATATACAGATATGATAGATATTCATATATATATATCCACACATATATAAATATTTCCATATGTCTATATCATGTGGGTTCTGGAGAATCTAGACTAATATACTTGTTAATTTGCCTTCTCTCCCAATCTCTTTCTCCCTACCTGCCTCCACTTCTCTCTGGTCCTCCTCCTGTATAAACTTTCATCAACCACTGAGCATGTGCTATGGGCAAGCCCTGTGCTAGTCACTGGGGGCTTAGAGTTGAGCAACACAGTCCCTGCCCTCAGAAGTTAGGTGTGGTGGGAAACGATGAACAAAAAGGTATTTTAGAGGGATGCAAAGTATAGCAGGGTCACCAAGGAGAGAGAATGTGAATATCCTTTGGTCTGAGGGGGATCATAAACAGCCTCAGAGAGGTGAGGTTTTATCTGTCATCCTCAGATACTAAGTCATCATTTCTTTTTCCAGTTTTCTTCCCCAGTGTAACCAAGAGCCTTCCAGTATGGTCACAATAAGTTGATAAATCCAAATCCAAAGCAAAGAAACTTGACATTGATGTTCGCCAATCCAGCCTTAGAGGATGAAGGCATGGCTTCTGTTTTAGATTAGAAAAACAAAATGAAACGAAACACAGAGTGAAAAATCATGAGGATTCGTGAGATCTGAGCAGTAGGGGCCACGTGGAATTCCAGACTGGGGAATGATCACTTGCCTTAAGGCAAGTGAGGCACTTGTAAGGCAATGATCACTTGCCTTACAATTTCTCTCCTTCTCTGCTTGAGATGGTGAAGGTCCACTTGTCCCCTGGAGACTGTTAGCACTGGGGTTTGAGCCTAAGCTGTGATCTCACAGTTTTCCATGCTGTGATGGATGCATAATATTAGCTTGATGTGAAACATGGAGGGGAAAAAGCAGTTTTCCAAATCAGATGGAGACGAAGCATTTGGGAAGAATCTGCAAGTAGAAACTTAATAAAAACAGAAAACATTTGTTCCCAGGAGGACTTGCTAGAACAAACCAACTGTTCCATGTTTGACACTGCACTTGGAATGTGGGAGAAGAGGAAATCAAATCAAAGCTCCACCAAGAAAGCCAGCCCCACCCTTGACCGCTTCACCTGAAAACTCCGCACTGTGAATTAGGACCGAGCGCGCCTGTGTGCACGCACGCACTAACACATATATATTAGCCTCCTAAAGCCAAAAACTTTTGAGCACGCAGTCTTTGAGGTTTGAAAATATGTCTTTGTGTTGGCCCATGAATTTTGCGTTCGAGCACTCTTTATAGAAACTTACCAAATTGCCATTAATCCAGTGTCTACTCAGCTCTGACGATCTCTAATAACAATCCTATAACCTTTCTGAGAAGGTCATCCTGCTCCTAATGGAAACACAGTGATCACTGAAAGTAAAAAATTGCCTCCTTCCATCAACCTTATTCCTCCACAACTAGACCTAGGCAGATCTGCACCTCCTTTCTTCCTTCTGCACAAATTCAGATTGCTTCTGGGGAACGTCCAGAGGTTTAAGAAAGTCCCTTTTTGGACCAGCCCAGACTAGTAACTGTGTGTGGAAAGGGTGAGTGGCACTGAAACACCTATTAGTAACCAGCATGCCTGCAAAGGGCTCTAAGCACAACCCTCCAGGATCTGAAATGGAAGGCCAAACTAACTGGCCTTCTCAGACTGCCACAGATAATTCTACTGGAAGACTGCCTAAGAAAAGAAACTAGTCTTCATAAAGCAGGCTATCACTTATAATTTCCTCCCTAAATACCTCTTATTTCCTTCACAATACTTAAAGGACTTGGTCTCTTAACTGACTTCTTATGCCACTCTAAGATAGGAATATTTAAATTAAAGACTATGTGTTTTAGGTTCTAAAGTGCATTAAGGAAATTGATTTTAACTCTAGTACAGCTTGGCCAGCCTCCTGAGGGCTGTGGGGAGGTCAGCCTGCTACAGTGGACCAGGCAGAGCTGGGCTCTCTGTTGGCAGCGGATACAGATCCTGAGAAACACTTCCCAACTGGTGCAGAAACAAAATCATGTTAACTTCAATTTATGTCACTATATTCCTTGGCCATAAGAATTCAAAAAGAAACACTTTGAAAACACAGAAGCAGAGCAGAGACACAAAACAGGCCAAGTACGTAGAGCAAGATGACAGAGAGAGAGTTCAGAAGATATCTGGCAAATCTCTAGGTTGATGGCATCACAGGGCCAGGGAAGGGGAAGGCTGGGAATTGTTTTTTACCCTACTGATAAAATGATTGCCTTAAGTCACGGTTCTGACAGTGTCATTGTCTTGTTCAGAGACAACAACCCCCTAATCTGAGGAATAAATGATTGCAATTACATTAAAACCCTTCCAAGATCTGATCCCATGCACCAGCGCCCTCCCCTACTCCACCCCCTGATATCCAGATATGCCTGCTTGTAGAGCTCACATTCACACTGCCTTGGCCAAATCACCATTCCGTCATTATTCATTCATCCAAACATGGGTACACTGCCTCCAGGCACTGGGGATATAACACAAATAATCATCCTTGGCCTCTAAAAGCACACAGTCTAGAAAAGGAGGCCCATAATTACAGAAGCTTGACAAGTACCTTAGTATGGTACCATACCATGCTACAGGAAAGCAGAAAAAGGGTTTCTCAAACAGCTGAGACGTGTTGTGAAAGTCAATAATGGTATTCACAAATGGGACAAGGCTGGGGAAAGGCACTGAAGGGGAAGACACAGCATATGCACAGGCACTGGGGAGAGAAAAAGCATCTCCTGCTTTTGTGTCTTCTGGCATAGAAGCCTTTCTGGATGCGTGCATGCTAAGCCACCTCAGCTGTGTCTGACCCTTTGTGATCCTATGGACTATAGCCCATGGCTCCTCTGTCTGTTGGATTCTTCACGCAAGGGTACTGGAGTGGGTTGCCATGCCCTCCTCCAGGGAATCTTCCCGACCCAGGGATTGAACCCATGTCTCTTAACGTCTCCTACACTGGCAGGTGTGTTCTTTACCACCAGCACCACCTAAGCCTTTATCTACTTACAATATCTTTACTCCACCTACTTCTTAAAATCTTACCTATTTTGTTCACTTCAGTTCATTCCTTCAGTCGTGTCTGACTCTTTGCGACCCCATGAACTGCAACATGCCAGGCCTCCCTGTCCATCATCAAGTCCCGGAATTTACTCAAACTCATATCCATCGAGTCGGTGATGCCATCCAGCCATCTCATCCTCTGTCATCCGCTTCTCCTCCTGCCCCCAATCCCTCCCGGCATCAGGGTCTTTTCCAATGAGTCAACTCTTTGCATGAGGTGGCCAAAGTATTGGAGTTTCAGCTTTAGCATCAGTCCTTCCAATGAACACCCAGGACTGCTCTTTTAGGATGGACTGGTTGAATCTCCTTGCAGTGCAAGGGACTCTCAAGAGTCTTCTCCAACTCCACAGTTCAAAAGCATCACTTTTTCGGCGCTCAGCTTTCTTCACAGTCCAAGTCTCACATCCATACAGGACTCCTGGAAAAACCATAGCCCTGACCAGATGGTCAGGGTTAGCAAAGTAATGTCTCTGCTTTTTAATATGCTATCTAGGTTGGTCATAACTTTCCGTCCAAGGAGTAAGCGTCTTTTAATTTCATGGTTGCAATCACCATCTGCAGTGATTTTGGAGCCCCCCAAAATAAAAGTCTGATACCATTTCCACTGTCTCCCTACCTATTTCCCATGAGGTGATGGGACCAGATGCCATGATCTTAGTTTTCTGAATGTTTAGGACCTAGCTTAAATGATTCTAAGTCATCTTTGTTTACCATTAAAGACAAAATTCCTCTTCCTTCCTTTTTGCTCCCATAACCCACAGTTTAGCACCTTGCACAGTTTGCTCTGTGTTCACAGAGACAAGGAAACAAAGTAACAGTGTCAAGAAGAGAGCTGGGCTCAGGAATAGGTGACAGAAGCACTGCTTTCACAAAGAAGCTTGGGCCAAGTCAAAGGATGCTGGGGTCTTAGTCCCCATTCCTCTCCCTCAGGATGATGACAGCACAGGTGTGGGTGAGTGGCTTACAGAGCCAGGTCAGTGCGCTCTGCTCTCTGATTAGGGTATTATTCAGGGTAAAGGTAAAGCTTTGCAAAGGAAGGCACTGACAAAACTATGCTTAGCCTATAAATAACCTAAGTGAAACATGTTAACTTTCTTTCTATTACATTGATATAAGATCATCTAGGTCCCTCAAGTGGTCAGTAATCAGGTGCTAATGCATTAAATGAGGAGTTGAACCATTACAGTGTTGCTATCTTCATATTCAACCCACCAAGAATTTTTAAAATATATGTGTACTATAACTGCTGTTTCATCAAAAAAGGCATTTAAACACGAAAATATAGAAAATTTGTCTCAAAATAAAATTTTGTCTCAAAATAATCAATATGGCTTTATGAAAAATACACAAGATTGTTATTTTTCTTACTAAAAATTAGACCAGTTCAGATTAGGCAAGTCAGTGCTTTGAAATTTCTTTATTTAGAGTCCCTACCTGACACTATATGGGACGGATCCAGCCAAAGGAGACCCACACCTCTGCATAGTTTCCTGCCTTTAAGGGCTGGCGGTCCTGTCACTTGTTTATTCTCAGCAGAACACAGCACAGTGAGAGGGCAGTCACTGACTCCTGTGATCACATAAATTCTGTAAGACTCTATCTTGGTAGGCTTCTCTGGCGGCTCAGACGGTAAAGAATCTGCCTGCTACGTGGGAGACCCAGGTTCAATCCCAGGGTGGGGCAGAGACCCTGGAGAAGGGAATGGCTACCCACGTCAGTATTTTGGCCTGGAGAATTCCATGGACAGAAGAGCCTGGTTGGCTACACGCCATGGGATTGCAAGGAGTCAGACAGGACTGAGCAACTAAACTTTTCACCAGCTTATTGAGAAAAGATTTCACAGGGCCAAAAATGGTTCTGCACATAAATGCTAGGGAATAAATGCTCCAGATTGAGCTGGAGTAGCCCTGGTTTAGGGCTGTCAGGAACAGCTGCCTCTGCTTTTCAAGTTGCCAAAGCACTGGAAACCACGCAATTGTAGCTACGACGTGGGGGTCTCCTTGGTTCCCAAATCCTTTGACAGACCCTCTGGGCTGTAGTCATGTGGCCTGAATCCTTCTGGAAACCCAAGAGGATCTTCCCAAGGACACTAGTAGATGAGCATTGATAGACTGTGTGTTCTGAGCTGTAAATCAGACATTCAACTGCACTGTTTCAGCCTGAGGTCTAAGACAAAAATTCCCAAGAAGGTTGGATGGGGTGAGGCCTGAATTGTGGACATGTTTGGTAGCAACCATAACCCTGACTGACCTCGATACATCATGCAGATTTCACAAAAGACTGCTTATCCATCATCACATGTGATCCTTTTGGCAATCTTCTGACATCAGATATTATAAGCAGTATATTCATTGTACAACTAAGGTTTAGAGGAGCTACATGACCAAGGTCACCTAATCAGTAATAATATAAACAATCTCTTTTTCCCAAATCTAGTGATATTTTCACAAAGCTATGATGCTCTGGAATCAGACTGTCCGGCACATATGGGGCTTGAATCCACAATTTATGAGAATCCTAATCTCCACATCCTTCCCTCCTGAGCTAGTAAGTGTGAGCTAAGACCCTGGAGAATGGTAGCATGAGGATACTTAACTCATGCTTTCAGTAGAATCACACCCTCCCTACTTCAGCCTTGAGAAAGCAAGACAAAATTTGTGGTGAGTGTCCTGGTTGGATGGCATCACCGACTCAATGGGCATGAGACTGAGTAAACTCTGGGAGTTGGCAATGGACAGGGAGGCCTGGTGTGCTGCAGTCCATGGGGTTGCAAAGAGTCGGACACGACCGAGCGACTGAACTGTTAACTGAACTATTCTAAGAAAAAGATTAAAAATACACACATCATTTCATTCTCTGCCACACAATATCCCAAGATGTCATTTCCTCTCTGCAACACTAACCTCTGCATCATATTTAAAGAACAGAATTTTTTTTTTTACCCTAAAATGGGAAGTAGTTAATAGTTGATTGCAAGGGCGGGGGGTAGTTTTATAGATTATTTTTCCCAGTTCCTTTCAAAAGAATTCCTTTTTATTTTTCTTTGCCCAAAGTGACCACTTGGGCAGGAAACTGGCATTTAATCTTGCTTTCCAAGGGCCAGGGACTGTTAGGTCTTTTACAAATGTTTTCTCATTAATCTTTCTAATACTTCAGTGAGGAAAGTATTATTTTTGTTATTCCTTTTTTTTTCCAGCTGAAGAAATAAAACCTTAATAGTGAGGCAATTTGCTTAAGATGACACACACACACAAAACTCTGAAAGGTACCCAAGCTCATAAGACTCTCCAGCTTATCTGTCCTTCATCTTTCTTTCTTTCCTTTCTTCCTCCCTCCCTTTTACCTCCTTCCAAATACATGAACAAACTCTGCCACTAGGGATACAAAGTTCTTGTTCTAGCATAAGGAGTGTCAATGTAGTGAATAACAGAAAAGTCTGAAATGCTGTGATGGGGAATACACAGGGGCAGTGGAAGCTGGAGAAGGTCAGCGCCTGAGCTACGGGTGAAGCCCAGCTGAGTCCTCCACGGGGCGGGGGCGGGGGCATGAGCTTCAGGTGACGCAGTGCAGGTGGACGTAAGCAGAGGAGGCTTGGCAGCAGCAGATCAGTGGTTAGCAATCCTGGGATACAGGATGTGAATAATGGGTGGCAGAGATACAGCTGGACAGGGCAACCCAGGCTAGGGCCTTTTATGCAACACTAAGGAATCTAGAGTTACTCCACCACAGCCCAGGCTCACATGTTTTGATTTCCTTTAGACTCACAAGTCACAAAACATTCACATAGTTGACCCATTCTCATAGGTGTAAATACAATGATGTTCAATTTCACGCACGCGAGTGGAAAATCTATCCCCATTTTTCTCCCATTGGGAAATGAAAGGATTAAGCATCATGGAAATTAATGACAGGAACAATCCTATATCCAATCTAACTGTTCTTTTAACAAGTACATATTGGCAATTGTTTGTATTTTATTATTAATGACTTGTAAAGCCTTTCACGCCTGAGTCTGGGCACAGCTGCACCACACCAGATGCATCATCGGTGCAAGAAGATTCCAGCATGGCTTCCGGTGGAGCCTGGCAGTGGTACCTGCAGCAGTATAAAATCTCTTCCTTCCTCTGGATGCCCTGGCAGGAGAAGGTCTCCAACAGCTGCCCTATGTAGGGCTCAGCGCATAGCTCACCTTTGCACAGAAACCTCTTCACTGTTTCAGCTCGTCAGAAACCAAAGGCGAGTGCTATTCAGAGTACGATCAGTGTAGTCATTTGTTAGAGAAGAAGCAAAAGGGAGAAGGGACCAAGAGGCCGAGGAGAATAACCACCACCCTGGACAGTGGCGGTTTCCAAAAGCACTTTCAGGGATGACTTCGGCAATCAATTTTAAAGGAGAGAAGAAAATAGATAAAATGAGAGATTTCAAAACAAGAGGTGTTACAGAGGAGGATGCTTTGTGTGGTAACGGCAAGGCTTTTGTCCACATGTATAGGATCTGCCTGGGCCTTATGGCCCAAGTCTCCCCCTGCCAGAAATTGGAAATTAGCCTTGCTGGCTTAGAAACTGACAGCAGGCCACTGCAGTTCCCGATCTGTCACTCCCTCTTTGAGCTACAAGTGACCAGACTGGAGCCCTGTCTCTGGTTCTCATGCTCAGCAGAGCTATCCATTCATTAAGTAAAAAGAAGAAGTGGTCTCTCACACCATCCACCTCCTAGTGAGTAGCATGGATGGAAGCCAAGCCCATCCCAAAATGTGCTGCCTCAGCAGATTCTGGACAGAGGCAGGCAGACGCTGTAGAACACCTAGGTCTCTGCAGTGGATCTGTAATAAACAGAGAACCATCCCCAGTGGATCCTCTGGGGCGGTCCTACTTGGCAGTCAGCACAGGCACTCTTCCATAGGCACCCTCAGCTTCACTCGGTCCACGTGGCAATCACCACACACCTGTGGGCGCGGCTGCAGCGAGTCCCAGGGCCATAATCCCCGGGGCTGGGAGCCACGGTGCGTAGCCATTCTTCCCATCTCCATGACTTCAGGTTAGACCGTGACACTGTGGAAAGACTAGCTGTGGAGTCAGAAAAACCTGCGTTCAGTTCCTCGCCCCACCACTTATTAGCTAGGTGCCTGTAAGTTACCCTCTCTCTGATTCTTAGAACATTACCTTCTCTTTATGCATTTCCCAAGCATCTTGCTTTATGCTTGACACATTTTACTGTTCTTGCCAGTTTGTAGGTATCCTCACTAGACAGACAAGTAAGTAAAGTGTCAGTTGTTCAGTCATATCCAACTCTGAGATCCATGGACTGTAGCCTGCCAGGCTCCTTTGTCCATGGAATTCTCCAGGCAAGAATATGGAGTAGGTAGCCAGTCCCTTCTCCAGGTGATCTTCCCGACCCATGATCGAACCCGGGTCTCCCACATTATAGGCAGATTCTTTACTGTTTGGACTAATTCTTATCACCTTCTTTCTATGCATTTATCAAGCATCCTGCATTGTGCATAACACATGTTACTGTTCTTGCCAGTTTGTAACTATCCTCAACTAGATTTAAAGTTCCTCAAATAGACACCACCTCAGGCTTATTCACAGTCTTGTCCCCAGTGACTACTACAGTGCCTGAGACATAACATAACTCAACAAACCTA
Organism: Odocoileus virginianus; assembly: GCF_023699985.2. NCBI lineage: Eukaryota > Metazoa > Chordata > Mammalia > Artiodactyla > Cervidae > Odocoileus > Odocoileus virginianus. The sequence continues at coordinate 69,905,043 of NC_069678.1, read as the reverse complement.
TGTAGACGAATACTGAATCTCTACCTAAAAGGCCTGCTGTGGAAGGTGTCAAGAACCTGGCAGAGTGGGACATCATTGGAGCCCTTAATAACTGCTGTTTCTCTTAATCTTGTCCCTTCCTTCCCTGATTACTACTTGGGTTCTGATGAGATTATGGCCAACCTCAATTATTACCCACCAGATATATCCTAGCTAATAACCCACTGGCTGGAGAACAGGATCTTAGTTAACCTACTGTCTGAGAATAGGATCAATCTATCTTCTTCTTCCCTTCTGGCAATGATAGAACATTGTTTCAAAAGGATGAACCATTCTTGAGCCAAGATGCTGCCAGCTAACTAATTGGTCTGACTGCTATGTCCTACCCAAACCACCCAAAAGCCAGGCCTTCCCTGGTCATCAATGCCAACCTGAGTCACACTGGAGTCCTTCCTCTGCCTTTCTTTGGACAGCATCTCACTTTCAGCATCTTCCTTTGAGGCAGATCTGGAGCTCAATTAATCTTCCAGTCCTCTTTAAGATAATCACTGTGGTCTAATAAAAAATATATATCCCCAGTTCCTGAAAGAGAATTCAAAAATCCCTTGCTTGTAAGGTGACTTCTGGAAGGGCCCTGAGATAGATTCAGGATGGGGGCTGATCACCAGAAAGGTGAACCACGTGATTAGAGGGGAGGAACTTTCAGCTTGGTCCCCTGCCCTTTGTGGGCACTGAATTTAATCACGTGACCAATGATGTACTCTATAATGCTTATATAGTGAAACCTCCATAAAATTTCTGAACAGTGAGGCTCAGGGAGGTTCCTGGTTGATGAATACACTGAACTGGGGGGCACCCTGACTCCACAGGGATGAAAGCTCTGACACCCTCCCCTCCCGCATTTTGCTGCTCTATGTATTTCCTCATTTGGCTATTCACCTGGATCCTCTATAATAAAAGGGTAATCACAAGTGTACTGCTATTCTTGAGTTCTGGGAGGTATTCTAACAAATTTCTGAACCTGAAGAGGCCATGCGAATCCCTCAGCTTGTAGACAGCCAGAGAGAAGTGTGGGTTTATTTGGTTGTTGTTCAGTTGCTCCGTCGTGTTTGACTCTTTGCGCGCCCATGGACTGCAGGACACCAGGCTTCCCTGTCCTTCACTATCTCCCAGAGTTTGCTCTAACTCAAGTCCATTGAGTCAGTGATGCCATCCAATCACCTCATCCTCTGTCACCCACTTGTCCTCCTGCCCTCAATCTTTCCCAGTATCAGGGTCTCTTCCAATGAGTCATCTCTTCGCATCAGGTGGCCAAAGTACCCAAGCTTCAGCATCAGCCCTTCCAATGAATATTCAGGATTGAAATCCTTTAGGATTGTTTGGTTTGATCTCCTTCCTGTCCAAGGGACTGTCAAGAGTCTTCTCCAGCAACAGAGTTTGAACGTATCAATTCTTTGGTGATCAACCTTCTTTATGATCTAACTCTCACACTGGTACATGACTATTGGGAAAACCATAGCTCTGGCTATATGGACCTTTGTCAGCAAAGTGATGTCTCTGCTCTAAGTTTGTCACAGCTTTTCTTCCAAGGAGCAAACATCTTTTAATTTCATGGCTGTAGTCACGGTTCACAGTGATTTTGGAGCCCAAGAAAATAAAGTCCATCACCGTTTCCATTTGTTTCCTCATCTATTTGCCATGAAGTGATGGGACCGGATGCCATGATCTTAGTTTTCTGAAAGTTGAGTTTTAAGCCAGCTTTTTCACTCTTCTCTTTCACCTTCATCAAGAGGCTCTTTAGTTACTCTTTGCTTTCTGCCATTAGGGTATTGTCATCTGCATGTCTGAGGTTATTGATATTTCTCTCAGCAATCTTGATTCCAGCTTGTGATTCATCTAACCTGGCATTTTGCATGATGTATTCTGCATATAAGTTAAATAAGCAGGCTGACAATATACAGTCTTGACACACTCCTTTCCCAATTTTGAACCAGCCCATTGTTCCATGTCTGGTTCTAACTGTTGCTTCTTGGCCTGCATACAGGTTTCTCAGGAAGCAGGTAAGTTCGTCTGGTATTCCCATCTCTTTAATAATTTTCTACAGTTTGTTGTGATTTACACAAAGGTTTTACTGTAGTCAGTGAAGCAGAGGTAAATGTTTTTTTGGAATTTCCATCCTTTATACGATCCAACGGATGTTAGCAATTTGATCTCTGGTTCCTCTGCCTTTTCTAAATCCAGCTTGTACATCTTGAAGTTCTCTCTTCATGTACTCTTGAAGTCTAGCTTAAGGATTTTGAGCAAGACATTGCTAGCACATGAAATGAGTGCAACTGTGTGGTAGTTTGAACATTCTTTGGTATTTCCCTTCTTTGAGATTGGAGTGAAAACTGACCTTTTCCAGTCCTGTGGCCACTGCTGAGTTTTCCAAATTTGCGGGCATATTGAGTGCAACACTTTAACAGCATCCTCTTTTAGGATTCAAAATAGCTCAGCTGGAATTCCATCACCTCCACTAGCCTTTATTCACAGCAATACTTCCTAAGGCCCACTTGACTTCACACTCCAAGATGTCTGGATCTAGGTGAGTCACACACCATTGTGGTTGTCTGGGTCATTAAGACCCTTTTTTTAAAAAAATAGTTCTTCTGGATATTTTTGTGGCTGGGGTCTGATGTGGGGAGTGGTAGTTTTCCCTAACGGTAGAAACCAATACAGCACTGTAAAGCAATCATACTCCAATTAAAAAAGTGAAAAATTAAAATAAAAAATGGTCCAGGAGCCTAACAGACACCTCACTAAAAAAGATACACAAATGACAAATAAGCATGTGAAAAATTATACAGTCTACCTTAGATATCATGAGGAAGTGAAAATTAAAGCAACAATGAGATACCATTATACACCTACTAGAATGGCAAAATCTGAAACACTGATAACACCAAGAGCTGGCAAGGATGTGCAGCAACAGGAACTCTTATTCATTGCTGGTGGAAATCTAAAATAGTAAAGATACTATGGAAGACAGTGTGGAGGTTTCTAACATAACTAAGCACAATCTTACCATCTGATCCAGCAATTGTGTTCCTTGGCACTTAATGAAAGGAGCTGAAAACTTATGTCTGCATAAAAACCTGCATTCATATGTTTATAGTCATTTTGTTCATAACTGCCAAAGCCTGGAAGCAAACAAGATGTCCTTCAGTAGGTGAATGGATAAATAAACCATGCTACATTTAAACAATGAATATTAGTCAATTAAAAAGAAATGAACCTTAAATGCACATTATTAAGTAAAAGAAGCCAATCTAAAAAAGGTGAATATGATTCCAACCATATGTTAATCCACAAAAGGCAAGACTACAGAGGCAATAAAAAGATCAGTGTTTGCCAGTGGTGCATGTGGAGGGAAGAGGGGAGACATGAACTGGCAGAACACAAAAGATTTTAGGCTGGTGAAAACACTCTGTATGTATTATAATGATGGATATGTGTCATCATTCTTTCGTCCAAACCCATAAAATGTACACCACCAAGAGTGAACACCAAGGTAAGCTATGAACTTTGGGTGATTAGATGTATCAATGTAAGTTCATCCTTCGTGAAAGTTGTACCACTTTAGTTTTTTGATAATGGTAATAGAGGAGGTTATGTTTGTGTGCAGGGAGGAGAGATACAGGAAACTCTATACCTTCTTCTCAACTCTGTTGTAAACCTAACAATTTTCTTTAAAAGTCTTTAGAATAAAAGACACAATTAAATGATGGCTAATTCAAGTGCACCCAGCTGTAAATCAATGGTCTCTGAAAAGCATAATTCATGAACATTTTAAAGAGATCAATTATGGAGGAAATTTTTTTTTGTCTGTTTTTTTCATAAAAGAGATTTTCAGAAGTTTCCTGGGTCAAACTCCACCATACCATTTACCTTTAAGATAAGGTACAAAACTATTTACATTTACCTTAATATAGACCAATTCTTAGTCCTCATCTTACTTGACAGGCCAGCAGTACTGGGCATAGCTGACCCCTCCTGCCTCCAGGAAACACCTCTTCTCTTGGCTGTTTCTCTCCTGGATTTTCTCCTGCCTCACTGGAAACTTTTACTCAGTTTTCTTCACTGGCTCCTTCTTATCTCCTCAACCTCTAAATGCTGAGAGAGAGCACGACTCAGACCTCAAAACTCTTGGCTTCTCTCCCCAAATTCATTGCTTCAATGCTTTTACATGTGCTAATGGTTTCTAATTGCATTTCTAGCTTTCCTGACCTCTAGATTCCTTTACCCAGCTGTCTACTCCACAACTACACATGGGCATCTAAACCACATCTCAAACTTAAATGTCCATAGTAACACTCCCCCAACCTTTTCTTCCTTCAACATTTCTCAGCTTAGTAAATGGCAGCTCCAGCCTTCCCAGTTTCTCGGCCCCAAACTTTTGGAGACATTCTCAATTGCTCTTTTACAAGCGAAACTCTTTCAATAAACTGCAGGCTCTGTCCTCAAAATTCATGGGGAAGTTAGCTGTTTCTCAACCCCTCCATCATTTCCTCTCTGAGCCGAGTATGCTCATCACCCCTATTGTCTACATCCCCTCATTATCTCCTTGTTTCCACGTGCATTCCCTTACCACTCCCTTACGCTCCTACCCCACTGCAGTCACCACAGCAAGCCTTTGAAAAAGCAAGTCAGATCTTGTTACTCAAGAGTGCTACAATTATGTCAACATTTACAAGGGGGGAAACAGTCTTAGGTTAAGTAAGCCATCATACCACCAATTAATGGTAGAAAAAGAATGATTAAAATCCAACTCCTTCTGAATCCAAAGCCCACACTCACAATCATAAGTCCCTACTTGTCAGGAAGACATTGGCACATTAAATGCAAAATACATTTATACCCTAAGCCTTGGTGGAACTGAAATATATAGACAAGATTTTGAAGTATCAAATAGACTCATTCATTCATTCGACAAGTACTATTTGAAAATCAGGCGATATTCTAGACCTGTTGGTTCAGCAATGAATACAGGAAACTGTCCTCACAGAACTTACAGTCTAAAAAGGAAGATGTGCAATAAGACAAAACAGATAACAGCTCAATGAAAATGAATTTGAGCAAACTCTGGGACACAGTGGAAGACAGAAGTCTGGTGTGCTACAGTCTGCGGGGTTGCAAAGAATAGGATACAACTCAGTGACTGAACACCAACAACAAAATAAACAGAGTGATAAAGCTGGGTAAAGAAGACAGAGCAACAGAGAATGACTACTGCCGAGCAGCAGAGACAGGGATGCTCTTAGTGCACTGAAGCAACAGCAAGGGGCCAGCTATTCTTCAGCAGAGTAACTGCCAGGCGAAAAGTAGGAAGAAATATTACATCTAACGGTGAAGAGTGAGGAGAGAAGCATTAGTTATTGCCTGCCTCATCACCTGAAATAGAAGCAGCAGAAATTCTTTTGGTTCCTGAAGCATTAAAGGGAATACTTCTAATCTTCCATTCTATTAACAGAGTAAGTGTCCATAATAATAACTGGCATGTAATATGTGCTCAATAAGACCAGTATCCAGAAGTATTATATCTACCACTTCACTCTTTTTCAAAATAGTCTTCACTATTCTTAGACATCTGCATTCTGATATATAAATTTTAGAAGCTATCAAATAACACACAAACACACCCATACATGTTAGAATTTTGAGCTGAACTGCACTGAATTTATTGTATCATCTGCAAAAACAACACCATAACAATATTTATAAAGGCACCAGGAAAAAATCTGTAGATAACACACACAAGATCTACATATCAATAAGAAAAAGGAAACTCACTCCAGATAAAAACAGGGCAAGGGATATGAACATGAAACCTAGAAGACAAAACCTGAATAGCCAATAAACAGATGAAAATAGCCTAACCTCAAATGTATTTCTGGCAAATGCAAATTAAAGCAAAGATGAGTAATCATACTACACCCATAAGATTGGCAAAAACTAAAAGTCTAACAGTAACAAATGATTTAATTATTGCTTTTTATATGGAGCACAGGGTACTCTTATACACCCAGCTTCTGGATATATAAATTGGGAAACCCACTTTAAAATATAATTTGGAAATATCCACTAAAACTGAAAATGCATATATAGGAAGAGCCAACAATCTGGTCCTAGACATTCTGCTTTACAATATCTTCTCGCTTGAGGCCAAAGGGATAGATAAAAGTTGTTATTAAAGATTGCTTATAGCCCCACATTGTTAACTACCTAAGGGCTCATCATCAGAAGACGTGGTAAATAAATATTTTTATATTCATTTAACTAAACACTAAGTAGCAGTTAAAATGAGTGAATCAGAACTACTTATATATCAACAGAGAAAAATCTCAAAATTGATGCTAAGCCTAAACAGTAAAGAGATAAGTTCATATTAAGTATGAATGCATTTTTGCAAAGTTTTAAAATACATAGCATCTAAAGCACATTTTGTTTTAGATATGTCAGATGCAGTAAAATTTTAAACTCTTGAAGAAACGTCAAACATCATACTCAAAATACTGATTTCCACTTGAGGAAAGATGGAATAGGTTCAAGAGCCTATGTGTTCACAGAGGCTTTATGTGCATCTATAATATTTTAATTCTTAAAGAAAAAAAACTGAAGCTTTGTCCAAACCATGAAGTAGACATGCTGATATCTATAATAATAGCCTCTGTATTTATCTGTATGTTTAAAATCTGCATAATTTTAAAAAGCAACAATGAAACATCAGAATGGTTTTCTGGGTTGCAAGTGAGACTTTTTCAACATTTTGGTGGCCATCTGTAGAACTATATGGCCATATGCATCTTCCCAAAATTATGTTTCTGCTTCCAAGCAAAAGCAAATACCCTGTGTTACATTCATTGTCAAGAGTTGAATTTGCCTTTTTTTCTATGGGGGTCACTTTGAGCTGAGTAAGTGTCTTTCAATTGAACTCTATCTGAGATGAGCGTCCCTGATTTGTTGCCCCAAACATCAGAGGGAAATTTGCAAGAGCCTAAAATTTGAGTTATGCACAGTTCCCATCTTCCTTATTTGGTCTTTATCATCAAGACTTGTTTATTGAAGCATACATTTCTCCTTCCCCACACGTGAAAAATATGTGACTATTACAGGGACTTCTATATTTGAGCTCTGAACTCAATGAACACCCAAGTAATCTCTCTCATGATTACAGATGATTTCTCTAGCAACCCAAAATTGAGCTCTTTAACTCTCATTCTGACAGTGTCTACATTATCTTTTTTTATGCAAGCTAAGAACTACTCTGAAAATGTGTCAGCTATGACTCAGAGATTGGTTTAACCATTTGCTTTGTTTTTCAATATTGAAGATGTATAAGAAAAAGCAAAAATTTTCCCTAAAGATTACAATTACCAACACCTCGGGGGAGTGGGGGGGAAGAACAGCTGCTCCAGATGTTAAGTGAATTAAATGAAAACAAAGATATAAAATGTACTCATCAGATTGTCCAAAAAGAATGTCATCCTGATAAGGAAATAGGATCATTAAAATTAAATGATTATATAGAAATGAACAAACATAATTTCCAATATTCTAATTTGGATTTGCAGTTAAACTCAACCATGCTATTTCTCTTTTCTAAATAAAGAGATTTCTGGAGGCAGCATGTTCTCTTATAAAGCATGAGTTTTGAAAAAAAACAAAACTGGGTTCAAGTCACAATTCTGCAAATTATTAACTGGTGACCTTGCAGAAATCACTTAACTTCTGTAAACTCCACTTTCCTCCCTTGTAAAATGGGGATAACAAAAGTGTTATGGGATAATCAAATGTATATTATGGGAATCTCTGAAGAATTAATTGAGATGATGAATGAAAGGGTTTCGAAAAATGCTTGTCACATAATAAAGATGAATTAGTAATTATTAGTCATATTCTTAGTTGCAATAAATACTAGGTATTATTATTATCACTTGCCACACATAATTGACATGTGTGAGACATTGCTATTTTCAACAGATCATCAAAAACGTGTTCCTGATTCCTACAACTCAAATGAAGAATTAAAACCTTTAAAATGAAAAGCCCACACAACAACATTCAAGATATGAGAGAACATTTTCTTTCCAAATTGGGGATCTTCGTATGCATCTTCAAAACACCTGACCTGGAGTAAAATGGATAAATTCCCTGACTCCTCAAAAAGAACTGAATATTTCTTTTTCTTGATACTCCCAGTTCATACTTCTGTATTTCTAGCATACTTACTGTTTTTACTGCTCCTTCCACTCTGCCGTGAGCTACAGGGGAGAGGAGACTGTTTCCATGTCTGTATCACCTGTATCAAGCACAGAACTTACCAAACTCTGGATGCTCATGAATAATTAATGACTGAGTAGGATTGAGAAAGAGCAAACAAAACAAGCATTTACCAAGTACTTGGTGTGTGCCAGACGCAGAATTAGATGCTTTACATACCTGTCACCTGACCTAGTCCTCACAGGAACACTGGCAAGTAGGCACTGTTACTAACCACATACTAAAGATGGAGAAACCAAGATCCAGAGAAAGAAGCCATTCCAGAGTATGAAAGTAGTAATGATCACACCAACTTTCAAATTCGCTTTGGTCTAATACTTAAACTCTTATTCTCTCCATTCATCTAGATCACCCACCTTACAGAACAAACTCTCTTTGGGAAAAATGGAGGCACATAGGAACTTTTAGAATGACGACCCTCGCGTGTGGGGCCCTAGAATGAAGACCCTCACATGTGGGGCCCTAGAATGAAACATCTGTTTCTGACTCATCCAGTCTTCACTCTGATATCAGATATCAAGCTTCCTATTCCTTGACTGTTTCTCCTGAGTTTCTCACTCACTGCATCTGTACACCATCTCCCTTAACCTACAGATTACTTGTAGGGTATGTGCTAAGACAATTCAGTCGTGTCCTACTCTTTGTGACCACATGGGCTGTAGCCTGCCAGTTTTCCCTGTCCATGGGATTTTCCAGACATGAATCCTGGAGTGCGTTGCCATTTCCTTCTCCAGGGGATCTTCCCAACCTAGAGATCGAACTAGCATCTCTTACATCTCCTGCATTAGCAGATGGGTTCTTTACCACTAGCGCCACCTGGGAAGCCCAGGTTAAGCCACCCAGGTTAAGCTCTTAACCTGTAAAGTTTCTCTATTTTGTCTAAGCTGACTTTCTTAGATATCAGCCCTTAGCAGCTTAAACCTGAGGTCTATGGGAAAACTCTGAATTCTGAGTTCTCTCACTCACCATCCTTGGTGGCCACTGCCAACCATACCCCATCAGGACATTTAATTCAGACTGGTACACTCGAAGTTTTTCTAAAACACCCAAGACCAATAAAGAGACTAACTGTCCAAGGGTTTGATGAGTCAAGAGCAACAAATCTATCATTGCTCTCATACCATCACAACTAATACACTCGCCAAAGGCACTATATAAGCTGCCGTTTTTTTTCCTTTTCCTATTTTTTTTTTTCTCTTTCATAAATCCCATTAAAGTGAGCATAAAAGACAATAATACATGCTGTTACTCTGACATTAGTTTTCTCCTCCATTCAGTCAGTCAGGCATTATTCTCTCCAACTGCTACCTGCTGGTCACCATGCCAGACAATGGGAATATGAAATGAACGAGACAGATGGCCACCCCTCATGAAGCTTAACTCCATCCTTAATATATTGCTTGAGCTCTAGCAGATGAAATGTACCTTAAAGATTGTCTAAACACTCCTTCCCCGTTTTAGAGAGGAAACTCAGACCCAGAAGGCTTGTAAATGCCCGTTTCTCTGCCATTTCCGATTGAAACCTCTGTCCAATACACCAGACGGCGTCCATCTGATGGGCAGCTTGGGAGTTGGCATTTATTAGGCACCATGTAAGCAGGGACATTTCAAAAAGGCTGGCATTCAGTTCCCCCAGAAGCACTAGAAACTAATTTGACAGCAGAGTGTGGTTTCTTTGGAAAGACAGCGGGAGCCATATAAATTTTTTAGAATGGGACTGTCATCATCACGACCATGTCCAGTCAAACATTCAGCAGGCAGCCAACGCCTCTGAGGAGCTGGAGTGGCCTGCCTTTGTCTCCGTGAAGGTGTTCATTGCGTGATTTATTACTAACAGGACTGTGTGGGCTGTCTGGAGAAAAGGGAACTGTTTTAAAGGTAAAACTGAGTAGGAAAAACCGAAAGACACTGGCACCTGCTTCTGAGACTGAAATGAACAACCTAGCACCAGTGCTCCAGACTGGGCTCCCTCTCGGGGTTATCCTGCTCCAGCTCCATGCTGCCTTTTCACTGCCTTTCTCCCACGCGAGAAGGCTTTGCCCATCACAACAATACAGCTGCAGGCTTCTGCTCCTGTTCTTCAACTTATTTAAACCTGCTGCTGTCGGATGAGTGGCAAGACCTCCTCCATGCACTAAGAAAAAAAAAAACTACAGACATGGATATAAATGTGGAGGTAGGGCCCAAAGAGGCTTACCCATAAGGGCTGAGAGTTGTCAGATACAATAAATTTTGGGCTCATGCTAGTCACCAAGATGGGGCGATTGAGGAGAAAGGTAGGGAAGCATTTGCACCCACAACCACTACAAGGTCAATGGGACCTCAGTTGAAACAGTAAAGTCCCAGCAATCCATTGGAAGGATAATATGTAGCATATATATCCGCGTTTTTACAAGTCCAGGTCCTTTTGTGATTATGATGATTAAAAATGCCCCTAACCACGTATGGAGGAAAGAAAACCCTTCTTCATTGTCGGTGGCAATGTAAACTGGTACGCCACTATGGATAACAGTATGAAGGCTCCTTAAAAAACTAAAAAGAATTACCATATGATCCTGCAAACTCTCTGGGCATGTATCTGGACAAGACAACTAATTTGAAAAGATACATGCACTTCTATGTTCACAGCACCGCTATTTACAATAGCCAGGACATGAACACAACCTAAATGTCCATCCACAGATGAACGGATAGAGAAGATGTGGTGTATTTGTGCCATGGACTGTTAGCCACAAAAAAAGGAATGAAATAATGCCATCTGCAGCAACAGGGACAGGCCCAGAGATTATCACGCTAAGCAATGTAAGTCAGACAGACAAATATTATCTATCACTTATATATAGAATCTTTATAAAAACACAAATGAACTTATCTACAAACTAGAGACAGACTCATAACACAGAAAACAAACTTATGATTACCCAAGCAGAAAAGATCAACAAAGGGATAAATTAGGAGTCTGGGATTAAGAATACATACTACTATATATAAAATAAAGAACAAGGACCTACTGTATAGCACAGGAAATTATATTCAATATCTTATAGTAATCTATAGTGGAAAAGAGTCTGAAACACACACACACACATCTATATATACCAATCACTTTTCTGTGTACCTGAAACTAACACAATGATGTAAGTAAACTATACTTCAATTAAAAAAACAAACAAACAGATCCCTAACTCAAGAAGCTCATAGTCTAGGGCAATAACTCTACAGGTGTATACATTAAAAGTGTTCACGAAGCTTTTCATTACAAAAGAGAGCTACCCAAGATCACCCAAGACCTTGAATCATAATAACTAATCAGGATATAAGAATTGGTATTTTAGCAAGTTCTGTCAATAATTCCAACATGCATTTCTGGTTAAAAATCACTGGTCTATGGACAAAGAGCACAGTTTTAGAAGAGGCAGCCCTTCTCGCAGATTCTCACCATCACTCCCACCAGTTCTATAACCTCAGTTTCCCAACCTGTAAAATCAGTGCAATGGTAAAAGGAAGAACAATTTTTAAGTTCTTCCTAAATATCAAGAAACTGGCTCATGGGAAAACACTCTGATGCTGGGCAAGACTGGAGGCAAAAGGAGAAGGGGGTGACAGAGGATGAGATGGTTGAATAGCATCACCAACTCAATGGACATGAACTTGAGAAAACTCTAGGAGATAGTGGAGGAAAAAGGAGCCTGGCATGCTACAGTCACAGGAACATAAGAGAGTCAGACATGACTTATCAACTGAATAACAACAATAACAGAATGTTAAGAATAGTGCTAAGTGCTTTATACTTTTTTTTTTCACCTCATAACCCCATCACATACATGCTATTAACTAATAGAAACTAATCTAAAGCATCTGTATTAGTTTCCTGTTGCTGAGTAACAAGTTATCGCAAATTTGGCAGCCTAACCTCACACCTGTTTATGAGTTCACAGTTCAGGCAGGCTCAATGGGCTTCTCGGCTCAGCGTCTGGCCAGGCCAAAATCAAGGTGCTGGCCTGAGGTGTTCTCATCTGGGGCTCTGGAGAAGAACCCACCTCTGAACACATTCAGGTTGTTGGCAGAAATTGGTTTTCTGTAGCTACAGTTGTGAGCTAGTGCCACTCACGGCTCTTCAAGCCCATCCCAATACCTTTTAGGTACCCTTCTCCATCTCTAAGACAGCAGCAGCACAGTAAATTGCCCTTGTGATTTGAATCTCTCTGACTCCTTTTCTAAAGCAGAAATCTTAAAATCTTACCATAAAAGCAGAAATCTCTCTGCTTTTAAGGGCTTAAGTGATTAGATCATGCCCACCTGGAAAATCTTCCTTCTTAATGTAAACTATGCACATAACATAATGCAATCACTAGACTGCATCTCATCATAGTCACAAGATTTCAGAGATTAGGGCATAATATTTGGGCATAATATTAGAAATGCTGCCTTGCACACAACTATAGCCCACTAAGTGAGTGGGGAAAGTCTCAGTTGTTGTTGTAATGTTGGGTTAGACTCCCACTCTGCCATTGCGTCTCTGCCTCTAAACAAGATACTTAATTTCTCTGAACGTCTCTCTCATCACAGTTTTGCTGTTCAGTCAGTAAGCAACTCTGGGACCCCACGGACTGCAGCACTCCAGGCTTCCCTGTCCTTCACTATCTCCTGGAGTTTGCTCAAACTCATGTCCATTGAGTTGGTGATGCCACGCAACCATCTCATCCTCTGCCGCCCCCTTCTTCTTTTGCCTTCAATCCTTCTCAGCATGAACGTCTTTTCAAGTGAGTCTGCTCATCATAATTAACTGGGGGATATTATGAACTAGTTTACCTAGTATGAGGATTTACTGAAGTTTCACCGGGGAAATTAACTAATGTCTGACAGAAGTCAGAAATGGAGAGGATGGTCTAAGACAGAAGATATCATTTTGTGGTAATGATCACACTACATTTTGAGGATTGTGATGGGGATTAACTATGAAACGGCATCTAGTATAGGGCCTGGGTCATAGAAGGTGTCTGATATACAATAGTTCCTTTCCTCCTGGAGTCTGTGTTGTACACAGTGGTGTCATCTCATGTAGGTTTCACAAATCCACGTCAGATGTTGAGCTATTATTACCTGTGTTTTACAGGTAAGAAAGGGTCAAGTAATTTATTCAGTGCCCCTCATTAAATGAGAGCAGTCAGCCCAAACTCAAACCTAGACCCGTCTTAGTCCTTAGCACTGTGCTTTCCATCTGAAACTTTCAAAACACAATTGCCTAGTGTATTCCTGCATCACGTCTGCTGCACCCACCACAGTAAGCACAATATTTATGGCTTGCATTTTAATCCCCTGAACGCTAAGCTCACAGAATCGTGCAGACTCATCACAATGCCAGCATCCCCCCTTGCTGCGGTGTGCACAGTGCAGAATTGATAGTCCACTTCATTAGGAGAACACACAGGGCCTGTTAGCAACATCTGTCTCAATAGAAGCCAGCATGCCTCCTTATCTCCTGACCTACATTTTTCCTAGTATGATTAACTCATTTTGGGGGGTAGGGCCCTAGTATTTGGGTTAACACCCTAAGTTCAAAGGTATTTGGCTCTGGACACAGAAATCATCTAAAATTCGATAGCCAAGAAAAGAACAGAATTGGTCTGGGGATCCAAAAGCCTGGGAAGTCCCACGTGTACTCTTTCGCTCACCTGTTTGCATCACAGTTCATTCATTCATGTGGGAACCCATTCATTCAAACTGTCACTTTTGACTTTGTCTTTTATGGGAAGCATGGGCTTCAAAGGTGACTAAGTGAGGTCGTGCTCACAAGGAGCTCTCCGTCAAGGAGGAAGAGGGACCTATTAAAGGTTCATTACAGCAGGACATGAGAAATGCCACAGTAAAGCTCTAAAGCACAATGAAGGAAGAGACCAACTGTCAGCGGACATTTTTTTTGGAAGTCAGTTTATTTTTTTATTTGGCAGCATCGAGTCTTAGCTGCAGTGCACAGGCTCTCTAACTGCAGTACACACTTTCTAGTAGCACATGGTTTAGTTGTTCCACATTATGTAAGATCTTAGTTCCCCAACCAGGGATTGAACCTGCATCCCCTTCATCGCAAGATGGGCTCCTAGCCACTGGACCACCAGGGAAGTCCCTGTCAGTAGACATTTAACAGGTGCCTTGAACGATGCACACAAAGAATGTGGATAAGAGGGAAGGGGTAAGAGGTAGGCAAACAGCTTGGAGAATGAAACTACAAGGTGTGACTGAAAACTGGTAAATTCAATACAGCAATAGCACACACGGGGCATGGGACAGGGAGGGCACAGGGAAGAATCCCAAGGATGCTCTTTTTATGTCATGCTGAACACTTCATCTTTTCTTCTCACTGCATAGGAAGTTATGGACTGATTTTCTTCTACATGAGAAATCTTGCCATTTGAGAGTGGAACATATCACTCTGATCCCAGGGTAGGTCAAGATGAAGGGACAGAAAGCTAGTGAAAACAGGTGCCATGGATCCCACCAGGTCCTTGGTCCCCTAGAGAAGGCACAGGAGCTGGATTCCTGGAGCTTCCCCACCATACCCCCTAACACGATGGAAATATTCTGTGCTGTCTGATAGGGTAGCTCTGGACCACATGAAGCTTTTGAGCATTTGACATGTGGCTAGTAGTGAAACTGATGAATTGAATTTTTCAAGTAAATACATTTAAATTAATTGACTTTTAAACTTTCCAGGTGTGGCAAGTGACAGCTTTATAGGAGACCACTGAGTTAGAATTCTTTGGGTGTTTCCATCTCCACTCCCTCTTCTCAAGGGACCCAGCCTCCCCCGTACATGTGGATGAGAGACACTATCCCATGGTTGTGGATGGGGACATTTCTGACACCTGTCATCACTGGATTTGAATTCCCTGAGGGCAGAAATTGTCTCTCTTCTATGGGAGTATACCCAAAGTGCCCAGCTCAGGACCTGACACAAGGAATGTATGTTGAGTGGAACAGGTACTGCCCAGATGAAAGGCAATATTTCCCCATGGGGAAACAACTTATCTTCTCTTAGGGAAGCTTTACAATTCAACACAAACCACCTCTGAGACTTATTTTTAATAGCCCAGAAGTAAGCTAAGTTGTAAAATAAATTATCTATGCTTAACCTTTATCATCCAACCAAAATAATTTCTTTCCTTCTTTTTAGCATCAGGGCTCTATACAAAGAAACAGGAAGATTTTCTTTCTTTCTCATAAAGTCACTCCTATTTCCTACTGCTAATGAGCTAAGCAAAAATGTTCATTATAATTTTCCTAATAGTCTTGAAGATATAGGGCAGAGTCTAAGAAAAAATAATAGCCCAAATAACTAGTGTTAAGTAGCACTTCACCGTTTATGAAACATTTGCCCATGCACTGATGAGTTTGATCCCAACAATAGCCTTGAAAGTTTCCAATCATCATTTTCATTTTACAGAAAAAGTAAAGGCTCAGAGCAATTTTCCAAATTATTCAAAGATTCAAAGCTTTATAAGGTAAAGTTAAAACTGAAAACCAGGTTGATCTAAGAAGCTCCTACCACATGTAAGGAAAACACTTTGAGTTAACTAAAATGAATTATATGTAGATCTTGAAGACTGGATTAGATTTCAATATAAGAAAATTAAAGACAAGTTTTGCCTGTTCTGTTTTCCCTGTCTGGAGAGATATCCCCTTTTTTCTTTTTATTTACCCAAAGGATTATTTCATCCTGAAAAAACCAAAACAGACTAATTAGGTTCCTCTTCAGAAAACAAAACAAAACTCCATTAATAAATTCTCTGCCTTCTGATTCTCAAAGACTTTTGCTGTTTGTCAAGTCTTTTGTCAGTTAACTAATTAATTTATCCATTCATCCAACTGGCAAACTTTTAAGGAGCCCCTGTTGTGAACCAGTCCCTCCACCCGGAATTCATAGATGAGAAAGGAAACAGCCTGTATCTTCTAGAAGCTTAAGCTTTCTTGTCTCTTGACCCTGATTATTTTGAATTGAACTATTATTCATTTTTTTATTCATTTGTCTATGGCACACGGCAAACCTCACCCACCACCAAACATGCTAGGCATGCTAGCAGTGTCATCACTCATACTGGTGACAAATATGTATTAATCGGTGGTAGAAAAGAAATTAGAAACACTATATTACTATTTACTGAGCATTTCTTAAATCTCTACACTGTAATACGACCTGGGAGCAGGGAGAAAGAGGGACAAAAAAATAAAAGGAAAAGGCACTTCCCTAAGGAGTAGAGAATCTGATTAGAGAGACAAGACATTTATAAAAAGTTGAAATGTAATAAATCAAAGAAGAATACACTCAAAAAGGCAAATTTGAATCTCATACAGGACATATGACAAATAATGGTTTTACTGCACACATTTATCGATTGTCTACAAAGTGCCATACACAGTGTAAGGTGTCTGGGAAAAACAGCTGAACCCTTAAGTAATTTTCACACATCACCTGATTGGACCCACCAACCCTAAAATGCAAGAATCATTACAGATGAGGAAAACTCAGGCTCAGAAGATGGTAGCCAGGCCAGTGAAAGCGAGAGTGTTAGCGGCTCAGTCATGGTTGACTTTTTGTGACCATGGTCTTAAGCCCACCAGGTTCCTCTGTCCATGGAATTCTCCAGGCAAGAATACTAGAGTGGGCAGCCATTCCCTTCTCTAGGACATCCTCCTAACCCAGGGATCAAACCCAGGTCTCCCCCATTGTGGGCAGATTCATCAGTCTGAGCCATCAAAAAGCCTGGACCAAAGTCACAAATAATACAGGCACCAAGACCCAAACTCAGGTTTTCTGACTACATGTCCACCAGTTCTTCCACTAGACAACATTGCCTCTAGTGTCACAAATTAACTAATGAAAGGTAAACAGAGACACTACTTTGCCAACAAAGGTCCGTCTGGTCAAGGCTGTTTTTCCAGTGGTCATGTATGGATATGAGAGTTGGACTGTGAAGAAAGCTGAGCGCCGAAAAATTGATGCTTTTGAACTGTGGTGTTGGAGAAGACTCTTGAGAGTCCCTTGCACTGCAAGGAGATCCAACCAGTCCATCCTGAAGGAGATCAGCCCTGGGTGTTCATTGGAAGGACTGATGCTGAAGCTGAAACTCCAATACTTTGGCCACCTCATGCGAAGATTTGACTCACTGGAAAAGACCCTGATGCTGGGAGGGATTGGGGGCAGGAGGAGAAGACAACAGAGGATGAGATGGCTGGATGGTATCACCGACTCGATGGGCATGAGTTTGAGTAAACTCTGGGAGTTTGTGATGGACAGGGAGGCCTGGCGTGCTGCGATTCATGGGGTCGCAAAGAGTCGGACACAACTGAGCGACTGAACTGAACTGAAGTGAAGAATGATGAACACAGGCCAGAATGAGCTGAGGAGGATGGGCTTAGAAAATGAAGGATGGAAATGACAGTACTATGGAAATTAAAATTTCAGTCATTACATGGAGTTTACCATTGCAGATTCAATGTATGTGATTAAACCACAGAGATTACTATTGCTATCAATGTTTGGTTAATTATATCAACCTTCCCTCTGGGACTGACCGTTGTTCTGGGAAAGGCCTTATTTAAGATAAATGCAGACCTTGTATCTTCTTGTGCCTCCTGGTAGGGTTATCTGAGCTGTGCACATCCAAATACATTAAATAATGGACAACAGTTACACGTGCATATATCTTTTCTATGTATGTAACCACTAGCACAGTAGGTATACTAAGAAAGAAAACTGAGGGTGCAATACAGAAATCTGGCAGATATGATCTCATTCACCACTGTATCTCCTGACCCAGATTAGGTGCTCATAAAAGTGTACTGTACTCATGAATTTAACTGTTTTGTGTTTCTTGCCAACTATCAATCAACACAGTATATGTGCACAACAGCCAAAAGGAATACACAAATATTCCATGTAACAAGGGGAAGGAGGAAGAACAGGAATAAAGCCCTGAGAAATATACTGTTCTATATGGCTATGACCTTTGTCAGCCTTCTCCTGCCTTCTTCAGTCCTTCTCTAATCGAGAAATAAGACATGCATATGAAACATCCCAGGTTCCAGCCTATCAAGTCTCAAGTCTATCACCCAGAGCAGAAAATAGATCATCAGTCTCACTAGAATGTAGGGCCTGGAATTGGTCATCTGGCCACAGACCTAATTGATAGCCACCGGGTTTAGAACAGGGCCTGGACATCCAGAGAATAACTGAGTTACTATCTGTCTATGAACCTGGCCCTGAGGATAGGTCTGTATTGCTAACTTGCTCGGCAGCTGCACAGTGTTTCTGGAAATGGGAATGCCACCATTTACATAGAGGGTCCTTCCGAGTCCACCTAGCCCTTGTCAGATCCTATCCTGGGAATTAGGGCCTTACTCTTCTTTCTATGACTTCCCTCTGGCTCAGCCAGTAAGGAGTCTGCCTGCAATGCAGGAGACCTGGGCTCGATCCCTGGGTTGGGAAGATCCTCTGGAGAAGGAAAGGGAACCTACTCCAGTATTCTTTCCTGGAAAATCCCATGGACAGAGAAACCTGGCAGGCTACAGTCCTTGGGACTGCAAGGAGTCGGACACGAATGAGCAACTTCACTTTTCACTTCTCTTCTCTCCATACTGTGAGCTCTTGGCTGGGTTCTGCCATGGAAAGGAAGCCAAGGGGCTGTTCCTCTAACTTGCAGAGCTCCAAACACCCAGCTTATCCCTGCTGCAGCAAGGCCCCAGCTCCCTTATTAATCCCCCTGCATTCTAAGACCAGCTGAAGGAAAGCCCATATTTTCAAGAGCTATCTATAGCTTGTTAATGCCTTCAGTCTCAGTCAAGTAATTTCCCCTAATTCCTATTTCTCAATCTTATAGTTACAAAATCTCATAGAAGAGTCTGCTTGAGTTATGACAGCCTTATAGTCTTACGTTTGTGGGAGCTAGTTTCACTTGTATGATCTTTTCATATTTATATATATATACACACATATACACATCATTTCATATACCTTTTTCTAGGTACTATATGTGAAAAAGATATCACAAGTAAATGGTTATAGATTTATGGTTGAAATTATTAAAGCCCAACTCCAAGGTCTTAGGAAAAAGCAAACTTCAAACTTTCCCTGAACTTTTTCTAAGAGTTAAAAGCATCTTTACAGTTTTCCCCCTTCAGGGATTCAGAGCATCTTGGAGACAAAAGCATTTTCTGGTGCTTCCCTTTTGCCTTTAATCTTCTAACTCTGGGCAAAGGGGTCATAAAGGACTTTGCTTGGGCAAAGGCAAAGAGACAGAAAGGGATTCCTCTGGAGTGGAAAAAGGGCCAAGGCTCTTTCCTCGGGTGGGGGTGGAGGGCGATACACATCAGGGAGCTACAGGAGGTGACTGCATTTCTAAAGGAGACGCTCAGAACACGTACAATCTCAGAACCTATTGGCCCTTACAATTTCCTTATTCTTACTTCTTAAGAAAAAAGTAAAAACAGGAGGAAGAAAAATACAAGGACATTCACAATGACAAGAGCAACATGCATGTAACTCCTCAGGTCTACATACAACCCCTTGCTGGCTGCTTCATCATGCTTAAATACTCATCTATGTAACTTAATTTTTCCCAAACCATTTAAAATTTCTGGAGTCACTTATTATGATTCCTAATTTCTACCAAATATTTTAACACTAAAGGTCATAACCTTCCAGCCATTCTTCAAGCAAATTTTAACCTGCTTTTCATTATAAAAGAGTGAAAAGTCTCAGAAAGCATTTCAAAACACATCTAAACAGAACTATGTTCTTAGACTATCTCCATTTGTCATCCCCTAGAGCCACAATTCTAAACATAATTAACCAACTGGAAAAAACTTCAAGGAGAATTTCATTCAGATCAGTATTCTTTGATCACTGTTATTCTGGCAGCACAATTCATGTGCTTAGTAGATACTCAATAAATACTTACTGAATTGACTTGAAATGGGTTGTCACTATGAGCGTGGGTTGTCAGCTGTGAGTTGAAATGGGTTCAAATGGATTGTCAGCTGTGAGAGTCCTAAAGTGGGTGCTCTGAGGTTCCTTCGATTGAGCTACTCTGGTTTATGTTTAAGCCATCCCACCTGTTAACAGTGCTAATTATCTGCCCGCTAAATGAAAAAGATATGACTGATCAGCCATGACGCATCAATACCTTCATGTTTATTGTTATTATTATTTTAATCATTCTTAAAGACTGCCTTACTTGCTGTAATTATGAGTGGTCCCTTAAATCACTGTGAATGAATGTAACAGCTGAGACATACTTGGAAAAACTCCAGAGGATTAGCGGTTAATAGCGTGTCTCTCCCACGCATCCTGACATGCACAGTAGTTTTTCCAACACTTTTTGGCCCCCGAGTCTGTGTTTTCTTCCTTATGACTATGCTAATAAAATTCTAAGCTCTCAATAGGTAGAAGAATCACAATCCATGTGTGTGCACATATACGTTTTGGGGAAGGAGGAAGGATGCCAGGAAAGGGGGGTGGTCAACCAAGCTCATACCCAAAGCCCTGGCCGCCCACCTCCCTTGTCCCTTCTCTGCTGCTGGCTCCTTGGATCTTGCATCTGCCCAATGTCTGACCTCGCAGACTCATTCTGCATGTCAGGCTTGCCTGCTGGACAAGGCAATTCCAGTTTTTGATGCACTGGAAATTTACTCCTTGCACAGGTCATGTCTTCTTTCAGACTCTAGAGAAGTCCACTGGGGCAGATGGACCCTGGCACTGCCTATTATGTGACATAAACAGTGGCAGTGGTGGTGATATCCTCCACACCAAGGGTACAGACCAACCTTGACAATCACCTGGACCCCAACTCATCACTGAAACACATGAACATTCTTAACATTCAGATCCAATCCATGCACATCTTCTGCTACTCCCCAGTCATTTACCTCGTGGCTTTTGTTTTTTAAGCCAACCTTGAACACACCTCATTTTCACACGCCTCTTTTCCTTTATCTGTGCCATTTCCTCTACCTGGGATGTTCTGCCTGTTGCTTCTTTAATTTGGGAAAACTCTCCATTTCCCCAAATCTATGTATGCCTTTTTTTGTGCATCCTCTCTTTTGCACTCCTTTTTGGAAGAATCAGCTTTCCCTTCTCTCAGTTCAATTGCATTTTCTGCCCCATGTCCTTTTCAAAATCTTACATTTTAATTATTGTTTTCTATGTCTGACTGCCTGACTACAGAGTGAACTTGTCAAAGGCAAGGCACCACACTTTTCCTTTGTATTCCAAATACCTAACATAGTGCTAAGCACAGTCAATGCACACAGTAAATATTAGATATGTTTGGTAAAAGAAAAATGAACAAATGGACCAATGAAGGAAGGTGGGTAGATGCGCGAACAAGTGAATGACTCTGTTCCATGACTTAGAGGAGTGTTATCACATATCACCAAAATGTGCTAATGGTGAACCTGGGCAGATGATCTCCAGCTGAAAACTCTGTATTGAGAGGTAGAGAAGAGTATTCATTACATTGTCACCCCTGACCAGTGAAAATATTTGCCCTGCAAATTACAGACACAGGGACTGCATCAAATCTTCCTTTCATTCTCTACCTGTAGCTTCAAATAAACACCATCAGAAGTCACTTAAAATGCTCCACATCTCCACTTCTTCTTTTGTAAAAGAACTTTAATATACAATTTGAAGTTATTTGGAGGACAACATGTTGTAATTCATGGGGCAGTGTAAAGCGAGGGGCTTATCACCCAGTAGCCAATAAATGCACACAGTCCTCCTTTCTCTTATATTACCATGGGTTCTGAATCTAACTTATCTTCACACATAGTCTGCTATGGTAGAGACTACAACCTGCACCCCTCCACTGGGCCACGTTTACCAGCCTCCCTTGCAGCTAGGTGTGGGCTTCTGACTGGTTCTAGCCCATGGACCAAAAGTATCAGTAGAAATGAAAAGGGCCATTTTCAGGTCTCGTTCATAAAGACCACTTATGGACACGTTTCCCTTGGCCTTTTTTTACTTTTCTGGAATGGAAACCAGCCCCAGGAAGGCCTTGGACTTATTTACAGGAAATGGTGGGACTTCCCTTAGCCTATATTCCTGAATGACTCATGGAAAAGAGATGCCCAGCAACCAGCTCAACTGCCCAGGGCTACTACAGGAGAAAGAAGTTGACTCTGCTTTCTCCTGAATTGTGCATGTTGGCTGAGTGGCTGCAGTTCTCCTAACTAACACCACTGTATGCTCCTTGACGCCCAGATCCATAGCGCTGAACATACCATAGAACCAGAACAGTGCTTGGCCAATGGTATATGCTCATCTAGCGCTTCTAAAAGAAATGAGGGGGGAAAAAAAAGAAGAAACCCACACCTACATCAGCTAACAAGCGTCAGGGCTAAAAATGTGTCCTTGAGTTTGACTTCATGGACTTTGTCAAAATTGACTATAAAAACAGTGTTCAAAGTATTATAGTTTCTGGCTTTCCTGCCGTGTAATTCTCAGCACATATTGATTTTGAAGCTCAAATCTTTGCAATTCCCTGATAATGCTATTCCTCAGAATAATGAAGCAGGAAGGTCCCCGACGCCCACAATTGTGCTGGGAGGGTAGGAGCTGTGATTTTCTTTAACCACAGGTATCTGCCTTTGCTCAGGCCTTCATTATAGTGTATGGGATGTTATTTAATCTTCAATGAATTTTTCCCTAACACTTTTTCTCCTCCTTAGGAAACCCAGTCAAGTCTCTTGCAGATGCTGTGTTGCCTTCACTAACAGGCTTCCCAGGACAATCATGAGAATTAACCCTCTTGATTTGTGATGCTCCTCAACAAGGGAGGCATGTTAAGCTCAGGATCCCTAGATATGGGCAGTGCTAAGTCAGACCTTCTCTAAAGGTTTTAAGCAGTGATTCAGACTTGAACTGATTATTCAGCTGTCACGTGTTTATTGAAGGCCTTCCAAGTGCTTTTTGCTGGTGAGGGATGAATGATTTACTTGTGAAATGTGACAAACAGTTGAACACAGGAACAGAATTTTGATGTGGTCCTTGGACATATAGAGAAAAACATCCATTTTCTGTATTATGCTGATTTACCTACTCCATCATTTTTTAGTTTATTGAGTATCATGTCCCAGACCTTATTCTAGGAACTGGAGCTATATCTCTGTATAAAACAATGTCCCCCACTCTCACGAAGCTCTCGACAAAACAGTCCTGCTTATAATGTGATCTTACAACACCAAACCTCTTCTGATGTTGTACATGTTATCTCTCTACCCAGAATGCCTGCTGCTCTTTCCATTACTCCACTCCATCTGTCTAACTTCCTGTGTCTGACAACTCTCTCCATTCAAAATTCTGCCTGGGCATTTCCTCCTCTATTATACTGCTCTGATAATTTATTTTTTTTTTAGACTAAAACCTATCCTACTCTGTGTGTCCTGCAATAATTTTCTTTTTGCATTTGGCACATTCAGGCTTCCTTGGTGACTCAGATAGTAAATAATCTGCCTGCAATGCAGGAGACCCAGGTTTGAACCTGGGTTGGAAAGATCCCCTAGAGAAGAGAATGGCTACCCACTCCAGTATTCCTACCTGGAAAATTCCATGGACAGAGGAGCCTGGTGGGCTACAGTGCATGGGATCACAAAGAATCAGACACAACTGAGCAACTAACACAATTAGGGATGGACAGGCCTATCTCTTCTCCAGAGGTGGCAATCAAAGGCAAGGCCTGAGTCTCTTCTACCTTTAGGTCCCAGTGCCTAGAATCAGCTGGCCCACAAAACTTCATCCAACCTTTGCTGTGCTCAACTCAACTGCAAAGAAGGAAATCAAATCCCACTGAAATGGAAGTGCCTGCCCAAGACAACAGAACTAGTTGGTAGAAGGGCTGAAACCGATTCATGCCCTTCCTTAGATGAATCAAATACATCGCCATGGACTTTGTGGTTTGCAGTTTTGTCTGGAGACAAATGTTCGTTCCTCATTTCAATTGGAAGAATATAGTGCATCCATCTGTCTAGGTTTTGTACTATATTTATGTCAGTAATCTTTCAATCTTTTATATTCAGGTTATATTTACTAAGGAATAAAAATACGTAAAACTAAGGTAGTGCCTACACAAGGGGGTCATAACCTAGGGAGATGGCAAATTTACTAAAAACTAGAACATTTAGCTTCCTCTTTCTACCCCACTATA
Source organism: Odocoileus virginianus (assembly GCF_023699985.2). NCBI lineage: Eukaryota > Metazoa > Chordata > Mammalia > Artiodactyla > Cervidae > Odocoileus > Odocoileus virginianus. The sequence continues at coordinate 69,880,546 of NC_069678.1, read as the reverse complement.
AAATCCTCTAAGGACAAATTGAGAGAGTTCTTTAATGGGACTTTCCTATTGCCTAGCACAGAAAGCTAGGTTCCAATAAAGTCTATAAAAAACAGACTCACTCCAAAAATCTTTTTAAGATTTTCCAATTCCTGACATTACAACAAAAATCTATAGCCTTTCATAATTTGTATACACCTATCAATGCAGAATAATGGGCCCACAGCAAAATTCATTCACCAGCCAACAGCTTTTCATTAATTCATTATTTTGGTAAATATACATATTTAGGTTTTTTTACATCAGTAAATTACTAATGCTTTATATGCATAATTTCATGTATTTCCTTTAAGGGAAATGCTTCTATTCCTTATTTCACAGAAGAGAAATCTGATATCCATAAAGGTGAACTAACGTGACTAAAGTCATCCAGACAGCATTTTTCCGACCCAAGCTTTAAACTTGTGTTCAAAAGTTGTGTGTGTGTGGTAGTGCCATGGGGGTGGGGGTGGGGAAGGGGTAGTATTAATTGGCTGGAAAAAACAAAATGTGGTATTACTGAATTCATAGAAAAAATTATATATTATTTTTAAAATTTTAGCAAATAATATATATTTTAAAAACTTCTCAAATAAATTTTTTTGCAGCATGTGGCATCTTAGCTCCCCCACCAAGTATCAAACCTGTGCCTCCTACATGGAAGCATGGAGCCTTAACCTAACCACTGGATCACCAGGGAAGTCCCCATATATTATTTTAAATGAAGGCCTTGAATGTTTAGTTGTCCACATGTCACCCTGGGCTACCAAAAAAGTCAACACATCTTACCAATGTGCATGGTAGTCCCTTAAATATGTATGCTAGTTTAAACAGTCAACTGTCTGTGTAAATGTGAAACATTTTTTGAAGTAGAAAGTCTTGCTTTAAAGCAGAAAAACAATGGCATTGGGCTGCCAGCTTCCAGGGCCATTTCTGAAAACCCAGTCATCATAGCGCCTTGTTATCATTGTTAATCACCAGTGTCCTTAGCACCTACTGAAATGTGAGATTTATGAAATATTTTGCAAGGATGTACACAGCTTCATCTTCTACCCAGACGGCTCCTTAAGAGGCCAACCTTTTAAAACTGTCTAGCCTGCTGGAGATGAATAATTTTGTAAACGAAGTATTTAAAACGTTTAGTGTGTGATACCAGCCAGTAACCCCGAGAACACTGAAATGGCCAGTAAGAAGCTTAAACTCGCTCTTGAGGAGATAGAAAAAGACATCATTAGACAAGTGCTTATAACTGCTGCCCCCCTGATTTTCTCATTTTAGGACTTTTATCAGCTCAGCCTTAACAGAAAATAAAGCAAAGCAAAAAAAAAAAAAAAAAAAAAAAATCCTTTCTTTTAACTTGCTTATGGAAACAGAAAGGAATTTTTTTTTTTCTTCCTGGTCCCTGAAACCCTTTTCTTCCAAACAAAACCTGCTGGGAGAAGTTTTCTTTCTTTCTTTGGAGACAGTGATTCTGGAAACAGAAAATGGTGGCCTTTCTATGTGATCAGAGGGTGTGGGAAGGGCCCGTGTTCACTGATGCAAGGCACTAATAGGGAATGACCTTTGTCACCGTGAGCCCTCCAGCAGCCACGCTCCATAGAAACCTCCGGGACCACAAGCCTGAACACTGAGCAGAGACTCTCTGGGCAGGATGAAAGTGAAACACACCTGCAGCTGGCTTCCTTTTCCTTTAAGTCCTTAAGAATAAATCACAGCCATTGTTACCCCAATATTAGTGAGTCAGAGACTTCAAAGAAGGGCTCTCTATAACTGAAGAGAATACATTTAATAATAGGGGGAAATTCCTATTACAGCCAATACAAAGATACATTCATTTGTCCTTCTCTTATATTTAAAAAAAAAAATCTTTCATCCATTGCTAATTATCAGTACAAACCTGGCCCACAGCCCATTTGATTCTGCAGCAAAGAAGATAAAATGTCATGCAAGTAAAACCAGTCCCTGCAACCTAAGTCCTGGATGAAGAACTCATGTAGCTTATTACAAAGGAGCTAAGATGAGGTGAAGGCTCTTATTCTGATTCCAGTGATCATAATAACAAACCTCAGGGCTATTTTAAGGGTATCTTTAAAACAATGAGGAACTGCATTAGGAACTATTTATTTCCGTGAAAACAAAAAAGGAAAACACAACAAGAAATCAGTTTGACAACCTCCTTTCAGATGGATTCGATGTAAGGCTAGTTGCTCTTTTTCTTCCAAATGTGCATTCATTTACATACTCAAACTGTAAGTTAATGAGCCTCTACTGTGTACCAAACATGACACCTCACATGTCTAGCTAGAGATATGGAAAAGTATACTGCCAGTGAAAATACGCTGTGATAAGAAATACAGTGGATGTAAAATAAATGCAGATGCCTGGCTCTCTGAGATGAAGGGCACCCACCCCCAGGAGAATTGGGGCATGAATTAGAGCAAAGGGTCAGGGCTGAGAGAGCACGGGCTCTAAGGTCCTACCAACAAATAGCTGTGCATGGCCGGAGTATAGCTATGAATCAGGGGGAATAGATGGCAGGCACATCATGAATGGGCTTAAAACCATGCTAACCTGAAAGACTAGAAAGCAGAAGAGTAGCAGGACCAGTTCTGTGTTTTAGACAGATGATTTCAGACATCCAAGGGCCAGGTAGATTGGATGTATGGATCAAGCTAAAGCCTCTCACCCTCTTTCAAAGGACAGGAAGGTAGCATTAGCTCTTTCATCCCTCTCTGTTGCCATTTCCAGTAAGAGAAGGGGCACGTGATCTGATCCTTGGGACTGTGAATGATGTGGGGAGTGGAGTGCAGCCCATCTGCGGTTCTGTTTCAGGATCTGCGTAATAAGAGTGAGCCCATTGGTGTTTGGGCCAACTGGGGCAAGTCCTGCCTCTGCCCCTGTTTGGGTGGGGGGAGAAGTGAGCAGGGGATATTATTAGAACACTGTCTTCACCCCTCCCCGACCAGCTGAGGAACTGTGACTTTGACTCCAGGAGGTCTCCAGATACAGACTTGGAGGGCAAGGAGGATGGAAGACTGATTCCAACCTCAGATCTAAGCCACATACTCCGGGCCCAGCTTTGCCAGCAACATGTAGGTATTTTCTATTTCTGGTTCCCCACGTCGCGTTCGCAGTTAGCTCAAAATGCAGAGGGAGAGGGACACACAAGTAAGTAACTGTTATGAAGGTTCCCCAAGAAGAACCCAAATCACACAAATGGCAGTGGGGTTGAAAAGGACAAAAAGAGATGTCAGAGATACTGAAGGCTGGATCCGGGATCTGGATCAGCAGTACATCAGTGAATGATATTTCAAAAATCACCACAAAACAAAACCACTGAAACACCTCTTAACTGCCAAGAGGAAATCCTGGACTTTAGCACTTATATTTCTGCATTGCTTGATATTGTTGGTATATATTTACTTTTCATATAAAACTTCTTTGTGTCAAAAAAAGACATGTTAAGACCATCTTCTACGTCCCAAGTATTTCAGTCTCTCTGATGAAAAATAATTGCTTTGAAGGGGGAGGGGCGGATGTTGTTTGGACATCCTTAATCAGCGCATTACCCGATAGGACATTTATTAAGGATAAAACATTTCTTTTATCCCAATTGCTGCCTCAGCAGTTGTTAAGATGAGAAGGGGGAGGGGAAAGAAAGCCTTATCATTTCCTGATCTCTCTAGCAAATTGCCAATTTATGCACAGAATATTACAAATACTGCTGAATTATTTGAGCCTGGAATTAATTTAGAGAATCTTCTCCTTCTTTGAGTGCCCAGGGATTTGGCTTATCTTTATTTGCTGAAGGAACCATGTCACTGAAAGCAGTCTCAGGATTATTTCAAGTGAATGAATAATGAAATTGCCTGGCTTTCTAATGGTTTCCAAATTCCATGACTAGCTCTGGAAGCTCTTGTGGGCTAGTTCATCAGCTGGGTCCCCTCACTGTGGGTGAAGCACACCCAGACTTGCAACAGGAGCTTCTGCATGGAGTAATTAAAGGCAGTGAGAAAAACCCAGTGTCACCAGGGGTTACTGAAGGCTGCTTTGGCAAATGCAGAAAAGATATTTCATCCTTCAGACAGTATCATTAAGGTAACACACACACAATAATCAATTACCAAAAGCGGCTAGTTTTTAATAATCCTTCACTAATGTGAAATCCCTTAATCATGTCAGAAATCATTGCTCTTGTCAGTGATAAGAATGTGCCAAAGGGAGAGGACTTCTTGACTTTAAAACACGATAAACAAAGGATCCAAATAAATTACTGTTTTACACAAAGTTTCCTCTGTACCCTAGCTAGCCTCCTAAAAATCCTCTACCCATCCATGCTGGTCAGTTATGCAACCAGTAATCATTCTGGATACCCATTTCCTTTTCTCATCTTGCTAAGCCATGAATATTTACTGTGGAAGACAATACAAATACAAAAATGAAAACAAAATGCACACTTAATCTACAAAATCAAAGTATATACATTTACTATCTGGAGTGTTTCACTTTAATAATTAATTCCTCTACTCCTACCCACATACATACACACAAAGAGATAAAACTGAAGATTAAAATTGAAGCAGATATTCATTCTGCTTTTGCACTGAGATCTTAAAGAATCTTGTCAAGTCCTTAACCATTTTAAAAAACTTATGGCATATGATACTCTATCTTAAGACCATAACACAGAATTTAAGAGACTACTGATTTTTTTTAAATTACTGAATCCTCAACATTCAAAAGAGTGCCTGGAAGATAGCAGGCACTCAATAAACATCTGATGAAAGGATAAATTAAATAGCATAAAAGAACAATGAATGAATGAATGGCTTTTACCCTGAAAACAGTGAAATAATTCAGCTGTACAATCCCACTGCTTCTCCTAGAAACCGTTAGGTCAGAAGCAGGCACCATCATGATAAAAGTCTGGAGTTAATATAGTATGTGTCAAAGCTGGTTATGAAATTGTCTTAACTCACTTTATTATATGCTTTATGTATCAATATATTCTCTGAAATCCAAACAACACATCTCTTCCAGAATGACAAGAAAAATCCATGCCCCCTGTTCTGTTTAGAAAAAAAAAAAAAAAAATACTGTGTCTTTTCTTTAAGAGTATCTGGTCTCTTTTCCAGTCTGCTGTCTAAATCAGAATACTATCCCAGCATACTAAAAAGCCTCTCATAATAGTTCCGATAATTCTATTGAACTGGGACTTCAAGGCATTAAAATAAACAGTTGTAAATATCTACTGATTAAGCATTAAACATACGATATCATCAAATTGCTAAGTTCAAGGGGCTGCCATTTCCCGACTATTCAGCTCTTTTGGTGCAATTTTGATACATTTGCCTTAATGTGCCATTTGTGAAATGTATATCTTAAATCAGCAGTGAAATGAAACCAACATCATTAATTCTACAAAAATCAGGGAACTGCCACATGTATTATCCTGCCCTGTGCAATGTTATCAGCATGGTACTTCCCAGGCTGAATATTACAATTGCTCAATATTATCCCTATTACTTTAAAGGCAATTTTACATTTCACATCCAAATTAATGGCTAATCTCAACAGACTTATTATGTTTAATTACTTTTTATTCCTGAATCCTCCCTTTCTCCCTGCTCATTCTTTCCTCAAATGATGGTCAAAAACTTGAGGTGTAATCAGAGAGCACAAAAGTTGTTAAATGGTGAATGCTGATTAGAACAGAGGCAGGATATGCAACTGAAGCTCTGTAAATGCAAGAGCAAAGAGTCTCTGAGACCTATAAAAAGGTCATATTTGATCAGCTGAAAAATTTGGCCAAGGACAAAATGTCTAGGTCCAGCTCTGTTTCTAACATGCCACATCCTTAAGCAAGGTGCTAAATCCCTCTGGTCTTCAGGTTCCATATTTATCCATCAGAGCCTCCCTGTATCAGAGCCAACATCACACCCACACACACCGAGGGTCCCTCAGGCCCTACCTTCATCCACAGTTTTAGCTAGAACAGCTAGCTCGCACCCATCTGGCACCCAGCTTTCTAGACATGGCTGATCTTTTCAGATCCTGACCTTGTGCCTCACTTCCTGTCACCTTGCTTTGTCCTTCAGACTCAAATCTTTGAAGACTGTGGCCAGCTCTGTATTCTGGTTTTCGTTCTTGATCAAGGTGTGAACTGATCAGCTTGGCTGTTTCCTGAAGTGGTACAAACCCTGGCCCTCTCTAGAAGCATCTAAGTCCAGCTCAGACTTCCTGAACCAGGTGGTGTCATTTTTCAAAGCAGCTTCAGTGACCCCAATAGTCTGGCAGTCATTGTTCCTGGACCAGACCTGTATCAGCTCCTGGGACCATTCTGGTGAAAGCAGGATTTATATCATTCAAATCTTAGGGCCTGGCATTATTTGCTCTTAGAAACCTAGGCTCTGGGCCCAGCAGTCTGACCTGAGGTTCTTCAGCTGGCAGTCAGACCTGGGATCAAGAAGCCCCAGAATGACTTCCCTGTGCAAGTCCTGTTTCTAGCCTGAGGTACCCATTCTTGTGATCATGGTGTCAGCTGTTGGGTTCTGCTGGATTGCTCTTCCTACCACCCTAACCTTCTCTAGGATAGGAGCCAGACTTGAGCCCCTTTCTGGTTCCACGGTCCTGCTTCCTACAAATACGCTGCCCAGGTGATCTGAACACTGCCGGCAGCCTCCACAGTGCTGACTCTTACCTCCATCCTCCAAAACTGTGCCCTGTTAGCTTCTCTGGAACCCTGAGTACAGGCTAAATACCGCCTGATGTAAAACTCAAAACTAAGCACAGCAATTGTTTTTAAAGTGTCTACAGTGATAAGGTACTTGCATTGTCTCTTTTATGTATTCCCAACAATCCACATATGGAAAATGCTATTATCCCATTTTAAAGACAAAGAAAATTAGATGATCCACTGAAGTGAAAATTAGAGACTAGACTTGATCCAGATCTTTTCTGCGCTGGTTGGATTCTCTATTTATATTAACTTCTTATTGTGGCTGTAAAAAATTGTCCCAAACATGGTGTTTTAATGCAACAGCTACTTATTCTCTCAGAGTTATAGAAGCTTGAAGTCTACAATCAGTTTCACTGGGCTGAAATCAAAGTCCTGGAAACACTGTGCTCCCTCCAGAGGCCCTGGAAGAGAATGCTATTCTTGTCCCTGCTAACTTCTGATGGTTGCTGGCATTCCTTGGCTTATGGCCTCATCACTCCTATCTCTGCCTTTGTGGTTATGTTACATTCTTCTATGTCAATCTCCGTTAGTCTCCCTCTTTAAAAAAACACTTGTGATTGCATTTAATCTATACCTGGATAATGCAGGACAATCTCCCTAATGCCAGATCTGTAATTTAATCACATCTACAAAGTCCCATAAATGTTAACATTCACAGGCTCTCAGGATTAGTACATGGATACTTTAGGGGGTCATTGTTCAGCCTATCATATTAGTAAACAATCCATTCCCAACTTCCATTCATTGAAAGCACCAGATTCTTCTTTTGGGATTGTGAATATAGTATTAATATTCATAAAAGTGAACTTCCTCAGTTTCCAGAACAATGTGCATGTATTTCTCACATCCGAGATCTCATATATTCTTCAAAGCATCAGGAAAGCAGGTGTTAGTCTATTCATGCTACTGCATGGGAAATCGAAGCTCAGGGGAACACAGATTTTCACTGAGGGTCACAAGTTAAGACAGAAGCAGGTGAGGTGTGCACCCAATAAGGTGAGCATGAATGCTCTTCTGCCTGACCAATCACCATCCCTTCTCCCAGACCCTTCTCCACCCCATCCATTCCATTCCTAGCTTCGGGAAATGTCCTCTCTCCTGCATTCCAAGCAGGTGGCAATTTACCAGGGCACTCTGTCTCTATTACCCAGAGCAGTGCTGTTTGTCCTTCATTTCTAACACATCGAGATAATGATTTCAATGAGTTTTTCTCCCAAATCACTTCCCTCATCTATAAACTGCGTTACTTTTTCCCCTTGTAATTATTCTACATTTTTGTACTTTGAACTACATTTACCATCTGGCTAGCCCAATTACGCAAATGATCCAAATCTTTTTGATTCTGGTTAAACTGCTGGCTTTCCACTTCTAAAATCATCTGTGAACCTGGATATGACACAGCAAGTCATAAATAGATGGCAGTGGGAAGGTGGGCGGTGGGATGAGGTAGGGAAGACAAGTCAGGATGACATCAGAGAAAGAATGGGAGGTGCAGGCTTGGGCTGGGGAGTGAATTCTGGACCCACTCCCCCAGGAGCTGGGGAGTTAACTGTATGCATATCCAAATGCAGCAGGTTCGGCACCTTTGATGTCTCATTTCCTCATGCTACAAAGAAATGAATTCTACATTCTCGCCTACTTGGAAGATTTTTTGAGGATTAATGAGATGGGACACAGTTAATTGACAACTAGCTGATGTTGCACAGTAGCTGTTGCGAAAAGTGGGAAGTCCCTGTGTCTACAGCAGATCCTCTGGTCTCTGCCTTCCCTGTGCAGGGTGTTCATGGCATCCAGGGCCCTGCTTGATCTCTTCCTGTTCATGAACCATCCAGCCAACAAAATATACTAAGAACCAGCTGAGGATGTAATGACCACAGAACTTGCTCTTGTCCTTGGGGGACTCAGTTTAGATGGGAGGCAGGCGAGTAAAGAAGTGATTGAAACAGTGAAGTGAGGCCTGGAGGAGGGAAGCAGGATATCCTAGAAGAGCGGAGAAGAAAGTTACCTAATTCAAACTGGGGCCAGCCCATCAGGGCATCTGATTCCAGAATGAGGGATAGCTGAACTAGTTCTTAACCAGCAGGCAGGAGTTGGCCCTGAGAGAGGGGGAGGAGCACCCCAGGCTCAGAAGAGGGCACGTGCAAAGACCTAAAGGAGGAGAGGGCAGGGAAGGTTCCGGGAGGTTTGAGGCCCTGCTGGTTCCTGGTGGGCAAAGGCAAAGCAAAGCAATGGTAGGAAACTGCAGAACACAGAGTAAATAACACATAAGTGTAATTTACTTGGGTCACAAGGCAATTAGTGTTCTGCTGCTATGTAGTCACCAAGTCACGTCCAACTCTGTTTGACCCCATGGACTGTAGCCTGCCAGGTTCCTCTGTCCATGGGATCTTCCCAGGCAAGAATACTGACGTGGGTTGCCATTTCCCTTTTCAGGGGATCTTCCCTACCTAGGGATCAAACCCATGTCTCCTGCTTGGCAGGTGGATTCTTTACCACTGAGCCACCTGGGAAGCCCAACTAGTGCACAAAAAGCAGTAAAAAGATTATGAATACGTTTTAAGAGAAATTTATCGCCTTGCCAACTGCTGCCAATGATTTTGCAGGTTTATGCAATCCTGCCGTGGCATCTGAATGATTGAAAACAGACCGGGACATCAAAAACTAACTGAGATGGCTTTCACAGCTTCAGGATAATCAGGTTTGGGTTTTGGTTGTTGTAGTTGTGGTTTTACATTATCCTGCATTTACTCTTGTTTGCTATGATACTGAGCAAGAAAGGAGTGACGTGATTTTTAAAAAATGACACAAGTTTGCAAACGTCAAGGCTGTTCTTCATTGTCTAATCAACACGGAAAGCATCCTTAAAGACTCGGAACTCTATGACATATGCAGCGCTGCCTCTCAGGTACACTAAGAGCGGTGCCAAGAAGCAACCTTACTGCCCAGTCCTGTGGGCAGAGAGATAGAAACACAAAGACTCCATCGCTTCACCCACACTCAACACGGCTGGCTCCACACCAGGTGTCATCCTCGGGTCCAGAGTAGAGAGAAAAGGAGAACTCGGTCCCTGCCTTCCTTCAAGATGACCATACCGTAGGGTGGGTGATTCGGACAATTCTCACCCTATTACAGTTAGAGGAATCTGCCAGCACCTGGATGCTTACTGAATGCCAGAGAGGATAGCAAACTCACTGCATGCATGATCTCATTTAAACTTCATAAAAACCTTATGGCACGGGATCCTTTGGCACATCCATTTAACAAACCATAAAACTGAGTCTCAAGTTACCCAATTTAAGCTATTTTTCCAAGCCACCTCACTACCCTCAGGAAAACAGAGAATCACAATTCAAACTTAAATCAGGTTGAATTCCAAACTTGGAACCTTTGCCACTGACAACTTGACTGTCAAGAGCCAATGCAAAGATCCTGAGGCTACATAGCACAGAAAAGGGTCTTTACAAGATCCTCTAACCCAACAACCCCCCAGGGTATAAATTAGAAACCTGAGGCACACAGCAGTCAGGGGACCCACCAAAGGTCAAAAGAACTTCGAGGTGTCCAGCGCTCCTGGTTCCTCACACTCAGAGTGATCTTGCTATACATTTGCCCCATCACTCTGTGGCCCGTGTCAGCAGGACTTGGGCTGTTTTCAGGCCACACAGTGCCAGCTCTTTTCATCAGAGGGGGTTGGTTTCTACCCTGCGGCTAGGTAGCACGGTTAAAAGAGCTCATTCTGGAGATAGTCAGCCTGGGTCCCCGTCTAGATCTGTTGTGTGAACTTGAGCAAGTTATTAACCTCTCTGTGCTATTTTCCCATTGCATGAAATGAGGCCCAACAGCTATCAATCAGGTTTGTTCTTAGGATTAAATGAGTCACTATGTGTAAAGGACCCAGATATCTAAGATACCCTTCTAATCTGTTGGGATACACTGGCACTCTGGTTCTCTGATACCCTCCTGCAACCCCCACCACCACCCCAGCCTTTGAAAGAAAACATGGACTGTCTGGATTGAATTCTTACATTTGGCAATGAATCTCCTCGGGATCTGGCATATATTTTCTCAAAATGCAGATCAGTATCAAAGAAAATTTGTTTTATAACCAGGGATGTTAGAAGCTAAAGAGTCCTTTCAGAGATATCAGAGCCCTTAACTTATCTTTTTCCTGTATCTGGTATCACCTTCTAATGTTCTTGACAACTTACCCATTTAACAAATGAAAGTCAGTCGCCCAGTTATATCTGACTCTTTGCAACCCCGTGGACTATAGCCCATCAAGCTCCTCTGCGCATGGAATTCTCCAGGCAAGAATACTGGAGTGGGTTGCCATTTCCTTCTCCAGGGGATCTGCCTGACCCAGGGATTGAACCCAGGTCTCCTGCACTGAAGGCAGACTCTACAGTCTGAGTTACCAGGGAAGCCCAGAATGTGCTGCTTATCGCTGCACTGTCCCCACTAACTGAAAGCAAGCTCTATGAAGGCAGTGATCCATGTTTATTTTGGCTCATCTCAAGCAGCTAGAAATGTTCACTCAAGTGTTGGGTCTCAGCAGGAATCAAATCTGCTTCCCATGGGAACCTCCAAAGGCACTCCTTGCTCTGCAGACACAGAGGAAGTGCTCCATGCACACTTGCTAACAAGTGAATGAAGCGTGAGACAGGCCACATACCAGCAGGCTGACCTTGGGCAAGTCACTGCAACTTGCAAGTCACTGCAACTTGCAAGTCACTGTAAAATGATAATAATACATCCCATCTCACAGATCACTAAGCAGACTAAACAATAAGTGGATAGTAAAATTACTTTTCCAAACTGAAGTGCAGTACAGAAATGTCATTGTTGCTCTTTTGTATGGAATGACAGGGATGTCATTTACTCATCATCCATCTAGGACGTGCATTGAGCAAACTCAAATGAACACGGCACAGCCACTGCCCTCAAGGAGTTTACCGGTGTGGGGGAGAGATGAACGGAGGCTTTGGGGGAGGGGGTGTTTTCCAGCCAGTCCACAGAGGAAGCCAAAAGAGTGGAATCTAGGAATGCAAGGCAGAGAGAGGAAGAAGGGATGCACCCAGTGAGGTACGAAGCTATTCAACATGCCAGGGAGCTTGTACCTGTTAATACTAAGAACCACTCCTGTCACTGGGCGTTGCCATTCCCATGGCACCAATGAGGAAACCAAGGCTCAGAGAGGTTCAGTAACTTACCCAAGGTCACACAGCTGTATATGACAGAAGCCACATTTGAACCAGGCCCGCTAGACTGCAATCACATCATATAACCATCATTAGGCAAAACAGTCCTAGAGAAGTTTACTTTTTCTGGAGAGCTGTGAACAACACTGGTGCCATGTGATTTGGAACTTCAGGGCCCAAGATCTGTCCTGGGGGTTTCTCCCCAGGGCTGCCCACAAGGATGAAGACTTAGCACCAGACCCATAGGTTAACCCTTGTCTACAGGCCAACCACCAAGCAGGGCTAGCAGCACTGCTAATGAGCTGGCCAGTCCCTGAGGGAAATTTGCCTCCTTTCTTTCAGCAGTCAGTGGTTTAAGTCACTCAGCCTTTCAGCTCACACCCAGAGCTCTTTCCTCTTTGTAAGAAAGTCATTTGCATCTCTAAGAGGCTCATTTGCATCATGCCAGGCCACTGGGGCTGCCCTTCCTCTTTGTAAGGTACTGAGCCCATCATGTGAAGTGGGATCCAAAGCATTTCAGAGGGTGCGTGGGCAGAGGCTCACCATCCTCGCATCTCTGCCCCCAGCCCAAGGCTAAGACAGAAGGTCCCTTGGCAGTAGTCTCTGATCCAGGAAATAAGGGTCCCACACTCCAAGAATACCAGGCTCTTTGCCATATAACAGAACACAGTGGGCAAACTGGAGATATCAGAAATACAGACTCCTATTCTGGCCTGGGAGAATATCTTCTTTCATGCTCCCCAACTTTCTATATATATTCACTATAAGCATTGATACATCTGTATTCACTTCTTACTTTCTCTATATATCTCTGAATGTGTTTACTGGGATGGGTAAAAGCTTCCTTTCAGTTTTTCTATAAGATGTTATGGAAAAATCCTGAATTTTCTTGTCAACCCCAAATATCTTAACATATATTTATATACATATAATAAGCAATATCATATGTATACAGCATATGTGTGTGTGCTGTGCTGTGCTTAGTCATTCAGTTGTGTCCAACTCTTTGCGACCCTGAGGACGGTGCAGTCTGCCAGGCTCCTCTGTCCATGGGATTCTCCAGGCAAGAATAATGGAGTGGGTTGCCATGTCCTCCTCCAGGGGGTTTTCCCAACCCAGGGATGGAACCCAGCTCTTCCATACTGCAGGAAGATTCTTTACCAGCTGAGCTACCAGGGAAGCCCAAACAGTGTATATATCTTCTGTATATATCATATTGCTCTTAACATTTTGCTTTAGACTCATCTGTTCATGTCTCCCCTACACTAGCCCCTCAACCAAATGATGAACTCTTTGAAGGACAACAGTCTTTTCTGTACCCAAGCACCTGCCTGAATCCTAATACCTAACATGTAACAAACTTAACTCATGAAATATCTACTGTTCACCTACCAGATCATGGGGACCCTTCTTGGCACTTGGGAAACTTCAATGAACAATAAACACAAAAATATTCCCGCTTCTGTGGAACTTAATATTCAACCAACACAGGAAACATAATAAATAAATAAATGCTTATTTAATGAGGTTAAGGAATGAATGAATGACAGAAGGTGAGTGCCTGACCTGCCTCTGATCCTTTTCCAATTTGATTATGAACCTATTTTCAACCAGAAAGTTTATATTGGCATTATAATGTGCAACACATATCTGGGATATTACCTGATTTCACATCGATCCTGTGGAGAAGGGAAGCACAGAACCATGTGCCCTATTTTGTGGAGAGGAAGACTGTCCTAGAGAGTGAAGACCCCTGAGCATGCAGCCTAAATATTGAAAGCTGGTCTCCTAATCTCCCAATCCCGTCCCCCAGCCTCCCAGGCTCTCAACCATGAGGGTGTGGCTGAATTTCCTGTTCTCAAAGGTGAGGCAAATTTCAGTGTAACTCTGGCATTTCTCTTTGATCCTCTGATGTCTTGGTCTAAATACCTTTCTGATCATCTACTCGATCTCTTCCTGGTATATATGTCAATATCTCATCCATCAATATTAACAAGTTAGTAATAATAAATCAATGGTTTATGTATATACAGTCTTCCCAAGTTTCCAAGGAGTTCTCTAACCTCATTTGATCTGACAACTCTTAGAAGTAGGGGATGGGAATGGTAGAGGTGGTTACTGCCAATTTCATTTTGCACATGGGGAAATAAACCTACAACAGGAAAGATGAGACCAGCCAGGGTTTGCGTGGGTGCTACATGGAAGAGCCAGAAAGGGCTTCTCTGACACATCCTTCTTCAACATCAGTGGGCTCCCCACTTCCCACCAGCCCCACACCCAGCCCCCAGGCACAATGAATTTGCTCTGAATGTCTCATTCAGCATCTCCCAAACCCTGCTCCCTTCCCGTGAGTCAGCGAGTCAGGGGAGGCTGCCATCCGCGCTCATCTTTATGCGGATAAGAAGAGCAGGATGTGTGTTCTTGTGTGGAAGCCTATAAAATCTATTTATGGACCTAATTGTCAGTTTTCATGAGTGACAGGCATACAGTGCTTTGACTACCCAGCCTAATGTGTCTGTATCTGACATTTTAAACAGAACTCTCTCTTCCCCTCCCTGTTCTTTTAGGAAGTAATTTGAAAGAGCAGGTATTTTTAAATTCATATATCTTTAATTATATCTACACAACTGTCAGAGATTAATGATTTCCTCAATCTGCTTCTTCTTAAAGGAGAATTTGGAACTTGGGAAATGCTGAAAAGAGCTCCAACGGATATGCTGTCAGTAACAAAGACATTCGCAAGCAAGGGCTTCAGCTTCAGTCAAGTTCAGGTTCTTGTTGTAGATTAATTTTGCGCGACGTTTCCATGAATTATTGAGAGAGCAGCACTCGTGGACGGCAAACATAAATAGATCTATCCTTGTAAACCAATAAAAAAGCATGTGACAGACGGGGAGTAGGCTCTGCAGGGAAAAAATACTCCCCTGCTACCCCAGAGAAATAAGTAACAACAGGCCCCAGATGGTATCCATGTCTTTTGACCCCCAAAGAAAATCTCACCTTCCCACATAAGCAAACTCAATCTAGAAGTTCGAGGTCAGGGAGGACTTAAGAAAGAATCACATCGAGCCCTCCTGCTTGATACCAGAATTTCAACTGCAATGAAACTTATTTAACAAAGATCTGCTTGATGCCGAATGGGTGCCAGGCACAAGACAGGCCAGGGATGCGTGCTGGTCACAAGACATGGCCCCTAGTGTCAAAGGGACCACAATAGAGAGAGAATAAAAATACCTTGCAGAAGACACAAACAGATGGAGAAATATACCGTGTTCATGGATTGGAAGAATCAATATTGTCAAAATGGCTATACTACCCAAAGCAATCTATAGATTCAATGCAATCCCTATCAAGCTACCAACGGTATTTTTCACAGAACTAGAACAAATAATCTCACAATTTGTATGGAAATACAAGAAACCTCGAATAGCCAAAGTAACCTTGAGAAAGAAGAATGGAACTGGAGGAATCAATCTGCCTGACTTCAGACTATACTACAAAGCCACAGTCATCAAGACAGTATGGTACTGGCACAAAGACAGAAGTATAGATCAATGGAACAGAATAGAAAGCCCAGAGATAAATCCACGAACCTATGGTCACCTTATCTTCGACAAAGGAGGCAAGGATATACAATGGAAAAAAGACAACCTCTTTAACAAGTGGTGCTGGGAAAACTGGTCAACCACCTGTAAAAGACTGAAAATAGAACACTTTCTAACACCATACACAAAAATAAACTCAAAATGGATTAAAGATCTAAATGTAAGACCAGAAACTATAAAACTCCTAGAGGAGAACATAGGCAAAACACTCTCCGACATAAATCACAGCAGGATCCTCTATGACCCACATCCCAGAATTTTAGAAACAAAAGCAAAAATAAACAAATGGGACCTAATGAAATTTAAAAGCTTTTGTACAACAAAGGAAACTATAAGCAAGGTGAAAAGACAGCCCTCAGATTGGGAGAAAATAATAGCAAATGAAGCAACAGACAAAGGATTAATTTCAAAAATATACAAGCAACTCCTCCAGCTCAACTCCAGAAAAATAAATGACCCAATCAAAAAATGGGCCAAAGAACTAAACAGACATTTCTCCAAGGAAGACATACGGATGGCTAAAAAACACATGAAAAGATGCTCAACATCACTCATTATCAGAGAAATGCAAATCAAAACCACAATGAGGTACCATTACACGCCAGTCAGGATGGCTGCTATCCAAAAGTCTACAAGCAATAAATGCTGGAGAGGGTGTGGAGAAAAGGGAACCCTCTTACACTGTTGGTGGGAATGCAAACTAGTACAGCCGCTATGGAAAACAGTGTGGAGATTTCTTAAAAAACTGGAAATAGAACTGCCATATGACCCAGCAATACCACTTCTAGGCATATACACCAAGGAAACCAGATCTGAAAGAGACACGTGCACCCCAATGTTCATCACAGCACTGTTTATAATTGCCAGGACATGGAAGCAACCTAGATGCCCATCAGCAGATGAATGGATGAGGAAGCTGTGGTACATATACACCATGGAATATTACTCAGCCGTTAAAAAGAATTCATTTGAATCAGTTCTAATGAGATGGGTGAAACTGGAGCCCATTATACAGAGCGAAGTAAGCCAGAAAGATAAGGACCATTACAGTATACTAACACATATATATGGAATTTAGAAAGATGGTAACGATAACCCTATATGCAAAAAAAGAAAAAGAGACTCAGATGTATAGAACAGACTTGTGGACTCTATGGGAGAACCCGGGGGTGGGATGTTTCAAGAGAACAGCATCGAAACATGTATATCTAGGGTGAAACAGATCACCAGCCCAGGTTGGATGCATGAGACAAGTGCTCAGGCCTGGTGCACTGGGAGGACCCAGAGGGATGGGGTGGAGAGGGAGGTGGGAGGGGGGACCGGGATGGGGAATACATGTAAATCCATGGCTAATTCAATGTATGACAAAAACCACTGCAATGCTGTAAAGTAATTAGCCTCCAACTAATAAAAAAAAAAAAAAAAAAAAAACCTTGCAGAGAATCCTGGCAGACAGCGGAAGAAGGGCATTCAGGTATGCTCATCGTATGAGAAAGGAGAAGCAGACAGCTGAGCACAAGT
Organism: Odocoileus virginianus; assembly: GCF_023699985.2. Classification (NCBI taxonomy): domain Eukaryota; kingdom Metazoa; phylum Chordata; class Mammalia; order Artiodactyla; family Cervidae; genus Odocoileus; species Odocoileus virginianus. Next base: position 69,863,465 of record NC_069678.1, on the reverse strand, counting down.
CCTCTTGCTAACCAGGCACCTGATGCTGGGCAAGTCCATTTCTCTTTCTTCCCCAGTAAAATGAGATCAATACTGCTTTTACTTTGTGAGCATCACACAAAATCTGGCTTTTGTCTCCTATGGCCGTCTCATCTCCCCTGCATAAACCGTGTGCCCCCACACCCTGACTCTGTCAGCATCCCTCAAAAACGCTATGATTTCTTATGCCTCAATACATGCAGCATTGCAAGTGGCTCATGCATGTCTTCCTTCTGTTTAGTCAACTCCTAACCAACTTTCATAAGTGAGCTTGAAGGCCACTTCTTCTCTGAAGCCTTCTCCAATCCCTGGTAAATACCTACATGAAGATGGCCCACTGAGCGAAAGTCACTCTCTGTGCTTACATAGGGCTTGTGTCTCAAGAAAGAAACTGTGTTTTATATTTTATATCTTCAGGGCCTGGCTAATGACTGGCCCATGGTAGACAGGTACTCCACCAACTGCTGCTTAAATGAATACAGAGTGAGTGAATGAATAAACAATCGAATGAAGGACGAATAATACATGCGAAGACCTTGTAAACTGCAACAAAAGAAGCTACTGTTTAATAAATGCTTACTATGCCCGAGTCACATACGTACATGCATATAACTTCAATCAACCACAAGATCTCCACAAAGTAGGCTTGTTACAGGTAAATTCATGGCATGGGTACTGGGCAATCAGAACTGATGTCAGAGATATATAACACCAACCCTTTAGAAAGAAATCAAACCAGTCAATCTTAAAGGAAATCAACCCAGAATATTCACTGGAGGGACTGATGTTAAAGTTGAAGCTCCGATACTTTGGCCACCTGATGTGAAGAGCTGACTCACTGGAAAATACCCTGATACTTGGAAAGACTGAAGGCAGGAGGAGAAGGGGGTGACAGAGGATGAGATGGTTGCATGGCATCACCAACTCAACAGACATGAATGAGTTTGAGCAAATTCCAGGAGATAGTGAAGGACAAAGTAGCCCAGCATGCTGCAGTCAATGGGGTTGCAAAGACTTGGACATGACTTAGCAACTGAACAACAACAACGGGCTAAATGGCAACCCCTAAATGATCTTTTTTGTGTCCTAATTCAGGGATCCTGTGTATGTATATAAGCTTATTTGGTATAAAGGTCTTTACAGACATATTTAAGTACTTCAAGATAAAGAGATCATTCTAGATTATTTGGGTGGGTACTAAATCCAAAGACAAATATCCTTATAAGAGACATAGAGAAGGGGACTAAGAGCATAAAGAGATGCGGCCACACACCAAGGGATTTCAGCCAACACCAGAAGCCAGAAGAAGCAAGGGACAGACTCTCCTCTAAAACCTTCACATGGACATTTTGATCTTGGATTTCTAGCCTCCAGAACTGTGAAAGAATACATTCCTGTTTTTTTTTTAATTAATTAATTAATTTAATTGGCTGCATTGAATCTTAGTTGCAGTGCGTGGGCTTAGCTGTCTCATGGCATGTGGAATCTTGCCAGATCAGGGAATGAACTCATGTCCCTGGTGTTACAAGGCAGATTCTTTACCACTGGGCCACTGAGTAAGTCCCTGTTGGTTTTTTAAGCCTTTAAGCTTGTGGCAATTTTTTTTACAGCAGCCTTGGGAAACTAGTATGGAGAGTTACCTTTACCTGTGCTATCAAGACGAGGAAATTGAAGTCGAGAGAGGAAGAGTTTTTTCCAAGAGACATAGCTATCCATCAGCAGAGATGAGATTCAGATCTGGGCCTGTCTTATTCTGAAGACTTTGTCTTCTCTGTGACATCAGGACCCTCCCAGGGGCTCCACAGAGAGACACCCCCTCAGGTTCTCAGTGCAAGCTTGGGCGCATACAGATACTCAGCCCCTACCTGTGGGGATGCCCACTCACTGGATCTGAGGAAGGGCTGTGGCACCTGCGCTTCTGGATAAACATCCAGGAGATTTGTGTTACAGTGTGGTTGTGAAGGATGGCACCGACGGGTGGAGTTTTTGCCCTCACAGTCCTGCATGAACGCCCACTCTGAAAACACAGACCACGCAGCACGGAAGGCAAAAACAAAGGAATGAACCCAACCTCCAAATTAAAAGCTGAGCTCTCCATCTTTTTCATGGGCATCTCCCCAATGCTGCTATGTCATAAAAGAGTGACTAGGGGCTGGGGAGACAAATATATGGGCTGGTTCTAAACCAAAGCCATTCCAACTCCCCAAAGGATTTGTTAAATCATTTCTAATTCCAAGGAGCTGAAGTAAATATTTAACATCGGATTCCTAATCCATAAATATTTACATGTAGGGATTTCCCCGTGTCTGACAAGTCCACTGGTGGTTGTACAGTTTTAGCAAGTGTGACTAAGGAAATCTTACAATCCCCCACCCCAAACCAGGGAACATCTGCCCACTCCTGCAAGAGTCCTGATGCAAAGAACAATGTATGTGCGCCTGGGGTGCAGCCATGATCGCTAAGAACTGCTAAGGGATTCGGCTTTGAACAGCGAGTTTAGGGAAGAAGAAACAGTGACACTTCTCTCCATAAAAAAGGAAAACTGACAATGTTGCTATAGTAAGTACCTTCCAAAGGATCCTGTGGTATTTTCCAGTTGTTAACTTTATGGTGATTAACATTTAAAATGGGCCTCCAAAGTGAAAACGGTGATATAATTTCACCAGAGAATTCACCAAGAAATTTAAGAATCCCAGAATAGGACTTTCCCGGTGGTACAGTAGACAAGAATCTGTCTGCCAATGCAGGGGACACGGGTTCGATTCCTGGTCCAGAAGGATCCCACATGTCACACAGCGACTAGGCCCATACACCACACCTCCCGAGCCCCCAGTCTAGGGCCTCTGAGCCGCAACTGCTGAGCTCGCATGCTGCAACCACTGAAGCCTGCATGCCCTAGAGCCCAGGCTCTGCAACAAGCGAAGCCACCTCAGTAAGCACGCGCACCACAGGCGCGAGCAGCCCCTGCTTGCTGCAGCTAGAGAAAGCTCATGTGTAGCAAGGAAGACCCAGCACAGCCAAAAATAAATAATTTTTTTTAAATGTGGTGCTATATGGTGCATAAAAAAAGACATTTAGACCAACATAAAACAATAGAGAGACAAAAATAGACTCTCTCATAGATGGTCAATTAATTAAGAAAAAAGAATCCTGGAATAACTGGAATGACGTTGGCAGAGTCTCTCAATCCATCCAACCCTTTCAGTTGAGACATCTCTGCATGTGTGTCTGTGTGGGTGCATATAAATATATGTATGTATATATAACTTTATTGAGTTTATTTTCTTTATTAAATGTGAGGCATCCTGCAAGGAATTGAAAAATAAAAAGACCAGGTTCCTTCCTTGAGAAGTGCTGACTCTTTCCCTAAATGATTAGCAAAAAACAAATACTAAGAGTTGTCACTTCTTAAATACCTACTATGTCCCAAGCCCTCTGTTAGGTTCTATATATACATATCTCATCTCTAATTCTAAAATCCTCAATTCTGAGTGAGTAAAGAAGTTCTGCAGGTTAACCAGCTTGTCTAAAGTTTTCTCATATAGTGTGGAGCCCGGTTTGAAACAAAGGATCAGTCAGGGACCAATGAGACAAGCAAAGTCCTTGCCAACTTTTCAAAGAGAGAATTTTATGTGGGGAGCCCTTACAATGGTGTTAGAAAAGCTGAAAAGCCAGGGGGAAAGGAAGTGATCCAGGGATTAGCGAGAGCAGGAAGCTGTGAGCAGTCCCGGGATTAGACCAACAAAAAAAGGAGATGCTGTGATCAGGATGCAAGACAAGGGACTGGAACTATGGCTGTCTGGTCCAGGAGCAGTTAAGGCATCAAGAGGGGTGTCACCGTCCAGCAGGACCCAGATCCACAGAGTATAAGCAGTGACTGCCAAAGCCACAAGAGGAAGAAGAGGCAGAGGGAAAAGTGTCCAACCTCTCCCTTTGTCCCACCCTCCAATCTCCCTCCATGACCTCCTACTGGCTGAGCCCAGCTGGAAGACCCAATGTCTGCAGAGCTTAAGGGAATGGAGTTTGCAATGTCCGCTCCCTGGGATACACAGAATACCCTGCCATGCACAGACAGGATGAATCTGAGAGCAAACGAGCAAGTGATCAGGAGGCCAAGGCCTGTGTTACTTCTCAGCCCTTGATCTTGCCAACAGAAAAACACTACATCATGAGAAGAAGCGGAGATCTAGTCTTGAAGATGCCACCGTTCACCACGTGACCACATGCAAGCTGCACAAATCCTGGGACTGTTTTGGAAAGGCATCATGTACTTGTTATGCCTGGCACTGCCAACTCCTGGAGCTGATGATCTGAGGGCCAGGCAGGATGGCCTGGACACTGGGGCTTTGTAGACTGTGAGGCCCTGGTGTGTTCCTGAACCACACGGCAGATTTTCTTTCCCTTAGCAATACTGTCTGTCTCCAGACTCAACCTCTACTCCCACCACCAGTATATTCCCATCAGCCACTCACCCTGAGATGCCCTTTGCTCTAACCCAGCTACCTTGCTCAGCTCTGCTCTTCCCAAGGATATTTTCCAGGGACTGGAGAGAGGAGAAGGATTTCACATCAGGAAATGACTGGCTGGTGGGGGGAGAAGAAGGTTAAGGCTGGACTGAAGCTGCTGTCTGGTAATCCCTCTAACTCCTGTATGGCAAGAAGTAACAGACAATCATTTCTTGTGACTGAAACAAGATCAAAGGATTAAGGGGTTTTCGGTAAAGAAGGGTTGGTGCTCAGTCATGAGAACTGTAACAGTCGGGCTGCTGAAAAGAACAGCTTGCCAGATGAAAGTCTGATAATACAGTCTCGGATTCCTGTGGAAAGCCTCAGTTCTTTCAGGGAGAAAGGCCAAGGAAAGGGCAGAGCCTGCGTGTCTGCCCAGGAAAGCTGCCATCACATTCCAGACAGGCCTGGCAGCAAACAGGCCTGCTGCTCCGGGAGGTGAGGGGTCACTGGCTGAGCCTTCGAGGTCTTCTACTAAAGGTGATGGTGTCTCATCCACCGTTTATCAAGCACTGATCCCAGGCACATAGGTCTGTACCCTATCTTATACTATACCTCACGCTATACAGCAGACAGAGTATTTTCATTTGATAAATGAATAGACCTAGACATGGCATCAAGTGCTGTATTTAAAGTTACTCCGTTAACAACAGAAGTTACTAAAACAGCTATATGTGTTAGATACTTACTCTTGTCTGGAGACTCGCCATGGACAGAGGAGCCTGGTGGGCTATAGTCCATGGGGTTGCAAGAGCTGGACATGACTGAGCGACTAAGCACAGCACAGCACAGCACCTAAGAGACACCACGCTAAGTGCTTCACGGTTAAGCCAAGCCACGAGGAAAACGAAGTGAAAGTGTTAGTCATTCAGTCACGTCTGACTCTTTGTGACCCCATGGACTATAGCCCATCAGGCTCCTTTGTCCATGGAATTCTCCAGGCAAGAAAACTGGAATGGGTAGCTAGTCCCGTTTTCAGGGGATTTTCCCAACCCAGGGATCAAACCCGGGTCTCCCGTACTACAGGTAGATTCCTTACCGTCTGAGCCTCCAGAGAAGCCCTACTACAAATCAGATACCAGACAATACCAGACACCAAGCTAAGCATTACATAGTGAAGCCCCAAACCATAAGAGATACTTGTCTTCTCAATGAGCAATGAAGGACCAGGACCTGAAAGAGCCTGAGTAAAAGACTTGTGTTAACTACATTCAGAAGTCGGAGAAGTAAGATTCAACTCAAAGTCTCTCTCCTACAAGAGTTCTTAATCACTATTCATCATTGCTTCATTTGTTTACTCAGCAAATATTTACCAGGCACCTGCTATGCGTTGGGCATTAGTGGAGGTGCTGGACACACTGCAATGGACATAGCAGTGTCTTTGGGAAGGAGACACTCATCTGTGACACTGCAGGGTGTCGGGGACAATCCTTCCATCAATAGGTAGGAGCATCTTGGCACCGTGTGAAAGGTAAAGGGGAAAAGGAATGATATACCCATCTGAATGCAGAGTTCCAAAGAACAACAAGGAGAGATAAGAAAGCCTTCCTAAGTGAACAATGCAAAGAAACAGAGGAAAAGAATAGAATGGGAAAGACTAGAGACTTCTTTGGGAAAATCAGATACCAAGGGAACATTTCATGCAAAGATGGGCACAATAAAGGACAGAAATAATAAGGACCTAACAGAAGCAGAAGATACAAAGAAGAGGTGGCAAGAATACACAGAAGAACTATACAAAAAAGATCTTAATGAGCCACATAGTCACGATAGTGTGATTATTCCCTAGAGCCAGATATCACGGAGTGTGAAGTCAAGTGGGCCTTAGGAAGTATCACTACAAACAAAGCTCGTGGGGGTGAAGGAGTTCCAGCTGAGCTATTTCAAATCCTAAAAGATGATGCTATTAAAGTACTGCACTCAATATACCAGCATATTTGGAAAACTCAGCAGTGGCCACAGGACTGGAAATCCCAAAGAAGGGCAACGCCAAAGAATATTCAAACTATCACACAATTGCACTCATTTCACATACTAGCAAAGTAATGCTCAAAATCCTTCAAGCCAGGCTTCAACAGTACGTGAACTGAGAACTTCCAGATATACAAGCCGGATGTAGAAAAGGCAGAGGAACTAGAGATGAAATTGCCAAGATCCTTTGGATCACAGAAAAAGCTAGGGAATTCCTGAAAAATATCAACTTCTGCTTCATTGACTACACTAGAGCCCCTAACTTTGTAGATCAAATTGTGGAAAATTCTTAAAGAGATGGGAATACCAGACCACCTTACCTGCCTCCTGAGAAAGCTGTATGTAGGTCAAGAAGAAACAGTTAGAACTGGACATGGAACAACAGACTGGTTCCAAATTGGGAAAGGAGTATGTCAAGGCTGTATACTGTCACCCTGCTTATTTAACTTATATGCAGAGTACATGATGAGAAATGCTGGACTGGATGAAGCACAAGGTGGAATCAAGATTGCCGCGAGAAATACCAATAACTTCAGATATGCAGATAACACCCCCCTTATGGCAGAAAGGGAAGAGGAATTAAAGGTCCTCTTGGTAAAGGTGAAAGAGGAAAGTGAAAAGGCTGGCTTAAAACTCAACATTCAAAAAACAAAGACCATGGCATCTGGTCCCATCACTTCATGGCAAACAGATAGGGAAACAATGGAAACAGTGACAGATTTTATTTTCTTGGGCTCCAAAATCACTGTGGATGGTGACTGCAGCCATGAAATTAAAAGATACCTGCTCCTTGGAAGAAAAGCAATACAATCCTAGACAGCCTATTAAAAAGCAGTGACATTTCTTTGACAACAAAGGTCTGTAAAGTCAAAGCTATGGTTTTTGCCAGTAGTCATGTACAGATGTGAGAGTTGGATCATAAAGAAGGCTGATTGCCAAAGGACTGATGATTTCGAACTGTGGTGCTGAAGAAGATTCTTGACAATCCCTTGGACTGCAAGGAGATCAAACCAATCAATCCTAAAGAAAAGCAACCCTGAATATTCATTGGAAGGACTGATGCTGAAGCGGAAACTCCAATACTTTGGCTACCTGATGCGAAGAACCAACTTACTGGAAAAGACCCTGATGCTAGGAAAGATTGAAGGCAGAAGGAGAAGGGGATTACAGAGGATGTGATGGTTGGATGGCATCCCCGACTCAATGGAATGAGTTTGAGGAAACTCGGGGAGATAGTAAAGGACAGGGAAGCCTGGTGTGCTGCAGTCCATGGAGTTGTAAAGAGTCAGACACGACTCAGCAACTGAATAACAAGAACCTTGGCACCAGGCACCGCACTTGGCCCAGTTGCACTTCTAGTGAGTGGCCAGGCCAGTGGGAAGGTCACACCTTTCTGTGTCCAGCACTAACATTCTGCCTTGTTCTCAGTGCCTCAGCTCTCATGGGCAGTGTCTGGGATGAGTATTTGCGTATGGGTATGGCTTGAGCCCTGGGTTTGTAAGATTTTTCACTTTAAGACCTTTAGGTCAGTCACCCAAAATAAAATGAGGGTTGGAAAAAGCTATAGCAAAAGTGCCTTTGTAAGCCCTTCCTCAGAAAGGGTAAGCCTGACACCTTCCAGCGCTTTAATCAGCTCAAGAGATGCTGAGTGAACAAGTGCCAACTCAGCTCATTATGAACCCCAACTTTTCATCTTCTGCTGGCTAACTGGCACTAATGGGTGGGGCAAAGGATGGCTATCAAGTGAGGAGCTGCAGCAGGCTCTTTAACATTCAAAACCTAAAGAGTTTGGGATGAAAGACACAGAACATGACTATAAATGGAAAAATGGCCATCCTGTCTGCGCTCTGCTGCTGTCCATGGATGCTGATGGCACCTTGGGTGGGAGAAGGCTGGGGACAACTGTTTTTTTGCCCAAGGGACCATTTTGTGTTGTCACGAGGAAGTATTTCTCATTCCACATTGCAATTACGTGTCTGTATCCCCACTGATGCTCAACTTTATTAACACTTACAGAGTACCCACTATGCAGCAGGCACTGGGCGACTGCAAGGGTTTGCAAAGAGGAACTACATCCTGTCCCTGCTCGCAGGAGGCAGGATGTGGTATGAAGACAGACACAGGGCTGAGGAAAGCGCATTAGCACAACTTGAGATCTAATGTAACAGAGGCCAGAGCCCCAAATTCAAGTGGCACACAGGAGGGGCTAAACCATCCTTGCACCTTGTTTAGCTTGGTCCAGGAAGGCTTCTTGGAGGACGTGACATCTAAACTGAACCATTTCAGTAGTTGTATGTATTCAGCCTGTGCCTCCTTACTTGGCATAGTGATCCCCTCCCATCACCTATAAGGTGGGCTATAACACCTGGCTTGTATTACATATCCCTAACTCTTGAAGACCAGGAGTGACCACTGTCAGAACTGGGCTGAGATTTACAGAATTTCTTTCCCTAGAACTGGGAAAGTCACTGTTGTGACTCAAGTCTTACTTGGGATCTTGAAGGAACAAATCAATAAAGCTGGCCACGAGCACAGTGACCAAGGAAAGCCTGCTGCAGGGAGGGAGAAGCAGGAAATAGAGCTGGAAAAGGCAAGAACAGCTCTGGAGAGATGGAAAGGGGACATGTCAGTGTCTGGCTTCTCAGGGTGGGGCTTGAGCCCTCAGGATGCCCAGCCTTCCAGGTTGCTTCTCTTGTGAGTAGGTTCTGTTCCAAGCAACAGTGCTTCTGCGGGAGGCCAAGGTGAAGGCTGAGCAGGGAGCTGTGAAGTAGCACGGTGAGCTTGGCACTTGGAGACCAACAGGTGACACTGGAATGCTCAGCTGTGACTTCCTCGGAGGCAGGCAGGGGGCAGACGGTATCTCTCTGCCACCAGCAGCACCTCCTGGTCAGAGCCAGGCAGCAATGGACACACACACACATGTACACACACACACATGTGCACACATGGCCGTGCACAGCCTACCCCGCAAAACCTTACGGTCCCAACAATCAGCCATGATACATGGGCTTCAGTCTTCTCATGGTCAGAAGAGCAGCAAACTAGTGTGTGTATGTGTGTGCACGCACACACATACACACACAATGTATGTGCTGACATTTACATATATGATTTCATTTGGTCTGAATTATCTCCCCCAGAGATGAGTCCTATCACTCCCCTTTTACACATGAATAGTGAGGCTTAAAGGATTTAGAAGTTGCCCAAGGTCACATAGGGTTTCCTGGTAACTCAGCTGGTAAAGAATCCGCCTGCAATGCAGGAGACATGGGGTTCAATTCCTGGATTGGGAAAATCCCCTGGAGAAGAGAAAGGCTACCCATTCCAGTATTCTGGCATGGAGAATTCCATGGACTGTACAGTCCATGGGGTCACAAAGAGTCAGATGCAACTGAGTGACTTTCACTTTCAGGGTCACATAACTTAACAAATAGAAAGAGGTGTGACTAGTCACTTTGTAATTCTGAAGACATTAACACAATCACTGGGCTATATGCTAAAGAACACATGCCTCACAGGTTGTGAAGCCCGATGGAGCTGACTTAAGTAAGGCCCTGCGCACACCAGCAGTCAGCAAGATGTTCAAGAAATGTGACCTCCAGGCCTTCGTGGCCAGGGTGAACAGAGAGGTGGGGGACAGCCACTCTCCTTTTGTGTGCAGGAAGGATGCTAGGTACTGAGAAGGCTTTCTTCTCAGGTTGTTAACCAAATAGCTGCTATAGCTCCCCTCTTATTTGGTCCTTGCAGGCTGTGAAAGGACAGAATGTTCTGCAACTTGTTGGACTAACTGGCCAGAGAATCTAGGACCCCGATCTCATTGAGCTTCACCTGCGACCCCACAGTTGCCCACCTCTACCTGAGAATAATGTGACCTGGGGAGAGGACTCTGAATGGCTGGTTTGCACCAAATGGCAGCAAGTTGAAGAAGTCAGAGGGAACATCTGATAACATAGCATACTTAGGCTTTATGAGTATCACTTTGGTGCCAAGAGGGGGCCATGAGGACGCATCTTGCAGACCACCAGTAGCAGGGAAAAAAATAACCTGGTGCCCCAGTTGCTGCACTCAGAAATTCACTATGGAGAACAGTATGGAGGTTCCTTTAAAAACTAAAAGTAGAGCTGCTCTATTAACCAAGAATCCCACTCCTGGACGTATAACCAGAGAAAATCATAATTTGAAAAGATCTAGGCACCCCAATGTTCACTGCAAGATTACTCATAATAGCCAAGACATGGAAGCAACCATCAGCAGATGAATGGATAAAGATATGGTACATGTATACAATGGAATATTACTCAGTCATAACATAAAGAATGAAATGATGCCATTTGCAGCAACAGAGATGGACCTAGAGATTACCATACTAAGTGAAGTAATTCAGACAAAGACAAACATGATGTAATATCACTTATATGTGTAAACTAAAAAAGATATAAATTAACTTATTTATAAAACAGAAATAGACTCACAGACATGAAAAAATAAACCATACTTACCAAAAGGGAAAGGTGGTGGGGGAATAAATTAGGAGGATGGGATCAATATATACACACTACTGTATCTAAGATAGATGATCCTTGGAAGAAAAGCTATGACCAACTCAGACAGCATATAAAAAGCAGAGACATTACTTTGCCGACAAAGGTCCATCAAGTCAAAGCTATGGCTTTTCCAGTCATGTATGGATGTGAGAGTTGGACCATAAAGCAAGCTGAGCACCGAAGAATTGATGCTTTTGAACTATGGTGTTGGAGAAGACTTTTGAGAGTCCCTTGAACTGCAAGGAGATTAAACCAGTCAATCCTAAAGGAAATCAGTCCTGAATATTCATTGGAAGGACTGATGCTGAAGCTGAAACTCCAATTCTTTGGCCACCTGATGCGAAGAACTGACTTACTTGAAAAGAACCTGATGCTTGGAAAGACTGAAGGCAGGAGGAGAAGGAGATGACAGAGGATGAGACAGTTGGATGGCATCACTGACTTTATGGACATGAGTCTGAGCAAGCTCTGGGAGTTGGTGATGGACAGGGAAGCCTGGCGTCCTGCAATCCATGGGGTCGCAAAGAGTTAGACATGACTGAGAGACTGAACTGAATCAACAAGGACCTACTGTACAGCACAAGGAACTCTACTCAATGTTCTGCACTAACCTATACGGGAAAATAATCTGACAAACAGATATATGCATATGTATGACTGAATCACTTTGCTAAATGCCTTAAATCTACATGACACTGCAAATCAACTATAGTGCAATATAAAATAAAACTCAGAAAGAGAAAGAAATCCATCTGCACCAAGATTATGCTTCCCACAAGCTGTTCCCAGCCAAAAAATAGATCATAGCAGGACTACTCTGGCCAGCCCATTCCCAGGAGATGCAGGGTTCCTCTGATGAGCAACTCTGGCTCAGTGACTCTACAAAGACCCTGTTGATGCCTAAGATGCTTCCACCCATCCTATCTTCCTTCCTTTCCTCTTTGTTTCATTTAGGGTCAAACCTGCACTTACCATCTTATGGCTCCCTTAGCCTCTTCTGGCTCCCACTCTCTTTTTTTGTTCCCCAGGCACAAGGAAATCTCCTCATGGCCCCATATCCTCACCTCCCATGTCTGACTGGACTCCTACAAGCTCTTGACTCCACCAGCGGCTGCTGACACTGTAGCCTGGTGGTGAGTTGAGGCTGCAAGGAGAAACTTCAGGCTCCTGCTGCAAATGGAAATGCCTGACACAACAGATGCCCTGGGACCATTTGTTAAATGTGGGCCCTCCCGATGTAAATCTTACTCCACGGATTCCCATCACTGAAGTTCCTGGGTACCACAGGTTATTTTCTGAAATGTACCAACCTCTGCAGCTGGCTTTAGAAGGATTTTAGAGATGATTTGCCCCATCAAGACAGATAATCCTTCAACTCTGAAATGGAAGATCATAATGCTTTTGCCTATCTACTCTGATCCCAGAGAAAATGGGCCGATAAAAGAAGATGATTTCAAGGTTTAAAGCTACCCCATTGAAGGCAACCTGCTCAAAATTAAAACTCAGCAAAGCATAGTGAGATGACTTTTCAGCCTGTCATTCTTAGAAAATAGAGATACTAAATAGGTCCCCAATTTTCTTAGTGAAATAAAATTTTCTTTACTGAAAATAAAAATAGAAACTAGTGTGGTGGGCAGAGTTCTAACTGGAAGTGGTTTGGCCTCTCAGCTTTGGGCCTTGAGCAAGTTGCCTCCCATGAAATATCAGTTTCCCCCTTCAGAAAGCAATCTGTTATTATTTAGAATGAGTTACAGTAAGCAAAAAATACAACAATCCTTAGTATAGAGTAAGTGTTCAATAAATATTAGCTATCACAATATCAATAGCAGTGTCATGATCATTGGTTTATCACAAAAATTAACTGAGATTAAGAGTATCTGGCATATTTCAGGCCCCGGGCAAATGTTTACTTTCTCTGAATCTAAACCATGAGTTTCAATACTTAAAAAAAAGAAAAGTGACTAATGGAAGTTTCTTCTTTAAGAGGCAGAGGAGGAGAAGGAGGACGAAAAGAGCTAATATTTAAGATCTGGTATAGGGTGTTTGTCTTCATTTCTTTTCAAGATCTTTATTGCCTTTTTTGTTTGATTGCAAGCAGTTCTGATTCTCCTGATAGATATGTGTGCTGTGCTCTCAAGAAGATAAAAAGGGAGAACATAAAACTATGTACACACAAACAATGATGGATGCCAAGGACAGAAAATTTCCAGTAGACCTGGTCTATAAATTGTCATTTAAATTTGCAATTTAAAAACACTGTCTGACTTTTTGATTTAGCTGACTGTATATGAGAGACAAATAATGGAATCCTAATAAGCAAGGTTTAAATGACATCTCCAGTCTCCCAGACAGAGAGGGCGATGGGAGAATTCTAAGAAGAGAAAATAAATCTACCAAGAATAGGAAAGACGACCAGAACTAAATAGTTGCACTAATCACTTGATGATAGATACCAGGAAAATGTATTTTTGACTGTTTAAAATTCGAATCCTTAACAGATGAAAGCTAGGCTATCAGCTGAAAAACTCTAAAGTCATTGTGAGGGGACAAGGCTGCACTTGGATTTTACATTTCATCACATTAAAATAGATGAACCAAAAAATCAAGGCACCAGGACAATGCATTAAAGTTGATAAGCTGAGGTTAAAAGATTTGAACGGCAAAAGTGCTAGAGCTCAGAGGCTTCCGTTGGCAAAGCTCAATGCCAAGGTTGTACCAGAATAGTGGCCCACACTGGTGGCCCTCCTACAAAGGGAAGCCCACCCCAAAATCTCTCATTTTCTTCTCACTGTAGGAAATGAGTTACCATCTTCCCTAGGCCACAAAATACAGAAGACAAACACTGCATCAGCTGAAGGAAGAAAAGCAAAATGAATCACTGGCTACTGAATACAGTTCTCTGCATGCCCCAACTTCAGCAAGATTTGGCAAAGTTGGGAATGGACCACTGAAGAACAGCAACAGTGACAGAAGGGTTGGGAGAGCGATTTCCTGAGTAAAAGCTAAAGAAAACGAGATCACTTGGGATTTTTGTAAATGCCGATTGTCAGAAGTTTATAATGACATGAAACAGCTTAAAATGTAAGGTTTAGTGAAAAGGCGTGGAATTAAATACGCAAGAGGATCAAACTAGAAGGTATGTGCTTGCAGGCTTGGGTGCACACACTTTTATGCAGAAAAACTAAAAAACTGAAAAGACTGAAAAGATATACACCTGAGTGTTAACTGCTTTCACTCAACGCTAGGATACAACTTCAGAATCCTCAACACAGTGCTCCAAGCAGCCATTAAAATTGACTGGCATTGGCGAATTACACAAAATCTATTTGCAACCTATAACTCTGATAGCAGAAGGAGAAGCTACAGGAATCATTATTTTAAAACATCAAAGGAAAACTAATGGAATATCAATTACTGATTCTAGTAAAATGCAGGCCAAATACCTCTAATATAGGCTGTTCTATTGTTCAACACACACTTAATGAGCACATACTATGTACCTGGTCCTACGCATAATAGGAAATGAATAAAATATGTGTGTATCTTGAAGGAGATTTTACTCAAGAAGAAGGGGGAGCAAGTTGCTGCCCAGTGAGATGTCTGATCCGCTGGCCTTCTTTTCACTGGAAGACAGAGTAGGATTTATTTTTCGCAACTGGAGACTTAAATCTAATAGATAGATAATGTCTGTAATAATAGGAGATATTTCACAAAGCATTCATTGAATAAAAAAAAGAAATCTGAGCTCCAAGAATCTTTATTTAAATCTCACAAACCCTGGGAAGTCCTTGGAAACCTGGTTATCTCTGTTTTGGGATTTTAACTTAACTCCAGTGAACTATAATTGCTTCTCAGTTGTCTGTCTTTCATATTAGATTCTAGGTTCTTTAAGTCAGGGACTTGTTGCCAATCTTCTTCTGTGGCCAGCACTCTGCCTGGCTTTAGAAAAAGCACACAAATGGAACGAAGGGAAGAAGGTAGGAAAGAGACAGGGGAGGGAAGAAGAAAGGAAGGAACTCAAAGACCTCCCATCCCACCCCTGTAGGTCATCACAGAGCATCAACCTGAGCTCTCTGTGCCGAATCAAAAGTCTTGACCTAACTAGCATGTCCTGAACATCTGCTCTGTACTAAAGATGACAGTAGGCACCTTCTCATACACACCTCATTTAGCTGCTTCTCCCACTATTTTGAACTCCAGCCAGAATGTTATTTATTAAAAGCTACAATGGTCTACAAAGCACATAGAATTGGCAATCGGACTGCTCAGGTTCAAATCCTCACTTTGCTGGCTTCCAGCCTTGGATAGGCTACCAAATCTCCATGACTCCTGGTTTTTATATATGCATGTGAAATGTGAAAATAAAATGAGATTAAATATCTAACATGCTGGGCACACCATTTTCTTCCCCCTATAAAAATAGCTTTATTTCCTACAAACTTATATCCCTTCTACAATTTAATCAGAGCCTCAGCGTGATCAAAAGTCACTGGATACTCAACTAAGACAGCAGGCACGTATCTTGCAAAGCTTAGGAAGCAAGGGCTAAAAGCGAGCTGAGAGCTACACATTTCCCATCTGCCATTAAGCATCAAACTACCTTTCCTAAGTCCAGACTGACTCCAGCACTCATGGCTATCCATCACGGCATCATTGCCATGTCCGTCGTCTTTAGCACATGCTTCCATATCGCTGTTAATAAAGGATGTGGGGATAATCATTTCCCCAATGATAGGGGTCCTGATCCTTTTTTAGGATCACATAATAAGAACATTTTTCATTGTTGGAGATAATTCCCCTTCCCGGGCACATTTGTCAAAGGCAGTTTCCAACAGTCCCGTACATCATCCAGAAATACATGATAAGATTCAGGTCTGCTATTCATCATCCGCTGGGCTTCTTCCAATGTGAGTTCCTGCGTGGCTTTTCTTGCCTCTGGTTTAACAATTGGAATGCATGTTCTTCCTAGAGCAGCAGTGCCAGCCAGGGAAGGTTGAAAGACTGGTGACCACAGTCCCCAGGTAGAAGGAAGTGAAATCTCTAATGTTAGCATAGAAACTCTCTATAAAAGTAAACTGCATATGTTGCCACTGCTTTGCAAGAGCAACCAGACCCCTAGGAAATGAGCTTGCACTGAGGTTCTATTCAATGACCACTGTGGAGAAAACACAGAATATATCAAAATGGTCCTATGCTCTGGATCATTTAGACCTGAGTTTAAAATTCCCACTCTTCCATTCACATGAGTGATGCTGAACAAACTTTGAACTTATCTGAGTATGTTTATTCATCTGAAAAATGGGAGTGGTACTGACTTCATAAATCTTTTGGATTCTCATTGCATTCTCTGCCTGTATTGAGTAGTCAACTAATTAATGCCATTTCCCATTTCCCTCACTGGGAATTCTTTAATAATTCTCTTCCTCTCAACTTTGAGAGGATAAAATGATGCACAAGACACAGTCCCCTCTATCAATCCAGCAAGGAAGAGAAGTCTGTAAGTGAAATGTTAATAGATGGAAGAAAGGAAGGAGAGCTACATCTAAATTAAAAAATGTTCTAAAACAGTATGCTGAGAATCATGGAGAAAGCTTAAAGCTGAATTACATGGGAGGAGGGGGATGTCATCTAGCGGGGTCTCGGAGGATCAGATGAACCTTGAAAGCAGACAAGAGAAGGGGATTTTTTCCAGATTGAAAGGAGAGCTGCTGCAACAAACTCAAGCATGTTTAGGAGGTTCAAGCAGGTCACTCTGTTCAGAATGTGCCAGGTAAATGTAAGGCACATGTAATACTTGCTAAATGGATGCATGAGACAGAACCACAGGGCCCTTCAGAGCATTGATTCTGAGATTACAGCATTCACTCTGTCTCCCTTCTCCTATTTCTGTTTTCTCCCCTGTAAACATGAGATTTCAAATAAGGAGCTACCTCAAGGGGTTATTCTGCAAGAGAAAATATATATAAAGGCTTGAATACCTTGCCTGTTATTCTGTAATTGTGGGCAGAGAGTATTTACCTTCATCACCATCATCCTCATTAGTATTTCTGATGTGGGGGTGCCCACTGGGAGGTAAACTGAGCCAACAATACTATTCACAGAACTGGGGCATCTGCAAAATCAGAGCGCCTGTTTCAAATTCAGATCTTAAAATGTATTTTGATTTATATGAAGTCAAAATCCTTCAAGTGCACCTCATCTTCAACTCTGTGAAAACTGGAAAACATCTGGGAAGCCTGGACTCTCTGGCATCCTCCTAAAAAAGCAAAATGTTTCCTTCTCAGCTTCTGGAGTCCTTATAAGTAGCAACCTTTCACACACCACAGTCACAAGGGGTAAAGTGCCAGGGCTTCTACGCTTTGCTAACTCCCTTTCTGCCTCCACCACATGGTCTATCATCACTCCTTTCTGCCGCCGAGGCCGTCTCAGCCCAATAGTGTGGCTATTGGAATCTGTAGGAAGATGTCTTTCAGTGTAAGTATCGCTTGGACATTAACAAGAGGACACTCATTCAGTAGGGAGAAGTTCAGTCCACTGTTCAGCACAGGGACAGGCTCTGAGGTCAGAGAAATCAAGGTGCAAATGTGTCCCTAACTTGTCACATGCTGTGTGATCTCAAGCAAATTGTTCACCAATCTGAGCCTGAGCTGCTTCTCGTGAAATAAGGGGATGCTTGTTTTCAAGCTTAAACGAGACATCTCCACTCCACCCTCACCTCTCCCTTTGACCTACGGGTGCGCTCTTGATGGACTGGACAGAAACAGGCAATCCTGCAACATGCTGTACTCTGACCACCCCAGAAACTGTCACCATAGGATGGGGCTGCTCACATCCTGACACACCTGGGGCCTTCTCTGTCTGCTCAGAATCCACGCAGATAATAACACCCCGTGCTCTGGGCCACTTACTGATTACCTGCGAAGATGAAGACTCTCAGACACTGGGCAGGACCGTAACTTTACCTGACTCATAGAAATCGGAGGGCTAATATGAAGGGCTTTGTTCTTCCAAACATCAAAATTCAAGCCCAGCCACTGCCAGAGGCAGCACACTGAGCTTAATGAAGCAGTGGGATGAACTAATATGGCAAATCTTATAGCTCTTACTACCAATATGGCCCACATCACGCTGAATTATAGCACCAGACATGATTGGACACACACTGCAAAAGGGAGAGGTAGTGCACTGAATGGGAGGAATTTTCAATGCCACATAATAAGAATCTCTAGAGCAAGCTCTTCAGGGAGATGTTTATGGTTTTAAATTTTCTTTCTGCTTGTGCAAATCATTCTCCCCCACGCTTTATGATAATTAATTCAACAAACATCTAATGAATACCTACCAAGTTCCAAATGCTGTGCTGGGAACTCCTAGTTAGTGGCAGAGGCAGAGAAATAAACAAAAAAGTATAAGAAAAATGTGATAGATGTGATGATTTGAATAAATGAAGCATGCTATAAGAGCCTTCACAAATCGAGGCATGTGAGGCTTTTTTAGTCCTATGTTCATTCATTCACTTATTCATTCAACAAAGCTGCATACCTACATCTTCCAACACTGTGCTTAGTGGTAAAAGTGAAGTTAGGAGCTTGCCTGATGGCTCAGTGGTAAAGAATCTGCCTGCCAGTGCAGGAGAAACGGGTTTGATCCCTGGTAAGAGAAGATCCCATGTGCCATGGAGCAACTAAGCCCAGTCACCACAGCTATTGAGCATGTGCTCTAGAGCCTGGGAAACACAGCTACGGCAGCCCGAGTACCCTAGAGACCATGCTCTACAACAAGAGAAGCCTCCACAATGAAAGCTTGAGCACTGCAACTAGAGTAGCTCCCTACTGCTCACAACTAGAGAAAAGCCTGCTGCAACAAAGACCCAGTACATCCAAAAATAAATAAAATTTTAAAATTATTATTATTCTTTTTAAACTGAAGCCAGATATAGTCCCTGCACTCACAGAACTCCCAGCCTAGTGAGGGATAAAGAGGAACTAAAAGATGATTAAAACAATGGATTAAGATGGGCAAAATGAAGTGCTTTGTGAGCACACAGACTGGTCAATGATCACAACTGGGGATCACATTGGGTGGGTTGCAATGGGCTCCCCGAACATTTCTGGGGATGTAATAGCTAACTTGAAGCTAAAGCAGAAGTGGAGTTGCTTTGAAGAGAATTATTTTTAAGTACTATTCCTGGAAGAAGAAAAAACATTTGCAAAATTCCAAATGTGAAATATACCATGGTACGATCAGGAGACTGAAATGAATTCAGTTAAGCTAGGGAGTGGAGTATCATTCTGGAAGAGTGGTGAGGGATGTGACTGGAAAGATAAGAAGGGGACAGGCCAGGCCGGGCTTCCCTGAAGCCCCAATAAACCTCGCGGACTTTATCCTGAGGGCAGTGGGGACCGTTTGCAGAAGGGTCTGAAGCAAAGGTCAGAACTGATCAGATCTTCCCATTAGTGAGCAGTGTCAGGAAGAGCTTGGAGATGGATGATTCTGAAAACGCGAGGACTGCTCAGGAGGGTGATGGGATGGTCTGGATGACAGATGAAGGCAGCCCAAACTATCCTGAGGAGAGGGGCAGTGTGGGGAGAGAGGATGAGTGGACTTGAGAGATATTTAGGAGGTTGCAGGAACTAATATCATTGATTAATTCATCGAGGGCACTTGGAAGCTCAAAGTGTCAAGGACAATGGGTCTGTCAAGTGGTTGCCGGGTTCTGAAGGATGACCAAGAGTCAGTCCAGAGAACAGGGTGAGAAAGATGATCCAAGTAAGGGAGTGGCATGCATGAAAGTCGCAGAAGTGTGTCCTGAGACCAGGGCTCATGATGGTGCAGGATGGGGAGAGAAAAGGGACAGAGAGACACGGGCCAGGCCTCAGAAGGCTGGCTTGCTGCTCTGCCTGCTGCAGCTTGCTCTGCTGGGGTTGCAAAGTATGTTCACGGAGGAGAGCAGGTGTGCAGGGGGATTTGAAGAAAACCGACTTTCTAAAGAAACCAGTCAGAACAAAGTCACCAATGAAGCCAGAAATGAATTTGTCTTCAGGGAATGGCCACAGTGAGTGAGGTGTCCTGTAATAAGTTCAAGGCCATGTGCTTGTGGGGAAGACAGAAGTCTCTGCCTACCACATGTAACGTGATGCAGCAGCCTTTCCATAAAAACTAGACTTCCAGACCCAAAATGGTGTCTCCTCCCTCTCAAACTCTTTAGCCCAAGAACTTCATGGACCAACCCCAGAGAAATGTATGTTGTCTTGCTACTAAATCCTTGATGCTGAATTTTCAAAGCCTGTAAATCACACCACCAGTAGAGAGTGATGAGCTCACCAAGATCCAACCCTGAGGAAACAGAATGGTGCCATAAATTGACTTGAAGTGGCTAACCTGTTTCTATGTCCATCCCCCCAAAAGAATGTAGCCCTTTTTCACATTTCCCACCTTCCACATCAAAGCAAAGGGCCAACATGTGCGTTCGGAGGGCACCAACTTACACATCAAACTTTCTCGTGCATTCCAGCCAGTGTAGACAAGCTATATGACCTCGGGCAAGTCCTCTGATCTCTCTGAGTATTATTTTCTTATGTGTTCCATGGGGCAATGTAAGGTCTGGGCTCACTGGGGACAGTTTATCTAAAAAGGCTAGTATGCAGGAAGCACACAAGAAATGATGGTTATTAATGAATGTAGCTTGACAACATGGTCCATTTTCCTCTGTATTTCCTGTCTAACTTCCCAGTTATTCTTGGAAAAAGCATCCTTTTGAAGACAGACCAGTATGTTTTTCTCACTGCCTGATTACCCCCATGCACCTCTGGAGAAAAGGGTACCTTCTACCTCTTTTTATATCCTACAGCACTAAGAAAAAGGTCACCTTTCAGATAGGCAGCTGGGGGTCCGAGGGGAAAGGGCCAATTCCCTTATCTTGAGTCTGTACACAGAGAGCTGTGTTAAGTGTTCTATATATTTTTGACTCATAAAATATTCATTACAACACTTTGAGACAGGTATTTGAGACCTCTATTTTAAGATGAAGGAACTGAGTCTTGAAACAATTAAGCAGTTAGCCTGAGATATACCTATAGTAAAGGTGCTGAGTCTTGATGCATATTCCAGTCTATCTGATTCTAAAGCATGAGCTCTTCCAGGAGGCTTCAAAACGAAAGAAGGAACAAACACACCAAGAGCTTAATCCTAAGAAGGGAAGTTGTTGAGAATCTGTAAACACAAGCAACACCATCCAGGGAGTTATTCCTGACTTCCAGCTCTGTCTCCACTAATAACCAACTGAGTAATGACGGGCAAGTAAGTCATTCCTCTCTTGAGGACGCATCTTGAAAGAAGGCTCTTCTGGCCCCCGAACACTAATTCTTTCTAAACTTTCATGTACTTTTAGAGAAGTTATTCATGTTTTAATGTACGCAGACATTTGGAGTATCATGTTACTTGTATTAAGCTGAAATCCACTTGCTTTGGGTCAGGAAAGCAGTGAAAAAAGTTTTCACAAAAATTTTCTTTAGTATGATAAAAATGCAGTATTTTAATTGGTAAATATAAATTGGAGTTAAAAATGAAACATAAAATTTATCAATAGTAACAGATGGAAATGAAGAAAAGTAGTAACATGGAAAAAAATGCATGTGTGTGTGTATATATATATATATATTTTTTTTTTTTTTTCACCCTTCTGAAGGACACATGCATGTGTGCATGCTCAGTTAGGTCCTATTCTTTGTGACCCCATGGACTGTAGCCTGCCAGGCTCCTCTGTCCATGAGATTTCCCAGGCAAGAATACTGGAGTGGGTTGCCATATCCTCCTCTAGGGGATCTTCCTGAGCCAGGGATCAAAACTGCATCTTCTGCACTGCAGGTGGATTCTTTACCACTGAGCCACAAGGACGAGGCCCACAGAAGTCAGAAGGGCCTCCTCTCAGGTAGAAGTTCTTGGACTATATGTACTGGCTGGAGTCCGAATCTCCTTATCCAGTGTTTCTGTCCCCCTGCTCCACCTCCAAAACACCAAGCTCCCACTGGGCTCATGGCTAGGCCTGGATAAACATTTGCAGACAAAGTAATTAAGTATGCCTCTTCTACATGTCACACTTGGAAAATATAAGTTCTGCATCCACTGAGTGCGTGTGGAAAGTAAGGCTCAAAGTGTGGAAGTGACTTGCCTGGAGGTGAACA
Organism: Odocoileus virginianus; assembly: GCF_023699985.2. Lineage (NCBI taxonomy): Eukaryota > Metazoa > Chordata > Mammalia > Artiodactyla > Cervidae > Odocoileus > Odocoileus virginianus. The sequence goes on along the minus strand of NC_069678.1, from coordinate 69,841,244 downwards.
ACTAGAGCGCGGGAGGCCTGGGGAACAAACACAAATTCAAGGTCTTGATGACCCCAAGTCTGCCTCCCTGCAGGATAAAAGCAGCAGATAGAAGCGATGAAATAGCAGCTCTCCCTGCACCAAATGGCTGGTAAAATGATTTTCCAAATTTACTCTCCCAAGGTCCTAAGGACCAGTGGGATAATAAGTACGAAAGTTTATGAGCTCCTAAGTGGTAAGCCAGTTATTATTAACAGAGTTCTTTCCCAGGACTCACCAATCAGTGGAGGGATTAGGACCCTGAGCATGCTGTTCCTGAAACCATTCCTTCACCTCAACTGACAGAAATTTTCTAAGAAACCTCCCAAAAGTCTACACAACTACTGAGGCACACAGCTAGGCTTCAAACACAGTTTGGGAGGAAACAATCAGGTGGCATGCTGCTGTGTCATTGTTGCTCACTAATTATCCTTGAGCGAAAGTGAAAGTGAAGTCGCTCAGTTGTATCCGACTCTTTGCGACCCCATGGACTGTAGCCTACCTGGCTCCTCCATCCATGGGATTTTCCAGGCAAGAGTACTGGAGTGGGTTACCATTTATCTTTGAGTAGAGCTCCACAATAAATATAAGGAAAGTGATTAAGTTTATGTCCAAGTATTTCTAGAAAATAAGGAGAGAATACTAAACTGTGATCTGAAAAGAAAGAGGACAAAAGAGCTAACCCTGACCATATTGCAGATCCCAAGCTGGCCCTTTATCCAAGATAATTTCACTCACCTTTCTGATAACAAGCAGAGTAGTAATACCCAACCACCTCCCCCTACACACACACTGGAATCACACACTTAAAGACAAGGGTCAATGGGGCTAAATTCTGGTTACACAGCAGATAAGAACAAGAGTTATAGAGGAAAAACCAGGTCTGCTGAACTCCAGGTTATTGCTCTTCCACGACAGTAAGCTGCCGGACGGTGCTGACTAAAATCGCCCCCAGGTATGTCTGCTAATGCTGGGACCCACTCCTCTACCACAGGCTTCCACTGGGTGCCTTAAGGCCAGGATCACCACAAACGGTGTCAGCTGATCCTCTCCCTCTGGCGGCAGATGATGAACCTGAGAATATACATTCTTTCTCTTTGGTCCTCCCTCAAATTCCACTCCCAGAAGAGGCACCTTTGACAAGCTGTTTGTGTAGTGACACAATCCAATAAAAATGAAATGAAGGAAACAACTTTATTTCTCACTACTTTCATCCCCTCCTTATTTGAACTATGAATACTCTAGTTGCATCTCATACATGGCCTGTCTAGAAACTCATTTTGTGGTGAAATATGCTCCAATGTGACTTGTTTGTGAATCTGTCTGACTTACTTTCAACAGCCTGGGTCAAAGAACTAGGGTGATAGGTTTCTGAAGAATTATTAACGGCCTCTTAACATTCTTTATGCCGCTCTTTGTCAGGATAGATGTCTCACATTGTCAGGTGTTTTGTTTTTTTTTTTTAGAAAGCAAAATGTCTGCCTCCCCAACCACCTAAATCTTTCCAAGAAAAGAAAAACGTTTCTATTCTGTAATACCAGGCAGTAAAATGAGAAATATACTTATGACAGAATGTCAAATGACAAAGCAGGATGTAAAATCATATGAACAGCATAATCTCAAGTACATATATTACCCAGGAAAGTCAGTTCAGAAGAAAGTAACTTAGAATGTTAATAAGTTATTTTTAATTTTTAGGATTATACATGCCTATCTTTTCTAGCTTTCAGTAGTAGGCATCTATAACTTTTAAAAAGTCTAATGAAACTATTAAAAAAAGAAAAAATATTTATTGTTCATAAAGAAGCCTAAAATTATTGTGTTTCCTTACCACCAATATCATTATGTAAGGTTATTAACTTTGACCTATGTCAGGCACAAAGATTGTTCAAGAAAAGAAAAATATGTACGAACCTTGCGGATGAATATAAATAACAAAATATTAAGTAAAATATCAAACTAAAACCACAGGGTACATAAAATATCATAAACAGAAATGAAAATTAGAAAATCTATCAGTGAAATCCATGAGTTATTGCTGATTTTAAACTAAAAGAAAAAATACATGTATAATCATTGAAATAAATATAGAAAAAGCATCATAAAATTCAACATGAAAATTCAAGATTTAAAAAATAATTCCTAGAAATGATAAATTAAGGGGAACTAACAATGAATATTAAAAAAAAAAACTTAAATATCACACTGACAGGTAATTTAAGGCATTTCCATTAATTTAAGAAAAAGTTAAGGATATCTACTGTCTACTAAATATCATATTAATGATTCTTTACAACCCCCCCAGACTGTAGCCCACCAGGCTCCTTTGATGGAATTCTCCAGGCAAGAATAACAGAGTGTGTTGCCAATCCCTTCTCCAGGGGATCTTCCCAACCCAAGAACTGAACACAGGTCTCCTGCATTGCAGGCAGATTCCTTATGAGTCACCAGGAAAGTCTATTGTATTAACAGGCTGAGACAATGTAATAAAATAAGAAAAAGAACAAATATTTAAAGCTTGGGAAGAAGCCTGAAACTTACTTATAAGGTTATATATTGCTTCTTTAGAAAATCAAAGAGGAGTCATAGAAAAATATTAGTAAAAGAGTTTAGTAACACTATTATATTCAAGATTCAAGACCAATGAATATATAAACTACTTACTTCCTTTTAAAGTTCTACTTATTTTGGCCCAGCTAGCAACATTTGTTTAATGGAATACTTATACAATCCCATAGCGGAAACTAAAGAACAGGAAATGAATTAATCCTATTACCAGCACATTCTTGTTCTCTCTTTTAATATATATGTGTGCTTTCCTTGTGCCTTAGTCCAGACAAGGGTATCAAGAATAAAAACTGCTTAACACTGTTGCATAATCACAAATAATTGTAAAATCTTGTTCTGGACAAATCAGCTATATACTTTTTAAGATCCCCTTGGGTAAGCGAAAGCAATGTGATCACTCTGATAAAGATGAGAAAGAAGAGGAGGATGGAATGGGAAAGGCAGAAGAGTAACAGGAAAAAGAAAGGAGAGGTGGGAAAGATGGAGAAAGATGACAGGGAAAGAAGAGGATGAGAAGAAGGAAGAAGAGGAGGGGGAAACGGGAAGAAGAGAAGAAGATTACAGATAAACTTCTTTGAGCTTTTAACATATGCCAAGTTCTATATCAAGTGTTTTATTGCATTATTTTAATTAATCTTCCTAATGAGCCTTTGAGCTTTGTAATATTACATCTTCATTTTAAGGGAAAGGAAACTGAGTCTCAGAGAGGTGAAGTCACATGCTAAGGTCACACAGTTGGGAAGTAATATAGAGGAATCTGAATCCAGCTCTGCCTGCCCACACTTCACAGCATTCACAGTATTCCTCACTAGAGGATACTCCTTGTACAGGTATTCTGTTGATTTTAGAGCTACTAAAGACGTGAAGATAAGGAGGAGTTCAAAAGGTCACCTTCACAGTCCCATTCCAAATCTTCAACTAAGCCAATGTTCTGAAAAACCTGAATCCTCTCTTTAGAATGCTGCGGGTTTTGTGTATTTAAATTAAGAATGAAAAGATATGCATTAAGTACAATTCTAATGCATTAAGCATTCAAGAGCATAAGTTTAGTGGAAAGGTTAAATTTGAAGCAAAAATATAACTTGTCAGTTTCCAGTGAGAAAGCATTTGAATTCTAGTACATACCGGGCTCTGCAATAAATTTTTTTTCCATGTAGCAGTTCTCCTAAGACCTGTTCTCTCACTTGCTTCCCTTCTATTATTCTTATACTCTCATGCATAAAAAGCAAGGCTTATATTAGGTTTTAAAGGATAAAATAGACTTCTTCCAAAATACTTGTGTTTCAAATAAACATCTAAAGCAAAATTTATAGTCCTTCTTAGGGTTCTGAATGTCCAAGAACTGCATATGTATTACATTTATGTCCTTAGCTTCCTACGGAGCATCAGACAATGCCATCAGAAAACATGACTGGGCAGGCATGGCTATGCCTCAGACAAATCACTGCCTATACAAAGCAACCAACGACAGCTTGTTTGCAGTCCCATGCTGACAGATTTTAAGACTTGAGAGAGAGTTCTATTAATCCTCTTCCACGCAGTCTTAAAGACAAGGGAGGAAGAGAGATGGTACAGACAGGAAACACACACCACACCACACCACAGACACACACACGTATACACCAAGCAACAAGTTGCTTACACCTAATTATAGCAAGGAGATATGGTCATAAAGTCATAGGAACAAATCCTCCAAAAATCATGAACAGCGATAGAATTAGTTTATTATCACACTATGCATGCCAGTCTTCTCTACCAGATACCTGTGCGCCTCCTCTATGTCAGACACTTTCTCATTGTCGGGAGTTAAAAGGGTGAACGAAAGATCCAGCTCTGAGGAGCGTATAGTACAGCTCTCCAGTGAAAATACAGGGTGTTTTTAAGCAAGTGAGATACTAACAAAGTGCTAGTGAAACAAACAAAAGAAGTAACCCAAGTTGGGGAGTAAGGAAAGACCCTCCAGGAGCCCTACTAAGCTCAACCCTGAAAAACAAGTTAGGTGAAGGTCAGTCTAAGAAAAAGTGGAGAGCAACAAAAGGGTTTAGGGCTTAACTGGTAGTCCAGGTGCTCTCAAAATCTGGTCTCTGAACTACCAGCATCTATATCATCTGAGAACTTGTTATAAATGCACCTTGGGCCCCACCCTAGACCTAGTGAACCAAACACTCCAGGAACGAGACTTAGCAAACTGTGTTTTAACAAATCTTCTAGGTCATGCCTGCACGCCTGGAGTTCGAGAATCACTGGCATTGGGCTGGTCAAAAAGTTTGTTCATTCCATAAGATTTACAGAAAAATCTGAACAAACTTTTTGACAAACCTAATATATTCAAAGGTGAACTACAAGACACAGAATGCCTGGAATGCAAACAGGGTTGGGTGGGGATGTGGCGCAGATTTAGGCAGTGATATTGCTAAAGGGATGGAGAGAGAGGTAGAAGCCAGGTTAAGAAGGGCCTTGTATATTATGAAGATTTTTTTTTTCCTTTGGATTTTACCCAGAGAAGGATGAGCCACTAAAGCATGATACTGTGAACACAAAAGACACCAAATAATGCTGGTGACTGTAAAACTGTATGCAATCACAAAGACAGTACCAAACACTATTCCAAAGACCGAAAACCCACTCCTGCACAACAAGTAGCCACTGGGAAAGGAACAGATCGAGCCCTACCTTTCTTTTTGGAGTCTTTCTTGGCGCTGGTTTTCACAGCTACTTGAAGTTCTGTCTCAGTTGACATCCTACTAAATCCTTAGTCCACTTCACACAGATCCCGGGCCTTGGCCAGGCTCATTGAGGACTCCTCTTCAAGAAAATGACTCCTCCTTTCAGAAACGACACCCCGAGTTGCACATTTCATTCACTCCTTCCGAGCGCTGCAAATCAAAAGAAGAGAACACTCAGAATAACCACCCTGGTGAAGTCAGAAATTAGAAGGGCAAAAAGGAACTGTCAAACATGCAATAACAGGAAAACCTTGGTCTCCATGTATAAACTGCCCACGTGGTTTCATTAAGCCATTGACAGGGCTCATATGCTCTCAAGCAAAGAGCTTGAGAGGCCTTATTTGCAAAAACTCAAACTAGAAAACACATAGCAGATCTTTAAAACACTGGACTTTCAAGAAAAGCAAAACTCAATGCTTTATTTTCCGTGTTTCTTATTGCCAAGCCTGGAAAACCACTCAGAAAATGCAGCACAGACATATTTCCTGAGCAGCCCCGTGGAGGCATTTCCAACAGTGAGGCACCCATCCATCAGGCAAGCTTGACCAGAGCCTTGGCAGCTGAAGCAGATCATAGGGAAGTGACCTGTGGTCTGTCCCTCACGAGCAGGCATCAGAGGGGACATGCAGTTGACATACAATTGGGCTTCAAGGGTAAGGTGACAAATGGGGCTGAGAAACTTTCCAGCAAGCCAATTTTTATGTCAGCTTTTCCCCCCAGCTATATGAGCAGACAAGCATTTAATGTGGGGAGGAAAAGAGGAAAAGCAGTAGGCAGACACACATTTCATCCTTCTTTCTGTAATAAATATGCATTGCACACTACTAGGTACTATTAAGTTCAGACACTGTGCTGGGAAGAGATAATAATGATAATAATACCACTTCAATTACGGCCAGTATTTACTATACATTTACTATATGCTGTGCCCTCAGCTCCTGCTGCACATATATTATCTCATTTGATTTCATTTAAATTGAATGAATGTATTCCCGGTGTCAAGTCAACAATCTTTCGCAGTGACTCTCTATCTCTGATAGTTACATGTGAGAGTTCAGTTGAAAATAAACATTCAGGAGTTATCCATTTTAAAAGAATATTAAGATAAAGCTACAGGAAATGGATCTTCAAACTGTGCAGCCAATTCTTAGCTCCTGCAATAGATCTAGAACTGTTTAATCTGAAAAGGGTGACCCGGAATGCCAGTTTCAGCTGAATAAGAGTAATAACCCAAGCCCCTTAATCATGCCAACTAAAGATGGCTTAACTAGAAAATGTTTAATGTAAAAGGCACACAAAAATTTAATAAGGCTTAAATATGGGGAAATTCACGCCTTTATCCAAAGATATCTTGTTTGCTTGTTGTTAAACTATTTTTTAACAAGGACAGTAGCCCTGAAAATTATAGGACCTAAGACTGCAACTAAAGAAAATGGAATATTACTTTCCTAGAAAGGGGTACATGGAAAACTATGTTGAAAATGAGCACTTTTCCCATCACTTTTGTGCCATCTACCTGTATCATGCCACTAAAGCTCTCATCTCCTTCCTAACCTCTTGCCCCCAAAAGACAACATTCCATAAGAGATGACAGAGTCACAAAATTTGGTCCTATAAGGGAATAAATAATTTTATTAATGATTTTATTAATTAATTTCATTAATACAGTCCCTTCACTGTAACAGATATCTACTAAGAACATAAGAAGGGCCAGGTGCAAGTGCTGGCTCATTCATGTCAACAGATGTGTACTGCACAACCATGCAACCCAAGAGTACAGAGTCAAAGCCTCTTGTCCTCAAAGAAGCTCAGTCGAGCAGAGGCCTTAGTCATGTAGGAGAATGAAATACACATGGTCAGAACCAAAACAGACTGGGGCACAAAGGAGCAAGTTTTTACCTTTGTTTGAAAGAGTCAATAAAGCTTCACAGACATGAAGCTCTGCACTGTGTGATCTTGAAGAATGATGCTTTCGTCGGGTGGACGGCAAGGGAAAGGACTGATGCGTACTCACGCATGTGTAATAAGTGAATAAATGGTTGTCTCAGGCAGAAGCATCAGCATGTCCAGGGAGGCTTGCAGTTAACAATCAAAATAACAAAAGGAAGCAGAAGTCTAGTAGGGAGGTGATACACTTTCCTAACTTCCCAATTTTCAATTGTGCTATTACCTTTCTGTGGAATTTTTCAAGTCTGCCTTGACATTCTCAAGGTTCAGTTCAAAGAGGTATCTTAGGCAGAAGAATTTTCTGATCTGTCTGTTAAATGGACCTGTAATAGGGAAGAACAAATCTGACTCCATATTGGATCTGTTTCTTTTAACCTTTGTACTCTATTGTTTTTGCTATAAGGTAAGAATGTTGTCTATAGCCTGAAATAAACAGGATAGCCCATTCACAAGGCTCTGACCTTTAAAGGTGTAACATTTTCCCATTCATACAGAGATAAAAAGTTGCAAGGCAGAAAGAAACATTTGTCTTGTTGAAGGCTTAGAGGAACATTGTGACCTGACCTACATGGACAGCTGCAAGAACAGAGGATTAAAACACCCAGAGGTTTGCAACAACCGACCACACACCCTCACCTTTTAGTATAAAAGAAGCCTGAATTCTAGCTCAGTTAAGATGGTTCTTTGAGAAGCTAGTCCACTATCTTTTTGCTCTGCTGGCTTTCTAAATAAAGTCACTATTCCCTGCCTCAATAACTTATCTCTTGATTTATTGGAGACTGTTGTGCAGCAGCAGAATGAGCTTTCACTGGTAACAGTGTATCTTCTTTCTTATGATCGGATTCTTGGCCATCTTCATAGCCTGAGCCACTTACAAGCAATGTGATATTAAGGAAATTACTGACCCCTCTTTGCCTAGTTTCTCTACCTTTAAAATGGAGTAACAGTATCAACTTCATGGAGTGGCTGAGGAAATTGTGATCATATCTCTAACATGCTTGGAAGAGTGTCTGACACATCTCCCCACAGGTACTCAATAGATTGCTACTGCTGCTAAGTCACTTCAGTCCTGTTGACTCTGTGTGACCCCATAGACAGCAGCTCATCAGGCTCCCCCATCCCTGGGATTCTCCAGGAAAGAACACTGAAGTGGGTTGCCATTTCTTTCTCCAATGCATGAAAGTGAAAAGTGAAAGGGAAGTCGCTCAGTCGTGTCCAACTCTTAGCAACCCCATGGACTGCAGCCTACCAGGCTCCTCTGTCCATGGGATTTTCCAGGCAAGAGTACTGGAGTGGGGTGCCATTGCCTTCTCCGCAATAAAGATTAGGCACTAACAGTTTCCTGTGTTCTGAACACAGGAATACAAGGTCACAACACAGACTCAGGGTCATATTGCTATCCTCTTTTTACAGAGGAGGAAACCATGGCAGGTTAAGTTTCTAAAGACAAACTGCAGGAAATGGTAGGAGCTAAGATATTTCCATCATGCTGGGCTTGCACACAGTAGGTACCTGATCCATAAACACTGACATGGACTGAAATACGCGGGTTTTAAACCATTTCAAGCACTCTTAAAAGTCAGTGTATAAAACTGGATTAGATTTGCGCCATTTTCTCTCCTTTGACTTTGTAAACCGTAACACAGCACCTCTGTCTATTCTGTGGGCATCTCCAGTGTCCCACTTGATTAACAAAATGAGATTGTGTTCAAGTGTTATAAGCACTACTTGTGAATTCCTGAAGTACATCCCCATATCAATAAAGAAAGGAAACTAGCATCATCTCAAATAAAAACATGCATAAGCAAGCTTCAGTAAGAAGAGAACATTCCACGGCCAGGGCCCTGGCATTCCCTTTAATTTTCCAAAAGCCAGAGGTTGAGCAAATGCTGTGAAGTAGCTCCAAATTATTTAGGAAATTCGTTTCTTTGTAATTAAAGAGATTAAAGTCCTCTAGGGCCAGAAACCATGTGACAACTCAAATCATTTTTCCCCAGTAAAAGCTGTGAAACCCTATCAGTTAAATTCAGGCTCGCCTAGAATTTTGAAATGCTTCAATAATGTTTCTTTGCTCCACACAATCTGCAGTAATTTAATATTCCTGAAGTGTGTCAGGTTTTTTATAATGAGCTCTTCAAATCTAAATGTGAATTATGTAACATTCCACTACAGACATTCTGTCTACTGAACTGCTTCTAAATGTAAAATCCCATGTTCAGTGATGGGGGGATATGGACGGGTGGGGTGCAAAAACACCAAACCACAAAGCAGAGAAAACAGATAGGCCTTTTTTGATAAAACAAAGCACAAAGGTTTGAGCAGCTACAACAGAACACACACACACTAAATCACCTACTATAATACACGTTCATGTTCACTCTCCTTCCTTCCCGTCCTCATAGAATCCAAAGGTGAAAAAGCTAATTCTATGAGGACCCACTATTTGCCATGGAGAAGGGAATGGCAATGCACTCCAGCATTCTTGCCTGGAGAATCCCATGGACAGAGGAGCCTGGCGGGATCCAGTCCACGGGGTCGCAAAGAGTCGGATGCAACTGAGTGACTAACACTACTATTGCTACTACTACTGTTTGCCAGGTTCTCTTGGATGAACTTCTCATGTATTATCTTACCCGATCCTTCAGGCACTTGGAGTTATATAGTAGTAGTATGTTCACTTGGCAAATGAGAAAAGGGAGGCACCAGTCAGTTTAGTAGCTTATTCACAGTCACGTGGATAGCAGGCTGAAGAGCAAGGGTACAAGCCACTCTTCTCCCCAGTTTCACTCAAAACCGCCTTGGAGGCCCATCAGCTGGAGAATGAATTAACCAAATCGTCTATCCATACGATGCAATATTACCCAAGCCATAAAACAAAATGAAAACTTTAAAACAAAATGAAGTGCCGATACAGGCTGCAAGGTGGAAGAGCTCAGCAAACAACATGCTAAGTGTAAGAAGTTAAGACGAAAGGTCACTTACTGTGAAAATGGAAAATGATTCCATTTTCCTCCAGACTATCCAAAACAAATAATCCAGAGAGAGATGGAAAGCAGAGCAGGGGCTGCCAGGTGCTCGGGGAAGCAGGGGATGGGGGCTGACCCTTTCACAGTTACAGGGTCTCCTGTGGTGGAGATGAGGTGTTTTGGAAGTAGACAGCAGTAATGGTTGAACAGCACTATGAGTAAAGTAAGTGACACTGAATTTTATACAATGGTTAATTTCACGTTATGGGAATTTCATCTCAATTTTAAAAAGGAAAAACAGAAAGTCAAAATCAACTCTCCCAGCTAGGTGCCACATCCTTATTTAAGCATTGTGTGAGATGCCAGGACACTGAAAATTCCAGTCTAAAGGGACATCCAGCTTTAAAAACCAGATGAAGAGGTAGACTTCCAAGAAGTAGGACTTTGGGAGGCAGCAATTTGGTGGCTTAAAAACTGTATGTACTACTACCTGATGCTTCGTGATTTGGCACATCCTAATCACTTTCATCTAAAGTATAAAGCACTGAAAACAGGCTATTTATCAATAAGGCACAAAGGTTTGCAATAGTACAAACAAGGAGTCTCAGTTCCCACATCAGTATAATGGGAAGACCACCACAGAGAGTGCAAGATTGGAAGATCAATGAGATTTGGGCACTTAAAAAGCCTAGCTCAATATACAGTATGCCAGTCTTTATGTAAGAAAGGAGGATACATAAATCTGCTTATCTTTACAAAAAGAAACAGGACAAACAAACCAGAAAAAAATGAAGCTGTTTCTCCTCATGGGGAGATCCTAGATGTTAAAATGACAGGATGACCAGGTAGAAAGACATGGCAGAGGATCACACTTATCAGAGTAGATTTTTACTTAATTTCTACATGTGGGAGCATATTAATGCTTCACACCTCAGATAAAAAATAAAATTAACAGCGATGGAAAGTGGGGGAAGGGCTAAAACTGGAAGTGAACTGAAACAAATTCAATTGTATTTCAAAGGAGCATCATAAACATAGTCACTGAAGGGGTGGGAGAGAAATAATTAATATGAAAAACTTACAAACACAGAATTTAACTGTTTACAACCTGTCATTAACAGGACCAGGGCAGGGAGCACCGCAAACAAACCTTGAACTCTTTTTAGTAGGCTTTTTTTGGTAGTGTTATGGCAACAGCAATTAGGAAACTATTCTAAATGTATTATAGGATTGGGCAAAGAAGTAAATTCTTTAATGTTCTTGGGAGCCAAGACTCTCACTATTCAAGAATAACCATTAAAATATGCAAAGGGGGAAGCCAGGAAAGAGCACTGTGGGGACAGTTTGAAAACTGGAGATTTCAGGGTTTAAACTCATGGTTTATAAAATAAACATGCATCTGCATGTAGGTGTGTGAACACGTGTTTATATGCATATATTTCCTAGTCCTGTCCACTGAACAGGTCTAAAAGCAAAGATTCTCCAGTGACAAGGTGATACCTTAATACTCAGATTTTAGTTTCTACTACAACTCTTAGTAAAAAGACTGAGAGTCTCTAGAAGTGGCTTATTCGAGAGCCGTGAAGGGCAGGTACAAGATGAGCCCAACATATTTGTTGTCCCAGAAAGTCAGTAAATGCTAAATCCAGGAAGTCAACCATAGGTCTTAAAGTATGTTCTCATTTGTTGTCTGTAGTTGCAAGCAGAAAACCTGTGATCATATAATGGAGACAATGAACAACACCTCAATCAGGTTATCAAAATTAACATTAACAGAGATGAGCAGACGGATATCAAGTGATATCCTGAGACAACCACAAAGAACACGCATACAAAAATGTGGAGAAAAGTCTATTCTTCAAAAGTGGCAAACCAAAGACAAAGGTAGGCTGTGGAAATATTTTAGATTAAAACAACCTAAAGAGGTACAACAACTAAATGAAATATTAGATCCTCTTTTTGGAGAGAAAATAAACACTACAGAGGAAATCAGAGAGCCAATCGACAAATTTGAATATGGATGGCAAATTAGGTAAAAATATTGTATCAATGTTAAATTTATTTTACTTGATAAGTTTCCTATGGCTGTATAAGAGAATATACCTATTCTTAGAGAAAGTGCGCATGCATATTCAGTTGCTTCAGTCATGTCCGACCCTTTGCGACCCTATGAACTGTAGCCTGCCAGGCTCCTCTGTAGATGGGAATCTCCAAGCAAAAATACTAGAGTGGGTTGCCATGCCCTCATTCAGGGGATCTTCCTGACCTGGAGATCGAACTCACGTCTGCCTGCGTCTCCTGCATTGCAGGTAGATGCTTTATCCACTGAACCACCTGGGAAGCCCATTCTTAGAGAACACACATCAAATATTTAGGTGTAAAGGCCTAAGCTACATGAACCATTCAAATGATTCAAGAAAAACAAATATCAGACATGTAAATATGTATATGCAGCATATGTGTATGTATATCTATGGATATACACACAGAGAGAATACACAAATGCTAAAGCAAATGTGATGAAAATATTAGCAGGTGAACCTAAGTAAAGGGTGTAGGGTGTTTCTTTGTATATTCTTACACTTTTTTAAATTCTGAAATTATCTTCAAATTAAAAAAAAAAAAAAAGCCTAGTTCAGACCATAACACACTCAAGTATGTAACAAAGCCAATTCTGGCAACACCTTTCTTTTTTTTTAAAAAAAAGCTCAGACCCAATTCCAGCTCCCTAGATGGACTGCTTTCTAATTCCCAAGGCTAGTTGAGTTTAAAATTAGTTTATGGCTGTCAGTTCTTATTATAGATTCCAACTTCATCCTGTATCTGCCTGGAATGCTTGACTTGATACGAGTCTCTTGACCAAGGTTGTTTCAAGCAGGTCTCTCTCTTCCTGAGCCCTGGACCTCCGCTTCAGACTTGCCTCCATGCCAGGAGTTGCCCCCTAAGACTTTTTTATCTATTAACCCCAGAGATCACCACAAACTCCTTTTGAGACAGGCCTGGGAACTGGGACCCTTTGCTTCAGTGCTGCAATGCCTGCAACTGAACATACCTCTCCTGGAGCAATAACATACAAAGAAACTGTGTGGAACTAATAATAATTGCATGCATGTGCAGTTGGGGCAAATTCTGAATCCCAAAGATACAAGGAGACCAAAAACCCAATTGCTACTTTTGAGGAGCTGGGAGCAAAAAGCAGTGTACTGTGCATGCCCCCTGCATGCAACACCACCTAAGGGATGGGCAAAACACCTAAGCCATCTACCCAGCCTGACCCCTGGACACACCCTTATCCACACTCCATGTAAGGAACAAGCTTGCCCCTCTCTGGGAGCCAGCCAGCAAGGGAATATATTGTTTGCTCTCATTCATCCCTGCTGGAGCCGGTGCCCCAATAAAGGATTTCTTGTCTGGCCTCTGATCAATTTCTATTGATTAAAGAAGCCAAGAACCCTGGTTGGTAGTGCTAATTATGTAGCCAGAGTCAGCCTTTGTTGGACCATCTCCCTCTCCATCTCTGGGACTATGACTTTAAACTGTCAACCCTTTTTCTATAATTTTTAATATGTCAAGGGCTAACTGATCTGATATAGTCCATTTGGAAACTGCCCAAAATTTGGTCCTTCTCTATAGATTCTTTTCAGGGTCAAGAGAATAGGAAAGAGCAAAGTTTTATGGAGCCCAATGGCAGTGCTTATTTAATTCTGCCAGGGATGTCAGAAGTACAAAGACTATAAAAACTGTAGAAGGATATCTGAAGGTAGTACATCTCTCTGATGTACCTGATGTACTGATAAAATACCACCATCCTCACAGCCATCATTTGCTTAGACCAAACCCTTCCAGAAAGATACCTACATTGATAGAACATATCCTGGGTTTAAAACTCTGACAGCCACAAAGTTGATAAATTAACAACCTCACAGCAGACCTGTTTTGCCACAACTGTATATGTCAGAAAAGGATGGAAAAATCACAGAAGTAGGAGACTCTCTTGGCCTGAGACATCGTGTTCACTGTGTTGCTTGTTGGTTATGCTCACCTGACATTATGAAAAGAAATAAAAAGGAGTCAGGCAGCTTATATAAGGTTTTATATACAATCATTCTCCAGAAAAGGATAAAATTAATGAATGAAGAAAACTGTAGTGAAGGGGAACAAAGAATTGAAAATGAAGGTAGAGGTAGAAAAAAGAATAGGACACAAAAACAATCCTGAGGTTGCAGAAAATAAGCTGTAAATTTATGAGAGTCCTAGAGGCCAAAGCAAAAAAGGATATATGATCAGTTACAGGTTCCACAAAGGCCAAGCTCAAATAACCTAAAGCCTGAAACAAAATGAAAAGGGTCTATAGGCTTTCATAAAATCAACAGTGTATGGTCCCATGGACATTAACATCAGTACTGTCTTTCTCTTTAAAAAAAAATACAACAGGGAATTTTCAGTGCTCCTTAACTTATGTGAAGAGCATAATACTAAAGCAAAATGTGCTCAGTCACTCAGTCATGTCTAACTCTTTGTGACCCCATGGACTGTAGCTCGCCAGGCTCCTCTTTCCATGGGGAATCTCCAGGCAGGAATACTGGAGTGGGTTGCCATGCCCTCCTCCAAGGGATCTTCCCAACCCAGGGATCAAACCAAGGTCTCCCGCATTGCAGGCAGATTCTTTACTGTCTGAGCCCACCAGGGAAGCCCAAGAATACTGGAGTGGGTTAGCCTATCCCTTTCTCCAAGGGATCTTTCCGACCCAGGAATTAAACTGGGATCTCCTACCTTGCAGGCAGATTCTTTACCAGCTGAGCTACCAGGGAAGACCCTAAAGCATAACAGCAGTAGTATTTTTAAATACAGTCAAAACAATCTGACTCAAATTGTTTTAAACTCTCTCAAAGTATGCTTTCTTTTAACTTTTAACTTGAAAAATAAACCACTGGGATCTTGCTATACAGTTATCTGGTAGTCTGACATTTCTAGGGCAGATCTAGAATGAAAAAAACTAAATGGTTCATCAGTTTATTCATCTGTAAAATGGGATAATTCTGGCTATAATTCATGGGATTAAATGAACAGGAATAAATGCAAGTTACGTCAAAGTACCTTGGGGAAAATAAAATGCTCCACTCCAGAGGCAGGTACTGTTATTACTCAGGTGTCTGACATCTTTCAGGAAGGAGATGACAGGAGGAACAGAAGGTGTTTCTTTAATCAAACTCAAAGCTCACAAAAGTCAGAACCAGATTTCAGCAATATTAAATGAATTTATGTGACAGCAACACGGCATACTTAGGAACATTTCATTTAACTAATGGATCACACAGTTTCATTGAGTATTTACTGCACCATGAAAATTCATTACATAAACTAATAGAGGATCAGAAAAAAAGTGTATAAGCTTAAAATAATTCCATTAGTATTTTCAATACCTGGGGCCTGACTTCTTAACAACCTTCTAAACTCTTTACCTATGATTTTACAAAAAATGTTATCAGTAAGGGCAGAACCTAAAGCAATAGCTGAGGGCTGGGTTGGACTCCTGCCTGACTCTCCCACTGACTGCTTATGTAATTTTAGGCACTTAAGCTATCAAACTAGTCTGAGCCTCAATTTATTCATCTGTAAAATGGGCAATCTGGAGACCCCAGAGTCTTCAAACTAGGGAGTAGGCAGCCCTGGCAGGATTGAAAAAAATCCACTGGCGTGAAGACATCAATCTCTGTAATAGCTACTTATAGTTATTTTAATATGAAAAATAGGAGATAGTTTATTCCTTTTAGTTTATTCCTTTAACATGAAGATTCACAGTAGCATATGTATATAAATTTTTGTATCTAAAAATTCATGTGCTGCTTGCCAGGTGCAAACTTCAAATTGATTCATTAGTGGGTGAAAGAAGAAGTGATTCAAGAAACACCTACTAGCAGACGACAGGCTTCCCTGGTGGCAGTTGGTAAAGAATCCACCTGCAATGAAGGAGACACCAGTTTGATCCCTGGGTTGGGAAGATCCCCTGGAGAAGGGAAAGGCTACCCATTCCAGTATTCTGGCCTGGAGAATTCAATCAACTATAGTCCACGAGGTCGAAAAGAGTCAGACACGACTGAGCGACTTTCACTTCACCAGCAGGTGACAGAGGGCTACCACAGTGATTGAAGAGGGGAGTGGCTGACCCAGCTCAATTCATTCAAGACGATGCTAACCTAGGAATCGCCCTGGGGCTGGAGACCAACGATGGTGGGGACAAGGGGACCAACTGGGAGACTGCTTGCATCAGTGGAGCTACTGAGTTTAAAAGCTTATGCTCTTAAATTTTTCTTCCCAAACATAGTCCAGATAAATGAATTCTCAGGAAGAAATAGTTAAAAAGCAAATATCTCTAACTCCTTCAGCATGTAGCTGGCAAGTTACTGGTTCTATAAACCAAATCAGTACTACATACGTTTCTAAGCACCTACTCTGTACATAGAAAACTACATGGGCGAGTTACAGAGATGAAGCAAAGCCTGGTGACTGCTACTCCATCCCAGGAATAGGGATTGGCCTCAGGGGGCCTTCATACCTGGTCCCCAGCAGCAGCCCTAAAACTCCACCTCCCTCATCACCTAGCTTTTAGCCAATGCCTGTCCTCATTTTAACCCCACAAGCCACATGACACTGAGGGGCACACTGTCTATTTGCTCTTGGAGACTGAATGCCCTGTACTATCATCCCCACTTCCTCCATGACGTGTCTGAGTAACTTGGAACTACGGCCATTCCCTGGGGTCTTGCAGAAAGAAAGAAAAGACAAGTATATAATGAGGCCCTCCCAGTGAAGCAGATTTTAAATAAGCAAGCATCACATTTGGCAGCTTCACCTACTGATGTATCTAAAATATATACCGCCGTTATTGACTCTCCTTTGCTCAAGCTGCATTTCATTATCTTCAAAGTTGACAGTGGGGAAGAGAACCACATAGGCCAACATCTGCCAGTGGTGAGCTGGATGAGAAAGAGACAGATATCCCCAAGCTGCGTGGTACCCAGGGTGGCCCTAGGCATGGGCTCATCTCTAGACGGTCTACATCCCAGTGACTGTTCTGACCACAGGGGCACCTTCCCACTGGCTGCACTCAAGGGAGATCTCAGCACAGAGATGCCACCCTCTCATTAACCAGAGAGCCAAGCGATGGGCATGTTCCCTCCCACCACTGATAACCCATTTTAATTCTTCTCTCTCTTCTCAAACATCAATTTTTTCTACCTTCCTTTGGAAAAAAAACTAAAGAGCCCATCATTTTCCTTTGCTTCGCTAATGACTTGCTAGTCCAATCTCAATTACTGTAAAATGGAATACATGGATAGCTCAAATTTTCTCTACAAAAGGATTCACTCTTGATGGGAAGCAACTGAATTTCCACAATTATCTTGCTCAAAATGTATCCACAACAGTGATAACCGTGGGGCTGTGTTTTGCTCAAGCTATAAAATGAGGACGGATGCTCTGACAAAGGAGCTCATGTTTCCCGTTGTTTCCTGATTTGTGAATGTATTTATATGAACCTTCTCACGGGAACTTAAAAAACTTCCATCACATTCAGCAAATACCGAGCAAATCACAAACACGGATTCTTTACCAACTGAGCTATCAGGGAAGCCTGTCATCTGCTAGTAGATGTCTCCTATCCACACAATACCCTCTTCACTGTCACACCCAGTAAATGCCTTCGACTGTCAGCTAACATTCCCCTCCGTGGGGAAGGCTTGCTGACCATGTGCACCCTTCCCCTGGAGCACTGGCCTCTAGTGATGAGTAAAGCAACGCAGGGCAGAGGCTCCCAAGCTTTGTTGGGCGTTGAAATCATCTGAGGCGGTGGAAAGACTATTTACTCTTGGCTTCCCAGGAGGCTCAGTGATAAAGAATCTTCCTGCCAATGCAGGAGATCCAGGTTCCACCCCTGGATTGGGAAGATCTCCTGGAGGAGGAAATGGCAACCCACTCTAGTACTGGTGCCTGGGAAATCCCATGGACAGAAGAGCCTGGCAGGTTAGAGTCCATAGAGTTGCAAAGAGTCAGATACAATTTAGCAACTGAGCACACACGCCCATTTCAGGGTTCTCATTTAACTTCTCTGAGCTTCCACCTGGGCATAGGGATGCTTATAAATCTCCCCAAGTAATCTGAATATGCGGCAACATAGTAGGGAAATGCAGGCACAATGGTAAAGAGAATTCACAAGTTTCCAGGCCTTTGTGACCCACTCCCTGGCCCCACATGACTGGGCCTGTTCTTGGATTCCCCTGACTCTGAACACTGCAAAATACAATGGCTCTGAGAATATTCACCAGATACGGTGAGTATATTGACATAATTTATTTAAGATGCTTAACATACAGTGGTAAGTGCTGGGGTTAGGTAGGAAAATACACTATCTCCCAAAGACGCCCATGCCCTAGTCACTGGAATATGATTTAGATAATTTAGATAATGGGAATCTGGACTTCTGAACTGATGAGGTCATAGAGAGGCCTTGCCTGTATTCTGCATTTGGACTGGATATGAATTTTGGGGGCCAGAAAGTGGACCAGAATAGTTAAAATAATGCCCTTTCCTGGAGATGTCCACTCCCTAATCTGAGTCCCAGCTTAGCAACCATTAGGGGTAAGGTACAAACTTTTCAGCTTCACAGAGTCCATTCTTCGTTGTTGTTCAGTCACTAAATAGTGCCCGACTCAGAATGCCAGATTTCTGTGTCTTTCACTATCTCCGGGAGTTTGCTCAGATTCATGTCCATTGATTTGGTGATGCTATCTAACCATCTTATCCTCTGCCATCCCCTTTTGCCTTCAGTCTTTCCCAGCATCAGGGTCTTTTCCAATGAGTTAGCTCTTCACATCAGGTGGCCAAAGTGTTGGAGCTTCAGGTTCAGCATCAGTCCTTCCAATGAAGATTCAGGACTAATCTCCTCTAGGATTGACTGGTTTGAACTCCTCGCAGTCCAAGGGACTCTCAAGAGTCTTCTCCAGCACCACAATTTGAAAGCATCAATTCTTCAGCACTCAGCCTTCTTTATGGTCCAACTCTCACATCCATACATGACTACTGGAAAAACCACAGCTGTGGATAAGTCTATCCCTTACCCAAGGACAATTCACTGGATGATCAGAGTCACAATTTGGCCTTGCACGAAGATTGGACGTATGAAAAGATGGGTATATTCTCTCTCCTAAGAATGTGAACTCATTAATACAGATTCTGTCCAGAAGTAACAGGACCAGAAGTGAAAAGATGCACATGAAGAGGCTCTGAGGCAGCAAGGGGAGACTAAGCAGAAGTTATGAGTTAGCAGAAGTGGAGCAGCCACCAGGCAGAGAAATACATGTACAATTAGGGGAGGGACAAAGATCACTTTCAGTAGAAGTAGAAACAGGGTACCCAATGGCAGGAAGTGAACGATGTCCTGTGCAATTGGAATGAGTTGACCTAGTCCCAGAGAGATATCCAGGATCCTTCCTTTATGAAATCACTCCCCAGTGTCTGGGAAGCCAGGCTGTGTGACTACTCTGAGATTATAGAGGAACTCCTTCTGCATAGATTACTCTTGCAGAAACTCCTGCTGTGCATGGCCTTACAGTGTCACACTCCTTCCTGGGGTGGAGCTGTAACAAACAGCCCAAGACTCACACCCTGCTGTTCTTACCAGTACCTCTCATTTGAACCCTTAATTACATCACTCTTCCTATCTTGCAGCTGACAATGTTGG
The DNA here is from genome assembly GCF_023699985.2 of Odocoileus virginianus. Taxonomy (NCBI): domain Eukaryota; kingdom Metazoa; phylum Chordata; class Mammalia; order Artiodactyla; family Cervidae; genus Odocoileus; species Odocoileus virginianus. The sequence continues at coordinate 69,821,280 of NC_069678.1, read as the reverse complement.
AAATTCAGGAACATCACCATTTCAGAGATTGGCCTTGGGCTTTCAAATTATGGCTCCACTAAGTCCCAGTTCTGTGACCTTTGGCAGCTCCATTTAAGCTTGTACCTTACCCCTAATAGCTGCTGAGCAGAATAAATAAGATGATATACGCAAATTGCCTGGTACTACAGGAAAGAGTCATTCTACATTGTTCATGTTCCCTTCCCTCTAGTTCATTTGCATATCATTATTTGGAAGGAAAGGGGAGAAATTTCTGATATCTATTTCCTACACCATATACCTATTAATTTTTCAATAGACACCTGTCAAAATGAATCAGGAAACAATTACCAAGAACCATCTCTGCTATGATGTGAAGTCTAATATGTTAACCAGAACTTCAGGCTCTAGTGCAGCACATCTCCCCAGACTTACAGTTCAGTCCATCCTTCTTGAAGGAAGCACACGCTGTGGCCACACTATATCAGTCACAGACCCCAGAGCACACCTTGGTTATCCAATGCATACCTCCTCACCTAATCAGCTCTTTGAGGTCCCATACTGAAACAGATAACAAACTGAAGATAGTATTATTGCAAAGAGTTAGCACAAAGATTATGTGCCCAAGGGTGGGCTGAGTTGAAGGTTAACCTTGAAGGACAGGCCAGGATCCCAGGGCTAGAATAGCAGAACTTGTCACTTCTCTTAGGCTTGAAGCGGTAAGAGAAGGGAAAGGTAACCAGAATGGGGAGCAAACTCAGTAGAAAACATTGCCATAAATGGAGTGGTGACATTCAGTCTAGGATACAGCAAGTCCAAGGCAACCCAGATAAGAGAAAGCCTAAAAGCTGAGCAAAACACACTGACTTCTTCACTCTCCTTCCTACCCACCCTTCGGCCTCCTGCTAGAACTCAGCATTGGCTATTTCCAAGAAGAGGCCAATGGGCCAGGAAGCCCATGGATGCAGTCCACACAGAGGGAGGAAGGGGAGAGGGAGAGCAGAGTGCATCCTGGAAGAGCTGGCAGAAGACGGCCAGCTCAAGGCCCAAGGGCGGCTCCTTCTCCACGAAAGCTAGTCACAGCCTTCAGCATTCCTAAGGAACATCAAGCCTATATGTCTCTTGTGACAAAGCATGAACATGAAGGGAGAAACAAAGAAAGGAAAATATAATTACAGTTGTGATTACACTACTACGTGCCACGTTCTGTGATAAGCATTCTACATGCCTTGTCTCATTCATCTTTACAACATAGGAAGGTTTATTACCTTTGTTTTGAATAAGCAGAAACTGAGGCATCGAACTGATGAAACATCAAGCCCCAGGTGGATCCAGATCTAGAAACCAGGTGCGCCTATCTCCCAACATCACAGTGTTTCCATACATTCACCCTGCGTTGCATACACTGCCACTTTCTGATCTACCTACAACTTGTCCCTTGATGAGCATGAAGGCCACCTGAGGTGATGGACAGTCTTCCATTCCTTTAACATCTCAGTTTGCCCCTGTGCTAATGAGATGTCAGAAAGTCCCACCTATAGATGAACAAATAAAATCACAAAAATGTTTGAAATCCCAACAATCCTATTTTTCTTCAGTTTAAAAATAACCTGTTTTGCCAAACAGTCAGAAACTTCTTTTTCCTCTTTAAACAGACTTTTTTTTTTTTTTTTACACACATCTCATATTGGGATTCACAACTCATCACTCCTGCAAGAAATACCCCCAGGCTCCTTGTCTATTCAGGAAAGCACTTGGTAAATTTGGAAAACAGTTTAGATGAATTTCTGCCTGCCAAGTACGAGGATTCTGGGTAGACTTCTCTTAAACAAAGTTTTAAAAGAAATATTTTGCTAGTTTCCTTAAGTACACCCAACAATAGTTTCTTTAATAATGGGCTCTGGTTCAAGGCTTTAATACTAATTTGAAAACACACACACATACACACACACACACACACACACACACACACAATATGATTAATAAATAATACAACCATGCAGCTCTGAATAGCTGACATTACATGGTTACGTCTGTGTAATGTTACCGGGTTGAGTGTTTCTAAAAGCCCTCAAGTGCCTTTCTGATATTTTATCATTAAGTCCTTTAGCCCTCTCTGCAGGGAAGCAAAGGTGAGCTGGCCTGAGCTCCACGTGGAGGTTGAGGTCTGAGGCCCAAACAGCTCTATTCCACACTTCCATCTTCATTTGGCAGTTAGACAACATACCCTTGTCAGAAGACAGCAACAGGGAGAGGAAAAGATCCCCAGCTTCTCTTTGGAGGGTGCCCTCTGGTCTCCCCTTCATCCCCACACTCATGTTGGCATTTCTTTTCTAAAGACTGTCAACATTTTGCCAACTACTTTCCTGTCCACACACACAATTCATCTACATGACATCACAGGAAGGTAGGCTTTGCTGTACCTATTTTGCCAGGTTCGGACAAGAAGAGATGGGCTAGTGGTTTGCCAGCTGGGTAGTGTTGAAAATAGGATTGGAATTCACGTCTTTTGGATTCCAAGATCTTTTTTTTTCATACCTGGACACCTAGCTCTGTCTTATGTTTTCCTGTAGATCATCTAGAGTTAAAATTGATACTCGGGGGATAAGGGCGGGATGAGAGTAAGAGTGCAGGACCCTCTGGCCAGCATGGCTGGTATGTTAGCTGGTCCCAACCCTCCTCTCTCACTCCCAGCTGCCAAGACCACACCTCCCTTATCTGCTGACTCCAGGCCACACCTCCTCCGGTCTGATGGAGCTCTGTACCTTTGCCCAGCCACCTGGGTCAAGCCAGTGGGGTCATGGCCCCAATAAAATGATGCCTTTTCCCTCCCTGGAGGGAACTTCAGCCTCTGGTCATTCAAATTTACAGTCTTAATTAGGAATATTCATCATTTCAGATGTATAGTCTACATCAGGAATATTCATTATATTAGAAATAATATCCATGTTAACTCTATTGTTATAGAGATAACAATATTAATACTAAATGACTTCCAAGAGCCAAACTGGTAAATGAAGACTCCAGATTTTTAATTAGGCTTATCTTTAAAATATGAGTCAGTGTTCATAAAATAGCAAAATTCTGTAAAGCAATTATCCTTCAATAAAATATAAATTAATAATTAAAAAAAAAAACACTGAGTCAGTGTCAATCAGATGCCCATCAATAGGAAGTTTCCAGAAAGCAGCCAGCAGGTCCTGCAAAGAGTCATTCACATGGCATTTGTGATTTTATAGGTATTACCTGCTAATATCCGTCCACAGAGGAAGGGATACATGATCAGAAGAAGCATGAAAAAATCTCTTTCCCCAGGAATTCCAGGGAGAAACATCCACAAAAAATTCATTGGTTAAAAACGGGGACATGAAATACTCCTTTGAAAATACTCCTTTGAAAATGAAAGCTATGTCTGAAACCCTTCCCCAAGCTCAAGTCAAGAACTTAAGATGGGAATTAAAAAAAAGAAAAATCAAAAGTGAATCATAACATCCATATATTTTTAAAGGACCATTTAAAACCCGTCAATTTGATATGTAGTGACTTTTCATCTCCTTTTAGCCAACCATTCTGTTGGCACAGTGCCATGAAATCACAATAAAGTAAGAAGTTGCTTCTAATAAAAACAGGATTCAACAGCTAAAAAGTATGCTCACCTTTGTGTTTCCAAATAAAATTCTCTTAATGCCCTTGGAAAAAACACAAACTCTCTTTGTCTCTTTTTGAAAGACTGAGAAGCTAGAGCTCCAAGAAATAAGCTGACTTACCCAGAGGCCCAGTACTAGTAACCAGCTATATCCAAGTTAAAACTGAGGTTGTTAGGCTTCCAGTCAGGAGCTCTAAAGCTAGAAAGGATCTTGGATGGTGTTAAGACCATGGCCTAGAGACTTCATTTTTCAAATAAGAACTGTACCTTAGGGAGACTGAACGGTTTGCCCAGAGTCACCCAAATAATAAGCTACATAAAACAATTAGCCAGGTCATCCGATTCCTAGTCCTTTTCTGACACCACCGTGGTCCAACATACACACCATTTGTAACATAAGCTGTAGGAAACACTTCTATTCAGTTTTATTTTATTAGACAATTTCTAACGTATCATTTGCTTTTATAAAATTACTGCCCCAGGAACAAGCTGTTTTTTAAACATTTCAAAAAGCATAAAAGAAACCTTTAAAAAAGAGAGAGTGAGTTAGACTTCTGCTCACGATATAGATAGAAGGTGCCCCCTGCTCAGAACATAAATTACAAAACCTGTGCCGCACAGGGTGACATTCTAGAAAGCATTTCCCTAGAACTTCAGGCAGAGGACAGAAAGAGCTCCTACCAGGGGAAACACTTCAGGACACTAGAAGTAAACAACACCCGAGAACCTGAGCAAATTAATTTCTAATAAAGAGCTCCACTCTTTTTTAAAAATTAAATGTTACATTACCCATGTGATCAGACTGCAAAGAACAGCTCCTGAAGAGACAACTGCCCAGCCCAGAGCCACCCCACAAAGAAGGAAGGGCAAAGTTCACAGCTGGGAATCACAATTAGGAGTTTCAGTGACTGCCAGAGAAGGGGTTTGGCAAGGTGTGATCACGTGGGGAGAAGCATACGTGATCTGCCATGAACACCATCAGAGCAAGGAAGTGCAAGCAGAGCACCCCCCCCTCCCAACTCCAAATATATTTCTTTATTCATTCAGTCAAAAGAGTTTAATTTACTGATTGCAGGCTGTTTGCCATGCATTGTTTAGTTGTGGGAACGTGGCTTTATGTCCTAGTGAAAGAAGAGAGACAAAACAAATGAAAAAGTCAAGTGCAGGCAGACCTCAGAGATACTGTGGCTTCCAGACTCTCTGTGATTAAGCAAAAAGAGCAATAAAGCAAGTCACGTGAGTTTTTTGGTTTCCCAGTGCATATAAAAGTTAAGATTACCCTATACTGCAGTCGATTAAGTGTGTATTAGCATTAGGTCTAAAAAAAGCAATATACATACCTTAATTTTAAAACCCTTTATTACTTAAAAAATGCTAACCGTCATCTGAGCCTTCAGTGAGTCATAATCTTTTTGCTAGTGGAGCATTTGAAATAACTGCAAGAATTATCAAAATGTAACACAGAAATATGAAGTAACTAAATGCTGTAGGAAAAATGATGAGGATAGACTTGTTCAACACAGGGTTTCCCAATACTTTCAATCTGTTAACACATTACTGACCGGAGATACATTAATACATCTTTCGTTATTATTGTTTAGTCGCTGTCACATCCTATTCTTTTGCGACCCCATGGACTGTGGCCCTCCAGGCTCTTTCTGTCCATGGGATTTCTCAGGCAAGAATACTGGAGTGGGTTGCCATTTCCTCCTCCAAGGGATCTTCCTGACCCAGAGACTGAACCCATGACTTCTGCACTGGCAGGCGAATTCTTTACCACTGAGCCCCAGGGAAGCCATTAGGTCTTTTGTTACCTGGATGTTATTGACTGAAGAGATTTTTAGAGAGTGTTAGTGTTAGAGAGTGTTTTTAGAGGGTGATATAATTAATATCACCATGCAAAGTTGTTAGAGCTTAAAATTCATGAAGGGTTCATTAGACAACTTACGATTGTCATTATCATTTACATTTTGCTCCTTTAGGTTTTTGTTCCAACCTGGTGTATGCTACAAATGCAACATTCTGAAAAATGACACATCACAAAATTTTTGAGTGAAGGAGAATTTTTCGGTGAGTTTTAAGCAGATACTTTCTGATAGTCCGAGCAACATATATATTAGTGTCTCAGGGGAAGACGGTTCTTCAGAATATAGTTCTGATTCAGATGATGTGAATATTAGACCAACAAAAAGACAAACAACCTTAGCAATTGACTCTGATACGTAAAGGGAAAATGAACTTCATGGTGCTGGAGTATGCGCCTTTGCTTCTGCAGAAGGTGGACTGAAGACAACGTTACACAAAAATTAGAAGATTTTACAGGTGTGTCAGTTATAACCATTAAACGTGACAACCTGCAGAGTGTTAGGGAAATAACAGAATTAACTTTTGGCTAGCCAAAATAAAAATTGTTGGCCACAGGCATTAGTTTCTACAAGAATCTCCCAGTTAATAAAAAGCTAAAAAGCAGTATCTGTGAAGAGCAATAATGCAAGGTACAGTTAAATAAAGTACACCTGTATGTATGCAATATATTAGACAGCTGGCAAGTGCTGAGGAGGAAAATAAGCGTGGAAGAGGGAAGAAGTGCTAGAAAGGGGAACATTTCCCAACGAGTAGTCAGGGCAGGCCCCACTGAGATATCACTTAGAGAAGCTTTTAAGAAGGTAAAGGTGATGCCAATGCAGACTTGGGAGATGAACATTTCAGACAGAATGGACAGCAAGCCCCAAAAGCCAATCATTTTGAAAGATCAGTGAGGATGCTATGCAACCAAACAGGACCCAAGGAGGCCTTCTCAGAATAGACCCCACCCATGTCTTCTGCCTGCCTTTTGCCTGTAGGAAAACTTTAGTCAAGGAATAAATTTAATCAGAGAAGTGAAAAAAATACAGAATGGTAGGAAAACAGTCAAGCAGACAAAAGAATAATAATTTAGCCATGAAACAAAGTCAAAGACCTTTAGTTCCTCCTCCAGGACTATAGATAATATTCTGAGCCATGTCCTTCGAGATGCTTCACAGGTACTGAAACTCCCACCAGCTGGAAGAAGTTAACTAAGGCACACAGACCCCAGACTGGTTGGAACCAGAAGGTTAATGAAGCTGACTCCCAGTTACCTCACCGCTAGCCAGTCAGAAGAATGTCCCTAAGTTGACCACATCCTCACCATCTCCTCCAGGGCGGAGACACCTAGTTTTGAGGGCATTAGCCTGCTGTGGCCTCCTCTGCCTGGCAAAGCAATAAAGCTATTTCTCCCTGCTTCACCTAAAACGGTCTCCAAGATCTAATCAAGCACCCGTGTACTAAGGCTGCATTTCAGCTGCAGCTGGTGTGGACCAGAGGGGAGAAGGAGAAGCAGCAAAGTGTGAGGCCAAGACAGAGGCCAGAGCCAGGCCCCAGGGCACGCAGGATGGGCTCCTCACCCTTCACAGCTGACAGGCTACCAAAGAGCAACACTCCCCACCAGGCTGGGTTTTTCAGAGCTGGCTTCACTATTCACTCACCATGCAACCCTGGGAAAGGAAAACCTTTATGAATTAAGAACAATCATAACCTCATCTCATTTATCCTGCTAATCCAGCTCCTACCACTGGAGTGAGATGATTTCAAAACCCTAGACTCCCCCGTCACCTCTCTTTCTCTGCAGAGCAGCCACGTGGGTTTAATATTTTCACCTCTAAGTCACAGATAAGATCTAAGACACAGACAGTTTGGCTATTGCTCAAAAAAATACAGGTAGTGTCAGAACCAGGATCTGAACATGGGTCTTTGTGATGCTAAGGGCCACAGCTATGAGCTTCATGTATGACAGGGCCAGAAAAATGATGTTTGGAAATGACTTAAGGACACGCAGTGTGGAAAGAGTCACATGGCCTCGTGGTGGTTGTGGTCGTCCTAGTGACTCAGTTTGTTACATAGGATGAGAGCTGGGCAGTCCCACGTGGGAGCCCCCATCCCATAGGTGGAAGACTAAACCTTCCTGACTTCTGTTGGTAAGTCTTGCTTCCAGAAGCCTGATCACATTGGGAACCTGAGGCAGCTACCTATCTCTCCGAGGCTTAGGGGAGTTAAACTTGAAAAGAGAGAGAGAGACATCAAATTCCCTGTAGCTATCTTAGGATGATGGGGTTTAGTCCTCTCTAAAAGGAAGACTTCCTGACCCCAGTCCATCCAAAGGAGAGGAAAGAAAATCAGTCATGCAGATTAGCACGTGTTTATTGCACTGGACTTTGCTCCCAATATATCAAGATTCAATTTAACTCACAGGAGAAATGAATATGCTCTGGTTGCTTTTCTCCCTGGAATGTTCCACACCTTTTATTTCTAACAGAATCTGTATCCAGACAAAGGTCACCTGTGAACAACTGAATTTGAGCCAATTTAACATGCTACGACTGTTAGTGTGCTGTCTATGTACACAGCTTTCTTCTCAAAGGACTGTGAAACAAAAGTAACATATAGCATGAGGATAATGATGATGAATACAGAAGCAGCCATGAGGTGAGAGGTGAAGTCAATCTTAGACTCAATTCCTTGTTCTGAACTTTACTGTGTCCTAACCTCTCCAAGCCTAAATTCCTCCTCTCTGAAATACAAACACTAAGGTTTATCTCACAATTTTATTATTATGGGGAACAACAAGCACGTAAAAAACAAGTATGTATGTAAAATTCTTGGGCCACTCTAATTCCCTAGTAACTGAGAGTTGTTATTCTGCATTAAAATAAAGGTGAGTAAGATTTATATGGCATTTTTCCATCCATAACCTCAGATGATCCCCAGCCCTTCATTTAGGGTCTTTCACTTAGTACTAGCTCAAAAAATAAAACTGAGCTCGAAAAGAGTTTAGAAATCATCACATCCTTTCATTTTACAAACAGGGAAATTGAGGTTCAAAGAGGGACCATACCAGATCTGAAAGAGACATGTGTGCCCCAATGTTCATCGCAGCACTGTTTATAATAGCCAGGACATGGAAGCAACCTAGATGCCCATCAGCAGAAGAATGGATAAGGAAGCTGTGGTACATATACACCATGGAATATTACTCAGCCATTAAAAAGAATTCATTTGAATCAGTTCTAATGAGATGGATGAAACTGGAGCCCATTATACAGAGTGAAGCAAGCCAGAAAGATAAAGACCAATACAGTATACTAACGCATATATATGGAATTTAAAAAGATGGTAACGATAACCCTATATGCAAAACAGAAAAAGAGACACAGATGTACAGAACAGACTTTTGGACTCTGTGGGAGAAGGCGAGGGTGGGATGTTCTGAGAGAACAGCACTGAAACAAGTATACTATCAAGGGTGAAACAGATGACCAGTCCAGGTTGGATGCATGAGACAAGTGCTCAGGGCTGGTGCACTGGGACGACCCAGAGGGATGGGATGGGGAGGGAGGTGGGAGGGGAGATCAGGATGGGGATTCATGTCAATGTATGACAAAAACCACTACAATATTGTAAAGTAATTAGCCTCCAACTAATAAAAATAAATGAAAAACAAACAAACAAAATGTTATACCTTTACTAAAGCAACTCTCTTCGGTAACAATTCAGAGACTTGTTCTTAATGATAAACTCAGTCAAAGGACAGCATGGCCTCAGAAGCTAAGTGCCATGGGAAACATCCCAGGGCATGGACGAACGCACCCAGGATCAAATGCAGTTATTGTGAAATCCAGAATCATCCGAAGGCTTTAGTAAAACTCCATTTGACACAGGACAGTGGAGGAAAGGGCCTTGTGCCTTGAATGCAAATTGGCCCCCATTGACATTGGACTTGCTCAGGAAAACGAAGGCCAAATTTTTCAAAGGTTCTAACTGACAAACTAGTGGCTAATAGGCAGTGGCGCTGTGTGCAAACCTCAATACTGTCGCTTTCCACCTGTTTTTCCACTTACTCATCATGCAAGGGCTCCAGAAGAAGAATTCTACACTCAGTCTAACTTCTGTGGGACTGAACTGTCTACTTGAACAGGGTAGGGCCAGCAGAATCCAACTGTCAGCTCTCCTCACTCTCATCAAGACCCTGGCTGGGATAGTGCCTTTGTCCAGGTTTCTGGAAGGAAGCCCTCTGCATAAAGGTTCTACGCCTCTTGTTCTCCCAGACCAGACGGGGTGCTGAAATTAAGAATACAGAGCCCCAATTTTCAAGCATCGTTTCTGTGAAAGGATGCTTAGACTAAAAAAAAATGGCAGGTAAGAGAGTCCTTGGTGGCTCAGACGGTAAAGAATCTGCCTGCAATGGAGGAGACCCGGGTTCAATCCCTGGTTCAGGAAGACCCCTGAGAAGGGAACGGCTACCCACCCCAGTATCCTTGCCTGGAGTATACCATGGACAGAGGAGCCTGGAAGGCTACAGTCCATGGGGTCACAAAGAGTTGGACATGACTGAGCAACTAACACAACACCAAAGCAATTGAGAATAGGGCCTCGGGATGGGAGGGAAAGAACGCAGGCTTGGGATTGTGTCTATCTGTGTGTCCCCACAAGGCTCTAAAGAAATTGTCAATTTTCCTGCGCCCTCCTCTAGTCCCCACAAGGTGACTTTCAGAAGCCCCATTTATTTCATTAAAAATATATATATTAAAGTTCCATTCTGCAATAGTGTTGGTCTAGCAACAAATGCAATCTTCGACCCAAAAAGTTCCTTTCCTTCTTCTGATTTTAAAAAATTAAAACAATTGTCCTGGGCTTCTAAAAATACAGCAGGGCTTGAGGCCTGGCGCTATTGCTCCAGTGGCTACATGGCCATGATTTTCTTTACCAAAAGATGGAATTAACGGCAGCTTCCGCCAAAGCTTTGTGAGCATTATTGATTTAATCTAAAATTCACCCAGCACCACGCCTAGGACCTAGCAGATGCTCACTTCAGTTCAGTGACTCAGTTGTGTCCGACTTTTTGCGACGCCATGGACTGCAGCATGCCAGTCCTCCCTGTCCATCACCAACTCCCAGAATTTACCCAAACTCACGTCCATTGAGTCAGTGATGCCACTCAACCATCTCAGCCTCTGTCAGCCCCTTCTCCTCCCACCTTCAGTCTTTCCCAGCATCAGTTTCATTTCAGCATCATTTTCAAATGAGTCAGTTCTTCACATTATGTGGCCAAAGTATTGGAGCTTCAGCTTCAACATCGGTCCTTCCAATGAACATCCAGGACTGATCGCCTTTATGATGGACTGGCTGGATCTCCTTGCAGTCCAAGGGACTCTCAAGAGTCTTCTCCAACACCACAGTTCAAAAGCATCAATTCTTCGGTGCTCAGCTTTCTTTATAGTCCAACTCTCACATCCATACTTGACCCCTGGAAAAACCACAGCCTTGACTAGACGGACCTTTGTTGACAAAGTCATGTCTCTGCTTTTTAATATGCTGTCTAGGTTGGTCATAACTTTCCTTCCAAGGAGTAAGCATCTTGTCATTTCATAGCTGCAGTCATCATCTGTAGTGATTTTGGAGCCCAGAAAAATAAAGTCAGCCACTATTTTCACTGTTTCCCCATCTATGTCCCATAAAGTGATGGGACTGGATGCCATGATCTTAGTTTTCTGAATGTTGAGTTTTAAGACAACTTTTTCACTCTCCTCTTTCACTTTCAACAAGAGGCCCTTCAGTTCTTCTTCACTTTCTGCCATAAGAGTGGTGTCATCTGAATATCTGAGGTTATTGATATTTTTCCTGGAAATCTTGATTCCAGCTTGTGCTTCCTCCAGCCCAGCGTTTCTCATGATGTATTCTGCATATAAGTTAAATAAATCAGGGTGAAAATATACAGACTTGACATACTCCTTTTCCTATTTGGAACCAGTCTGTTGTTCGATGTCCAGTTCTCACTGTTGCTTCCTGACCTGCATACAGATTTCTCAACAGGCAGGTAAGGTGGTCTGGTATTCCCATTTACTGAAGCATTTTCCACAGTCAATTGTGATCCATACAATCAAAGGCTTTGGCATAGTCAATAAAGCAGAAATAGATGTTTCTCTGAAACTCTCTCTTGCTTTTTCGATGATCCAGCAGATGTTGGCAATTTGATCTCTGGTTCCTCTGCCTTTTCTAACCTTTCCTCTGCCTTCTGAAAGTTCACAATTCATGTAATGTTGAAGCCTGACTTGGAGAATTTTGAGCATTACTTTGCTAGCGTGTGAGATGAGTACAATTGTGCAGTAGTTTGAGCATTCTTTGGCATTGCCTTTCTTTGGGATTAGAGTGAAAACTGACCTTTTCCAGTCCTGTGGCCACTGCTGAGTTTTCCACATTTGCTGGAATATGGAGTGCAGCACTTTCACAGCATTAACTTTTAGGATTTGAAATAGCTGAACTGGAATTCCATCACCTCCACTAGCTTTGTTCGTAGTGATGCTTCCTAAGGCCCACTTGTCCTCACATTCCAGGATGTATGGCTCTAAGGGAGTGATCACACCATTGTGGTTACCTGGGTCGTGAACACCTTTTTCACACAGTTCTTCTGTGCATTCTTCCCACTTCTTCTTAATATCTTCTGCTTCTGTTAGGTCCATATCATTTCTCTCCTTTATTGTGCCCATCTTTGCATGAAATGTTCCCTCGGTATCTCTAATTTTCTTGAAAAGATGTCTAGTCTTTCCCTTTCTATTATTTTCCTCTATTTCTTTGCACTGATCACTGATGAAGGCTTTCTTATCTCTCATTGCTATTCTTTGGAACTCTGCATTCACATGGGTATATCTTTCCTTTCCTCCTTTGCTTTTTGCTTCTCTTCTTTTCACAGCTATTTGTAAGGCCTCCTCAGACAACCATTTTGCCTTTTTGCATTTTTCTTGGGAATAGTCTTGCTCCCTGTCTCCTGTACAATGTCAAAATCTCCATCCATAGTTCATCAGGCACTCTGTCTATCAGATCTAGTACCTTAAATCTATTTCCCACTTCCACTGTATAATTGTACGGGATTTGATTTAGGTCATACCTGAACGGTCTAGTGGTTTTCCCTACTTTCTTCAACTGAAGTCTAAATTTGGCAATAAGGAGTTCATGATCTGAGCCACAGTCAGCTCCCAGTCTTTTTTTTTTTTTTTTTGGCTGACTATATAGAGTTTTTCCATCTTTGGCTGCAAAGAATATAATCAATCTGATTTTGCTGTTGACCATCTTGCAGTGTCCATGTGTAGAGTCTTCTCTTGGCAAAACTCTATGAGCCTTTGCCCTGCTTCATTCTGTATTCCAAGGCCAAATTTACCTGTTACTCCAGGTATTTCTTGAATTCCAACTTTTGCATTCCAGTCTCCTATAATGAAAAGGACATCTTCTTTGGGTGTTAGTTCTAAAAGGTCTTGTAGGTCTTCATAGAACCATTCAACTTCAGCTGCTTCAGCGTTACTGGTCAGGGCATAGACTTGGATTACCATGACAGTGAATGGTTTGCCTTGGAAATGAACACAGATCATTCTGTCGCTTTTGAGACTGCATCCAAGTACTGCATTTTGGACTCTTTTGTTGACTATGATGGCTACTCCATTTCTTCTAAGGGATTCCTGCCCACAGTAGTAGATGTAATGGTCATCTCAGTTAAATTCACCCATTCCATTCCATTTTAGTTTGCCGATTCCTAATATGTCGATGTTCACTCTTGCCATCTCCTGTTTGACCACTTCCAATTTGCCTTAATTCATGGACCTTGGCTCTTAATATTACATTATTGTTATTCCTAAGAAAATGGAACTTAGCCATTCTTCAAAGACTGTGAGCCTTTTTGGGAGAGAGGCATGAATTTGTTCCCTATGTGATTTACTCATTTATCAACTCTTCTGAATCTCCCCATAGCTGTGGGAATGTGGCCATTACTCAATACAGGCGCATACTGAATAATGACAATGAACTTGAAAGGAAACATTTTCCCTCCAAAAAGAAATTTCACCACAATTTTCTTTATGGGGTATTAACTGAAACAAATATATATATATATAATACATATCAGAGCACTTGGAAGAAAAATCAATATCCCAGGTTCCATGGCTGAAACTGAAGCCGGGGACTGGAAGCCCCCAGGGTTTCCCATAGAACTCTTTATTTTTTTAGGATGCTCTTTAAAAGTAAGAAATGGGCAGATCCAAAAAGAATATATTTACATGTATGTGTGCGTACACGCACACATGTGTCCAACTCTTCATGACCCCAATGTCTGTAGCCTGCCAAGCTCCTCGGTCCATTGGATTTTCCAGGCAAGAATACTGGAGTGGGCTGCCATTCCCTTCTCCAGAGAATCTTCCCAACCCAGGGATCTAACCCGAGTTGCCTACATTGGCAGGAGGAGTCTTCACCACAAAGCCACCTCAGAAGCTCATATATATATGCTATGTTACTTTCTGGTGTATAGCAAAGTGGTTCAGTATATATATATGGTGTAATTTATTTACTGATTTCATATGTTTCATAAATATATTATGAATATATATATATATATATATATATATACCTGAGTCACTTTGCTGTACACCAGAAAATAACACAATGTAGTAAACCTACTATACCTCAACAACAAAAAAGAAAATGAAAAAAGAAACAGATGGAAGCAGGGAGAGATGGGTGGAAGGAAGGGAAGAGGAAAGGAACGCTACTATGGGTAAAAACTTGTGGAAAGACTTCACTATATATTTGTCCCCAATCTCTTGAAAAATCCAAATGAATGAGCATATTAAAAAATGTTGAAAGATCCTTTGTTAAAGAAACCCACTTTACCTTTAAGACCAAAATTTCACAATTTTGTTTAAGTAAGTGTTTTTCTGGGCATGACTATAGATGTCCCATCTGATCCAGGAAGTGCCCACTACCCAGGCCATCTTCTTGTTCTTTCTCATCAGGGTCCTTGGTCGCTATTCCTTCCTTGGTTCCTTCTTATCTTACATGTCTCCCTTCAGATGCCATTCTTAAAGCGGCCTCTCCCAGATCCCTAACCTCCTTGTGTCCTTCCAACAAGTAACTCTCTATCATTTCAATCCCTATTTATTTACAGTATTTATTTCATTTATAATCTATCAGTAATGTGTTTGTTCATCGAATATCAAATCCCTTGAAGGCAGGCAGTTTTCCTGACTTCCTCACGTCTTTATAGCCACTGCAATGAGAACAGCATTGTCAGAGAGTACACCTCAATAAATACTGAATAGATGGGTGGCTGGGTGGGTATGATTAGATGGTTGAGTGAGTGACTGGATGTATGGATGGGTTGGTGGGTAGAATACAACTATTATATGATCTGTAGGGCTTCCCTCGAGGCTCAGATGGTAAAGAATCCACCTGCAATGTGGGAGACCAGGGTTAAATCCCTGGGTTGGGAAGATCCCCTGGAGGAGGGCATGGCAACCCACTCCAGTATTCTTGCCTGGAGAATCCCCATGGACAGAGGAGCCTGGTGGGCTACAGTCCATGGGGTCACAAAGAGTTGGACAGAGCGACTAAGCACAGCACAACACAGGAATTGCCTTTAGCCTCCTGGGCCTTAGTTTCCCGTCTATAATGGAGGACTTCACATTTAAAGTTCCTCCTAGTATTGTTACTGTAAGTACAGCATCGATAAAGACAGCATCTAATATATCTACTCTGTGGCTAGGAGCTTCCCCTGGTGTTAACTTCATGAAATGGCTAAAAAAGCACGTGAAAATATGCTCAACATCTTTTCTAATTATTCTCTAATTATTAGAGAAATGTAAATGGAAACTACAATGAGCTATCATCTCACGCCAGTCAGAATGGTCATCCTTAAAATTCTACGAAGAGTAAATGCTAAAGAGGGTGTGAAGAAAAGGGAACCTTCTTATACTATTGGTGGGCATGTAAATTGGTATAGCAACTATGGGGTCTCTGATAGCTCAGTGAGTAAAGAATCTGCCTGCAACGCAGGAGACTCCAGTTCAATTCCTGGGTCAGGAAGATCCGCTGGAGAAAGGATAGGCTACCCACTTCAGTATTCTTGGGCTTCAGATGGTAAAGAATCCACTTGCAATGCGGGAGACCTGGGCTCGATCCCTGGGTTGGGAAGATCCCCTGGAGAAGGGAAACGCTACCCACTCCAGTATTCTGGCCTGGAGAATTCCATGGACTGTATGGTCCATGGGGTCTCAGAGTTGGACACGACTGAGTGACTTTCACTTTCAACTATGGGGACCAGTATGGCAATTCCCTAGTAAACTAAAAACAGAACTTCTATATGACCCAGCAATCCCATTCCAGGGCATAAACCCAGAGAAAACCATAATTCAAGAAGACACATGTCTCCCAATGTTCACTGCCGCACTATTTACGACAGCCAGGACAGGGAAACACCCTAAAAGTCCATCAAGAGAGTAGTAGGTAAAGAAGATGTGGTAAATATACACAATGGGATACTACTCAGCCATAAAAAAAGAATGAAATAATGCTATCTGTAGCAATATGAATAGACCTAAAAACTATCACACTAAGTGAAGTCAGACACAGAAAGACAAATATCATATTATATTGCTTTTATGTGTAATCTTAAAAAAAAGGTAAATATAAACTTATTCACAAAAAGAAGTGGAGTCACAAATATAGAAAACTAACTTCTGGTTACCAGGGGGTCAGGGGGAGAAGAAATTAGGAGGGAGGGACTGACATATACACATCATTACATTTAAAATAACTAATAAGAACCTGCTGTACTGCATAGAGAACAGTACTCAACACTCTGTACTGGCCTATATGGGAAAAGAGTCTAAAAAGGCAGGGGTTGGTTATCTGTATAACTGATCCACTTTGCTGTACATCTGAAGCTTAGACAACACTGCAAATCAACTATACTTCAATAAAAATTAAAAATGAATAAAAATAAAGAAAACAACTTTATGAGGGAAGGGTTTACTATCCCAACTTAAAGATACCAAACCTGAGGATGAAACCTGTATCTCTGACAGGTCGAACCTATCACCCAAGACTACTGCCAGTCCTAAGCCAGTGTTTTTCTTCTATATTATGAATCTATAAGCCAGAAGGAAATAGTGATACCCTCTATTGCAAAAGAAATTTGACTGCAAAAGAAGTATGACCGCAAATGGAACAAGTCAGGGAACAGGTGAGGCATTCTGCATGTGATTCAGTTCACTGTGTACTAGTCTATGCTTGGAAAACAAGAAGCATTTCCTGAGTCAGTAGATTTTTAAAAAGCCTAACTTTAGCTCCAAACAAATATCTTCTATTTTGTAATAAAATCTTTGGCACTTTACTTGTAGCACTTGTTCTTAATCATTTCTCTCCTTGACAGTCAGTCACCATCCACCTTCCCTCTCACGTGAAGAGTTTATTTTCTCTTGGAGAGCAATTACCAGACAAATGCCAGGCTACAGAAGGTGTTTCTCCAGCAGCAGCATCTGTCTCCTTGGCAGGCTCCTCAGGCAATTTTATTGGCAGCACTAAAATGGCCAGGGGGTCAGTCAGAGCTCAGCTGCCCACAAGCCCACAGGTGGACTACGAGGCTCTGCCTGAATGTCTCAAAAAAGAAGCAGGCTTGGACTCACCTCCAGAGTTGAAGATCGGCCAAAGCCAACTCTATCTAGCTTGATCAGAACCATTTGAGCCAATCCTGGTTTCTGTTGGGAGCCAAGAATTTCCCATGATCCTCTTTGCTAAACAAACTGGCAATAACAACGATCTGTTTTAGGCCGTAAGGTACCCAAGTTTTTGACAGGATCTGCAAATACACACTGTGGTAGGCGGCCTCTAAAATGGCCTTCAGAGAGTCCTGACTCATGGTACTCAAGTCCTTGGTGACTCCCTCCCCTCTGAGTAAGAGCTGGACCTGGTGGCCCATTTCTAATAATTAGAATATAGCAAAAGTAGTGAGGTGTCAGTTGATAAATTAGGTTACAGAAAGGCTCTGGCTTCCTTCTTGCTGGCCACCCTTTGTAAACCCCCCACCTACCCCCCATTTTCTTACTCTGATGGAAGTCTGCTGCTATATTTGAGATTGGCCCTATGGGGAGACCCACATGGCAAAAACTAAAGGAGGTGCTGGCCACCAGTCTGTGAGGAACTGAGGCCTGCCAACAGCCACAGGAGCAAGCTTGGGAACAGATCCATCCCATGCCAGCCTTGAGATGGATGCAGCAGCCCTGGCCAACACCTTGATTGTAGTCTTATTAGAGATCCTGAGAAAGAACAACTAGCTAAGGCCACCTACCACAACTGAGGAATCTAAATGCTTCTTGGTCTAAGATGCAAAGTTTGAGGGTAAAGCAGCAATAGCTAACTAATAGGTGTTTTAAAACAGAAAATTATATATATGTGTGTGTGTGTGTGTGTGTATATATATATATAACTTTAATTTATTTTTAGTCATGTTTATACAATTATCTTTCTTCAAGTCTATTCAGACGTCACCTTCACAAGCCTATCCTAACCACCCTACTGAAAAATTACAACTCAAGTCACCTGTGTTCCCATGCTACCATATAATACACAAGCTTTACAAATTTCCTCAATTCTTAAGCATCATCTTTGAACACTTTGCTGCTCAAAGTGTGGTCTCTGAACTAGAAGCATCAATATCAACATAGGAGCTTGTTAGAAATGCAAATCCTAAGGACGAATCCAGATCTACCAAGTCAAAATCTGTGTGATAGGAAATTCTCCAGCTGATTTACAGGATACCAATGTTTGAAAAACACTATCCTAACATTCTACAAGACTGTTTTATTTATAAAATTTTACTGTTTTTAATGTCTCTCCCATTTCACCTGATCCCAGTGAGAAGTGAGAGACAGAAGTCACTGCTGATCCTGGTTTCCACCGTTTGGAAGGTAAACACAGAAATGAAAGCGACAGAGGGACCACGCTGATGAGATTTTACAACCAATGCCACTTTGATCTAGGTTTGTGGTCTCTGCATCAGGAGTAGCTCCAAGTGACAGGGTCAGAGCCCGCAACAAATCCCATACCCTGCTCTCAGTTTGTCCCGAGCGATGAGCTGACTGAAATCTCTCTCCCACATGCAGCTTAAAATATCCCAGGAAGCATTCTGATTGGTCCTGAAACATCATTTACCTCCAGTCCAATGAAATGTATCTACAGAGCTAGAACTGAATACTCGCTCCAATCCAACCACACAGTTGAGGTGGTAAAGAAGCATCTCCAGGAGGAGAAAAGCAGATTTTCTGAAGAGGCGGAGAAAGTGCCTAGTTAATAGAATATCAAATGCTCATTGAATTTTACATTTTTTTGCCCTTTAGGTGCTATTTCTCCACCTAAAATACTGACACAAAAGCCCTGATAATACCCACAACCGCCATAAACTAGCAGGTTGCTACTAAGCCTTGCTGAATCAGTTCAAGAGTTACATCTTCTTTGAGATGCTCCCTAGTTCCCAGGGGAGATGTACAAATTCTTTACTGATCTTATTGTATTCACCCACTCCACTGGAGAAAATAATTATTACAGTAATTTAGTGTATTTGATTCAGTATGACAAATGCATTACTAAATACTCAAACTTTTATTTACCAATAAATACACACAAAAATGAATGTTCATTCAACTCCTGAGCCTCTGGAGTAAGCAATGAGGAGAAGGAGCAATGTTTGTGCTTTGCATAGTATTTTCACATTTTGCATGTTTATTTTGACATGATTGCACCATCACAGTTCAGTGGATTCTCTGCCCTTTAGAGCAGCACAATTTGTCAAGGTCATGTATAAAAATAGGTTCTTCCATCAACAACCGATATGCAGACTCCATGTCCACGTGGTTTCCATCTGTCCCACATCTCCCATCCCTTGCCCTCTAACAACTGCAGGTTAAAGGCCTCCCTGTCATTAGCACTGGGGATCCCCACCTGCCTCTCCATCTGGGGGACTCTCAGGGGTGGTGACAGATCTTACTGAATCACCTCGTCTTCTTTAGAAGTGTTGTAAGGCCCCGGGGTGGCTGCTAATTACTAGACCTGTTATACTGTAGGTGCCACTCTCCTTCCCTAGGAACAGCTTATCTGGAGAGCAGCGGGGGGGGCTATGGAGATGGGCATCTGCATCCTGGCAGAGCTCACGGACCGGCTCCCAGGAGGTAGGATCAGCTGCTGAGGACTGGCGGAGGGCAAATGTGGGTCAGCAGCAGCAGCTGCAAACAAGAGCCGCTGGCTGACTCTTCCGACAGCTTTTCTACTCACATATTTGGAATCCACGCACTTCCTCTACATTACTCACTGATGAATGATGCCTGCTTAGGGTAAAGCATCTTGAAGCCATTAAAAGCCCTGCCTGTTTCCCCTGCTTCTTTCTCTAGATACTGTCTGTCTCTTACAAACTGTCCCTCCCCTCAACATGCAAATACTTGGCATGACCTCTGTGTGGCACATGAGCTCACAAGTTTTCTTTGGTGCACGGATGTTAGAAAGCTCTTTAACCCATGCTGCCTCTTCTGCTTGCCCACCTCCCTTAGAGACGCTGAAAAAGCCAAACACGTGCTTTCTTGGCCTCCCTTCTGGCTGGAAGTGGTGATACGAATCCATTCTGGCACATAGAGAATAAATAGGGATGGAGGTCTCTTGCTTTTAGAGTTCTTCCTGGGGAATTTCTGGTGGCTTTTGTCTGTTTTGTTTTAAACCTATGATAAAAGAAAGGAGACAAATAATGAAAGCTCTACCATACCATCCTGGCTGTCATGGCTTCTTTCTGTTTTCAGTGATGTCATGTGAGGATGTCGGAGAAGGCAGTGGCACCCCACTCCAGTATTCTTGCCTGGAAAATCCCATGAACGGAGGAGCCTAGTAGGCTGCAGTCCATGGGGTCGCTAAGAGTCAGACACGACTAAGCGACTTCACTTTCACTTTTCACTTTCATGCATTGAAGAAGGAAATGGCGACCCACTCCAGTGTTCTTGCCTGGAGAATCCCAGGGACAGCGGAGCCTGGTGGGCTGCAGTCCATAGGATCGTACAGAGTCGGACAAGTCTGAAGCGACTTAGCAGCAGCAGCAGCATATGAGGATGTGGTACTTGTTTCTATGGTAGTTATTCTGGGACGATAAAGCATTTATCTAAGTATGACACACAGTAGAAAGAACTTCAGCACCTGATCACATCTTTGAAGTACTACACTGATCTTGGGACCACCTATCTCTGAATCTCTGCTATATGAGATAACAAAATGACTTTTTTCCTGATCACTGTCAACCAGGGTTTCATTTTGCTCTCACTAAGAGTTTCATGTTCCAATTCAAGTTGCTCATGCTAATACTTCTTAAACTTTATAAGGTCAGAGAGAATTGAATTAAGGCATAGATCTTCCCTATAAAAACATGCATACCCACAACTTTTGCCTACAATTTCAAGAGCATCACAGACCCCCTACAAGCCCACCATGGATAATGCATTACTTTCTTGCTCATAGAAAAACCTGTCTATAGATTATATGCATACACACACAGGATTATATAACCAATACTGATATATACAGAACCCCAAGGGCTCAAAGTCACTTTAAATTTCTTTGTCTTACAAGATATGTCATCATCTTCATCATTTGCTAAATGTTGACGGTACCTAAGCAACTTTCTAAGTACTCTATATATAATCTCATTTGATCTCTAAGCCCTGTGAGGTAGGTTTACTATTAACTCCACCTTAGTGGAAAGAAACTGAGGCTTAGACAGACTAAGTAAACTGCTCCAAGTCCCAGGACTAGTAAACAGTAAAGTTAAAATCTAAACCCAGGGAGTCTGATGACACATTCCTTCTTTTAATATCTATGTTGTGCTGTCTCAATTCTGCATGGTAGACTAGGTATTATAATGAGGAAGTATATTAATAGTTTAGAAATCACAAAAAAAAATAGATCGAATTTTAACCTAAAATGTTTGATTAACTAATGGTATTGGTTGAGGATTTAAATGTTGTAAAATTTAGCTGAATTCGTACAGTGTGGCTCGTTCTGAATAAAGGAGATGACAGAATGTCTTAAGTAAACTATTATGTGTGTGTTACTTTAGGGTTTACTTAGATTTAATAACTAATCTGAATATAAACACCAAGTGCTTTCCATGTATCAGCCACTGTCAAGCATTTTATGTGCATTATTCTCCTTAAGCTTCCTAGTAAACCTATAGGGTAACCTGAAGAGAATGTTACCATCCCCATTTTACAGATGATGAAACTGAGGCACAGGAAGGTTAATGTGTGCAGGCACATACAGCTGAGAGAGGCAGAGTTCAGATTTCCAGTCAGATGGAAGCTTTACCATGAGTCACTGTGTTATACTGACCCTAGTTTCACCACTTGACTTACATTGCCTTTGTCTAGAACATGAACATTTGTAGTTCATTTTACTTAGGTTAAAAATCAAATTTCCAATGTGCAGTAACAATCCATTCCTTCCGTCCTAGAAAGCAGGGCTCACACCTCCTCCTGTGACTTTGATTTCCAGCAAAGTGGAGTCAACCCACACTCTCTCTCTCTGCTCCGGACCTCTCTCCAGCCCTTAGTCACCACCTTGGGAATCTTACCAATGCAATGGCATCAACCCTCATGTCTTGGCAGATCATGCTCAGGTCCACACCTGTCATCCTGACCACTCTCTCAACTCCCAAGCTTTCATGGCCAGCTCTCCAATGGACCTTTTCCACACAGATGCTTAAAGGTCACTTCAAATCTGGTGTCTAAATACACCTGAAATTGCAGAAAATTAGAGAGGGAAGGGCCCACAAAAGGCAGATAAGAGTTAAAAGATTATGGTTTAGAGGTCGGAAAGCACAGGGTTCAAATCCTAGCTCTGAGCCCATTTCTTCTGTTAAAGTGGAACAACTGTCACCTTTATTAAGGCGATAGAAGGATTAAAGACGATAATGGATACAAACTTGCCTACCGCACAGTACCTGGCACACATCACGGACACTCAGCACACAGCAGTCACATTTCCTACTAGTAAAATGATCCACAAAATTCTGTTCATACACCGCATGCAAGCATCTTTCCACAATACCCACGACAGATGGCCATCCAGGCGCTGCTAGAACATTTCCAAAGATAGAGAGCTCGCTCATCGCACCATCTCCCCAGGCAGCTGCTTCTATTATTGGATGGTTCTCACTGGCACCAAGTCTTCCCTATGTTGAGCCAAAATCTGCCTCCGTGAATTCCATTGGCCCTAGCTCTGCCCTGTGGAGTAGCACGGCACAATTCTGCTCTCACACAACAATCAATCCTTCTGAAAACAACAATCAGGTCCTCACCACACCCTCTCTTCTGAAAGAATTCATTCCCACACACCCCCTCCCTTGACATGATTTCTATATTATCCACTATGTTTGCTAGTTTCTCAAAGCGTGGTTGTTGTTTAGTCGCTAAGTCAAGTTCGACACTTTGCAACCCTATGGACTGCAGCACTTTCTTGTCCTTAACTATCTCCCGGAGTTTGCTCAAACCCATGTACATTGAGTTGGTGATATCATCCAACCATCTCATCTTCTGTTGCCCTCTTCTCCTTCTGCCCTCAATCTTTCCCAGCATCAGGATATCTTCCAAAGTGTTGGCCCTTCGCATCAGGTGGCCAAAATATTGGAGCTTCAGCATCAGTCCTTCCAATGAATATTCAGGGTAGGTTTCCTTTAGGATTTATTGGCTTGATCTCCTTGCTGTCCAAGGGACTCTCAAGAGTGTTCTCCAACACCACAGTTCAAAAGCATTAATTCTTTACCACTCAGCCTTCTTTATGGTCCAACTTTCACATTCGTATGTGACTACTGGAAAAGCCACAGCTTTGACTATACGGACCTTTGCCTGCAAAGTGATATCTCTGCTGGTTTTTTTCATAAAGCATGGTATCCAGAGAAGATACAGCCATTTAGTACCTTGTATGAGTGAATACTGTACTTCCATGAATGCATTTGAAAACTATATTGTGATTTTCTTAGTAGCCAGATAAATAATCACTGTTGCAGCATCGAGGGCATGAGGTTAACTAAATTAAACCTGGAAGTCTCCTCTTGTTAAGAGAGAATATACTGGGTCTTCCCCACCCAACCCTTTTCTCATCAACTCTGAACTCCCACAACTTGATACATCCTGTAGACTTTAACCAACTGAGAACATTCTGAATCATTTTTGTGCCATCTATATTAATAACGATGCCACAATTCTTCATCCAAGCTATTGACAGTACTTTTTAAAAATAAGTTCTCCTAAATGTTGTCCTCTGGAAAAATGGCAACCCATTCCACTCCAATATTCTTGCCTGGAGAATTCCATGGACAGAGGAGCCTGGTGGGCTACAGCCCATGGGGTTGCAAAGAGTTGGACAGGACAGAGTAACTCACACACACACACACACACACACACACACACACACACAGTCGTCCTCAAATTCAGCACTCAAGGCCTCCACTCTGGTTCATTTCCATCCACTTTAAGAAACCAGTATTCAGTGAGAAATACTATGTAAGAGTCTCAGGATGTGTAAGAGAGCCCTTGTCCGTGAGAGGCAGGGAAGACAGACCAACAAGTGAAAATGACTGCACAGCACAGCGAGGTCTATGATAGGAGACAGAAGTTAGCAAACAAGAGTCCAGAGGCGGCTTGTGTGTGTGGCCACATATTAGCATCACCTGGGGAGCTTCTAACTGCACACACCCCAACCACGTATATCAGAAGCTGTATGGGTGGGACTCAACCATCAGTACTTTACAAAGACCTTCAGGTGATTCCAACACACAGCCAAGTTTGAGAAACAAACCCAAGTATTTCTCAAGCGTTAATGTACACATGAACCACTGAGGTATGCTAAACTTCAGGTGCTGAAATCTAAATGTCCATCAAAAGATGATGAATAAAGGAGATGTGGTATATATACACAATGGAATATTTCTCTGTCATAAAAAAGAATGAAATAATCCCATTTGCAGCAAGATGAACCTAGAGATTACCACACAGACAGACAATTATCATATGACCACTTATATGTGGAATCTAAAAAATGATACAAATGAACTTATTTATGAAACAGAAGCAGACTCAGAGACCTAGAAAATAAACTTATGGTTACCAAAAAGGATAGTATGGGTGTGTGTATGTAGATAAATTAGGAGTTTGGAATTAGCATGTATAAAATAGGTAAACAACAAGGACCTAATGTATAGCACAGGAAACTATACTCATTATCTTCTCATAAACTATAATGGAAAAGAACTTGAAAAAGAATGTATATAAATATATGTAAAACTTAATCATTTTGCCATATACTTGAAACTAATACAACATTGTAAAGTAACCATAACTCAGTAATAAAAAAAAATTCAGATGCTGAGTCTGTAGGTCTGAGGTGGAGGGTGAGATTCTGTATTTTTAATTCACTGCCAGGAGATGCTAAAGCTGCTGGTCCATGGAACACACACTGAGGAATGCAGGCCTAAGATATACCATCTAATTCTCCCCTAATTCCATCTTCAGTCTTGCCTCCTTATTTATGCACACTGAACCTTTCATTCCAGCTGACTGAAAGAGACAAGCAAATGGTAAGATAAATACAATGGTAGTTTGTTTATGACAGGAGCTGCGAGAGCCCAGAATAGGGCACCTAATGAGACAAGAGGGTGATGGTGGCTGAGGAAGGCTTCCCAGAAAAGGCTATGATTTCATTGAATTATACACAGGAAAGTTATTCCAGACCCATCAAAGCACAAGACATAGCTTTATAATCATGGGAGGAAAAACAAATCACAGAGCACATTCAGGAAACTTCAGTATTTCTTACTTCCATGGATTCAATCACTCATTCAACTGTAGCTGTGGCCTGGGACTTTCCCTACAAAGTTGATTTGGACCATAACTGAACTTTTGTTACATGGAAGCAATATCTTCAGAACCAGACCATGATGTCTTCAAGGGCAGAATCAGGTGCAAACACATTGGACACCCTCAGTCCCCAGCAAAGTGTCCAGCCCCTAGAGATCTCAGAATATGTTTGTAAAATAATTAAGAGCAACATTACTTTTTAAATCAGCTTTTTCAGTTCCAGGCTTCTATTTTCTTTTTTTTTTTTTTTCCTGAAGCACAGACTGCTGTAAGGAGTTAAAAGTTATTTACCGAGATTTCGAAAATGATGCAAACCAGTGAGATTAGGGTGGAGAAATGTTACCAAGGCTAATTAGAAAAGAGGAACACTTCTGAGAGAGGGGTCAAGAGGTGGAGTTGGTGTGAGGATGTGTACTTGTATTTGTAGATGGTGGATGGGTTTCTGTCTAATCTGAGAGCTACACAGCCCATCCTGTTCAGATGACTGACATGGAGGAGAGAGAAGTTACCTGTGTCTGGGGCACATGAAACCACAAAGGGCTAAGACAGAGGGAGAGTCAGCCTAATTCAAGCAGACATTATCGTCAGCCCTGGTTAATGGGAAACAATTAATACAATCTATTTTTATGCAGATTAAACCATTTCAAATTAACAGGTCAATCGCACTCATATGTTCTGAATTTGGGCTCCACCAGAGCCAGGTGAACCGTTATATGAACCAATCTAAACTTCATTACAGAGGAGGACGCCGACTCTCAGAAATTCACACGAAACTCAATTTGGAGTTAATCACTCACATTTTTCTCTCACCTACCAGATATCCTAATTTAAAGACAGATCTGGGCTCTCTTTTATGACAAAAGACAAGGAGAACATGAATTATTCATTAGCAGTAAAGGTATCATTTTATCTGTTTATTTTCCAATTAGGTGAAGTCAGATAAAGAAGCAGTCAATAAAACCAAGAGACTTTCCCCCCATTGTATGGAATTAAAAGTAGACCATGTTAATGCGGGTCTTGGAGTCTATAAAAAAACATTTAATTAGCAGTGTATATTAGAGAGGAGACTAAGATGGGAACTGCTTATGGTCTAAATGCCTCCATGTGGCAGGTCTCTGAAGTTCTTCCAGGGTAGCCCTCACCTGCCTTTCCTGCTGCCTGTATCTCCAAGCTACATCTCTAGCCAGCCCCCCTGCCCCCAACATCCATCCTCCTCAGCTTCGAAGCCCTTGCTCAGGCCCTGCCCTGGTTTTGCCAACTCCTCTCTGCTCCAGTAAGCTCCCAACTATTCTTGAAAGCACTGCTTTCCACTCTGTACTATGGGCTGTGCTTAGCTGCCCAGTCGTGTCGGACTCTTTGCGACCTCATGGACTGTAGCCCGCCAGGCTCCTCTGTCCACGGGGATTCTCCAGGCATGAATACTGGAGTGGGTTGCCATGCCCTCCTCCAGGGGATCTTCCCAACCCAGGGATTGAACCCAGGTCTCCCACATTACAGGCGGATTCTTTACCATCTGCGCCACCAGGGAAGCCCAAAAGTACTGGAGTGGGTAGCCTTTCCCTTCTCCAGGGGATCTTCTCGACCCAGGAATTGAACCGGGGTCTCCCGCATTGCAGGTGGATTCTTTACCAGCTGAGCTAGCAGGGAAGCCCACTTTCCACTCTGCACCTGTTAAAGACAGTCTCGATCCTGTCTTGCCTCCCACCACCCTCCACTCCAGCAAGCACGGAGCGGCTCCCCTCCTCCACGCTCCAGTCACTCCATGTGTAGCTCTGTTTGGGTGGCAACTGATTCCTTCAGAACCACTCGAGATTCGGGGTTGAGGCTGTCTCCTTTCTGTATTGATATCTTGGTGTCCTGCTCAGAGTGGGGCTCTAGGAATGTTTGTGCATTTCCAAATTAGCCTTGCTTGCTAGGCACACAGACTCTGGAGCCCACCCTCTGTTTTCTCCTTCCTCACCTTTTACTTCCCCTTTCCAGAGAAGCCACTAGACTTCCCTGAAGTTCAATTCCAAGTTCCTTTCAGGCCAAGCTCAAGCTGAAGGCAGGCAGATAAGAGGCGGGAGGCAGAACAACTCACTTTCGCTGACACCTAATGTACACCCTGCTGAATCCCTAATACAAATTGCCCTGCCCCTCCTCTGGACTCTCACACCCCCGTGTTTCTGCGGCAGCTAAAGGGGGTCAGTCTGCTGTGTAAGTGTAGGTTACACGATGAAGCAGAGTGGGAAGGAGGGCAAAGGTCAGAACTCAACCCTGCAGCCTGCAACAAACCACTTAACCTTCCTGAACCTTGTTCTCACCTTCAAAAGGGTGATGAACATCACCTGCATGCAGGTTCAGTGTGAAGACTAAATGAAACATTATATGCATAGTGCCTGGTTCTATGGAGGTGCTGTGGCTATAACCAGATATTTACGTATTTTACTATCTATCAGACTGTGAGCTTCGGAAGGACAGACCATGTCTTATTGCTCTTTTCCCTAAAGCTCTGGAGTCAAGTTGCTGTCTGTGTCCCCCTAAAATTCCTATGTTGAAATCCTAATCCCCAATGTGATGGTATTAGGAGGTGGGGCTCTGGGGAGGTGATTATATCATGGAGGGGAGGTGATTAGGTCTGAGGGTAGAGCCTTCACAAATGAAATTAGTGTATTATATATATATATATACATGTATGTATGTATGTATGTATGTATGTGTTAAGAAGCCCCAGAGAGCTCCCTCACCCCTTCTACTATGTGATAACACACAGAAGTCAGCAGTCTACAGTCCTCAAGAGGGCCCTCACCAGGATCTAACCATACTGGCACCCTGATCTAGACCTCCAGTCTCCAAATTTGTGAGAAATAAATTTCTATTCTTTATAAGCCACATAGTTTCTTTGGTACTTTATCACAGCAGCCCAAACTAAGACACAAGCCAATCAGCGGACATCCATTCTCACGATCAAACAAAAAAGGCAATGCTCATGTTCTGTCTGATCCAGACACACAGATTCCCAAGCTAGAAGCAAAGGAGGGCAAATTATGACCTAGTCCAACTTTTCCAAAAGTGACATCTGGAGAAAACTAGGGAATAGAAGTGTTTTGAAAATGGGTTCTATGTACAGGAGCATATGGAAAACACTCTCCTCTCCACTGCAGGATTTCTCAAAGCCTTTAGTGTTACCATGAACCCTGTGATTCTCTGTTGGGAGTGGCAGTCTCATGCAGGGAATCCCTCAACCTCTGTTCAGCCACAGAAGAATGTCCCTGCTGCTGCTGCTAAGTCGCTTCATTCATGTCTGCCTGTCGACTCTGTGCGACCCCATAAATGGCAGCCCACCAGGCTCTGCCGTCACTGGGATTCTCCAGGCAAGAACAGTGGAGTGGGTTGCCATTTCCTTCTCCAATGCATGAAAGAGAAAAGTGAAAGTGAAGTCGCTCAGTCGTGTCGGACTCTTCGTGACTCTATGGACTGCAGCCTACCAGGCTCCTCCGTCCATGGGATCTTCCAGGCAAGAGAACTGGAGTGGGGTACCATTGCCTTCTCCGAAGAATGGTCTCTGAGGGGCCTGGGATCCTCCTTTATCAAGTGCTAACAGTTGTGCCAGGCTTATTGTCTTTATGGAAATATTTTTTCCTGTTTCAGACTCACTGTGTTCTCCTCTGTTCCGTTTAAGGGTGTGCACCAATGGCCCTCAGGTACACTCCCAACTTTCAATATTTCAGACTCCATGGTCAGGGTGTGTAGGCCAATTGCCTTGCTTTTGCCTTGAGGGATCAGCACTACTACTGGGGCTGATTTTGTTCTGTCTCTTCTCCACATAAGAGCTGTTCCATCCAGTGCCTGAGTGCACTGTTTCCTTAGCAACTCTGATACCAAGATGCAGAGTGCAGAAGTGCTTGGACTTCTACTGCTGGTGGCTGGCACTGTGATGACCCTTGCTCCCCTTCATGGAGAAGGAGTCCCCCCAGCCCGCTCCCCTTCACTGGTAAATGATGCATGATGTTCTGCTCAACACCAAGAAGATGGTGCAGGAAGCTTCCTAGTCAGCTCAGGCTGCCCTAACAGCAGACCACAGCCTGGGCGCTTCAGTAACACACTTACTCCTCACACTTCTGCAGGCCAGCAAGTCCAAGATCAAGGCGCCAGCAGATTGTTTCTGGTGAGAGCTCTCTTCCTATCTTGCAGATGGTGGCTTCTTGCTGTATCTTCACATGGCAGGGACAGAGAGAAAGCTCTCTGGTATCACTTCTTACAGGGCACTAATCCCATCATGGGGGCACTACCCTCATGATCTCATCTAAACTAAGTGTCTCTCCAAAGCCCCATCCATTAACATCGTCATCTGTGAGTGCTCACTCAGTCCTGACTCTTTGTGACCCCACAGACTGTAGTCTGCTAGGCTCCTCTGTCCATAGGATTCTCCAGGCCAGAATACTGGAGTGAGCTGCCATGTCCTCCTCTAGGAGATCTTCCTGACCTGGGGATTGAACTGCATCTCTTGCATCTCTTGCATTAACAGATAGATTTTGACCACTCACTAGCACCACCTGGTAAGCCAAACATCTTCACATCTGGGAGTTAGCATTTCACTATATGAGTAACTATTGAAACACAAACATTCAGTCCATAACAGGTGGCATTTCCCAACCTTTTCCCACACAGAACCCTCTTTATAAGAACTTTAGGTGGACTACAAGCCCAGAATCACACTTGGGGATTTCCTGGGATAATCTAGAGTATAAGCTGTTGGAGAAAAGAAAGAACAACACTGATCTTCCAAGGGATTATCCCAAGCATCACCGTTCTGCAGCACCAGGTGGCTTCCACAGAGGAGTTTGTTAGTAATTTTCCTGAGAGTATGAATGCATCTCTCCATGACCCGTGGGGAAACCGTCGTCCAGCCTTCCAGAGCTGCAGATGGGGCCTCTTTAGACCTGCTGCCAAATCTGGCAATCGAGTGTCCAAATGGTTCACTCTGCCATGGAAGATGTCAGGGGAATAAAGAAGGTTAAGAGATCACCAAAATGAGAGCATGTGTCAGAACACACCTCCTGTGCCTTGGCAGGAGAAGAGAAATATACATGCTCGAGCTTGCCAGGGAACTGAACCAGAATGCAAAGGAAAGGATTTCCATTCCATGGGCTAGGTGGCTCCACCGTGGCCCCTAGAGATGTGAGTAGCCAAATCACTGACTTTACCAAAGTTATCCTTCCCCAAAGCCAAAGAGATAAAAATGCTTTAAAAAACGAACATGGGGAGCCTCTTCAATAAAAGGTGCTGGGGAAACTGGGCTGCTACATGTAAAAGAATGAAATTCTTCCTAACAGCATGCACAAAGATGAACTCAAAATGGATTAAAGACCTAAATGTAAGACCAGAGACTATAAAACTCTTAGAGGAAAACATAGGCAGAACACTCAATGACATAAATAACAGCAAGATCCTCTATGACCCACCTCTTAGGGAAATGGAAATAAAAACAAAAACAAACAAGTGAAACATAATGAAACTTAAAAGCTTTTGCACAGCAAAGGAAACTATAAACAAGGTGAAGGGACAACCCTCAGAATGGAAGAAAATAATAGCAAATGAAACAACTGACAAAGGATTAATTTCCAAAATATACAAGCAGCTCATACAAATCAATACCAGAAAAATAAACAATCCAATCAAAAAGGGGGAAGAAGATCTAAATAGAGATTTCTCCAAAAAGACATACAGATGGTTAACAAACACATGAAAAGATGCTCAACATTGCTCATTATTAGAGAAATGCAAATCAAAACTACAATGAGATATCACTTCACACTGGTCAGAATGGCCATCATCAAAAAGTCTACTAATGATAAATGCTGGAGAGGCTGTGAAGAAAAGGGAACTCTCTTGCACTGTTAATGGGAATGTAAATGGACAGTCACTATGGAAGACAGAATGGAGATTCCTTTAAAAACTAGGAATAAAACCACCATATGACCCAGCAATCCCCCTAACTAAGCATATACCCTGAGGATATCAAAATCAAAAATGATACATGTACCCCAATGACCACTGCAGCATTATCTACAATAGCTAGAACATGAAAGCAACCTAGATGCCCATTGACAGATGAATGGATAAAGAAGCTGTGGTACATATATACAATGAAACATTACTCAGCCATAAAAAGGAACACATTTGAGTCAGTTCTAATGAGGTGGACGAACCTAGAGCCTATTATACACAGTGAAGTAAGTCAGAAAGAGAAAAACAAATACCATATACTAACACATATATATGGAATCTAGAAAGATGGTACTGATGAAAATATTTGCAGGGCAGCAATGGAGACACAGACATAGAGAACAGACTTATGGACTTGGGAGAAGGAGGAAGGAGAGGGTGGGATCTATGGAGACAGTAGCATGGAAACTTACATTACTGTCTGTAAAATAGATAACCAAAGGGAATTTGGAATGACTCAGAGAACTCAGGGCTCTGCAGCGGGGTGGGATGGGGAGGGAGACGGGAGGGAGAAGCAAGAGGGAGGGGACATACGTACACCTATGGCTGAGTATATGTATATGGAGACGGTTAAAAGGCTGGCAGGGAATGGGCCTTAGAAAAAAATGTTCATTTTGACAACACTTCAAGGAACAAATTCTAAGCTAATCTGCCTGCATTTGAAAATGCCTGTCATCCCAGTATCCTGCCTTTCCACAATTCTACTGTTCCTATTCTGTATTCCTATCACAAGCCTCACACACAAGCCATGAAGCACCTGGAATTCAGTGAAGGAGAGCTAGGCTCCAGTCAAGGGATGTGGCTTAGCGGACCAATGCATCCCACAGTCACCAAACCGATCAGTGTGTTCACAGCAGTCCCATTCCAACAGCCAAGACAGGGAAACAGCCTAAATGTCCTTGGACAGAGGAATGGATAAGGAAGATGTGGTACATGTATACAATGGAATACTACTCAGCCATAAGAAGATCGAAATAATGCCATCTGCAGCAACATGGATGGACCTAGAGATTATCATACTAGTGAAGTAAGTCAGACTGAAAAAGACAAACATCATACATCACTTATACATGGAATTTATCTACAAAAGAGAAACAGACTCTCAAAGAACAGACTTGTGGTTACCAAGGGGGACCGAGAAGGGGAGAGATGAATGGGCGTTTTGGATTAGCAGATGCAAACTATTACATATAGAATGAATAAACAACGTCCTACTGTATAGCACAAGGAACTATATTCAGTACTCCATGATAAACCATAATGGAAAAGAATATGAAAGAACATGTATATATATGTACAAGTGAATCACTTTGCTATACAGCAGAAATTAACACAACATTGAAAATCAACTATACTTCAATAAAATAAATGAAAAAAAAACTATCCAGTGTCACGAGAGAAGCAGATGCCAGGCAACCTGCCTCCAGTCTCATCTTTCCTCCCCGCACAGTCCATAGGAACACATACTAAATCCCATAACACAAGCTAAATGGACATGATTCCCTATCTCTTTCCAGTTGTCAGTTACAAAGTCACTGACAGAGATGCTTTTTATGGGCTGCTTCTCACTGTTGGTAGTGACACTAGTTTTGCCATGTTCTCTCCCTTCCCAGGGCTGCCTGTCTGCTTTTTGCATATTGAAATAGCAATTCTAATCATCCAGGTGTGATGATCTACCTTGAAACCTTTCTCTAGTGTCATCTGCAGTTCCAGTCTTTGTTACATTTAGACTCAGTAAGCTTATTTATGCATCACATTCATTAATTCCAGAATGGTCTGCAATTTGTCTCTTCCAAAAAGAAAAAATATACATATACACACACATACCTCTATATTCAGAGGATACTCGTAACGGTGAAAGCAGGTGCCTGAGTGCTCAGCATTAAATCTTCTATAGAGTGAAAAATCTACTATTAAATAATCTGGAAGAGGTCAATCAATAAAAATAACTAAATAATTGATAGTGTTATATTAGGCTAAAGTATAACATATGATCTTCATTAACCCGTCAAGAAATATCGCTTGAGTTAAACCACCTCTCTCAAATGAGCATTTCTGGTGTTAATTCAAAAGGCAATAGCAGTCACCCAGGGGATGTTTTTAATGTTTTATGCTTTCACTGCAGTGGTGTTTATAGAGGGGTTAGCAGGGCAATAAGGATCATATTTAGGAAGGCGGCTCGGTGACAGCTAAGGCACTGAACTGCAATCAAGTGATCTGCCTTCACGTAAGCAACGTGGACAGTTCCACTCTGGCTACTCAGCCTGGCTGCGGAATAACTAACAAGCTGGTGGAAATTTACTGTAGGACTAAAGGGCTTTCCCTTTTCTTAAAATAAAAAATCTCAGCCCTTGGGGTGTTTTATACTGCATTTGGCTCTGAAGTGCCCTCAGTTATTGTTGCATTTTATCACCGAGGGGTGGGGAGGGTGGATGTGGACCACAGGTTTCGAGAAACAGAGCAGGAAGCAGAGCGCACAGGTGAGGAGTCATAGAAAACTGAGTCAGGATCCTTGCAGTTCCCCTGACGAGCTGGGTGGTCTGGAAAACTAATTTACTTTTACTGGGTCTCAGTTCCTCACCTGTAAAAGGGAGAGAGTAATAACAACCCTGCTTCAGATGTAAAGAATCTGCCTGCAATGCAGGAGACCTGAGCTTGATCCCTGGGTTTGAAAGATCCCCTGGAGAAGGGAATGGGGCTACCCACTCCGGTATTCTGGCCTGGAGAATTCCATGGACAGAGGAGCCGGGCAGGCTCCAGTCCATGGGGTCGCACAGAGTCGGACACGGCTGAGTGCCTTTCACTTTACTAACGACCTTGAAGTTCGGTGAGACAATGTCCACAGAACATTAAGCCTTTAATCTGGCACAGAGCAGATAGTTAACGACACGGAGGCTTCTTCCCCTTTTAGCAGATGAGACGATACAGTGCCAACAGGAGGTGCTTCTTGAGAGCAGGTGTGCCCCTCACTGCTCACTGTGTCACTAGGGCTCGGGGAACACCTGGCATAAAGAAGATCGCTCAGGAACCTTGCCCACACCCACACTAGTTTTTAGCCTGTTGGAAAGACCAGCTCTTCCCCCAGTAGGTGATGCACTCTGACCCTTCTGTGGTTTTGCACCCTTTCAGCTTATGCTGTCCCCTCTGTCAGGAATAATCTTTTCTCTTTTTATTCTGATGAGCCCAGTTTCATCGTTTTTTATTTTATTTTTTTTGCCACCTAAAGAGCACCATCTCTATAAACAATCATCTTTTCATCCCTGACTTCCTCACCCCTTTGAGTGAGAGTGACAGTCGCTCAGTCAGGTCAAACTCTTTGCAACCTCATGGACTGTAGCCAGCCAGGCTCCTCTGTCACTGGAACTCTCCAGGCAAGAATACTGGAGTGGGTTGCCATTTCCTTTTCCAGGGGATCTTCCTGACCCTTTTTTGGTTGGCATTTCCACACCGGGAGTCGAACCTGGGCCACCTGGGTGATAACTAGGACTCCTAAGCACTAGACCTCTTTTACATCTTCCCATTTACCTCCGAGGAACGTCAATCTCTCCTTCACACCTGCTACTGCTGCCCCGCACTCCATCACTGAACTTAACCTTGTTATGTCATATTTTGTTTGATTCTGTTTCCATAAATGCTGGCATGGAAACTGAACTGTCTGCTAACAGTAAGGACAAAAACAATGTAATAGTAAAAATGGCTAATATGTACAGACATACCTCTGAGATATGAATTCAGTTCCAGACCACCAGAATAAAGCAAATATCACAATAAAGAGAGTTACACAATTTTTTGGGTTTCTCAGTGCATATAAAAGTTGTGTCTGACCAACGGTATTTTTCACAGAACTAGAACAAATAATTTCACAATTTGTATGGAAATACAAAAAACCTCGAAGAGCCAAAGTAACCTTGAGAAAGAAGAATGGAATTGGAGGAATCAACCTGCCTGACTTCAGACTATACTACAAAGCCACAGTCATCAAGACAGTATGGTACTGGCACAACGACAGAAATATAGATCAATGGAACAGAATAGAAAGCCCAGAGATAAATCCACGAATCTATGGTGACCTTATCTTCGACAAAGGAAGCAAGGATATACAGTGGAAAAAAGACAACCTCTTTAACAAGTGGTGCTGGGAAAACTGGTCAACCACCTGTAAAAGAATGAAACTAGAACACTTTCTAACACCATACACAAAAATAAACTCAAAATGGATTAAAGATCTAAATGTAAGACCAGAAACTATAAAACTCCTAGAGGAGAACATAGGCAAAACACTCCCCGACATAAATCACAGCAGGATCCTCTATGACCCACATTCCAGAATTTTGGAAACAAAAGCAAAAATAAACAAATGGGACCTAATGAAACTTAAAAGCTTTTGCACAACAAAGGAAACTACAAGCAAGGTGAAAAGACAGCCCTCAGATTGGGAGAAAATAATAGCAAACAAAGCAACAGACAAAGGATTAATCTCAAAAATATACAAGCAACTCCTCCAGCTCAACTCCAGAAAAATATAATGACCCAATCAAAAAATGGGCCAAAGAACTAAACAGACATTTCTCCAAGGAAGAGATACAGATGGCTAACAAACACATGAAAAGATGCTCAACATCACTCATTATCAGAGAAATGCAAATCAAAACCACAATGAGGTACCATTACACGCCAGTCAGGATGGCTGCTATCCAAAAGTCTACAAGCAATAAATGCTGGAGAGGGTGTGGAGAAAAGGGAACCCTCTTACACTGTTGATGGGAATGCAAATTAGTACAGCCACTATGGAAAAGAGTGTGGAGATTTCTTAAAAAGCTGGAAACAGAACTGCCATATGACCCAGCAATCCCACTTCTGGGCATACACACTGAGGAAACCAGATCTGAAAGAGACACGTGCACCCCAATGTTCATCACAGCACTGTTTATCATAGCCAGGACATGGAAGCAACCTAGATGCCCATCAGCAGACGAATGGATGAGGAAGCTGTGGTACATATACACCATGGAATATTACTCAGCCATTAAAAAGAATTCATTTGAATCAGTTCTAATGAGATGGATGAAACTGGAGCCCATTACACAGAGCGAAGTAAGCCAGAAAGATAAAGACCATTACAGTATACTAACACATATATATGGAATTTAGAAAGATGGTAACAATAACCCTATATGCAAAACAGAAAAAGAGACTCAGATGTATAGAACAGACTTGTGGGCTCTGTGGGAGAACGCGAGGGTGGGATGTTTCAAGAGAACAGCATCAAAACATGTATATTATCTAGGATGAAACAGATGAACAGTCCAGGTTGGATGCATGAGACAAGTGCTTGGGCCTGGTGCACTGGGAAGACCCAGAGAGATCGGGTGGAGAGGGAGCTGGGAGGGGGGACCGGGATGGGGAATACATGTAAACCCATGGCTAATTCATTTCAATGTATGACAAAAACCACTGCAATGTTGTAATTAGCCTCCAACTAATAAAAATAAATGGAATAAAAGAAAAAAAGTTGTGTCTGAGGATCTGTCTCCTCAGCCAAAGTAAACAAAAACAAAAATAAACAAATGGGACCTAATTTTAAAACTTTTGCACAGTAAAGAAAGCCACAAACAAAAAAACAAAATGACAACCAACTGCATGAGATAAAATATTAGCAAATGATGTGTCTGATAAAGGGTTAATATACAAAATATATAAACTGCTCACACAACTCAATATCAAAGCCAAAATAACCTGATTAAAAATGGGCAGAAGACCTGAATAGACATTTTTCAAGTGAAGACATACATGTGGTCAATAAGACATGATAACATGCTCAACATCACTAATCACCAGGGGTATGTAAATCAAAATCACAATGAGATATCACCTCACACCTGTCTGGCTATCATCAAGAAAACCATAAATAACAGGGACTTACCTGGCAGTCCAGTGGTTAACTCCACACTTCCACTACAGGGGGTGCAGGTTTCATCCGTTGTTAGAGAACTAAGATTCTATGGGCCAGGTGACATGGCCAGAAAAAAAAGTAGACTACAAATAACTATGGTCTATTATAAATATAGTCTGTAATAGACTATAAATAATAGAGTAGAAATTCCACTCCTGGGTATATAGCCAAAGAAAACAAAAACACTAATTCAAAAAAATATATACACCCCAATATTCACAGCAGCATTATTTACAACAGAGGTAAGACATGGAAGTAACATAACTGTCCATCAACAGCTGAACAGATGAAGAAGATGTGGTGTATATGCACAAATGGAATACTACTGAGCCATAAAAAGAATGATGTTTTGTCATTTGCAACAACATGGATGGACCCAGAGGATATTATGTTTCATGAAACAAGTCAGATAGAAAAAGACCAACACTGTACATAATCACTTAAATGTGGAATCTAAAAAATTAGAAAAATGAGTGAATATAATAAAACAGATACAGAACTAGCAAACAATCTAGTGGTTACCAGTGGGAAGATGGAAGGGAGGAGGGACAAGACAGGGGTAGGGGATTAAGAGGTACAAACTACTATGTATAAAATAAATAAGATACAAAGATATACTGTATAGCAAGGAAAATACAGGCCGATGTTTTATAATAACTTTAAACGGAATATAATCTATAAAAGTACTGAATCACTGTTGTATACCTGAACGAATGTACTGTAAATCAATTATACTTTAATTTAAAAGTTAGGTTTACACTATACTGAGTTAAGTGTGCAATAGCATTATGTCTAAAAACTAAGGTACATACTTTAATTAAAAAATACTTTATTAATAAAAATGCTAACCATCATCTGAGCCTCTAGTGAGTCAAAGTAGTAACAGTGAAGATCACTGACCACAAATCATCATAACAAATATAATAATAATGAAAAAGTTTGAAATATTGTAGGAATTAGCAAAACATGACAGAGAAATATGAAGTGGGCAAATTATCTTGGGAAACAGCACCAATCGACTTGCTCAACTAGGGTTGTCACAAAACTTCAATTTGTAAAAGACACAATATCTGCAATGTGTAATAAAGGCACGCCTTTACTTGGTGAGCACTGACTATATGCCAGACACTGTGGTAATCACTTTATGACTATTTGTTTTATTCTTCCAATAACCCAATTGTTTAAATATTATTACTCCCCTCATACAAATAAAAATATTGGCATAGGGAGGTTTAAAAACTGGTCCAAGATTCCCAAGCCTCTCCCAGTAGGGTGACGCCATGGCACTGTGGTAAAAGGTATGACTCCAAGAGTCTACATGACTTGGCTGAAAGATGTTTCACCATTAACCAGCAGTGTGACTGCGTCTGGCTCACCAACACACTTTGTCACTTTGGCCTGCTCAGCTAAGAAGTGAAATTCCAGGATCCTGCTTCCCTTTAAGCTAAGGTTGGAGGCAAAGGAGATACAGATAAATGCATCCCTTCCCCCAAAAGGCAAAGCCTCCCAAGTCGGATGCTTTTGCGCTTCCTGTAGTCGCTCTCCTTTCTCCTGACGTGGCGCCGAGACAAGAAAACCGGAGCTATAGCAGCTACTCTGCTCTCAAGAGAAACAAAAACCACACAGCAGGGATGATGGGTCAGCAAAGCAGGAGATCTTGGGTTCTTGATGCTTTTCTTAAGCAGACTTCCCAGCACTAGTTTACTGTCACTCTTCTTTTCATATAATAATATAACAAAAATAAACATCTTAATTCTTCAGGCCACTTGTTGAGTTTTCTGTTATTTACAACCAAACACATGGAAACAGAGACAGTGTCACTATGCCTCACCCCTCAACTGTCAAACGAAGGTAATAACAGTACCGATGTCTTATACAGTGATGTTAGGAGTAAATAACAATATATTTAAAGATCAAAGCTTGGTTTCTGGCACACAGTAAGAGCCTACTGAATATTTATTCTTATTATCATCATCAGTATTACTTCTAGTTAATGAGACCTGGCGCTCAGGAACTCCACTGCTCAGCTTTTTTTTTTTTTTTAATAAATCAGTCCTCCCAAGACTCCTCTTTTTTACAGAGATAAATATATCTGGTAAATTAGCCATCTTTCTCTGTGACTTTTGAAGAATGCTTCTAGATTTCCTTGTCATTTGATGGTCAATCTCTGAGATATACATAGGAAAGGGATTACTACCCACATAAAACAGATTAAAGACCTGCAGACTCAGAGATATAAAGGGATTGCTCAGGGTCACATGGCTAACTTTATTCCAGGTTTTAAGGAAGTTGGCATAAATTCCCAGGTTCTTACCCTATTCCAGTAAGAGCTTCTCTGGTGGTTCAGGTGGTGAAGAATCTGCCTGCAATGCAAAAGACCTGGGTTTGATTCCTGGGCTGTGACGAGTCCCTGGAGAAGGGAATAGCTATCCATTCCAATATTCTTGCCTGGAGAATTCCATGGACAGAGGAGCCTGTCCACGGGTCGCAAAGAGTCAGACACAACTGAACAGTTTTCACTTTCACTTACCCTATTCCACAAAGCCCTGTTTGATCTGACCTCTGACTGCCTTCCACCAAATATCCTTCCTTCTTTTCTACATTTTAAAGTTTAATTGATTTACAATGTTGTGTTAATTTCTGCTGTACAGTGAAGTGATTAATGATATATACATACACACACACACATATATATATGTATACACATATACATTCTTTTTCACATTCTTCTCCATTATGATCACATGATATTGAATATACTTCTGTGTGCTATACAGTAGGACTTTGTTGTTTATTTCTTCTATATATAATAGTTTGCATCTTCTAACCCCAAACTCCCACTCTATCCCTTCACCACGTCCCCTTCCCCTTGGCAACCACAAGCCTGTTCTCCATGTCTGTGATTCTGTTTTTGCTTAATAGCTAGGTTCATCTGTGTCATATTTTAGATTCCACATATAACTGATTTCATCAAACAGTGTCTGTTTCTTCATGGCTTTCTTCACTTAGTATGATAATCCCGAATTTCATCCATGTTGCTGCAAATGACATTCTTTCTTTTTCATGACTGAATAGTATTCCATTGTATGTATGCATCACATCTTCCTTATCCTAGAGTGTAAGTCTCTTTAAGGCAGGCACATCATCTATTTTGTTTACACTGTAGTCTTAAAACTAGAGGGAGGAGAAAGTGAAGAACTCAAAGCCCTGCAAAAGTTTGAGCTTCATGCAAAGAGAGATCTGGGCTCAAATCCTGACTCTGTCATGTAACAATGTGAGGAAAATAAGTCACTGAACAGCTCCAGTTCACAGTAACCTCACACCTAACAGGAGAAAGAACATACCTATCTCACAGGATTGTTGTCAACATGACGCATGATTACATGGGTAAAGACTGGAGTCCCATGCCCAGCATATGCCTGTTTAATAAACTCTAGCTCCTCGCCCTTCTATTTCTCCACTCATGTGCATCATCTGCAGGGCATGCTGCAAAGTGAATGGTGCCCAACCAACCAATTAACATCAAGAAAAAAAAGATGAGTAGAAGAAAATGCTGAGGGCTCTGCTGGCTCTGCTCCAAACAGAAACCCACCTCCCGGCAGACCATGGAGACTGCAGTTGGTATCAGTACCTATCACTTAAGATGCCCTGAAAATTAGATACATAACTAAGCAACTAGTGCTTCAAACAGTTAAGTGCTTAGAATAGGTCTGGCACATAGTAAACTCTCAATAAATGTCTGCTAATATTATCACCTGTGTTTTTGTGAACAAATCCAAACACATTTGATATTTTCAATTATCACTGAATGTCTAAATCTGAAACAAACTAGAACCCATCACTGTCATCATCATGGTCCTTATACTTTCATTGACAAGAGGTACTGTATTGAGAATAACAGCGAGCAGGTTGGAGGAGGGAATAAGGGGGAGAAACAGATGCAATCGGTATTTAGGGGAAAAAAGAAAACTGGAATAGGTTTTCAGCCTCAGACTCCTGTTCCTTCAGAGTAGAGACAACCAGGCCAAGTAGAAGCTCCCATGGCGTGTGAGTGGGGCAGAGTGGTCCAACCCAGGTCACCATGATTAATAGCCAGGCCAAAGAAATGCACAGCCCTGTGTGTGACAGAAGGGCCTGGAACAATGCTCAAAGGACATGTGTCTGAGGGAGACTCCAAGCTCAGGACTGGGGCCTGAGCACAGGACTGAAGAGACACAGATGTGAAAGGGCACTCCTTGGGGTCAGACTGCACGCCCTCCAGGCCTGACGGCTGCTCACTCAGTCTGCTCCCCACCATGAGGGTGGGGGGGCTAACTTCTCAGAGCCTTTTCCTCATTTGTAAAGTGATGTTAGTAACTCCTCCTCCCCACACATTGCTACAACGATTCCTAACCTCATGCCTTACATCCAGTGAGCACTTTAATGGCAGCTAACTAAAAATAAAAACAGTAGCCAATACTTGAGAGGACTCATTATGCATTAGGGTTTCTTTGAAGTGCTTTGCAAATTGGAACTGATTTAGTCCACACAATAACCCTATGTGGAAATGCTATTCACAATAAGAATGATGATAATAATATAATAGCAGCAAACTTGGCACTTCCCACAAGTCAGGCATTGTTTACAGCTTTCCATATATTAACTGTGACTCACAAAAACCCTGTGGAGTAAATACTATTAATGTGCCTATACAGATGAAGTTTCTATATAGATGAAGAAACTGAGGCAGGAGTTAGTGAGCCTACCTGAGGTCATCTGGTAGTAAAGGTTGAGGCTGGCATCTCTTTCAGCTTAGCTATGGTAACTCTCAAAGGATAAAAGCTCAGGAAAACCCTAAAGAAAGTGAAGGGACACTGTTGTCCTCCTTGTTTTTAAATAATGAAACAACGGCTCAGAGAGGTGAGGTGTCACATAGCTGGAAACTGGAAAACTGTTTCTCTTTGGTAATGACCATCAAACCACAGACTTTTGATCTGTGGTCCAGGACTACATCCACTTCAGCACAGTCTTTTCAACAATCAAATAAGTTAGTTCTATTAGGTAAGTATGTTCTACCTATTCTTCCAAGCCTGGGCTAACATCTGTAAATGCAGAAACAAAAATTTAAGAGCTCTCTGGCTTTCTTCCAGAGATAAGCTATCACGGCTATGTGGGACATGGACATCAGGGAAAAAAAGCACAATGTTAAAAAAGCAACTTTATGTACTCTGATAATTAACAAGAACAAAATACATCTGACCCCAAATTGGATGTAGTTTGAACCAAACTAGGTCTTCAATCATTTGGAAATGCTAACAGGCCAACTGCTTGATTAAACACAATTTGTATTGTCAATAAAAAATGCAAATGACTATTTTATTGGCAAATACAGCATTAGACTTTGCTTGATATGAGGATTAAATTGCATTTCAAGAACAATTCAAGAGGTCAAATTATAAATGAACATCCCCGTCCATTTTCCTTAGGTTCTGGAGGCCAGAATAGGAAATACAATAACAAAAATAATTGCCTGCCACTGTGTGCCATTTCAGTTAAAATAAAATCCACACCAGTTTTGTGTAGTAGAAAATAATATTTAAGTCCCCAAATGGGTCCTGTAATTTAGCACATAATTCCTTGAAATTTACATGGCACACTCCCACTCATCTGAATCAACTGATAAACTCTCTTTTATTTGTATTAAAGAAAATGGGGATTAAAAGGTCGGCAATCCACACAGTGTAGATACGGAGTGCATGGGCCCCATTTTAAAACCTTTTAGTCAATCTGGCCCAGAGCTAAATCAAGTACACAGGAATTATGTTTGACTACAAATATTCCCCGGTTACAGATAGGAATAAGACATGCATTCTGAATCCCATAGAAAAATATGGAATCACAGATGTTGCTTTTGAGCATCTTTATTTCTGAAATTACAAATAATCATTGTTGGCATCTGCGAGTGGAAAAAC
Source organism: Odocoileus virginianus (assembly GCF_023699985.2). NCBI lineage: Eukaryota > Metazoa > Chordata > Mammalia > Artiodactyla > Cervidae > Odocoileus > Odocoileus virginianus. The sequence continues at coordinate 69,777,987 of NC_069678.1, read as the reverse complement.
TAAAAAAGCAAAGAAATACCTCATCAGAGCATTATGATGTGATAAAACCTCAGGATGGCAGGCAGCCGGCAAGGCATTAATGCAGTTGTGCATTTTACATTCAGAGATGCACATGTCATTCTGGTTAAACATCATTGCCCAATTTCCCAAATTTCCCCTTTCCTCTACATTTTTCACATTAACTTCAAGCAAGACAAGTTTACACAGCCTCTAATACCTTGTTACAGCTATTGTTGTTTTCTTTCTGAAAGCTGGAACATATTTTTAGAGCTGTTGGTAAACATGACTAATCCAAGAAGAAATTAAAGAGACACTCTGATTGCATGGGACGAGCAAACACAGAACCAAATAGAAGGGTTTGGTTTCTTTGTGATTGTTTGACCATGGGGTAAAATCTGAATTCGGAAAACATGGAAATTAGAAAATGCCCTGGAAATAGGTACAGTGCAGCTCAAATATGCTAATGATTTGAGGATATTCTGAACAACTTCCCTGAAACTCATAGCAACGCTAGGGACTAGTTTTGATCGCGGTGTGTCAGGCACGTTCTACATGCTCACATATTAACCTACATATTAAAGGTAGGCAGGTACCACCCTTTCCACTATACAAATGAGGCATGGAAAGATTAGTGATCTGTCAACAATTGCACAGTTACAGAGGCTTCCCCAATATCTCAGCAGGTAAAGAATCCACCATCAATACAAGAGACAGAGGAGACAGGAATTCGAACCCTGAGTCAGGAAGATCCCCTGGAGAAGGAAATGGCAACCTACTCCAGTATTCTTGCCTGGGAATTGGAGGAGGTCTGATTTCTGAGTGGCTCGTAAACATAACATTCTTCTTCAGCCACTTAAATGTCTCTAGATGTTACCTCTCTGTGTCTACCCTATTTATTAAAATGATTTCCCTTTCTTGTTCAGTCACTCAGTCCTGTTCGATTCTTTGTGACCCCATGGACTGCAACATGTCAGGCTTCCCTGTCCTTCACCAACTACCAGAGATTACTCAAACTCGTGTCCATGGAGTCGGTGATGCCACTCAACCATTTTGTCATCTGTCGTCTCCCTCTCCTCCTGCCTTCAATCTTTCCCAGCATCAGGGTCTTTTCTAATAAGTCAGTTCTTCGCATCAGGTGGCCAAAGTATTGGAACTTCAGCTTCAGCATCAGTCCTTCTAATAAATATTTCCCTAAGCAACCTGTATTTGTTATTTATATACATAGCAAGTGTACAAACAGATATGATTTCCCAAAGCAACCTGCATTTGTTACTTATATACATAGGAATTATGCAAATAGATACCACCTTCCCGCTTTATAGGTTACAGGAAACAGCTTAAATGGTTGTTGCTCTGGGCCCCCTCCTAGCACATGGCAGGACAGAATGGGAGCCCTGAAGGTCCAGCTCCTTCACTCACACAGCACAGCCTCTCTCCCCAGTATTAGTCTTTTTGGAGAACATCCACAGAGCCTGTGTTACTCATTCACTCCTGAAAGATGCTCTAAGCCTTCAGGGTCCTGCAGCTCAGCACCTGGCAAGCAAGTGCAAGTATTAGTCTCTCGGCCATGTTCAACTCTTCATGAGCCCATGGACTGTAGCCCGCCAGGCTCCTCCATCTATGGGATTTTCCAAGCATGGGTTGCCATTTCCTTCTCCAGGGGATCTTCCCCACCCAGGGATCGAACCTGGGTCTCCCGCAATGCAGGCAGCATCGGAACCACCAGGGAAGCCCCCTAAGCACAAACCCAATAAGCACTGAAAGACTCCATCCAGAACACACACTTCTCACCAATAAGCTCAGCTAATACTCTGCTGCAAACTGCTATTATCTCCCCTGTGGATTACTTACTGCTACAGCCTCCTAATCACATTCTCTGCCTCTGCTTAGGCTGTCCTACAGGAGTTTTCAAAACACATCAGATTCTTCCGTTGCTGCTGTTCAGTCGTGTCCGACTCTGTGACACCATGGACTGCAGCATGCCAGGTTTCCTTGTCCTTCACTATCTTCTGGAGTTTGCTCAAACTCATGTCCATTGAATAGAGGATGCCATCCAACCATCTTATCCTCTTTAGCCGCCTTCTCCTCCTACCATCAATCTTTTGCAGCATCAGAGACTTTTATACCAGGACAAAGCATTCTATGACCTCCCTGCCTCACCACCTTTATTCCTCTAACCTCCTTGGACACCATTCTCCCCTCCTTGCCCTGTTCCAGGCACACTGGCCGCTTGCCATTCTTCCCATAAGCATGGTGCACTACCAGCTTGGCACCTGCAGCTCCACTGGTCTCAGCTAGCAAAGCAGCAGACCCTGCAACCTCCCTCAAGTCTCGGCTCAAATGTCCCTTTCTTAGGCAAGTCTGCCCTGATGTCTCTGTTTAAAATTACAAGCCCTACCCCTTGTGCACTCAATCTGTCTCCTCTGATACGTTTTCCTCCAAAGCACTTTCTAATATACTGTGTAACTTGCATGTGAGTTGTGTTTCTTGGGCAAATCTCCCAAATACCAAGTAAACCTCTCCATTGGCAGAGACTCTTTGACTTACCACTGCAAGTTTAGTACCTAGATGGGGCTTGTTTGCAGGAGCAGGTGCTAATGAACATGGGATAGACAGAGGGAGTGCAGAGAAAGAAGAGCATTCTCGTTTCTTGGTCTTCCAGGAGTGTCCACAGAAGACTAATTCCCCCATAAATTCTGGAACTGCAAGGTCTTTTTTTTTCAATTGACATATAGCTGATTGACAAAGTTGCGTTAGTTTCAGGTGTACAACAGTGATTCAGTTTATACACACACACACACACACACACACACACACACACACACCCCTTTTTAGATTCTTTTCCCTTAGAGGTTATTATGAAATACTGAGTATAGCTCTCTGTGTTTTACATTAGGTCCTTGTGGGTTATCTATTTTATGTACTGCAGTGACCAAGGTCTTTCTGTTCATGCTCTTTTCTCCTCTCTTCCCTCCCTCCTCTCCATCCCCCTTCCTTATTCACATGTCTTATGTCCCAATTTGGAAAGACAGTTTTCCCTGAAAAATTTAAATCCTATAATATAAGGGACACATTTAGATGTGTCATTTTGCTCATTTTTGATGACTGTGGCATGTGCCCTTTGCCATTCCAATCTCCTCCTTGCACTGGCTATTCTCAATATTGAGCTGGTAGCCTGAATCCAAGCATCTGGATACAAGGCTCAGTTTTTGAAACATTTTTTCTAAAATTGGAAATAAGTAGGCATCTAATATAACCTTATCAAGGCAAAGGGACCTAGTTAAACACATATATGGCATCTATTTCTGCTTACAATTGTATTGTGGAAGCCCATCTATGCCTGTAATTCTTCACATAATGATCGCTCAGCATGCCATAGGCAGTATTATTCAAGCACAGTTTTTGAGGTCCAGGGTCCCATGCACTAGTCACAGGCTCATTGCTGACAGGTTTAAGGGTCTTTGGACAAGTCATTCTAGCTCTGTTGTCTCAACCACGAAACTACCAAAAATTCACACTTGATGAGTTTACTGAAAAGGGTAAATGAGATGTATATTTGCAAGTAGTTTATAAACTCTAAGTGTTTAGAAGCTATATTATCTTTTCAGCTTATAATTATAGCTTAATTTTTTCCTTCATTCTTAAAATGTTTTCTCTTCCTTGTCTTTTCATTATGCATTAGCTAGAGCCTTTAGCCTAGTAGTGATTGGAAGTATACTTTCTTTTCTGATTTCTAATATCAGAGAGTTTTTTTTTTCATAGAAGCTACATTATTTTGGCCAAGTTTATCTAAGCCTCAGTTCCTCATCTGGAAAACAGGGTGAGTGAATACCTGGGTGCTGAGTGAAGAGGAGATGAGAGATGATACACAGGAAGCCCTGACACTGTCCCTACTCAGTACCTGTCCATCACCATGTTTCTGCTCATCTCCTCCTTCTGGACTTATGAAAACTTAGCACTTCTTTTTAAAAAACCACTGCCAAAGCCTTTAGCAAAGCACTCTGTTATATTCTTATTACTAGACTGCCATTTCTAAAGGCACATTTAAGAAAGGTAAGTGGGAATGAGAAGTGATTACAGACCAATGATTTCAGGCTGACACATGAATTTAGCTGACACATTTAAGGTACTTAGGGTCTCATTTTTTAAAAGCCACCTTTTAATCAAAATCCAACATGTATTTGCTGAACCTATCCTAGGTGCAGACTATTAGGTTAGACATGGTAAGAGGTTACAAGGATTATAATTAGAAATACATGTTGAATTAAAATAAGATATGATCCTTTATAATCTAGTTATGACAAAATGACATGCAGCACCAAAAAGTTGTGTCAACAAAAGGTTTTCATGATTCAGCAATAGATGTAGTTTTCTGAAGCAGCACTTAATATCCCAGTGAACTCCAGAGAGGCAGCACTCTGGGGCTCTGTAGAGATGGAGCAAGGTCTAAATACTTTTGGATTCTAAATACTTGTCCTATGATGGAAATTTCTGAGGCTGGTCACTCAGGCTTGTCTGGAAGATGCCAGAGAGCAGAGTAAAATCCTATTCCCTTCCAGCTACCCCAAGTAGAAGTGAGTTTGCATAGTAAACAGTGCTGCAACCCTATCCTCTTTGATTCATCTGAAAAGGGAAAGAAGAGGTAAGATATTTTATATACCTTAAGCCCCTCTCCAGAAAGAGGGAAGCCCAACTGAAACACACATCACAAAACTCTGGAAACCCTGATGCTGAACTAAGTCAAATTAATGCTTGTACACGAGCTCATTCTTCTAGATTACATCTAAATGCATGGGTCTGTTGTCATTTGCATGTGTTCTGTGTTGGAAAATAAGCACCCTGGGTCTAATGAGGAGCAAACGGTGAGAATCCATCCTGCTGTGGAGGCTCGGGAAAACCTCAGATCCTCTCTCTGCATCTGTGTGTCATGGTCCATGAAGTCTATCAGATACACTGTACTGAAATTGATCAGGCAGCCATCTGTATTGATTCCTGCTGCCACTGTGGAGAGTCAGTCACCGTAACTATTCACTGGCTACATGGAGACACAATCTACATCTGCTTCAGTCCCTTCGGAGGCTGCAGCATGCAGGCTCAATCTTGCCAGCCCGGCTCAGTACACAACAATAGGTAACACTGTGCTTCAGTCTCTGGCCTGGCCTTGTGCTAAATGCATGCACTGCATGTTTGATCCCCCACAACCTCCCCAGGTGTGTGTGCTGAGGAAGCAGAAGCAAGAGGCTTCATAGCCAGTAACCAGGTCCATCTGATACCAGCCCCTGACCTCTGCACTAGAAGGACAGCCATATCCTGAGCACCCTCTCACCTTAACCTCTTTTTTCAACCTTCCAGTAGTTGCAGATGATGGGCATGATGATCACAGGAAACAAAGGCTCAGAGAAGCTAATTTGCTCCAGAATAGAAGAATTCATGGCCCTCCTGACACCCAGGGGCTGGTCTAAGAATCTCACATGATAACACTCAGCAGCTCCAGGAGGTAGCTACTGCTCTGTGCCCCCATTTTATAGATGGGGAAATCGAGGCCCATGGAAATCAGTGAGTTTCCTGAGGTTACACAACTGGTAAGCAGTAGACACCCTGAGGTGGGTGGTCTGAGCTCAGTGCGTGTGCTCTTAACCCCAAGGCTGAATCTCTGATCGGGGCCTATGTCAACCTGCCCACCTTTCCCCTTCACCTCAGTTCCTCCAGACATTCAAATCCAGGGAGCCTGCCTGGCTCATTCTCTGGTACATGGTGGGAAGAAGCAGGTAGATCATCTGGCATCAAACATTGGTTTTAGTGCTAAGCAAACAAATAAGCTAGAAGACATTTCTGCGCCCTATGGATTTTTCACTTGTCCACATAATGCCTTTGACACTTGCCCAATAACCCTATTAGTTTGACATGAATATCAGGAACATACTTAAATAAACAAAGGGTGATTCTTTCTAAACCTTCAGGTTCTATCTCCTCTGAATGTGTGTTTTTATTTCAAGTCTCCAATGCCAACACTGTTGTGTGTGTGCGTGCGCACGTGTGTATTAAAAAGAGGTTCCTAAACAAAAAGAAATGAAAAATTCTTTTAATTTTCTCTTTTGAACTGTTTGAATCTCAACTAGGTAAATTTCTTTTAGAACAAGAACACAGATCTCGTCTGCCGCATCTAACCACAGTATTCCCCAATCTTAGAGCACAAAGGTCCTGAGAAAAGATTACCACCAAGAATTTACTCTAAAAAAACTAAGCGTTCTCCATCCAACTAGTGGTCAAGCAGGCTTAGGGAATACCACATATACAAAACCCCTTCTGATACCAGAATGCACTGTGACATCATCAAAGTCCCCAGAAGCTCTGAGGTAATGATATCCATTAAACATGGCTCAACACGACTTAACAGCGATTGAGAACATTCTCTGCTGCTTAGTGCCAAGGAGTATTCCAAGGATATTCCTTGACTTGCTTCATTTTATTCTGACAACAGCCCTACGAGGCAGGGCCTATCACTATGACCATTTTACAGGTGAGAAAGTGGAGGCAGGTTAAGTTACTTACTCATACACAGTAAGCTTCAACCACAGGGAAGCACCCAGAAATTCCCTGAATGAACCTTACTCTTTCTCACCTCTCTGCCTTGGTCGTGGGTTATTTTCTTTCCCTGAAACTCTCCTTTCCTCGCTGATTCCTATGTATCTTTTGAAACGATGCTGCTTCCCAAGGTTTTCTTTTTTTAATTGAAGTAGAATTGATTTACAATGTTGTTAGTTTCAGATGTACGGCACAGGAATTCAGTTTATAAAAAGAATATATGAGTAAATAGAGAATATAAATATATATATAAATTCTTATTCAGATTTATTTCCCTTATAGGTTATGACAAAATACTGAGTATAATTCCCTGTGCTATACAGTATGTTCTTGTTGGTTATATATTTTATATATAGTAGTATGTATATATCAATCTCAACTTCCCAATTAATCCCTCCCCACTTTCCCCCTTGGTAATCATAAATCTGCTTTCTATATCCGTGGATCTGTTTGTTTTGTAAATAAGTTCATTTGTATCTTTTTTCCAATATAAGCACTATCATATGATATCTGTCTTTCTCTGGCTTACTTCAGTTAGTATGATAATCCCTAGGTCCAACCATGGCTGTAAACGGCATTATTTCATTCATTTTTATGGCTGAGTAATATTCCACTGTGTATATGTACCACAATTTCTTTATCCATTCCTCTGTTGATGGACATTTAGACTGCGTCCATGTCCTGGCTATTGTGAATAGTGCTGTTATGAACATCAAATTAGTTTTCTCTGGATATATGTCCAGGAGTGCAATCGCAGGATAACTCGGTAACTCTGTTTTTAGTTTTTCAAGGAATCTTCATACTATCCTCCACAATGGCTGCACCAATTTACATTTCCGCCAACAATGCAGAAGGGTTCCTTTTTCTCCACGCCCTTTCCAGAATGTATTATTTGTAGACTTTTTTACGATGGCCATTTTGACCAGTGTAAGATGATACTCCATTGAAGAAGATTCCCTAAGGTTGTCTGCCACCACTCCCCCCAAGGTGATCAGAAGCTGTTCCACACCCACACTGCACTTATCATGCTGTATCATAAGGCACTTTTTATGTATCTATCTCTGCATTGAGAGGGCCTTCATGGCAGGAGTTTTGTGATCAACTTATCTTCAGTGCTGTGTACAGCACTTGGCACACAACAGATGCTCAATAAATGTTTCCTAAGGGAAAAAATTCCAAGACAGCAAACACTTTTTGCAGGAAAAGTTCAAGATGAATCTAACAGCTCTAACTCACTGAGATTCCTCTGATGTCAGCTGCTGTGCCAAGCTGACATACAGTGTAATCATTTTATCCTCACCAGAGCCTTTTGGATAATTGGAAATATTACCTACATTTTACAGTGAGGCAAAGTGAAAGTCACTCAGTCGTGTCTGACTCTTTGCGACCCCATGGACTATACAGTCCATGGAATTCTCCAGGCCAGAACACTGGAGTGGGTTGCCTTTCCCTTCTCCAGGGGATTTTCCCAACCCAGGGATCGAACTGGGGTCTCCTGCATTGCAGGCAGATCCTTTACCAACTGAGCTATCAGGGAAGCCCCACAATGAGGTAAACTGAGGCTAAAGAATGGTAACTGCCCTGTCCAAATTCATACAACAAGTATGCAAGAATAAGATGCTGCAAAAAAACAGTATGCAATTTAACTAAGATACCAAACCCAAGACCATCCAATTCCAAAGTTCCTACTCTTCACACATGCTGTTCCAGATTGCCAACATGTAATTTGTGGATCTGATTCTTTTAGTAACCACAGCGCTGAGATCTCTTCTAGAACGTTCGTCTACTAAGAACAGTGCCCCTGGCCAGCCTCTTCTCTGTTGAAGGAAATGAGCTAAGATAGCCTTCAGCAATGCCATCGTGACAGTGGTTGGAAAAAATGAATCCTGTGCCATTTTGCATTTGCTGCCTGTGAATCAAACTGTGAAAGCTAATTTAAAAACTTTCACACTTGGTTTGAATGAGGACTGTCAGCGCTTTAAGAATGCTAAATTGTACACAATTAGCTCAAAAGGTGTGAGTTTAGGCATACCCAGCAGCTTCTCAAATGAGAAGGCTCCCATGGTCACCCCGATGAACCAAGGGGAAAACCAGAGAAGGTTCCAGAAAAAAAAAAAAAGGAGAAGTGTCAGCGGTTTGTGAGGAAATTGGGCACTGACACATCTGCCCCTGTCTGCAATCCCATTAAAATGCAGTTCCCACCCCCACCCCCACCCCCTGAACACTAGTGCTTCGTGGGATCACACACGCTGGGGCACACCTGCCGGGGCTGAGTTGTGTAAGACACAGAGCCTTTGTTTTGTCATCTGTAAAACGGGGATAACACTACAGTCATCAGAAAGCTTTGCTAGGATTTTACGGCATGCATGGAACACCCCTGGCATGGTGCCTCCCAGGTCAGAAGCCTGGTGCTTGAGGATGTTGTCAGGCTTGCCCGTGCTACCCTGACAGGATATGCACACTCTGAGGGCAGAAACACAGTCTTCTTTACTGTCATGATCCTGGCCCGTCTGTATTATCTTACAGCCCAATCTTTTTCAGGGTGATTAGCATTAGCAATATTACAGTTTGGCCCCTAAGTGGGTCCTAAGTCTTTGACAGAGTGAAATGGAAGGAACCTTGAGGCTGAACCTGGGGATCTGTGTTCCCTTCCTGGATCTGCCTTCCTCCTGGGCCAGACATCTGCACAGACTTTCTGATTCCCTGGCACAACACCTAACCCAGAGCACACCAATGGTAAAGGATTTGGATGAACAAATAATAATGTATTTGAGCGTCTCTTTTCTCCTTTTAATAATAATAATAACTGCCTTACAGAAAATGGACCAGAGGGCAGTTTGTAAAGGCGAAATAAAGCACTATATCAGGATAAAGATGAGCAACAATGAGCAAGAACCAGCAGCAACAACAGAAAAGCCTGCCTCCTCTCTTGAGTTCCAGTGTTACCAGCAAGTCCAGGATCTGCAGCAGCATCTTTTTGGACCAATTCCTGCATCTAAATAATAAGAGCTTCTGTCTGACTGCTGTCGTGCCCAGTTACCTGACTTAGAAATTCTACAATCCTCCATAACTACCAGGGTGCAGGGAGACTTAATAAAAGAATTTTAATAACAGCAGTGCAATTTTAAGGCAAAAATAACTGTAATTACTTGGAGCCTTCATAACATCTAAAATCTGATTAAAATGGACCATAGTTTATGAGCTGACATGAGATGGTTATCATGTATCACAGCCCTGCAATTACTGCTGGTGTGTGCGCATAGAAAAGACTCTGGACTGTTTCTTTTTCACACTTGCATGGTACTCTAATCCCTCCATAACAGAGCAATTTTAATGCAAAACAGATACACGAGGGAATGAGAAATTAATGTTTGCTGAGCTGCTACTCTAGGTCAGGAACCGGGAGGCATGTTAGAAAAAATGGCTAATGTAGAAATTAACATCATCACTGGAAGAATGAAAATCCTGGAAATGTGAAGGTCCCAGGGCTGGAAAATGGAAGAGGTGAGGTTGGACCCGGATGCTGTTTGACCGCCACGGATACGTACCTCCGCTCACAAGGGGGCCTCACTGGGCTGAGGGACGTCTACATCACGGCTCCACCACGGTCAGCCCCCACGTGGCAGTTCCTACCCATTTCAGAGGAGGAGGGGGAAGCTGGAGGAGGAATCCACTCACGAGGTTAGACTTGAGGTTCAACTTAATTTCACAGGTACTAGTCTGAAAGCATTCTGTGCATTTTACCTGAAGCATGCTATCTCACGGGTATTTTGATGCAGAAACAATTAGGATTTTAAAACATTCACACTTTCAACAATTACTGATTTCATCTTCATTCATCAGACAGTGAAAAGTCAATTCTGAGACTTTCTTAGCCACATGTAGGATGGAACCTCCATACTTCTTATCTCCAGTTTGCTCGTCTCCTCATATACATACATGTATATATTTATTTATAAATTTATAAATACATTTATTTATAAATTCTATTTCTTAAATTTATTATCATCTCCATGACTCATCCCCCCCCCCCCAAAAAAAAGTGGAAGCTCTCCTGTGATAGGACTTTCTAATCTGTTTTGTCACTGTGGCTTCCAAACACCTGGAACATTGTCCAGAACACAGGAAGCATATTTACTCTGAAATATTTGTTCAATGAATAAATGAAGAGCTGAGACTACAGAAGAGCAAATGGACAGGCTAGTTTTCTGAACCATATATCAAGTTCTCAAAATATAGTGAGGCTTTTTCCTAAGTCTCTTTACCTCACACTATCTGAGTTTGCCATCTACCTCTTTAATTACTCATTCAATCATTTAACAAGCATTTATTGAGTAACTACATGTGGCAGGATCTATTTCAGGTGTTTGGATTCTAGCTGTGAACAAAATAAATAAAGCCTGTGAAGCTTATATTCTGATGGAGGAAACCAACAGATAAAAGAAAACATACCTTCCATAACAAAAGGTGGTAATCAGACATCAAACAGGGCAAATAGTGAAGGTGGGAGGCCAGTTCAGTTCCAGGGCAGGGAAGGGTGACTGAGCAGGTCATGTGTCAACAAAGGCAGGTTACTTAAAGTCAGAGAGAGGACTCAGGAGCATCAGAACAGCAGCAGCAAAGTCCCACCCCACTGTATCAACAAGACCTAGACATTTCTCATCTTCCACCCTTGCATTCTTCATCTGGTGCAGTGGGAATAATAAATTCGCCCTGCCTACCTTGCAAAACAGGCCTGCAAGGACCATCAAATGAAATATCCCAGTTCCCAGGGGAAGTAAGGGCAAAATGAGTGAAGGTGGTCAGATAGTACAAATTTCCAGTTATAAGATAAGTCAGGTCCTGGGATGTAACATACCGCATGTCACTACCATTCACAAGACTATACTGTAAATGAGAAATGTTGCTTAAAGAGTTGATCTTAAAATTTCTTACCAGAAAAAGTTGGAATAGCATGTGGTGATGGCCGTTAACTAAACTGATTGTAGTGATTACTTCCCCAAATATACACATAACAAACCACTACATTGGACACTGGAAACTAATACAAAGTTATAGATCAATGATACCTTAATTTAAAAAAAAACGACTCCTGGCTGCTTTTCCTTCTTCAGTTTTTAGTGTTTAGATTTAAAATAGAAATGGCCAGGATCAAGACGACACTTTATCTGTAATAAAATTCAAAATACAAGAATATCCAAATAAAGTTGAAGTAATAGTAGCTCTGATTTTCCAGGCATTTTGAAGTGGTTTTAAAGCAATGGAAATAAAATCCTATTTCCCCCATTCATGAGATAAAGGCGTTGCATTACAACATGATTTCTATGATCCCTTCCTGTCCTAATTTGCTAAGATTCTTTTGATATGAAAGAGGCTTATAAACTCTAGCTTACCGCACAAATGTGTGAGATAATGGTCATCACGATGCTTTTTATCATTACTCCAATGATCCACTTTGGTTCTGAGTTCGGAGCCCCCAGCATCATGGCGTTGATTAGACTCATGTTTAAGTGATTTCAAGATCTCATTAAGTAATTTGAACAGCAATTTCATTCCTAGAGATGTTTTGTTGTCTAAGCCATAATTTAAATGTCCATCCTTAACTCTGCTAATTATCAGCACTCATAATGAGAGAGATAAAATTGTCATGAGTATGCTAAGTCGCTTCAGTTGTGTCTGATTCTTTGCAACCCTATGGACTGCAGCCCTCCAGGCTCCTCTGTCCATGGAATTCTCCAGGCCAAAATTCTGGAGTGGGTTGCCATTTCCTCCTCTAGGGGATCTTCCTGACCCAGGGATGGTTCCCATGTCTCTTATGCTTCATGCACTGGCAGGCAGGTTCTTTTACCACTAGTACCACTTGGAAAGCCAAAAAGCCTATTCTAATTTGGTTTTAGGCTGTATTTTAAGGTTTTGCTATGAAGTATCAGATGGGCCTTCCCAGTTCTATTGAGGCAGAGACCACTAAAAAAAAAAAAAAAAGCAAATTCCAGGTACATAAGAGATGCAGGGGAAAAGGAGGGTGCTACCACACTGCAGTCTGTGGGTGAGCATTTGAGTGCAATCACTCCTCTGACACTGCAGCAAACCTTTGTCTTCCTTCTAAGCTCAAGAAAGTGAACTAAGTTCAACAACTTTCCAGGTTCCCTTCTAGGTGGGGTAGGTGGAACAATTTGGCCCTTCCTTTGATCACAATTACCTGGAGTAATCAGTGAGAGTATTTGGGAAAAACAAGACTATAAATTCACCTCAAATGACATATCAACAGGAACCTGAAAAAACAAACTGGCAAATGATGTAGTACTTAAAACAATGTTTCCTCTGTTCCAGGCAAGCCGCTGAGAGATGGAAATACAGACATACCTCAGAGACAGACATCCAGGGTTCAGTTCCAGACCACCAAAAGAGAGTCACATGAAATTTTTTGGTTTCCCAGTGCATATAAAAATTATGTTTACGCTATATTATTGTCACTAAGTGTACAATAGCATTACATTTACAAACACAATGTACATACCTCAATTAAAAAATATTTGACTGTGAAAAAACTGCTAACGATTACCTGAGCCTTTCATTGGAAGGACTGATGCTGAAGTTGAAGCTCCAATACTTTGGCCACCTAATGCGAAGAACTGACTCATTGGAAAAGACCCTGATGGGCAGGATTGAAGGCAGGAGGAGAAGGGGACGACAGAGATGAGATGGTTGGATGATACCACCAATGAGAAGGTCATGGGTTTGCGCAGGGTCCGGGAGTTGGTGACAGGGAAGTCCATGGGGTCACAAAGAGTCAGACACGACTGAGCGACTGAACTAACTGATCTGAGCCTTTAGCAGGTTGTAGTAAAATCAAAGATCACTGATCACAGGTCACCATAACAAACACAACAATAATGAAAAGGTTTAGAGCACTGCAAGGATTACCAAAATGTGACACAGATACATGAAGTGAGCAGATGCTGCTGGTAAAAATGTTAACAAGCGACTTGCTTGATGCAGGGTTGCCGTATACCTTCAATTTGTAAAAAAATGCAGTATCTGAGAAGGCAATAAAGTGAAGCACCATGAAACGAGGTTTGCATGTACAGAGAAGAGTAGGTTTACTCTGCCCCTCAGAAACTCACTGTCCACTGCAGGAAACAGACCACTGAGAAATTCCCAAGACTGCTAAACTGTCACAGGGACTACAAAAGAAGAGGACATTGGAAAAGCCAAGGACAGGGGACATCTGTGTCCAGGTTCAGAAACTGTTCACCTAGGATGTGACTCTTATCTATGATTTGCAATATAAATAAATGGTTGCAAAATACTTGAAGGTAGCCGAGAAGCAGGAACTAATGAGTCAGGTCCAACACTATATACATATACATGTGTATGTATATGTATCTTGTGATCATTGCCTCATTTAAGGTCTCAAGTACTGGTGATACAGGTCTTATCACCCCATTGTACAGGTGAAGTAACTGAGGCACGAAGAAAGGCGACAGTCTCCCTGCCTCACTCTTCTTGCCAGAGTCAGGAATGAAAACCAATCTGCCCTCCAAGAACCAACCAGGATGTGTTTCTCCTGCTGACAAGTATCTCCAAGATGCTGGCTCAGTATCCAACCAGCAGCCCACTCTCTCCTGCTTGATTACCCAAAGTCTGAGCCAAGTCACTTGGCTTTTCTCCTCTAGAAATGCCTCTAATTTACCCCTCAATCTGCAGTATGGGCTTTTTTCTCGCTCCAAGAAGACTCCAAAGTTTTCCAGGGGAAAAGCGACACTACCCTTAGCCTAGCTTCATTCTTCCCCAAAACACTGCTCCATCTACAGAGGTTGAGAGGTAGGTCCAGCCATCTGCAAGGGAGGCCATGACAGACAACACCCAGTTCAGACCCATTTCCTTCCTCTCAAGTTCTGGGCAGGTGATCCTGACCCTCTCCCACCATTCTAAAGAGAGTTAAATCTTCCTCTGCAACCCCATATCATTTGACACAGCCCTCCTGTGTTCCATATTTTTTTGCTTTTATCTCTCTTTCCTGCTTTAAGTGGGATATTTTCCAACCCAAACCATCAGGCATTGGTAGAATTTCTGAGCACTTCTGTAACCCTAACCTTGCTTTTGTAAAATCACCACCATACTCTGAGTAAAAGGGTGTGTGTGTGTGTGTGTGTGTGTGTGTGTGTGTGTGTGTGTTGTGTTACAGGGCTCTGTGTAGCATCCAGACTGCCTGAGCATCACACATTTCACCTTTAATTTTCTGACAGTAAGTTTCCTTCCCTAGACTTAAAGCCCTATTTCTAAATTGTGGAAAGCTGCGGTACCTTTTCTCTAAATGGGTAGTGAAAAAAAGGGAAGTTCCCTGAACAGAGTCTTCAGGGTTTTTAAGTGTTTGAAAATAATCTCTTTTCCATTAATGCACAGAGTAACGTATTTCCCCTGCTGCTAAAAGACACCTTTCAGGACAGGATTAACATACAGCCCTACCACTTAGGCGCCTTCAAGGAAAACGCAACATGCATTAGTTCAGTGGCTATGGTGGAATTCCACATCAGGTCCTTTCACATGATTGGGGAGAATTTTCCCTACTAAGGGGAAAAGAATACACACACACAAAAGCTATGGGCAAAACTGAATCATGTTCATGTGCAGTTTGTCCAAGAGTCACTACAGAAGAATATTGTTATATGACTAAAACAGTGATTGTAGTCTCTTTTCCTTACCAGTTGCACAATCTCACCATTGTGTAGCTATCCTGAGATGGATTCATGCATTCATGGGCAGGAAATGACAAGCATGGAAAACTTCGTTTCAGCAGAAGAAAACCACTGCCAGTGGCATAAACACTTTGAAATGGACCTGATTCCTTCAATGGCAAAAGCCTAGTGCCCTTTCTCCTAGCCCACGTTGGCACATCACCCTGAATTGCTATCCTGATCAGCTACCCTTTATTCAGAATTTATCATGTGCTGAGCTCTGTGATAAGCTCATATCCGTCAAATTAGTTGGCTTTCAGGTTTATGGGAAAGACGCTATTTTTATCCTATTCTTGTTTTGTTAATTTTTGCCTTTTTTTTTTTTATTGCAGTATAACACTTACAATGTTATGTTAGTTTTTGGTATACAGCACACTGTGTGTGTGTGTGTGTGTGTGTGTGTGTGTGTCTGTGTGTTTTATGTTAAGATTCTTCTCCATTATAGGTTATTACAAGATATTCAATATTGTTCTCTGTGCTATACAGTAGGCCTTTGTTGATTATTTTTTATATAGCAGTGTATACCTGTTAATCCCAAATTTATCCCTCCCCTGATTTCCCCTTTGGTAACCATAACTATGTCTTCTATGTCTGTGAATCTATTTCTCCTTTGTAAATAAATTCATCTGCATCATTTTTAGAGTCCACACATAAATGATATCATCTGATATTTGACTTTCTCTCTCTGACCCACTTCACTCAGTATAATAATCTCTAGGTCTATCCATGTTGCTGTAAATGGTAATACTTCATTCTTTCTTAATGGCTGAGTAATATTCCATTATATATCTGTACCACACCTTCTTTGTTCATTCATCTGTTGATGGACATTTAGGCTGTTTCCATGTCTTGGCTATGGTAAATAGTGCTGCAATCAACATTGGGGTGCATGAATTTTTTTCAAATTAGAGTTTTCATCTTTCCCAAGTAGATGCTTAAGAGTGGGATTACTGGATCATATAACTATTTTCAGGTTTTTAAGGAACCTCCATACTGTTCTTGACAGTGGAGGCATCAATTTATGTTTTAAAGATGACTCTGAGGCAGAGACAGCTTAAGGAACTGGTCTTTGCAGCACCGCCCCTCCCCCCACTCGCCTTTTAAATGGCACAGCCAGAATTTGAAACAGATCTGCTTGATTTCATCACTCTCTACTATTTCTTTACTTACTACTATCATCCACAAATAGAAATGACCACATCTGTGTGTTCAAAGCTGTGTAATAACAAACCACATGCTATTGTTTGCTTATGTTAAATGCTTCATGAGAGGGGCACAAGAAAAGGAGAGCACAGCCTCCAATCGGCCCTGAGGCCTGAACTGAACAAGCTTATCTGTATGTACTCAGATCATCTTAGTAGAATGCTTCTCGGGGAGAGAAGCAGTAATTCTAAGTTCCTACTTGGCTAAATCAATCACAGGCATGCCTATACTTCTGGCCGGCACTAAAAGGGGACAATGACCTTGGGAATGAAAGAGAAGTAAATCCCAAAGTCCAGGTGACTCCACAAAAAATCAAAACTTCTGGTATTAGGTACCTTCAAAGAAAAGAGCTGTTTCAGTCCCGTGCCCAGACATGAAGATAAAATGAAAATCCCCTTAATGAATGATCATGATAAAGTTTGCAAACCACAGCCTATGGGTTTGTAAAATGATTCTACGGATTCAACTCACACATAATTTACTAGAGATTTACTGAGCATGCTGTGCTAGGAGCTAAAGATACAGAAATAAAGAGGATAAGGCTCCTGGCCTCAGAGAGGCTCAAATGAAAACAAAAGGAAAAGGCATACTGAGGTAGTCACACCAGCACCCCACCTCTTGGATGCTCACCATGGCATAGGCATTGTGCTTGCTGCTTCATGTTTATTACCTACTTAATATTGCAAAGAGATACACTACTATCTGCAGTCTGCAAATGAGAAAGCTGTGGCCCAAAAATGTTGAGTCACCTGTTCAAGTTTCAAAAATCAGTAAAGAGCAGATCTGGGACTCAAATCTAGGTTATTTCAGACTCTAAAGACTGTTAACTACAAAGAGGCACTAGATTCATGCTCAGAAATAATTAATCTGCAACATCATAAGGCCAACAACAGAGGTAAACACAAGTCCAAGAGGGCCACCAAAGAGAATGGAATTCACTGGGGGCCCAAGGAAAAGGCAGGGTATCCTTCAGAGGGCTGACATCTGAATGAGGTTTTGAAGCATACCTAGGAGTCCGTCAGGTGGATAAAGGAAGAAGCCGAACATTCCAGGCAGGAAGAACTCAGGAGTTGGGAGGCATAAAAGATCACAGCCCACTAAGGAGTTGCAAGGAGTTCTGTGAAGCAATTACATCAAATGATTCTAGGGAGAAGGATAATAAGGATAACAAGTTGCCTGCAAATACAAGTAAGGGAATAGGCTAAAGGGTCAGAGATACATATATGTGAACACTCACATACATACACATCTTTTTATGTGATTTCCTCAAGCAGAGACAAACCTGAGTTTTACTGAACCCCAGATGGGAGTGAAAATAAGTGGAATTCAGCTATGGCCATCACTGACTTTCACGGGGCCATTCAGCTGCAAAAAGCCCAGTCCAGTGACAGTGAACTTACAGCAAGCACTCACGCATGTTTATTTGTCATTTCTTCCTGTTCAGAAATAACTATTAGGCTACCTTGCATGTAAATGGGGTGTGTTTTACACCTGTCATTTTCTAGAGATTCTGGTTACAGAGTCAAAAAGGAAATGAAGCAAAGTAGAGAACCAAAAGCAAATGTAAAATGAGCACCAATGATCCCTTTACATGAAAAGGCAACTTTCTCACTTGAACCCCCCCAAATAATCTCATTTGTAGATTGCAGATAATAGTGTATATCTTCACAGCATTAAGGAGATAAGGAGATAATAAACATGGAATCGGGTTTTGAAGCATACATAGGCGTTCATGAGATGAAACTGCCAGATTCCATAACTACATGAGCCAATTCCTTAAAATAAACCTTTCTATATATACACCCATCCTCTTGGTTCTGCTTCTCTGGAGGATGCTAATACATAGTTTTTTTTTTTTTAACCTTCTAATCCCATTTCTTACCTTTTCAACTCAATTTATTCAGCAGATGTTTTCCGAGAGCTCCACATGAACTAGTTACGGCACTAGGCTTGATTACAAAATTGAGATGATACTCTCAGTTCAGTCCTCTCCTACTCCTGGCTTCCCACTCCTTGTTAGTCCACCCAACTCCTCTCTGGATTATAAGATCCTTGAGGTCTGGGATATCAAGAACAGAGCTTCAAATAGATAACAGAGTAAATACCCAACCATGCTGGCAAAATGAACACTACTGATGCTTGCCATTATGTTTTTCACCCTTTACTAAGTACATGCAAGGCCCTATGCTAGACACCCAGTATTCATTTCTACCTTGTTTTGTTCCAATTTTTAGGAATGGATAGGGAGATGTCAAGAGGCTAGGTTACCTGCCTGGGGTCACACAGAGTTATTCACACTCAGATCTCTCTGAATCCAAGTCCAGTGGATTTCTCATCATTGCTTCTGCTAAGGTTCCCTGCCCCTTCCCCTACCAAACAACAAATAACAAATGAGCCCTGGGATGAACAAGCACCCCCAGAGCTCCAGGGCCTTCAGCCAAACTTCACAAACATACAACTTCATAGGCTGCATGAGGCAACATATAAATATGAAGACAATAGGATGTTATCTATGAACAACTCACAGCTTCTCTTTCTTTCACTTAAAAATGCTCTCATAATTGTTTTTACTGCAGTTAATCATAAAAATGAATCACCTCAAATTTTTGAAAGAAATTTTCCTTCAAAATATGTCAACTTTGTGCCATGAATTCATTTATTTTGAGACCACATGATGCCTCCAAGTACTGCACTTTATTTAAACGTGACATTTTTTCACTCTGTTTTGATTCCACAGCCGAAAATCACTTCTATCAATCTTTCGCTGGAGCCAAACATAACTGTTCTGCTCACTGAAACATTAAATACAGACTTGGGGTCCTAGAATCAAATTAAAAAATAAAATAAGCTAGTATCTGACGGACATTCATAGCATCATATCTAGGGAGACCACAGATTCCAGAACTGCTGTGAACCTCCTTCCAAGATCAAAATCAATCAATCCTAATCCTTCTGGATCTTAAATCACCTCAAAAAGTCCAAAGACTTTATGAGGGTTGATTTCTCTTTTTGAGATTCAATTTTAGAAATTGTTTACTACTCTGATTTTGAAAGGGGTATTACATCTTCAATGAAATCGCAGACTCCGTTGGGGCATTGATGGTGATCAATGATTTTCCGCATCCGTTGCTCTTGGGTTGCAGGTGGGGGGGTTGGGATGCTCGCAATGTACTTTTTCTTCATAATGCATCATTCTCTTTCTCAACGGCAGCAGCAAACAGGCACACCCAATATTGTGTTACTTCCTTCCTTCATGACCATGTCCCACACAGGCCCTGACAGTCTAAAAAAAGCAGCATATCCTTACGATCTAAGGAGGAAGGGAACCCCCGCCAATTTATCATGCTTTGTCTGCTAATGACAGGCTCCTGCCTAAGAGCCACCATCCCAGAGAGAGGCAGCAGGCACGAAAAAGAGTGAATCAACCGTCAACGGGTGGGGTCTGGAGGAGAGCAAAGCTGTGATTAGAATTTTCAATCAGGACCTCTACGATTCATCCTGCTTCGGGAGAGGCAAGAGGAGTTTGCAGAGGCATATTCCCTCATCAGCCCTACCTTCCCTCCTTCTATCAGCAGAGTTCAGTCCCAGGGGCCACAGAAAATTCAGTGTCTTATTGACTCAAAGAATGAAACTGCAAAAGAGCTGCCAAAGTGGGGCAGATGAGTGCCAGAATTAAACGACTTCCTCTCCACAATTAATCTCCAAACTCATGTCTTGAAAATACAATTCTGATCTTGTGGTGTCTGATCAAAAACTCAGATTTCAGTGGGGGAGGGAAACATTGGAAGTTTGGGATTGGCAGATACAAACTATTATATACATAATGGATAATAAATGAGGCCCTGCAATACAGCACAGTGAGCTATAGTCAATATCCTATGGTAAACCATAATGGAAAAGAATATGAAAAAGAATATACATAAGTGAGTCACTTTTCTGTTAAGCAGAATTAAACACAAGCTTGTAAACCAACTACACTTCAATAAAATTTTTAAAACTCTAATTTCTTCCTTTTCTTCTCCTCTTTTTTAATCTACTCACCCTTTCTTTCTCCCTTTTTTCTTTCTGTTCTTCCTAACTTCCTTCCTCCTTTAATTTCCCTTCCTTTCAGGCTTATCTTCCTGTCTTTTTCCCCATTTCTCTTCCCTTCCTCCTGGTCTATCTACACCCCTTCCTTCTACATGGATTAAGCAAAGACAACCCCAATAAGTAAGTCAGACGCTGTCTGATGGAATGAAGTGGAACGAGAGGAGAGAGTGATGTCCGGAAAAGCTTCCTCGGTGAAGTGAGCACGTGTTGCCAGCAGAGAAAACAGCACGCAAAAAGGCGGAGGACAAAAGGATGTGAGCTGTTCAAGGAAAGGGAGATCTATCAGTGCGGCTGCAGCACAGTTTATGGTGGGGGGGGGGGGGTAGGCTCTGTGACATGAGAGGTAGGCAAGGCCATGCTGTTAAAGGCTTTGTACATAAGGACTTTTTCTGTTAATTGTATGTATTTTTGGCTGTGCTGGGTCTTCGTTGCACACAGGCTTTCTCCAGTTGCAGTGAGTGGGGGCTACTCTTCCTTGTGGTGTGGGATTCTCATCGCAGTGGCTTGTCTTGCTGCAAAGCATAGGCTCCCCAGCATGCAGGCTTCAGTATTTGCAGCACCAGGGCTCCGTAGCTGTGGCACATGGGCTTCGGTGCTCTGTGGCGCATGGGACCTTCCCAGACCAGGGCTTGAGCCTGTGTCTGTCCCCTGCACCGGCAGATGGACTCTTAACCACTGGACCACCAGCAAAGTCCATGTACATTAGGATTTTATGAAAGCAATGGAGAAAAATCATAGACCCTAAGCAGAAGTGGTGGTGGTGACTAGAATGTTTAAACTTCAATAAATACATATACACACAGAGGTCCTCTCTTAGCAGGTTACTTAAAACTGCAACTCACTCACTACTTGGGGATTCTCAGGTGGCACAGTGGTAAAGAGTCTGCCTGCCAATGCAGGAGCCACAGGAGACGCAGGTTCAATCTCTAGGTTGGGAAGAGCCCCTGGAGAAGGAAAGGCCAACCCACTGCAGTATTCTTACCTGGAAAATCCCATGGACAGAGAAGCCTGGCAGGCTGCAGTCCATAGGGGTCACAGAGAGTCAGATATAAATGAGTGAGAATGAGCACAACAATGTTATTAACTCACTACTTATCCCCCTTCCCTTTTTTATTTCTTCCCATCACTCTTATCAGCATCCAGTATTAGATCTGCTTACTGCATTTATTCTCTGTCTGTTTCCACTAAAATGTTAGCTCCATTTTGAGAGCAGTATTTTGGTTTGATCCACTGCTGTTTCCCTTGGACCTAGGATACCATTAATATTTAACATATAGTAGATATTCCATGAATATTGTTGAATAATATGATCTTTTCAGAGACAGTAAAACTCGATCATCTCAACATTTTATTTCGTGGGAAGACTTTGCCTTTAAAGCAGACACATAGCTCAAACTCACTCATACTCAATTCCCAGCAGAATGCTGGTGAAACACCTATTTTTAAAGTAGTTATAATAAAAAATTGTGTAAAGAACTTAGAATGGTGACTGACCTATTAGTAAGTCCTCAATAAACTTCAACAACTATTTTCTGTTTTTATGGACACACAATTCCCTGGGAGGCTCTTGAGGGTCTTAATCAGCCAGCACACAGGTGCTCAGTGAACTGGCATCAGAGACAATCAACCTAAGGGATTCTTTGGTTTGTTTGTTTTTCTAGGTCAGAAGGTGAATCATTTCCCTAGAGTATTCTAAACATCACAACAAGCTCTTTTCAGAAAGAAAGAAGCCTTGGAAATGTAATGTGCTTTTCAGACAATGCAGTTTCAAGACAAAAACTCAGCGGCGGCCAAGAACAGTCCTAGAATCCTGTATCCATGCCTCCTGGGGGACTGATGATCTTCTTCCATAGCATCCTCATAGAGTAACAACAGCCATGTATAATATTGCTTTGAATTTCTGACTGCCTCCTGCAGGCGATCATATGCACCTTAATAGAAGGGTATGATATCACTGCTGGGGACGCACTAAGATGCAGAGCTAACAGCCTGGGATCTAGTGCCCAACTTTTGGGCTTGAATCTCAACTCTGCCACTTTCTAGCTGTGTGACCTTAAGAGAGTGACTTAATCTCTCTCTGCCTCAACTACGCATTAGCATGATAATAACCATACCTCACAGGGTAGGGTCAACTGAGGATCACCTCAGGATCAACTGAGCCAGTCCTGTGAATCACTCAGAACAGCACCTGGCACAGAATACGTGTTCAAAAAAACGTGTTTTCTCATCAATATATTTTACAGGGGCTTCCCTGATGGCTCAGAGAGACCTGGGTTCTATTCCTGGGTCGGGAAGATAGCCTGGATAAGGAAATGGCAACCCGCTCCAGTATTCTTGCCTGGAGAATCCCATGGACAGAGAAGCCTAGAGGGCTGCAGTCCATGGGGTCACAAAGAGTCGGACACGACTGAGCAACTAATGTTTTCACTTTCACATCTTAGAACAGAACTGGTGCCCAAACAACACAAATAATTCCTCTTTGCTGCCCACTGAAAATGATCAGAAAGGGGCTTAGACACAACTCTGTTCCTATCCCTGCTCAGAGAAATATTTAAAAACGTGAATAACTCTAAAGGATCTGCCCCTTTCTGGTTGCAGACTTAAGAGGCATGACCTGATTTAACTGCAGAATGTCAGTATCTCCATCTGTGAGACTCACCTACAGTTGCTCTGTGGCCTGATAAGGAAACATCTGGTGTTTTACAAGCACTATAAAATATGAAGTTGGAATCACAACCAGAGAAGCTCCAGTCACTCGGCAACGGAGGGAGTTAAGAAAAAAAGGCACGTCAGACTGCTTCATCTTTTCACATTTGTGCAAAATTAAAATGACTCTTTGCAGAATCCAATTTGGATAAGCCCATGTCAATACTACTAATACAAGTCATCACTAATGACAAGATTGACAGCCCAGGAGGGTGAGCCATTTCATGTTCACTGTGCATCATGTTTAATTCGCCAAAAGGAGTTTGTGTGTATAATTAATGCACTTTTCTTCCTGGCTTCATTTGGAAACATATAAAGGGTCTCGTGGGACTTCTGTAAGTTAGAAACAATTAATAACATAAAACCACTTAATTAAAGAGAATAATTGGTGCCTGTTTTAGACCAGAAAATGGAGGGATAAAAATCACTCAACGTGGAAACATATCTAAAAATTGCCGAGTTCTAAAAGAAAGAACAATATGCAGCTGGAATACATGTAAGTCATGACAGTGGACCGATTTCCTAGGCCTTTTGTTCTGAGATGATGTAAATACAACCTACTTGATGCAGACATGAACTTCAAGACTACTGACCCATGATGACAAGTGTCGTTCTTAGGTAGGAAAATTTCATCTATTCATTATCTCAAAGCAAATTTACAGCCCCTTCTCTGTACTGTTGTAGGGACTCACAGCTAAAAAGCAGCCCTTCTCCTTTTGCCTTCCAGAAAATCTCAGCGTCGCTGAGGAAAGAGAGAAGTCCATGCACAACTAAAATGCAGAGACCCAGCACCAAGGAAGAGAGGACACCAAAAAGAGTGAAGGAGCCCCCCGCCCAAGTCTAGGAGAAACAAGTGATGCTTTCAGAGGCCCTGAGCATTCAGGGAAAGAATGAGCATTTACCAGGACAGAAAGAGGAAAATGCAATTACAGGCAGAATGTTATACACCAAGTCACAGATTATGAATGTACACATTGCTTTGATTAAATTACATAAAACTCAGTGTGGCCCAAGAATAAAGTATACATTTCAGAGCAGAAAGAGATGACGTTGGAAACCAGATGGGGAACGAGCATGCATAGAATCAGCAAAACTTGCTCAAGTCACAGAATTCTGTAATTGAGCACGTACATAGTATCTCCAGGCTTCAGTTTTCTCTTGAATAAAAGAGAGTTGTTCATCCAAGATCATTCAGAGGGTAGTATACTGTGTGATCATCCCCAACTGCCTGTGCCCTTCCCAGTGAGGGGTTTATTCACCCATGCCCTTTGCCACATAACTGCCAGCACCTTAAGGTAGACAGAGGATGCCCCCTGCCCCAGTGGCAGATATGGCCACATTCCTAGTCTGACCAACGAGGATATGAGTAAACAGAACATGCACTCCAACTGAGCAGAAACCTTAAAGGCACGTAATGTTGGTCAATGCAGACTTTGGCATTTCTGCCTTTTGCCATGAGAACCTCAGAGCCTGGGTTTCTGGAATGACCAGGCTCTTGGGACTGAGCTGAGCAGAGCTACAGCTGACCTGAATAACAACTGAAATTTGTTAACTATAGCAAAAGGTCACCAACACAGAGATAAGTGAATAGCTCAGAGCCCAAGAGAAAGTCAAACAGGTAAACCTACAACAACCAAAAAGTGCCACAATAAATATAGGCATGGAACAGTACTGAAGAGCCAATAACATACGTAAAAACGCGTGTCCCCTGTTAGGTATTTAAACAATGTTTGATTCCTTCATCTTAGACCTTTCAGGAAGAGGCAAAAGTCTCAGAGTTAAGGAATTATAATGAAGGTCATCCAAAGAATGACTATATTAACTTGCTCTGTATTAGATACCTGCCATCAGAGTTAGTGAGACACATTCTTGCATAGTCTCAGATTTACCTTGGATAAATCCATAAGTAGCTCTCTGCAACTCAATTTTCTTCTCCGTAAAATGAACAAAGTAGTTTGGTACCTACTTCAAACTGCAGTTCTGGTAATTATATTTGTTAATGCATGTAGAGTCCTAAAAAGAAACCCAAATATAATGTGTGCTCAATAAATGCAAACCATTGTCAGTATTGATTACTATTACTGAATAGTAAGAATATTAAGAAGAGGTGGCAAGAATACACAGAAATTCTATACAAAAAAGATCTTAATGACCCAGAAAACCAAGATGATGTGATACTCACCTAGAACCAGACATCCTGGAATGTGAAGTCAAGTGGGCCTTAAGAAGCATCACTATGAACAAAGCTAGTGTAGGTGATGAAATTCCGACTGAGCTATTTCAAATCCTAAAACATGATGCTATTAAAGTGCTGCACTCAACATGCCAGCAAATCTGGAAAACTCAGCAGTGGCCACAGGACTGGAAAATGTCAATTTTCATTCCAATCCCAAAGAAAGGCAATGCCAAAAAGTGTTCAAAGTATCGCACAATTGCACTCATCTCACATGTTAACAAAGTAATGCTCAAAATTCTCCAAGCTAGGCCTCAACAGTATGTGACTTGAAAACTTTCAGATGTTCAAGCTGGATTTAGAAAAGGCAGAGAAACCAGAGATCAAACTGCCAAAATCCACTGGATCATAGAAAAAAGAGAGTTCCAGAAAAACATCTATTTCTGCTTTGACTATGCCACAGCCTTTGACTGTGTGGACCACAACAAACTGTGGAAAATTCTTCAAGAGATGGGAATACCAGACCACCTGATCTGCCTCCTGAGAAAGCTGTATGCAGGTCAAGAAGCAACAGTTAGAACCAGACATGGAACAATGGACTGGTTCCAGATTGGGGAAGGAGTAGATGAAGGCTGTATATTGTCACCCTGCTTATTTAACCTATATGCAGAGTACATCATGCAAAACGCTGGACTGGAAGAAGCACAAGCTGGAATCAACACTGCCGGGAGAAATATCAATAACCTCACATATGCAGATGACACCACTCTTAAGGCAGAAATCGAAGAGGAACTAAAGAGCCTCTTGATGAAAGTGAAAAAGGAGAGTGAAAAGGCTGGCTTAAATCTCAACATTCAAAAAACTAAGATCATGGCATCCGGTCCCATCACTTCATGGCAAATAGATGGAGAAACAACGCAAACAGTGACAGACTTTATTTTCTCGGGCTCCAAGATCACTGCAGATGGTAACGACAGCCATGAAAGTAAAAGACGCTTGATCCTTGGAAGAAAAGCTATGACCAACATAGAAAGCATATTAAAAAGCAGAGACATTGCTTTGCCAACAAAGGTCTGTCTAGTCAAGTTATGGTTTCTGCAGTAGCCATGTATGGATGTGAGAGTTGGGTCACAAAGAGAGCTGAGTGCTGAAGAATTGATGCTTTTGAACTGTGGTGTTGGAGAAGGCTCATGAGAGTCCCTTGGACAGCAAGGAGATCAAACCAGTCCATTCTAAAGGAAATCAGTCCTGAATATTCATTGAAAGGACTGATGCTGAAGCTGAAGCTCCAGTACTTTGGGTCACCTGATGCGAAGAACTGATTCACTGGAAGAGACCCAGGTGGCTCAGTGGTAAAGAATCCACCTGCCAGTGCAGCAGGTGCAGGAGACCTGGGTTCAGTCCCTGGCTTGGGTAGATCCCCTGGAGGAGGACCTGGCAACTCACTCCAGTATTCTTACCTGGGAAATCCCATGGACAGAGGAGCCTGGTGGACTGCAGTGCATGGGCTGCAAAGAATTGGACGTGACTGTGCATACATAGTTTAACTCACAAAACAGGCTACTACTTTGAGTTTGAAGATACATTCCTTACAGTGAATTTCCATTGTGTTTATATGACTTCAATATATTTGGTCAGATCATTAAAGAGTGATCAGTATAAGCCTTTGAAAATGTATTCATTCATAAGAAAAACAAGTCTGTTTCCTTGTCTTCAAATGGTTGACTGCAGTGGTTTGTTGTCTTAGTGACTTTCACATGAAGTCAGTGATTTTCACACTTTCAGGGGTGACAGATCTCCATGAGAGAGACAGAGGAAACTTAGGCATTCTCTCCAAACAAATGCAAATCACAAACTCAGAATCCTAACCAAATTCTTTTCTGTGGTTCCACAGCTGAGAGGTAGATGGTGATGACCAGGTGTCAGATGTGAAGGGCCTTGTGGAAAGGGGGACACCTGGAACATACAACAGTTCCCACTCAAAGTATGAGAGACAGGGAATTTCCTGGTGGTCCAGTGGTTAGGACTCGGCATGCTAACTGTTGAGGGTCCAGGTTCAATCCCTGGTCAGGGAACTAAGATCTTGCAAGCCATGTGGCATGGCCAAAAAAACAAACAGACAGCAAAAAAAAAAAAAAAAAAGTCCAAAACAAGTATGACGGACAGAGGCCCAAATAGATCTCTCCCAGGACAATTCCCCAATTCCCTGTTTCATTGGGATCAATGTACTGAATGCAATCCAATTTTCTGTGCTCAATTTCGTCCGTATACAATAAACATAAAAGTTCTCGTCTGATAGTGTTATTGTGAAAACTAAATGAGGTGATCCACACAGAGTGCTTGGCATGGTGCCTGGCACATGACAAGCTCTTAACAAACACAGGCTACTCTTCCCAGGACAGGATGCAGGATGCTGAAGCCCAGAAAGAGACATTACTTGACCGAGGTAGCACAGTTTACGGGTAGCAAAGAGGGATGAGACACTGAGAGGCTCCAAGAAGAGATCTTACCAGTAAGTCGAATGCTGGAGTTAACAAACCAGGGCATCTTGAAATAAGAAGTGCTAAAATCAGCTGCTATTTGTTTGCGGCTCAGCTGTTCCACCGCACCAGCTGCTCAAACTTTCAGACGTGTCTCAGCACAGAATCACCCCATCCTATATTCATTCCATCAGCCTCCAATCTAATTTTGGTCCTAGAGAGGTTTTTTTTTTTAAGGGGGCCTAAAATTGAATATCCATTCCTATTTATAGTAAAGGGACATTTCCTAAGAAAGTGCCTTGTAAGGAATCAGATCCCTCTTTCCTCAGCAGTTTTTCCCCCTGGCCATCTTGGGTCTATTTTGATTCCTTCCCTGATTGAAACATGTCTCAGGGGCTCTCATTGCTGAAGGGGTAGAAGCTTATGACAGGTCCATAGCCATGGGGTGTGCCCAAGGCCAGCATTAATGGGACAGAGGCCAGCACAGCCCCAACTTCAGAGATGGGGAGAAAAACCATCTCAACAGCAAATGCCAGCATATTTCTAGGAGAGTATTAAAGAGCTCTCCCAAATAAAACTTCCAAAATTATAATATCAAACGTATGGGAAACTGCTTAAAATAAAAAGGCAAACTATCAGACATGGGGCTTTATCACAGCCATCAGCCAAAACTGGACAAGAGACCTGGGCGATGGACCCCGATGGCCATTCATTAGCTGTGGAACCTGGGGACTCGCCCTGTTCTCTTAGGCCTCAGCTGTCTGATATGGAAAACAAGTAGGCAGAGTTAAGATATAAGAATAAACTGTTTCAGGCCCGCCTGGTGGTCCAGTCATTAAGAATCCACCTGCCAATGCAGGGGATACTGGTTTGATCCCTACTCCGGGAAGATCCCACGTGCTGCAGGGCAACTAAGCCCGTGAGCCTCAACTACTGAAACCACCGCAATGAGAAGCCTGCACATTGCAATGAAGAATGGCCCCCACACGCTGCAACTAGAGAAAGCCTGCATACAGCAATGAAGATCCAGCGCAGCCATAAATAAAAAAGTGCAGCATTTTTATTTTTTTAAAAGCTGTCTAGCTCTTTTTCATGGTGCCTCAGAGGTGGTCAGCTGCTTCAGGATGAAGCCGAACATCTCTTTCCCACCCACTGGCCGCCAGAAACTCATTGAAGTGCACAATGAATGAAAACATTTACCTTTCATGAGAAGTTTATAGCCACAGAAGTTGCTGCTGACGCTCCAATGAAGAATGGAAGGTTTCTGTGGTCTGAATTAGTGGTGGGAACCACAAACAAGGTCTCCCAATGAAGCAGGCTGTCTTGACCCATGGCTGAGTCCACCTGCTACTGAGTAAGGGGCATTCCTGTTACAGACCAAGGAGGACTGGAGAAAGAAAGTGCAAGTCTATACGGGGTTGCACTGTGGGTGCCAATCTGAATGTTCTCAATTTGATCATCATTAAAAGAGGGAGAAGGATATTTTTGGACTCACTGATACTGCTATGACTCATGGCCTGGGGCCCAAAGGAGCTAGCAAAATCCGCAGACTTTCTAATCTTTCTAAAGAAGATGAGGTCTGCCAGTATGCTGTGAGAAAGCCTCTAAACAAGAAGGTAAGGAACCTAGAACCAAAGCACCCAAGATTCAGCATCTTGTACTAAACCTGTTTTGCAACACAAATGTTGGTCTATTGCTCTGAAGAGACAGCATACTAAGAAAAACAAGGAAGAGGCTGCAGAATGTGCTAAACTCTGCACCAGAAGAATGAAGCAGGCCAAAGAAAAATACCAAGAACAGATTCCCAAGACATGCAAGCTGTCCTCTTTGAGAGCTTCTACCTGTAAGTCTGAGTCCAGTCAAAAACGCCATATTCTAAAGAGTAACAAATAAGATGAGATATCAAAAAGCAACAAACCATCTGTAAGGACCTTTTCAGTTTCAAAATCAAAGGGATAGAATATTTATAACAACATATTTCATAACAGTAAAAATTGTAGAAACTAACCAAATGATTCCATTGCTAGATGAGATAAAGAGATATCCCAGGAACAGAATACTATACAGCAGCAAAAATTAATGAACTATAGCTAAATGCATCGATAGCAAGAAATTTTGAAAATACATGCAAACCAAAAGTGTTTTTCAATAAGATTACATTTAGGTAAAGTTCAAAAGCCAGAAAAATGAAATCAAAGACAAATTGTTTAGGGAGACCTGCGAAAACACACCAAAGAAATGACTGACATGAAATTCAAGCTAGAAGTTACCTGAGGAGTAGGCAGGGGGATGCTATCAAGGAGGAGATCTTAGGAAATTTTGAATGATTTATGGAGTTCTCTTTCATGGCCTGGGGAGTGGGTACCTGGGGTTTCATTTTATTTTTATTTGCTTATTATTCATTAGTTGTCCACATATGAGGTAATTATTCTGCATTTCATGATAAAGACACAGGTCTAAGGGGGCCCAACATTTTAATTTAAATGGACTACTGCATTCCAACCAAACACATGATACACCATTAGACCCTGCAACAGCCTGGAGACACCACTAATATTGTGCTCAATTAGCAAAAAGAGGAAACTGGGTTTCTGAGCAGTGCAGTAAAGAGGAACAGCCACGAGTCAGGTGGGGTCTCTTTGTCTGCAAAGACCAGGCACTTCCCACTGTACCAGGCTTTGGATATCAGTTCAGTTTAGTCAGTCAGTCGTGTCCAACTCTTTGCAACTCCATGGACTGCAGCACACCAGGCCTCCCTGTCCATCACCAACTCCCAGAGTTTACCCAAACTCATGTCCATCGAGTCAGTGATGCCATCCAACCATCTCATCCTCTGTCCTCCCCTTCTCCTCCCACCTTCAGTCTTTCCCAGTATCAGGGCCTTTTCAAGCGAGTCAGTTCTTCACATCATGAGGCCAAAGTATTGGAGTTGCAGCTTCAGCATCAGTCCTTCCAATGAATATTCAGGACTGATTTCCTTTAGGATGGACTGGTTGGATCTCCTTGCAGTCTAAGGGACTCTCAAGAGTCTTCTCCATCACCACAGTTCAAAAGCATCAATTCTTCGGTGCTCAGCTTTCTTTATAGGATATCAGGCCAAGTCTAATTCTGTGCCCCATACTCCCAAGAAGGCAAGAGCCTCAGAAAGATGTATCGTACTCAAGGGTGCCCAGGAATATATAATTAAAAGAGCAGGAGTCATAATCTAACCCTAAAGTAACAGGCTCTTTCCAGCATGTGTGGCTAAATTCTGTAAACTGGAGGCAAGGAGAAACTGGTGTTCATGTGCTAGTTCCCAAAGAGAGGAAACAAGCTAAGCCTCTCCAGTTTATCCTCTTCTGATCTGGCTTGCATGAGGCCCTAGACTTACCTCTGATTTGTGCAGCAGTGGAAAGGTGTGCAGAAAGACAGGATGACGCTGATATGACAAAATAATTTTCATATCCAAATGTGTCCTGCTCTTTGCAGGACCAAGGTCACTATGTGCAAATATGTTCATGCTCTCCTTCTCCCGGCCCCAAAAGAGCAAAATGGCATTACTCAGTGTGCTGCCATCCATGGATTTTCTCATTTAAATAGTGCTATTGTCTCTCTTGTTTATGAGTTTGTTTCTCATCTCAGGAAACTTCAACCCACACATCAGCTACAAATGTGCTCCCTTCCATTTCTTTCCCATTACTCTTAATTAGGTAGTAAAATACAATCCACCTACATGAACAAGATGGGTAAAAGAAAGTAATGGCTAAATGCATTTTTCATTTCACACATAACAATTTGTAAGCAGAGTCAGAATGTCCCCTGAAGCGAACCATACAATGCTTCCAACAGTGATGGAAGGTCTGGCTATTTATATCCATCATGGAACGTCAGAGCTGAAAGGGACACCAGGAACCCACCCTACTATCTAGCACAGTGTCTGGCACACAGTAGTGGCTTATGAAATGTTTGAATGGTAAATAATGCCAGTTCATAATTATAGTAGCTAATACATAGAAAGAGCTTATCATACGTAAGATACCTCTGTAAGCATTAAGTGAAGTGAAGTCGCTCAGTCGTGTCCGACTCTTCGTGACCCCATGGACTGTAACCTACCAGGCTCCTCTGTCCATGGGATTTTCCAGGCAAGAGTACTAGAGTAGGTTGTCATTTCTCCAGGGGATCTCCCCAACCCAGAAATCAAACCTGGGTCTCCCACATTGCAGGCAGACGCTTTACCGTATGAGCTACCAGGGAAGCTATTGTAAGCATTATACCTATGTAAAATTATTTCATCTTGATAAGATATATCTTTAGGTTAGTATTGTCATTATCCTCACTTCAAAAACTAAGATTCCAAATGAACTTATCCACCATCACACAGCCGGGGAGCAAAAAGGTGAGGATCCAGGCTGCTGACTCCAGCACCTGTGTTTTTAACCCCCATCACTATTCTGAGCATCTCTTAAAAGAGATTGGAAGAATGAGGTGCCGAAATGTAAAATGACTGTGCAAAGCTCACATAAAATGGTACCCTGGAAAAAAGCAAGAGCTCTAGAGTGTGAGAGAGAGTTTCCAATCAGCGCTAGATGTCTTACATTTTGGGGACCTGAGGTACATGTGTGTTCAGAGACCTACTGGGAGTGGGCATCAGGTTTTCAAAGACTGTAGGACTGGTGTCAGTTTATATTTGCATGTTTCCATCTCCACCTCTGTAAAATGGAGGCAGTCACATCTATCTCAGCACACTGCAGTGAGAATCAAGTCAGCAAAACAACAAAGGCTCCTCAAAATGCAGCTACCCAAAGGAACCTTGTTAAGTTCAAGTCTTAAGTATCATGCCATGCACTTGTCTTCCCATTGCATATGGGCAAACATACCCAAGAGGTATTTTCCCTCTCACCTCCATAAACTAGCCAAAGGCTGATATCAGAAACACACTAAGAAAAAGTCACACTTTATAGTAGGGGACAGCTGAAGAGGGATTGAAAGGAAATAGCTTGGGACTCTAGAAAAGTGAGTATTACATTTGCTTCATCATAGTGGCAGAAAAATTTCCCCAAAGAATTAAGAGGACAGACAATACTGCTTAATGGTTAAAGTTAGGATGATGGAGAGAGACCCTGCATTGTACACTGCCTCTTCTGCTTGCTAGCGTAAGTCAGGCAACCTCTCCAGACCTTGATGTCCTCATTCCTGCTATGAATGCTATGATGATGTATCACAGTGGCTGGCAGAGAGCAAGAGCTTAATCAATGGAAGTAAGAACTCAAACCATGGGATGAGAGAAGGGTAGGAAGGAGATCCAGCCCTTCCCCTGGGGTTGGTACCCAGTCAGAAGACACAGAAATGGTCACAAACAAATGAAAAGACACTCAATATGACTAAGCATTAGAGAAATGTGAATTAAAACTACAGTGAGGTATCGGCTCACTATGGTCAGAATGGCCATTATCAAAAAATCTACAAACAATAAATGCTGGAGAGGGTGCAGAGAACAGGGAACCCTCTTACACTGTTGGTGGAAATGTAAATTGGTACAGCCACTATAGAGAACAGTAAAAAAAAAAAAGAAAAAACTAAACTAAAAATAGAACTACCATATGACCCAGCAATCCCACTCCTAGGCATATACCCAGAGAAAACCACAATTCAGAAATATACAGGGACTCCAAAGTTCATTGCAGTGCTATTTATAACAGCCAGGACATGGAAGCAAAAGTCCGAAAAACAGAGAAATGCGTAAAGAAGATGAAATATATACACACAGTAGAATAATATTCAGCCATAGAAAGAAACAAAAGTGCCATTTGTAGAGATGTGAACAGACTTAGAGACTGTCATTCACAGTGAAGTGTCAGAAAAACAAATATCACATAATATAGCTTATATGTGGAATCTAGAAAAATGATACAGGTGAATTTACTTGCAAAGTAGAAACAGAGACACAGAGGTAGAGAACAAATGAATGGATACCATGGGAAGGAGGAGGTTGGTGAGATGAACTGGGAGATTGGAATTGGCATATATACACTACTAATACTATGTATAAACTAGATTAATTAATGAGAACCTACTGTATAGCACAAGGAACTTTACTCAATGCTCTGCGGTAACCTAAATGGAAAGAAAATCCAAAGAAGTGGGGATATATGTATACGCATAGCTGATTCACTTTGTTGTACAATAGAAATTAATATTGTAAAGTAACTATACTCCAATAAAAATTAATTTAAAATAAAATAAAATTCAAAAAGTATCAAGATAATATAAAGTCAGAGGATACCTAAGAAGAAGGAATCAAAAAGTCGGAAAGAAATATTTTCCCTTTCCAGGGCTAAGAACTTGACATTCTGAATAAATATTTTCCTTTTCCATATTTTACACATCCATCATGAATAGAAAATTTGTGGCTAAGAAAGACGAGTGATGCACACATATGCCCCCAAGACAAGGGCCTACCAAGTGGACACAGAGGGAATGTTATTATACAAAACAATGAACATTCGAATGGCGTACATTTTTCTGTAATGGTATCAGCCCACTGAATCCTCAGAAGAGTCTTACAGTCAAAGCCAGTACAGATTCTAAGCTTGGCTGTGGGTTTAGGCTTGAGATGAAATCATGGACAGCTCTGAACCTACTGGGAAGCTTCCCTCTCTGGAACATGGGAGTACTTCGTGTGGTCAGGATGAACAGCCATGTACAAGGCTGGAGACCTAGCTCTCAAACAAGTCCCCATGTGAGTATGATGAAAATAAGGGTTATTATTAATGAGCATCCTCATTATGGCGAATGAGGATGACATCAATAAAGGACTGAACCAGGATCATTCAACTAAGAAGTTAGGAAACCAGGTCTTGAATCAAGGTCTGTGTTCTTGCATGGCACTATGCTAGTTAACTCTCTGTCCAGGCTTTCTTGTTTGGCTCAGTGCTCCACTCAGCCCCTGTGATAAACACTCCTCCTGCGGTGACCCTCACATTCCCTGACTGTCAGTATCACCTCCAGCAAGAACTTTCACTGCCAGTTTCCACTAACAGCCTCCAAACACAGTCTTCTCATCTTGAATATTATGTCCAGCAGGCACTGTCTGATCATTTCTCAGTCTCTCCATCAAAATGTGAGCTCCTAAAGGCAGAGCCCATGTCCTGAAAACCTCTGCGTCTTGTTGTCCAGCATAAACAGCTGCCCAGGAAATATCAGCTAACAAATGACTGCAATCAGGAGAGTGCAAAGTAAGATAATAAGA
Source organism: Odocoileus virginianus (assembly GCF_023699985.2). Classification (NCBI taxonomy): domain Eukaryota; kingdom Metazoa; phylum Chordata; class Mammalia; order Artiodactyla; family Cervidae; genus Odocoileus; species Odocoileus virginianus. Next base: position 69,742,785 of record NC_069678.1, on the reverse strand, counting down.
AAGTTGCATGCTTTGCCAAAGGAAAACTCAACAGAAAGAACTCCTGGATTCAACTTGCAGCTTTGCTAGTAACCAGCCTTTTAAATAAATAATAGCAAAGGTCCCATCTCTGGACCTCTAGTTTACTCACAAAGTAAAAAAATAATATTTGCACCTGACTATTTTCAAATTATCATTTTCTAAGTCCAAATATATCTGTATTTTAACAATCTAGGAAAATCATAGTTTATCTGTGCATGTGAATCTCGGACTAATTTTACTGGGGTGGGGTGGGGAGAAAGAGTGAGATATATTCAAAAGACAAGCCCCCCCTCCCACAAAAAAATCTGTAACCTTGGACAAGTCATATCATCTCCAATAATTTCCTCATCTGTAACTCACGAAGGCTGAACCAGGTCATTTCGACCATCTTATCTGATTTTAACTGAAGTGCCTTTTGATTCTACTTTCCTCCTCAAGCTTTGAGCCCCGACCTAGAAATCCATTGGACCTTGTAAATATTTTTTATGGTCCATTTAAAAATCACACCACTGTACTGGTCAAGCCCACAGGACAAATTTAAATCTAAAGTTTAAAAAGTGATCTCAAATACCTTCCAACAATAGCAAACTTTTGTGCTGTTTCAGCATCAATTTTGGGAATGGTTGTGATGCTCTGACTTGTCCATAACTTTAAATGCAGTCCTTGGAAATACAGTCATCATGGTGAGATCAGCCACAACTCTGGCAGGGCAGCCAGGGCAGTTCTGGGAATCGGAAGCGGCTATATGCACAGCTGTGATGATCTGGGAGTGTAAAATGAAACAATTCATCCCCCACTGAACCACAACATTCTCCATCTTGCCAATGTGGATTCAAAAAGATTCAACAGGCCTCCCTGGACCTGGGCCCTCAAGGCACTGAGTGTAATGTTCCAAAGGAGGCCAAGTATCTGGCCTCTTAAGCGTTCATTTGTGGAGCATCCCACATCCAACCTCAGGCTACTGTAATTGCCACAAAAATGCATCTATGGTGGCATGTGACCATGGATGTTCTGTTAATTCATCTTTTCAGTATATTTTTTACATGCCAGGTAGCCAATCTACCAATAGTTACAGAGTATCTGCTAGTATCATTAGATGCTGGAAGAAAAAAGGAAAAATTCCCAGCCAAGTTTTTATGGAAGGACAGATACATACATATGCATATACATAAATATATAAAAAGTATGCTTATGGAAGCTGGATATATATTTAGAGACAGGTAATTGGTTTACCTTATTCATTCAGCAAGTATTTCCGAGGGGCCCATTACCTGATTCGAAGTCCCAGGCCATGGGGATAGAGAAAACAGCCAGTCCTGCTCTCAGGCCCCACTTGCTAGAGAAGTTAACATATGAACAAGGGTTTGAGTTTGCCTCTCCTTTATTTATTTATTTATTTATTTATTTTTTTATTAGTTGGAGGCTAATTACTTTACAATATTGCCTCGCCTTTTAAACTCTCAGATGTCACTTTGCTCTGTTTAGAATATCAAAGTGCTTTAAGTAGACACCATTTCAAGGCAGTGATTCTCAACCAGGGGCTCTTTACCCCTCAGAGGGCAATATCTGAAGACATTTTTGGTTGTCAGAACTGGTGAGAGGAGATGCTACTGACATCTACTGGGTACAGGCCAAGGATACTGCAAACCATCCTATACTGTACATCATCTAGCACAAAATGTCAACCGTACTAAGACTGAAGGGCTTCCCAGGGCTTCTTTGCAGCGGTAAAGAATCCGCCTGCCAATGCAGGAGACTCAAAAGATGCAGATTTGATCCCTGAGTTGGGAAGATCCCCTGGAAGAGGAACTGGCAACCCAGTCCAGTATTCTGGCTTGGAATTCCATGGACAGAGGAGCCTGGCAGGCTACAGCCCATGGGATCACAAGGGGTCAGACACGATTGAATGACTGCACAATGCTGATATTGAGAAACCCTAATGAAAGTATGTTTGGCCACTCTAAAAATGTTAGAGTTAAACTTTAAAACTCAGGGACATTTATAGAATTGGAAAATTGAGAAAAGATGCCTGTGGTTAAGTTTAAAAAAAAAAAAATCTAAAGAATCAAAGAAAAACTATTCAGTTGGATTTGCATGGAAATAATAAACATGTGCAGGCTGCATTAATGTTTGCCTTACCCGAGAAGAAATTCAGGGACATTTACAAATTATGACAATTTCTCTTATACATGCCATAAAATGGTGTGTTTAATACCTCCTGATTTACCAGGGGGAGAACAGTACTCCAGTCTGCCTTTGGTTTTCCACCTTGTGGGACCCACTGTTTAAGGCCTTACATCTCTCAGTTATAAGAACTTATCTCCAGAAAGACACATGGGCCCTGAGGCCTCCTTCAAGATTTGAAGAAGGCTGTAATTCAGCCATCAGACAATCAATATTCCAATTTGGAATTTAGCGCTTTGGAGCCACCAGAATGTTCGGAAACACACATAAAGGATCTGCTTATGATTGAGGCCCAAATCATATTTATAATAAAATCACCTAATAAAAACAGTAATGACCTCCAGCTGACTTAACACAGCATGCTTTGGCACACAAGCTCTCTGAAAGGATTTTCACAGCCCTTGCCTTCAAGATAATACATCTAAGCTCCTATTTTTTTGGTTGTTGTTTTTTTTTTTTTTCCAAGGCTGAAGAGCCCAGACAGAAGAAAAAAAAAAAAGAAACTATCACTTTGCTTTCATAGTGCCAACATGCACAGAATGTATGGCAGATTATCTTGTAATAATATGATGTTGTCCTCAAGAACTCTCTTCGCTCATACATGTGACCTTTAAGAAGAACGTATAATACACTTCTTGGTTCATCCCCTTTACAAGCAAAACTCAATCTCTCTCCCCTTCCATGGCTACCTTACAAACAAACCAAGATGCCCACTGATTGACACATTTAGTTGCTGGTCTGTTTGCTCCATCCCTCTGCCTCCTCTAACCAGCTTCCATGACCCCTTAAAGATGCTCAGAGGCTATAAAATTTTAACAACATATAGCTGGGCTGATAATCTAAGTGAGCAGTTAAAAGCATATAAAGTTTCCTGGGAGGCAGGAGGGAGAGAGAGCAGGGAGAAAGAAGAGAGTGAGAGTGTGTGTGTGTGTGTAACAGAAACAGTCCTGGGACAACCCTCCAGGTCTAGCTGCAAACACCTGCACTTAATGGAAAATAAAAGTGTGCATGCTCAGTCACTTCAGTCGTGTCCGACTCTGCAACCCCATGGACCATGGCCCACCAGGCTCCTCTGTCCATGTGATTCTCCAGGCAAGAACACTGGAGTGGGTTGCCATTTCCTTCTCCAGTGACAAAGTATGTAGTGAGTGAAGTGAAGTCGCTCAGTCGTGTCTGACTCTTTGTGACCCCATGGACTGTCTACCAGGCTCCTCCATCCATGGGATTTTCCAGGCAAGAGTACTGGAGTGGGGTGCCATTTCCTTCTAGAAAATAAAAAAGAACAGTGCAAGTGCAAAGCAAGGTGGATGATCTGAAGAGATCTCAACTTCTCAAACTAAATACGTTTATGTCCTTTCCAAATGGCCCAGGCTGTACTTTTTATCATCTATGAGCTACTGTTTCCATATCTGAAAATTACTTCCTGAATCTATTAGCAAGACTGGATGAAAGGAAATCAGCAGTCGCAAATTCTGGTCCAAGTGGAATAAATCAGGGAGGGTGGCTCCCCTTAACACTGGCACAGACATGAACATATTTCAAGAACATAATCGCTGGGTTTTATAAAATTCAAGTTCAATTTTTCCCACTACAAATTTTATATCTGCATCACCATTCTGAAATGCACATCAGAAGATACTTAAAGGATTATTAAAGAAGAACTGGATATAATTTTTCCAGCCTATTTCAGACCCCTCCAGGAGGCATTTCCCAAAGGGGAAAAAGCAGTATGTGCTTTTTAATAAAGTGAGTAAAATTCTGGCTTGAAAATCCTTACTATGGCATGCCCAGGAAGACAGGTCCCTTTGCAGGTATCTGAATTTGTTGACACAGACATGCTAAGTGTACTCATGACAAATTAAAAGACACAAATCAATTAACAAACAAAAACTTTAACAGTAAACATTTGTTGAATGAATGAACAAATGGACCATTTTATTATTGATGATAGGGCTAAATATTTTGACAGGAAGGTAAACAAGAAAAGAAACAAAAAAGCTCTAAGAATGGATAAGCATTTTCATCAAAGCCATTATAATATGGATGGCCTAATGGTACAAAGTTTTGACATTTCAATGCATGAATCACTGATAAATCAAGAATATGTAAACCTTTATTAACTCATTTTAAACATCTATATTAACATATTAATTCTTGCCTGGAAAACAAACTTCTGGTGGAAGGAAATCATCATACAATTTAATATTCTACTAATATTTGACATAAAAAGAAATTTATCCCAAAGTAAACTGCCTTCCCGATTATGTTGGATAAACTCACAGCTGTATTATTTGGAGGAAAAAAATCAAAGTGTTAAGTTGCAAAGAGATTTAACCTTTCTGAGAGACAGCCCCCATCATCTCTTTGGCCTCTCCTTTCATATAGGACAACCTGGCGCCATCTGAAGGTTCTGCATGGGCAGGTCTCAATCCTGACGGCACATTACAGTCACTTATGGATCTTTCATAAATCACCTAAGTTGCATTTCCTGAGATGATGATGTAATTGCTTTGGAACTGGCCTGTGCACAGTATTTATTACATAAATTTTAATATACAGCCAGCACTTGGAGGGCTGTGCCTCATCCCAGGAGTGTAGCTACAAGCCCACCCTGTAAGGCTGAAAGGCTGAAAGTCCTCCCTAAATTTCCACAGGGCTCAGCATCCCATCTTTTAGCAGCTGGTCCTGCTATGACTTGCCAATCTGTCCCGGGTCTCAGGGTTCTGCCCGGTTTCAGAGACACTAATCTGAAATGACGGTACCTTCATTTACAGCTTGTTTCATCACCCTGATAGACCCTTTGGTTTATCCTTGGCTGTGCCGCAGGATGGCACATTTGGCATCTGATAGGGACAATGCAGGGCTTCCCAGGTGCTGCTAGTGGAAAATAGTCCGCCAGTGCAGGAGACACAAGAGACACAGGTTCAATTCCTGGGTCAGGAAGATACCCTGGAGTAGGAAATGGCTACCCACTTAAGTATTCTAGTCTGGAAAATTCCATGGACAGAGGAGCCTGCCTGGCAGGCTACAGTCCATGAGGTCGCAAAGAGTCAGACACGACTGAGCACGTAAGCACACATGGGGACAGTGGGGTTGCCGTGGGCTTAGTCTCGAGCTTACCCTAAGAGAAGCACTCCAAGCAAGCAAGTGGCTGTCTCTTCTCTCACCTGTTTCCTCCACCACAGCTGAGTCCTTACTATCATGTTAAGTGGTTGACCCACAGGTGCTTGCTGACCTTGAAGTCACACAACACTATGAGCACCACTTAAGGAGTGGCAGAAACAGAGGTGATGTCCTTGCCTCAGGCCACAGAGCCAGGAAGCTGCCAAGGTGAGACATGATTCCACCTCTGATGCCAGAGGCCACCTGTCCTGGTCTGCTCAGGCTGTTATGATATAGCACTACAGACTGTGTGGCTTGAACAACAGAATTTTATTTCTCACAGTTCTAGAAGCTGAAAGCTCAACGTACCAGCCAATGTGGTATCTGATGGAGTCCACTTTCTACTCTGTAAGCAGTTGTCTACAGTATGTCCTCACCTGCAGAAGAGGGAGAGCATCTCTCTGGGGTCTCTTTGTTAAGGGCACTTATCTCATTCGTGAGGGTTCCACCCTCATGACCAAATCAGTTCAGTTCAGTTGCTCAGTCATGTCTGACTCTCTGCAATCCCATGAACCGCAGCATCCCAGGCCTCCCTGTCCATCACCAACTTCAGGAGTTTACCCAAACTCACGTCCATTCAGTTGGTCATGCCATCTAACCATCTCATCCTCTGTCGTCCCCTTCTCTTCCTGCCTTCAATCTTTTCCAACATCAGGGTCTTTTCAAATGAGTCAGCTCTTTGCATCAGGTGGCCAAAACACTGGAGTTTCAGCTTCAACAACAGTCCTACCAATCAACACCCAGGACTGATTTCCTTTAGGATAGACTGGATGGTTCTCCGTGTAGTCCAAGGGACTCTCAAGAGTCTTCTCCAACACCACAGTTCAAAAGCATCAATTCTTCGGTGCTCAGCTTTCTTCACAGTCCAACTCTCACATCCATACATGACCACTGGAAAAACCACAGCCTTAACTAGACAGACCTCTATTGACAAAGTAATGTCTCTGATTTTTAAAATGCTGTCTAGGTTGGTCATACCTTTCCTTCCAAGGAGTAAGCATCTTTTAATTTTATGACCGAATAAGCACCTCCAAAAGTCCTACCTCCAAATATTACACTGGCGTTAGGGATCAAATATGAACTGGGGCAGGGGAAGGGGAGAGCACAACATTCTGGCTACAGCGGTCACACTGCCAAACCCTTTGTGCTTGCTCTGACCCAGGTACTGCACTAAGTTCTTTATACAGATTTGCACATTTCATCCTACTAGACCCCTATGTGGCTGGTCAGACAGGGAGACTGAGGCACAGACAAGAATATGCCATGTAGTCAGGTCCCAGAGCTAGCAAATAATCAAGGCAGGTATTGAGTCCAAGCTGCTTGGCTCTAGAGTCCAAACTGTGGTCCACTCGGTCCCTTCCCCTTCTCAACCACGACACTAGGTTGTCCCAGAGGTGACAGCAGCTCCTGTGGCCCTCTGTCATCACTCAAGCCCCTGCACAGTAGTGATGTAAGTGGCTGCTTCCACCACAGGCTGAAGCCACCTGCATGTACTCACTCCCATCTCCTTTGAATCTAATACGGTACCTGGCATATTTAATAAGGAGCTGTTCTATCCATGTATCTATTCCTTCATTCAACTGACATTTTTTGCACCACCTTCTATAGCTTCCAGGGATAGAAAGATGACCTGATCGTGATCGCAGTCTTTTGGGAGTTTATATAAGCATGGAGGCAGGGACACAGCTGTCACATGCCATGACGAGTGTGCTAAGAGAGAAATAAACGAGGCGTGGGAAGGGATGGACTACAAGTGGTCCAACAGTAACACAGAAAGCCCAGCGTCCCCTCTTCATGACTCCAATGTCCTGTCTTCCATATCCACCCAACTCAGAAAATATGCTACTTTTCTTAAGCATTTCCCAACACTGGCAGCTGGGCCAGAGCTGATGGCAAAGCACTGCAGTTTGAAGTATGCAGTCCCTGGTTGAGCCCCTTCTACTCCTAGCCCTGGGTTTCTCTAATCTGTCATCAGACATTTACAGTGATCGGCTCAATGTGCAGAGTATCACACTTTGGTCTGGTCTGGTCTTGTCTTACTCACTGATGGGAACTGTCATGGGAAGCTTGCACTGCCTAGTAGAATGATGCCTACACTGCCCCAGCTTGGGGAAGGTTCATTAGCCTCCTCTAGGTGTAAGGAAAAATTCGATTCTCTGTTTCTCACCATATGGTCTACTGCTAGAAGATTAGTACGAACTGCAAGAATGTAAGCTACACAAATGCAGGGATACTGGACTGTTTTACTCACCACTGCATCCCCAGGGCCCGAAACAGTCCCTGGTATACATATCAGGCACTCAATAAATATCTGTTGGATGAATATAAAATACTTCTTTGCTTACATGTTTGTTTTCAGCTACTTGTGAGCTTCTTGGAGACAGGGATGACTTTTTTATCTCTGATACCTAGCAAAGTGCCTGGTATATAATAGATGCTTAATAAATGTGTCATGAATTTGTGAATGGACAGGGGGAGCGAAAAATAGAAAACTGTTCTAAGACAAAGAGACTCATCAAAACACAAAGCCTACTAACAAATTACCATTATTAACTAGTTTTATTAAGGGAAAAGACAGGGCACTATCTCACTTAATGTTCTTTTCAATAAAATTGGGTGGAGAGGGAGGTGGGAGGGGGGACCGGGATGGGGAATACATGTAAATCCATGGCTAATTCATTTCAATGTATGACAAAAACCACTGCAATGATGTAAAGTAATTAGCCTGCAACTAATAAAAATAAATGGAAAAAAAAAATTTCCCTTCTTAAGGAACACATGTAAATCCATGGCTGATTCATGTCAATGTATGGCAAAAACCACTACAATATTGTAAAGTAATTAGCCTCCAACTAATAAAAATAAGTGAAAAAAATAAATAAAATTTTTTTAAAAGCACATGCATACATGCATACACATTTGCAAGAACACAGAATCTTGGTGAAATTACGTTAGGTCCACCTGCAGGACATGAATTTGATTATGGAATCTGACAAGAGTTAAAAGGCCAAAAACTGATAAGCAGTCTATTGATATAAGAAAGTATTTCTCAAAAGTGGCCGAGGGTCTACCTACATCAAATTCACCCACAGATCTTGTTAAAAATGAACTATCCCAGCCCTACTACCTGTCTACACAATCAGTCTTTGGGGAGAGGTATCCAGTAACTGGAAATTTTGACAAGCTCTCCAGGTTATTTGCACCCACATAAAATTTGAGAATCATAGGCATCTATATATTAACATATATTCTTCAACTTTAGCTACCACCAAGGGTGTATTTGAAAGTCAGGCAAAGGGAAGTCCTAGAAGGTAATGCAGAGGACTTCTGTCCGTGAGACCTCCCTCTTAGTGACTCAAAGACTCAACAACAACAGTTGATCCTATGTTACCTCAGAAATTTCTAGCAGTCAGGGCCCAGCAAGGTCTAGACGACCTCCTCAAGCAGAGGTGGATAAAACCTCAAGCAGAGGGTGATAAAATGACTACGTACAAAGGTGCAGGCAGGGTCACAAAGAAGCCAAAGGGGATAGGGCAGGACGGAAGGGCTACGAGCCATTCCTGGGGAGCCGTTACAACCCCAAAGCCTGAGAGGACAGGGAGAGCAGTTCTTAGAACTTCATACTGAGAGGCTGGGTGGAGAAGACCATTCTATGGGTCTGCGACCTCTGACAGAAACAAGCAACCAGCTTGCAGTGATCCTGAAGGGAGAGAGGTGGAGAAAAAGTCCCTGCCTTTACTGGGGCCCTCCATCAGCCCCCTGCCCATGTTGCCACCAGGAAAATAAAGCAGAAGCCAGAGGACAAGCAGGCTAACAGGATCACAGAGGTCCGCGTCCTGGCACCCAGAGCAGGGTGGAGGCGGCACAGAGAGACAAATGGAAGATGTTCAGCACAAACCCCCAGATCTCTGAAGAGAATTTGACCCTGGCACTGCATATCTGCAGCTCCTCTGCCAGGGGGCAAGTGTTTCCCAATAATGAACAACATACATGTGTGTGTTAGTCACTCAGTCATGTCCGACTCTTTGCAGCCCCAGGACTGTAGCCTTTGCAACCCCATGGAAAACTCAGCAGTGGCCACAGGACTGGAAAAGGTCAGTTTTCATTCCAATCCCAAAGAAAGGCAATCCCAAAGAATGCTCCAACTACCGCACAATTGCACTCATCTCACACACAAGTAAAGTAATGCTCAAAATTCTCCAAGCCAGGCTTCAGCAATACGTGAATTGTGAACTTCCAGATGTTCAAGCTGGTTTTAGAAAAGGCAGAGGAACCAGAGATCAAATTGCCAACATCCGCTGGCTCATCAAAAAAGCAAGAGAGTTCCAGAAAAACATCTATTTCTGCTTTATTGACTATGACAAAGCCTTTGACTGTGTGAATCACAATAAACTGTGGAAAATTCTGAAAGAGATGGGAATACCAGACCACCTGACCTGCCTCTTGAGAAACCTATATGCAGGTCAGGAAGCAACAGTTAGAACTGGACATGAAACAACAGACTGTTTGTAAATAGGAAAAGGAGTACATCAAGGCTGTATATTGTCACCCTGCTTATTTAACTTATATGCAGAGTACATCACGAGAAATGCTGGGCTGGAAGAAGTACAAGCTGGAATCAAGATTGCCGGGAGAAATATCAATAACCTCACATATGCAGATGACACCACCCTTATGGCAGAAAGTGAAGAGGAACTAAAAAGCCTCTTGATGAAAGTGAAAAAGGAGGGTGAAAAAGTTGGCTTAAAGCTCAACATTCAGAAAACTAAGATCATGGCATCTGGTCCCATCACTTCATGGCAAATAGATGGGGAAACAGAGGCTGACTTTATTTTTGGGGGCTCCATAATCACTGCAGATGGTGATTGCAGCCATTAAGTTAAAAGACGCTTACTCCTTGGAAGGAAAGCTATGACCAACCTAGATAGCATATTAAAAAGCAGAGACATTTCTTTGCCAACAAAGGTCCATCTGGTTAAGGCTATGGTTTCTCCAGTGGTCATGTATGGATGTGAGAGTTGGACTGTGAAGAAAGCTGAGCACCGAAGAATTGATGCTTTTGAACTGTGGTGTTGGAGAAGACTCTTGAGAGTCCCCTGGACTGCAAGGAGATCGATCCAACCAGTCCATCCTAAAGGAGATCAGTCCTGGGTGTTCACTGGAAGGACTGATGCTCAAGCTGAAACTCCAATACTTTGGCCACCTCATGCGAAGAGTTGACTCATTGGAAAAGACCCTGATGCTGGGAGGGATTGGGAGCAGGAGGAGAAGGGGATGACAGAGGGTGAGATGGCTGGATGGCATCACCGACTCGATGGACATGAGTTTGAGTAAACTCCGGGAGTTGGTGATGGACTGGGAGGCCTGGTGTGCTGTGATTCATGGGGTCACAAAGAGTAGGACACAACTGAGCAACTGAACTGAACTGGACTATAGCCTGCCAGGCTCCATTGTCCATACGACTCTCCAAACAAAAATACTGGAGTGTGGCCGGTCCCTTCTGCAGGGGATCCTCCCGACCCAGGGAATCAAAGTCTGGTCTCCCTCTTTGCAGGCAGATTCTTTACAGTCTGAGCCACCAGGGAATCCCAAGAACTGAACAGCCATTAAGTCATCATGCACAGCCCCAAGGTAAGTTTGGCGACAAAACAAAAACTGGGAACACTCCACCTCTGCCTAAAAACGAGAGGGATGCAGTCACCAAAGAAATAAGAGGAGTTTTAGAGTTGAAGACCTTGTTGAAAATCCTGGGGCACAGGAGCCTCAAGTCTGAACGTCTTTCTCAGTGCCAAAATGGGTATAAATAAAGCCCCATAACTCTGCCTACACTGGAATGTCTCCCCTAATCATCACATGAGATATTGGGTATTAAGTGTCTTCCTGAAATTGCCAAGCCCTATAAAATGTAAGTTATAATTGCCCCCCTAAGTACAGTGCAGATGTGCAAAATCTGAGCATGAGGAGGAGGGAGCAACTCATTTTGTTTTCACACTTGAATGATCTGTGCCCAAATCAAAGGCGAACCGCAACATATGCTTTCATGTGAGTTTCTGTATTTTTAGCAGTGCATTAGGGAGATGGAGTCACTGGGATGCACTGAATTTGGCATCGCAGCACAGCATGCCTCAGCAACTTGGAGGTGGGTTAAGAACATATGTTTAACAGCCTTTTTCATGAACCCAAAAGGGGAACAGGGAGGCTATCACTGCTTACTGAAATGGTTGCTACTTGAAGCATTTTCTACCTTTGATTAGTTTCCCTTTTAACGTAAATGAATGGTGGGGAAGTAAGAAGATCACTGGAAGAAATGCCCAAAGACCCTGGCTTTGCAGTGCCAACTCTGTCGCCAGCTGAGCTGTACCTATGGGGTGCTGGAGCTAATGTGGAATTTTCAAACTGTGATGTGGGTGCCCTGAGGGTGATTTTTGCAGTTGTCTCAGGGCCTACCAGGAGGGTCCCTGATGGTGAGAATGAGGAGATGGTGAGGAGGGGCTGCTACCTGAAAATCCCTTTCCAGGTCTCTACCAACTTCACAGTGTGGAGTTATGGGTGGAATCTCACTGGTTAACAAACAAAACACATGAGCAAAAAGAAAACACTTTGAAGTACATGATCTTTAATATCCCTTAAAATATGAGATAGATTTTTGAACTCTATCACATCCTAGTGCATTTGAAACTGTGAAGCCAGGAAGGAGTATTTGCCCAAACCTTCCTTCCAGTCTAAAGCATGAACCAAGGGACCTAATGAGCTACAAAGTAGGAATCATCTACTCAGAGTGAAATGAATACTATGGCTCACAGGCAGGTTTGTAATAAATACTTTTTTAGAATAAAGACAGACTGGGTCTTCAGCCCCAGGAATAGCTTAGCTGCTTTAGTGAGAGTTTGATCACTACCTGTTAGCATCTGCTGCCTATGGATGGAAACAGACGTGATGACCTCCATCATTCAACCAAGCAGTGCCCCCAGGGAAAAACAAACAACACTGTCTGCTTGTTCACCAGTTGGAAAAACTACCTCCCAAATTATGCAAATAATGACAAGATTCAGCATCACTCACTGGATAAAGTTTAATCTCCAAATCACATATCAAATATGACTTATCATTCGCTCCACTGGGCGAACAGGGAAACTGAGACATGGAAGCAAGAAATAAAACCTTTGTATTGAAGGTCAAGGACTTGCTTTAGAACTCTACCACTTATGAATACTTGATTGTGGGTAAGTTACCTCATCAATCTGGCCCCAGTTTTTCCAATTGTCAAATGGAAACAGAGACATTATTTCACTTGTAAATCCATGTGAAATTCATAGAAAAGTGTTTGGGATATAGTAAACACTCAGTTAATGGTAGCTTCTGCTTTCATTATTTCTGTCAATAAGTTAAAATGTTCCAAGCACTTTGTCAAGGATGAACAGACCATTCAACAAACATTTACTGAGTACCTAGGAGGTGCTGTACACAAGTCAAGAAGCAACAGTTAGAAGTGGACACAAAACAATGGACTGGCTCAAAATTGGGAAAACAGCATGCACACACTGTATCCTGTCACACTGTTTATTTAACTTCTATGCAGAGTACATCATGCAAATGCCAGGCTGGATGACTCACAAGCTAGAATCAAGATTGCCAAGAGAAACATCAATAACCTCAGATATGCAGATGATACCACACTAATGGCAGAAAGCAAAGAGGAACTAAAGATCCTCTTGATAAGGGTGAAAGAGGAGAGTGAAAAAGCTGGCTTAATACTCAATATTCAAAAAACTAAGATCATGACATCCTGTTTCATCACTTCATGGCAAATAGATGGGGAAAAAGTGGAAACAGTGGCACATTTTATTTTCTTGGACTCCAAAATCACTGCAAACAGTGACTGCAGCAATGAAATTCAAGGACACTTGCTCCTTTGAAGAAAAGTTATGACAAACCTAGACAGCATATTAAAAAGCAAAGACATCACTTTGCAGTCAAATGTTCATCTAGTCAAAGCTATGGTTTTTCCAGTAGTCATGTACGGATGTGATAGTTGGACTATAAAGAAGGCTGAGTGTCAAGAAGTGATGCTTTCCAATGGTGGTGCTGGAGAACACTCTTTCTAGAGCCCTTGGACAGCAGAGAGATCAAACCAATCAATCCTAAAGGAAATCCACCCTAAATATTCATTCAAAGGACTGATGCTGAAGCTGAAGCTCCAATATGTTGTCTACTTGATGCAAAGAGCTGACTCCTTGGAAAACACCCAGATGTTGGGAAAGATTGAGGGCAGGAGTAGAAAGGGGTGACAGAGGATGAGATGGTTGGATGGCATCACCAACTCAATGGACATGAGTTTGAGCAAGCTCAGGGAGATGATGAAAGACAGGGAAGCCTGGCGTGCTGCAATCCACGGGGTTGCAAAGAGAGCACAGCTTAGCTACTGAACAACAATAACTACAAGGAGCTAGACACGGTTCCTATTCAATTCAATCCTACAACAAAATGAAGTAGGCATTATTGTCTCCATTGTCCAGATATGAAAATCAAGCCTTAGAGAAATTATTAACAACAAACTAAAGAGTGTAACTGTCTGACCCAAATCTCCTAGGCTTTATCTTTCCTTGATGCTGCTGTAAAGGTGATATGGTATTGTGCAAATAAATCAGCTAGCCCAGAGTAGGTCCTAATAAACAGTCTGTCAATAAACAGTCATTGACAGAATCATTTATGTTACCATACTGTCTAGTACACTTTTTCCCTAATATGAGTCAATTATACACCATTCTCAGAGAAGGCAATGGCACCCCACTCCAGTACTCTTGCCTGGAAAATCCCATGGACAGAGGAGCCTGGTAGGCTGCAGTCCATGGGGTTGCACAGAGTCGGACACGACTGAAGTGACTTAGCAGCAGCAGCAGCATACACCATCTTTGTACTTTTAACACCTTTATCTTTTCATATTGATTTTTTAAAATTTGGTATAGATTCATACTATTATTAAATGGGTGAACAATTTTTATAAGACTCAAAAACTCTAACTGTGTTATCCATATATCCTGGCACCTCAGAAAATCTTCATGAGACTTCTAAAAAACTATCTCCTGACCTTAAAAAATTTAGGGTAGTCAGCGTATGTTTCTATGGTGTGAGGAAATGAGTTATTACAGCTTTTAAAAATTATTTTTGCTATGTTCTATATAAGTAAAAAAAAATGTTTTAAATAGTTGCTATCACAGGATGACAACAGACATTAACTTCTGGTAAAGTGACTTTGTCTAGATTTTTTTTGATTGAAGTACAGTTGATTTATAAAGTTGTATTAATTTCTGCTCTAGAGAAAAAAAAAATTATCCTACATTGTTGTTGTTGTTGTTGTTCAGTTGCTCAGTCATGTCTGACTCTTTGTGACCCCATGGACTGCAGCATGCCAGGCTTCCCTGTCCTTCACCATCTCCTGGAGCTTGCTCAAACTCATGCCCATTAAGTCAGTGATGCCATCCAACCATCTTGTCCTCTGTCATCTCCTTCTCCTCCTGCCTTCAACCTTTCCCAACATCAGGGTCTTTTCTAATGAGTCAGCTCTTCACATCAGGTGGCCAAATTATTGAAGCTTCAGCCATCAGTCCTTCCAATGAATATTCAGGATTGATTTCCTTTAGGATGGACTGGTTGGATCTCCTTGCAGTCCAAGGGACTCTCAAGATCTTCCCCAGCACCACAGTTCAAAGGCATCAATTCTTTTGGCATTTAGCCTTCTTTATGGTCCAACTCTCACAACCACACATGACTACTGGAAAAACATACATTTTGTCTGACTATACAGACAAAATGATTCTATATACTGAATACTTTTTAATAAGTGATTAGTAACTCACATAATTCAGAAAAACAGGATGGTACAAAGCCTGGAACATAATGATAATGACAATAACGACAACAACACTGTGTTTACTGTTACTGTTATTCCATGCCAGCACTAGAGATACAACAAAGGTGAAATCGCATAGGTCTCTCCGCTCATACAGGTATGTCTAATGAGGAGACACATAAAGCAGTACCAAACACAATGGAACATTTTACAGCAGGAGCTAAGGTCTGTGTCTGACGAGAAAAATCAAGAAAGGCTTCACAGAAGTGGCAGCCTTTGATTTATGACACGCAAGATGAAGAGGAGTTCATCAAATATACAATTAAAGGGCATCCCTAGCAGAGAGGCTGTGTCTAAGTCCTTCTCCATAACCCAGCCAGGCAAGACATAACAGCCTGCTGATGACATCTGAAACGTAAGCAGGTGATGACTACGAATCTCCTATATGCCCCCCCAAGTTTGTTTCACACCTCTCCTAAAATATTTTCATTCCAGAGACTTCCAGGAGGAGGACAAGGAAGAGGGAAAAAAAAAACCTCTGGGGTAATCTGCTTATTGTAAAGAAATACAACTTTGTGTTCCTTTGTCATTCCCAAAGGGATGCTTCTATGTGACAGGCTAATCACCTGCAAAATTACCGTGAGGAGCTGGCTCTTAGTTACATACAAGCAGAACGGCATTCAGAGCATCTTCACATGGCTGGTTTTATAACTCAAGAAAGACTGCTCTGATTTAGCTTATTTTTCCAATTCAAACTCAGGAGATAATGGAACAAATGGATACTGCTACCTGTCAAATGAGAGGGAAAGAGAACCACAGGAAACAAGCCTTGGGTAATCAATCCAGGCTTCTCACACTGAGGCATGGAGATTGTGTAATCATCATGGGGGCCAGAGCATAAAGCAGAAGGCTCTTGAGTATTTTTATATAGAAGACGTTACTCTTAAAATACTGATGATGTGTCGATGCCTGTAGATTAAGCACTGCCTTGTACAGCGAAGTTGCGCACATCACTCATGCAGATTGCTCACTGTGTTCTCGCTTGGTCTCCATTTTTTCAGGTCCAAGAAGCATCCCCACCACCACCTAGCAAAGCTTTTAATGGAAAAATTTTATGAGGAAACCAGTCTCCCCACTATTTTCTCCCGCACACACCATCTGCCTTGGCTCGCCTGCCATGCACAGAGGCTCCAAAATCCACTGAAATAAATCTGTGGTGTCTGTACAACCAACTCTCAAAGAACACAACTTTACAGTTCTGTGGCCCCTACCAACCCCTTCATATTAACAACTGGTCACTGCTTTCAAGGTTTCTCTCAGACCTGATGGTGTGAAATTAAATTTTTAGCTCACTGCTTTCCCAGATCTAATGCTAGCCCCTGGTCCTGGGATGTCCTGACCCAGAGCATTTCCCCAAGACAAGATGCTGAAGGCAGATGCTGCTGCTTCTTTTAAGTACAAGCAAAGAAGCTGCTGGATCGCCCTCTTGTTTGTTTGTTTATACAGAGCACATGCTCCGAGGCTTAGGTTTTTAGTTAAGTCTCTCAAGTATACAGGGCACAATAATGTTTTCATTCTCCTTTGCTCTCTCAGCCAAGAGACACACCCACACTGCTGCCCACCTTATCCCAGGATGCACCAACAGGTGACTTGCTGTGTGTGGCTGGGAAGATCAATAACAAACCAAGATCTTCACACATCAGCAAGGAGAAAACTCATGGAGGTGGCTGAGGATCGGATAAGAGATGTCACTCTGCTAATCACCTACTGTGAACCACTAGCCAAGCAGCTTCACCTCACTGAGACTGTTCCCTCTTAATGAGGATGAATACTTGCCTCTCTATGTTGATAAGAGGCTCGCTTGTTCATTCTTTGAACAGATATTTACTGAGCACTCTGTTAGTTTTCTACTACTGCCCTGACAAATCAGCACAAATTTAACAGCTTCAAACAACACAACTGTAACCACATTCAGTACTGTAGAAGTCCAACAACAGTCTCACTGGGCTAAAATCAACTGTCAGGAGGGCTACGTTTCCTTCTAAAGTCTCCAATGGGGAATTCATTTCCTTGCTTTTTGTAGCTTGCAGAGGCCACTGATTCCTTGGCTCGTGGCCCCTTCTCACGTGTCCTGCCAAGCCAGAAACGGCAGGTAGATTCCTTCTCGTGCGCCATCTTTCTGTTTCTCTGCAGCCAGGACCGGTCTCAGCTTTTAAGGACCTGTGTGATTAGACTGGGCCCACCTAGATAATCCAGGGTAATTTCTCTTCTTGAGGTCCTAATCTTAATTCTATCTGCACAGTTCTTTTGCCACATAAGGTGACATATTCACAGGCCCTGAGAACTGAGGCATGGAAATCTATGGGGGTCATTATTCTGCCTATCACAAACACACACACTATACGTGCATGCATGCATGCTCAGTCATGTCTGACTCTTTCGTGACGCCATGGACTGTAGCCCAGCAGGCTCCTCTGTCTACGGGATTTTCCAGGCAAGAACGCTGGGCTGGGTTGCCATCTCCTCCTCCAAGGGATCTACCTGACCCAGGGATCAAACCCACATCTCCTGCATTGGTTGGTGGATTCCTTACCACTGAACCACCTGGGAACACTCTATATACATCAGTGAGCAAAAGGAAAGTCCCTACTTGAGGGGGTAAACATTCTAGTGGGTGAGGAAAGACAAACATTAAAAAAAGAGCAAAGCGTTCAGTATGTTAGAGTACTGTGGACCAGATAGAAGGTCTGTGTACCGCGGAACAGATATAAACAAAAGAAGGTGAAGAGGAGTATCAGGGTCAGAGGACAGACTGTAGTGTTAAAGATGGTGGAAATATATATTAGAGGGTGGAATGCACGAAGCTGAGATCATGAAAGGGTTGCAATGATTGGGAAATTATAAGGCCATTAATTTTTAAAAATAGATCTAGCACATAATCGTTCATGTTTCTCTTTCAACAATGATGATTTTCCTATGAAGAACCCTAGTTAAAGTTTGTCCCTTTGATTCTAAGGGTGGAGTACCTGGCCTAGGATGCGACAAGTTTTGTAGCATGGTGGAAGAGTGCAGAGGTCCAGCCCTGCAAATGACTGGCTGGGAGACCTGGAAACATCAATTTCCTTCTCTGGACCTCAAAGGTTTCCTAGATTGTGTGGCACTGACCCTGGGAACTTCACACTATTTGGAAAATAAAGATCAGTATGTGTAATCAAAAAAGAGTGGTAGTAGCATAAAGACAGAACTATAGACTCAAAAAATAGAATAGAGAGGCCAGAAATAAACCCTCACATATATGGTCAAATATTAAGGACTCACATAACTCAACAATAACAAAAAAACAAATAACTGAATTTAAAATGGGCAGAGGACTTTAGACATTTTTTCCAAAGAAGACATATGAATGTCTAGCAAAAATATGAAAAGATGTTCAATATCACTCATCATTAAAGAAATGCAAATCAAAACCACAATGGGATACCACCTGACATCCATAGGAATGGCTCCTAGTTAAAAAAAAAAAAGAAGTAGTAAGTATTGGCATGAATGTAGAGGAAACTGCTGGAACACTTGTGCACTAATTATAGGAGTATAAAAAGGTTACGTTACTATGGAAAAACAGTATGGTGTTTCTTTAAAAAGTTAAAAATAAAATCACTGTATTACCCAGTAATTTTGGTTCTGTGTTTGTATCCAAAAGATTTGAAACCAGAGTCTTGAGGAGGTATTTTTATACTTGTGCTCATCTCAGCATTATTCAAAATAGCCAACAGTGGAAGCAACGCAAGTGTCCAATAAAGAATGAATGGATAAACAAAATGTGGTACATACATACAATGGAATATCATTTAGCCATAAAAAAGGAAATTCTGACATAAAACATGGATAAAACTTGAGGACATTATGCTAAGTGAAATCAACCAGACCCCAATAAACAAATACTGTGTGACTGTACTTATATGAGGTACCTAGAGTCGTCAAGTTCATGGAAACAGAAAGTGAAGTGGTGGATGTCATGGGCTAAGGTAAAGGAGAAATCACAGTTCTTTACAGCATTCTGCAAGAAAAAAAGTTCTAGAGATTGGTTGCACAAGAGTGTGAACATCCTCAACACTTAAAAAATAGGCAGGATAGTAAATTTTACAGTATGTGCATTTTGCTATAATAAAACTTTTCAAGTGAAAAAACAGTAAAATAAGATTAGTAAGGAATACACGTGTAGGATGTTTGCAAATCATGTCAGAACTGTAAGCACTGCCCCATGTTCTGACATGCTCTTTGATGAGAAGTGTTGGGTTTTACAGAAGCACACACTCACTCTCACATCTTCCATGATACAGCACACAACGGGGTGACTGCCCGTGGTCCGCAGTAGTCGCAGGACATCAAGTTGCAAGATTTCTGCGGCAGACTCTGTACTCCCCCCTGCCCAGATGAAGTTCTGATGGATCACTATTATTTAAACACTGCAAATCAACACAAGTAAAATACGGTACCATGTTTTGAAAGAGGAGAATTAGGGCAACACTGAGTCTAGATGTTTCACATAAATTCTTCCTTGGATTTGTGTTAGCTCCCTTCAGTTTTTCTGAATTTCAGAGAAATTCATGGTCACAGACTTGGCTGAGCCTGTGTACAACAAGATGTGTGGTTGAAATGAGCTTTACAAGTTTATTTCTCTGTGCAGGCTCTGGGCATGAGAAAATCACCTTTTGAATCATTTGTAATGCATTCATTCAACAAACATTCACTTAGCAACTATCATATGCCAGCTCTAGCTGGTAATTAATATGCAGCCTCTGCCTTCCAGGAGACTCATGGAGTTGAGGCATCAAAGACAAAAACCTGTGATTACATTTCAAAGCGCAGAATCCAGAGGCAGGAGATAGCATGACATACTCCGGGGAAGAGTAAATACCTCAGTAAGGGTGGGATTCAGGCTTCATGGCAGGAAGAGAGAAAGAGAGGAACTAAAAAGTTACTGGGTTAGAATGCAAGGCAATTAAACTCCAGCCATATGCCAGTGTATCCCATTAAAGATGTTCCCAAAATGGCAAGGTGCCATGGAGATGGCCCGTTGATGCTGTTCTGATTTTATTTTGCTTCCAAAGAAATGGGGTGGTTCATGGATCGCTCCCTCTGGGAGGGATTTATCAGTGTCCTCAGCCTCCTCTTGAGAGATGCATATTCCAGAGAGTTAAGAGCACAGGTTCAGCCAGCAACAGCCAAGGCTCCGATCTGAACTGTGTCTGTCCCCCGCTGGCTGTGAGGTACTGGGGTGCCTGAACTGTCTAGTGTCTGTACATACAGCATAATGAGGGGAAAAGGACGGCTCCTACATGGCTGGATGGTTGTGTAGTTTACATGAGGAAACCGGTGTCGTGTGCTTAGCACATAGTTAGCACTTTGTAAATGGTATGGATAGCATTCATCCATTTATTCACTCTTTCATCAGCCATTTAATAGGCGCTTTACAGACATGAGCGGGGGGAGGGGGCATATTAAAGCAGTCCTCAGTCTTCAAAAAGCCTCCAGACTCACGGGTCAGACAGACATAATTACACAGGACAACAGGATATCAATGTGTCTCCTCTCTCCACCACTAAGACCCCTTGGAAGAAGGGTCCTGTCTAGTTTATCTCCATAAGGATGGCACAGAAGTCCTAGCGGCTTCAACAGAGTCCACGGGTCTTTAAGGATAAGCCTCAAAAACTGGTGACAAAAGAACCAGAGAGTGACTAGAACTTGCTATATTTCCTATATTCTAGAATAGAGCCTGTTATAACTAGAAAGGACCCTAGAGACCGAAGGAATCCACTCCTTCCCTTTGCAGATGGACAAGACCACACAAGTCACTGAGAGTCACTCCATTTGGTTCAGCACTTGCTCCTGAGATGGGGTATTTTCCCCTCTTCAGATGCAGCCTCCTTCCTCATTATTTTCCTGTGTTTTGTCATGACAGAATGGAGTCTCCACTCCAGTCCTCAAATGAAGAAGGAATACCAACAACTGTCTACTGGTTCTACCCCTTTCTACCTTCTAATACCTCAAGCCCACGTAGCATTAAGCTGGAGAAAAGTCCAGCTCTCTCTTCCTTCATGAGCAAGTTTGTGAGCTGCCTTTGGATCATCTGAGCTCTATCATTCCCAGAGGCCACAGAAAATTTCCTGGTGACCTGGCTGGGAAGGCACAGGGATCACAGCAGTGGCATCAGCATGAATGGTCTAACCCTATTTTCTAAAGATGCTACCTAGCTCTCCATTCCCCCCTCCAACCCTTTCAAATTGAGAGTAAGGCTCTGAATTTAGTCAGACAAAGGTTTGCGTCTGGCTCTTCCACTTCCTAGGTGAGATTTCAGGCAAGTCATTTAGCTTCCCCAAACCTGTTACCTTATCTGAAAAATAAGTATCATACCACCCACCTCTGTAAGCCTGAGGTGTAATTATGAGGTCTGGCTAGGATGCTATGTACAGGACCGGGCAAGGGGCAATGCCTCGATAATGTTACCTGGGAGGAGGAGGAAGCGATTATTCCGTTAGCATCAGAAACAGTATCAGAATGACACTTTATCCAAAAGGAACAGCAGAAATTCTCACTGGGCCATCTCTGACTTTTGAACTTCATACCTTTGCTTTTAGTGATAAAAGGTACTATTACCAAATCATGTAATACACACACACACACAAACCATCCCTATTCTCAACATCACAGTAACACAGTAAACCATGAGGAAACTAAGGATCAGAGGTCAAATACCTGGCAGCAGGTCGCTCTGCTAGAAAAGCAAGAAACAAATTTGAAGTGAGGTATTTGCAAGGACTGCCCATATTTCCGGAGAAGGCAATGGCACCCCACTCCAGCACTCTTGCCTGGAGAATCCCATGGATGGAGGAGCCTGGTAGGCTGCGGTCCATGGGGTCGCTAAGAGTCGGACACGACTGAGCGACTTCACTTTCACTTTTCACTTCCACACATTGGAGACGGAAATGGCAACCCACTCCAGTGTTCTTGCCTGGAGAATCGCAGGGACGGGGGAGCCTGGTGGGCTGCCGTCTATGGGATCACACAGAGTCAGACACGACTGAAGTGACTTAGCAGCAGCCCATGTTTCATCAGCTATTGATATATTCACTCCACCCTCTTCCTCATGTCATGTAACAGATTCTGAACAAAAGCTTCAAAGGTTTACTTGCCGTCCATCTCCAGGATCTCAAAGAACCACTGGAGGCCCCTCCCAACCAGAACCCTTCCCCTCACGCAGTAAAGACCTCTCATCTTCCCTCACACATGTCTTCCTGTGGGACATGTGCACTGATACATGTGACTGTTTCCCCTTCTAAGTAAACAAACCCTGAGATCTGACATCTGTCAACAAAGATGACCCTCCACCCATCCACCAATGTTTGTTAAACAACATTCCTGTCCTTAGACAATTTTTCTCCTACTGATCAGCCTAGCAGTCTTGATTCACCCAGAACATCTCCCATCAGCCTAGACAGCTTCGTTCCTTGCGCTAAAACTGTAACAGGCTTCTCTCCTGCCGGAGTTCCTCAGGCCTTCGGTCTCACCATCCTTGTGATCAGCTCCACGTGCAGGTTCTCTTTCCTAGAATGACGGGTTTCCTTAAACTCCTCAAAGCTCCTTTGTACCCCATCTTCTTTCTCAAGCTGCCTCTGACTGCCCACCAGCTCCATCTCAAACTCCAGGCTGTCTTCCCTCTCCTGCATCTCTCCACCTTCTACACCTGGGGTCCTACCCACAGCTGGCCTGCCCTCTTCCACCATGCTTTAGTCTCGGCCTCTGTCTTTCTCTGAAGGCTCTTCTCCCCTCCTCTTTCTTTCCTCTGTGCATCTCAGCCAAAGACAGCCCTCTGTGAGTGAACGAGTGTGCTCAGCTCCCCATCCACACAGCTCATTTCCCCTTCTGCTTTTCTTCTTAGGTTCCTTGTTTATCCCTCATTACTGTATCACTTTCCTTCTCCGTGACCCTTTATCTTGCATCATCACTGAATTCCGCTCCCTCTCACAAACTTCTTCCCTTGCCCACTCTGAAGGTGCAACAACATTATTTCAAGACATGTCACCAGCTCTGCTTTGCTCCCTCCTTCCATCAGGGCCCTCGAAGCTGTTCCAACTGTGTGTGCCCCCTTTTAATGTCATTCTTTTAGAAAAACTTTCAAAGATATTCTATTACGCCACAAGGGTAACTGTCAATTCATGTCTCAACTCCTCATCTTGTTTTAAATAGGAAGCATAGTTGGAACCTCGTTTTCAGCACCCCAAACACACACATCCCCTCCTCCCCATTCCCGTTGTCACTATCTTGGCTCTGGTCCTAATTATTTCTCTCCCACGCCCCTCACCCACATCTCTGACTTTTTTCTTGTCAATTTCCATCTGCCCTTCACACCCTCTGCTCGAGACTGATTCCAAAAGCAAATGTGATCAATTAATTCCCAGATGACAAGGCTCCAATAGTTTCCTGTGACTTTCCAGGAAGGAATGCAAGGCTGTTTGGGATCTGGTCCCTCCCTGCCTCCGACTGCAAGCTCACATCCCTCTACCTACCACCATCTAAGCTCACCACGGACAGTAATATGGGACCACTTTGTGGGTACAACCAGGGGAAACACATTATGGTAGTTCTTGCCTCTAATATGATGTTCTTGTGCTAGGAATGCCCATTTTAGATAGATAGATAATTGGACTGGCCAGAAAGTTTGGATTTTCCATAAGATCTTAGAAAAACCCAAACAAACTTTTGGCCAACCCCAATAACTCCTATTACCTTTTCTCTTTCATCCCATTATCCTTCCAGTCTCAAGTCAACAAAGAAACGAAGACCAGATGGAGGGAGGGAGAAGCAACACGAGGAAGACAGCAACAGGCAACTGCACAGCACACGTAGACAGTTTCTGGGCCAACGATGACTTCTAACCCCATATCAACTATAACTAAACGGTTCCTCAAATGAAAGAGAATGCTGCAATAGCCCTATACTTCCCTTGACACATTCAACTAGATACCCAGCTGTCCCAATATAAACCAGCATGACAATAAGAACGATAAAAATAATAGCTAATATACCATCCTCCAGAAACCCTCAGAGTTCTTTACCTACATCAACTTACTTATGCCTCAATAAGCAAGAGAGGAGGCAACAAATGTCAGTAATTTGCTCAAAGCCATGCACCTTTTCATAGAGGGCCAGAGTGCAAACCACAAAGCCAGTGTTCTTAACCCTTACACCCATGCTGCCTCTGTGATCTGCTATTTTAAGTAGGACTGTTAGCACATACCAAATTTTCTTTAAGAAGTCTCACTATAGACAATGAAGGTTTGGGTCCCGCATGGCCACCTTAAATAGACTATAACATTCTTCCAGAAGTTCATCACATTGAAAAGAATATGGAGTTTGAATCAGAAGGCCTGATGGGATTCAAGTTCTATCTACATTACTCAGTAGTCATGTGGCCTTAAGGCAAATCATTTAACTTGGTCTTCAATTTCCACCTATAATGGAGATATTAACACCTACTCTCGTGGGAATGCTCCAGAGTATAAATGAGATAAAGTCTATAAAAGTATATTGCAAAGGTACTCATTTCAATTCTAGCAGTTCTCATCAAACACCAAAATATCCATGATTATTCGCCTAATGTGAACATCACCTGCAACTTCTTAACTCCTGGACACTGAAGTCCTGCATATGTGTCCTGAATTTATCCCCACAGTGCAAATAATCAGAGCACTGGTTACTGTTAATGTAATCTTTTTCTGGACCACAAAGTCTTATCCTATATGAAGTCACTTTTCCTTTCAAATTTTCCCTTGCAAGGTTCCTATAGAGATGATTTCACCCTCCCCTCAAGAATGAGGTAAGGAGAAATCAAGGTGAAAGAGAAAGAAAAGCCAGCTTTGGTCCTTTTCATTTCATTTTTCAACCTACTGTGATCTTCATCATTTTCACTTTTTGCTATGTTTTCCCTCTTCTCCCAACTCTGTTCACAAACATTTACCAAACTTACTATAGTCCATGCTAATGCCATTAAGGGTGTCTGCTCTCAGGATATCCAAATACCCAGATTTGGTTCTCCAGCTGTGGCTATTTTTCCTTCCATTTCTGCATGCCCCATGGCTCACAGAACCCTCTCAAAGGCATCCTTCCCACATCTAAGAATCCACACGATCATTTCCTGTAACTAATTTAAGTCCTTCAGTCATGTTCCTGGTGACCAAGCTTTTCCTCCAGCCATGCAGGAGAAACTCCCTGATCCTAGCCAGTAACAGAGCTGGGATCTGAACCCAGCTTCCCTGACCACAACCAAAACTCATGAAAGAGTAACACACTAGCTCTACATTTGTAGTTTCAAGAATGTTTAGTAATTCACAAGTAAATAGCCTAGCACTATGCTTGGGAAGAGACAGGAGGGATACAAAAGGAACACAGAGAAGTAGGAACAAAGAAGAGGCTGCCACAGAAGCATCTGTTACTTCTGTATCACCTGTTGTGTAAAAAGGATGTATCACTAATGTATACAGTATTCACAGGAGTTTATTACAGAATCTACCATATGTAAGATAATCAAAAGGAACAATCAAGTCGTGTTGTTGGCCGGTGTATCTTCAAGATCTAGTTCCCGGCTTGGCATATGGGAGGCATACTGAAAATATCAATTAATGAATGCTTCCATGTACTTTGCTAAGCTTGAATCCCTATGAGCATGGGTCCTGAATGTTTCTTGGTTCATTTGCTTAACAATTATCATTTACTGAACATTTACTATGCTGGAAAACAGTTCATGACCCCAGAGATGTCTTGATGCTAGCAGGTAAAAATAACTTCATATAAGACATGGTTTTTCCAGTAATCATATATGGATATGAGAGTCAGACCATAAAGAAAGCTGAGCACTGAAGAACTGATGCTTTTGAACTGTGGTGTTGGGGAAGACTCTTGGGTGTCCCTTGGACAGCAAGGAGATCAAACCAGTTCATCCTAAAGGAAATTATTCCTGAATATTCATTGGAAGGACTGATGCTGAAGCTGGAACTCCAATCCTTTGGCCACTTGATGAGAAGAACTGACTCATTAGAAAAGACCCTGATGCTGGGAAAGAGTGAAGGCAGGAGGAGAAGGGGACGACAGAGGATGAGGTAGTTGGATGGCATCACTGACTCAATGGACATGAGTTTGAGCAAGCTCCCAGAATTGGCGATGGACAGGGAAGCCTGGCGTGCTGCAGTCCATGGGGTTACAAAGAGTCGGACATGACTGAGCGACAGAACTGAACTGAAGACAAATGAAGCATTAATCGGCCCATGTATTCTACACAGACAGAGGAAAAAATTTACACATGTACACAAAGAGGATACAACTTTATGTTGCTGGAAAACTGCATTTTTAAAGTAAAATACAAGGACTTCCCAAGTGCTCCAGTGGTTAAGACTCTGCTTCCACTCTAAGGGTCATGGGTTCGATTTCTGGTGGGTGAATCTGTATGTGCAAGGCCAAAAGAAATAAGCTTAAAAAAAAACTGAACAGGAAATAAAGATGTCAACTTTAAAAAAGTCAGAAATAAAGTAAAATACAGTGTTCATGCCAAAAGTAACTCCAATCACATCTCTTATTGTTTGTTGCTCCTTGGTAACATATTCCCTTTACTTGGAGTAAAAACCAAGATGTGTGAGAGGGTTTGGGCATGTTCCAGAAGCAGCCAGATCAATGTGGTTCAAGGAAAGTGCACGTGGGCCTGCGGAGGCGGAGGTAAAGACAACAAGGTGCTTGCATGCATGCTAAGCTACTTCAGTCGTGTCCGACTCTTTGTAACCTTATGGACAGACTACTGTCTGAGCCAGGCTCCTCTGTCCATGGGATTCTCCAGGCAAGAATAGTGGAGTGGCCTGCCATGCCCTCCTCCAGGGGATCTTCCCGATCTGGGAGGTCCGTGAAGTTCAGGGAGCACTCTGCTGGTCTGTAAACCAAGGAGACCTGTTTTTCCCGACACTTCGGCTAGAGACAGTCTGGGGCTGAGCAAAGGCCCTGGAACCAGTCCTCGGGGCTGCACAGTCAGGATCAGCCACGTCCTCCCTGTGTGACCTCTGGCAGACTAACTCCTAGGCCTCAGTTTCTTATGCAAAATTCAGATGATAATAATAGTATCTAAGTCAATGTGTGCTGTGACACCTCGACGATCTTTTAGAATCATGCCTGATGACTAAATACTAGCAATAGTAATCCATCTAAACCAAAACCATTACTGCCCTCTGATTCACTAAAAGAATTTTTGGTTTTCCCGAAGTTCCACTTCAGCATAAGGATCTGATTCAGGCAAGCATTTCAGAAACTGCCTGTAATTGATGCTTATATTGATTATCAACAAGACAGATCAGGGGTCTGCAAACTCTGACCTGTGGACCAAATCTAGTTCACTGTTTCTGTAAGTCATATTAGAACATATTCATTCATATGTTCTACTATCCATGTGGTGGCTATTTTTGAGCTACAGAAGCAGAGTTAGAGAGTAGCAACAAAGCCCCTAAAAAGACCCCATGAGCTGCCTGCTGAAAATACCTACTATCCAGTTCCTTTCAGAAAAAGTTCGCTGGCCCCTGAGACAGATGGTTGAATGATATATAGAGAGATGACACCCATATATAGGTGTACATGAGAGCAAAATAAAACATGTATCTATAAGCCAGAAACTTGATTCAAGAATTTGCTCCTAACCCTTTCCCGCTTTGGCTATTAGCTTAGAAAAGTGGTTCTCAATGTCCTGCCCTTTTGTGATTTGCTTATATGAGTGGGTTTATCTGTCAGCCTTTATCAAAGGTGGTGCAGAAAGAGAATAAAATTGAGACCTTTGCCTTAGATCTTACCAGACTATCCAGGTCGACCCAGGAAGAGCTGTATTCAAAGCAATCATTTCACTAACACAGGTCGAATTACTTTCCCCTTTTTCTATCAGACCAACGTCAGACCCAATGGGCCTTGTGTTGCAAAGACAAACTGCTGAAAGCAGAGAGCTTCGAAAACCAATAGAAACACACAGTTACATTAGCCTCTAGTCTTGAAGTACAAAAACAGCCTTTGTGGTTGTCTGAAATACAAGAGATCTCAATCGCTATTTACTGAACCTTAAACCTTGACAAAATAGGTTACTTTCAGGTCCTGAACTAGCTTCAGATTTATCCTTTCCTTAACAAAAGAGACTGAGCTGGATGAACCTCATCCCTTTTGCTATTTTAGAATTAGAGATTAGAGAAGAAGGAAATGGTTTTCAATGAAACTTCTTTGCAGGTGCCTCTGGAAAGCAAGGATTGACCATGCCCTCAGAGCAGGATGTTCAAAATGGTTTCTGTGAACACTATTCTAACAGGTTCTGTAAGAACAGGGAGGGGTTCCATGTCCATAAAAGCTCAAAGCATTTTGTTTTCTATGCTTCTTTCCAGTGGGAGTTCTCCAAGTTTTTACCTTGTGCATTATGAACCTCCCAGAGGGAGACCACATGGGCAGTTTCCCAAACTTATTTGATCAAAGAAAGCCTTTATGGGTCTGATTTTTCTTGGAGCATAGTTTAGGAAACATGGCCTTTAGATAATGAAAAAGTTTACTGAAAGATGTGACCTACTTTTAGAAATTCTCTTAGAAAACAGCTACTCATTAAAAACTGGTTGTTTTTTGCCATTCTGCCTGTTAAAGGAGCAAATAATTATTAATATACAAGTGAAACCCTATATTATCACTAAACCACGGGAAACAACTTCTATGGAAGCAGGATTCCCAAACCTCATCCTTGCAAACTGCCTCTCAGCTATCAAACTGGATACCACGTATCATCAGTAATTTAAAGCAAGAATAAATAATGTTCCTTAAGCCACTACTTCAGGACAAGAACTGCTTGACATGACACTGCATTTAATCTCCAGAACAACCTTGCATGTAAAATTTTAGTATTTCCATTTCGCAGATGAAGAAATTGGGAGGCCAGAAAGTAAACTTGCCAATTATAAAATAACCAGCATTGAACCCATGTCTGGTTCAATCTATTCTTGGGTCTCACAACAGTTATCCCAAGCACTTCATTTTTATTGAAATATAGTTGATTTACAATGTTGTGTTAGTTTCAGGTGTAGAGCAAAGTGATTCAGTTATACACACACACACACACACACACACACACACACACACATACATTCTTTTTCAGATTTTTTTTCCCTTATAGGTTATTAAAAAATACTGAGTATAGTCCCGGGTGACATACAGTAAGTCATTGTTGGTTATCTATTTTGTATATAGTCATGTGTATCTAAAAGAATTCTCTGTGATGATGGAAATGATACATACTGTGCTGTCCACTAGCTCTACTAAGGTAGCCACTAGCCACATGACACAACTGATCGCTTGAAACGTGGCTAGCATGACTGAGGAACTGGATGTTTTATTTTAATTAATTTATACAAAGAGCCACAGGTGCTCCCCTATCATACTGGGAGAGTATAGACCAACAGCATTCTTAAATACAGAGGCTGCTGCTGAGTCGCTTCAGTCGTGTCCAACTCTGCGCGACCCCATAGACGGCAGCCCACCAGGCTCCCCTGTCCCTGGGATTCTCCAGGCAAGAACACTGGAGTGGGTTGCCATTTCCTTCTCCAATGCATTAAAGTGGAAGTGAAGCCACTCAGTCGTGTCTGACTCAGCGAACACATGGACTGCAGCCTACCAGGCTCCTTCGTCCATAGGATTTTCCAGGCGAGAGTACTGGAGTGGGTCGCCACTGCCTTTTCCGAATATAGAGGCTGCTTGGCTCTTTCCTGCTACCAACCTCTGGCTTTACCATATGTCACTAAGCAAGGAGCCAACAGATCCAGAGGACAGGGATCAAAGGGGAAATGGGTGTGGGGGAGTAGACTGACAAATACGGTAAAGAAGTGAAAGCAGAACGTGTGGGCAAGATAAAACACACGCTAAAGGAAGAAAGTGGGCTAGGGTTATTTCTTGTCAGGCCAAACCAACTGAAGTATGTTAACAAGGTATAAGGTGGTGAGGCAAAGACACAAGAACAAAGCACCTAGAGATGTGGGGTAACTCAGAAAGTGTCCTCTGCATTTTAGGAGGCTTTGAGACACCATCTTATGCTTCTCTTATTCTACTTGCTGTCAGTGAAGCACAAGAAACGTTAGACACAGGTTTTGGAAAAGTCCATTTAACCTCACACTTCTATGCCGAACAAGCCAGGTGAGAAATGCATAACCGTCATGTAGCATTTTCAGGTGTACCAGTCTCTGGAACTTTCTGGGAAGTTGTGTCTGTTTTCAACTCTTCTTACTAACCTGTGACACAAATCCTAGGACACCATATTTGAAAAAGAACAGTTTTCATTGCTAATTTTGCATCTGGATCATGTGAATCCTTGATAGCAAGGCAAATTGTTGGTTGCTCTTTGACTTTATGATTTTAACAATTCATCAGAGATATCGGTCAGACTCTAGAAATGTGAGCCAACACAGAGGTTAAGAACAGGAACTCTGAAATCACACTGTGTGGTTTCAACACTGGTCCTGCCACTTAATGGCTCTATGACATTGACTATGTACTAGTACTTAACCTCTCTATGTCCCAGTCTCTTCATTTACCAAATGGGGACAAAAATAGAATCTCTGGGATGACAATAACCATGTTTGTAAATTTACATGATCTCAAGTGCACCTTGTAATGAAGATATACATATGTGTGTGTATACACACACACACACACACACACACATATTCATATAGGGGAAACATTGTTACTGTCATCCTAGGGATTAAAAAACCAACTAGCTTGGTCTGAATAAATGACTTGTTTAGGATCATTAGAGAAGCCCAGTCCTTGACTTGCTAACAAGTGTTTGCTGTCTGGCGCTATACAGGCAGTTAGAACATCCTAAGAGATTCCATTTTTGCCCCCATTTTTTCCCTGAGGTCATAAAGGACTGTTCTGTATAGAAATCATAAGATGCTAGAATTAGAAGGATCCAGACATCACTATTTTCAATTCCCCTATCCAATGTGGGATTATCCAGTCATCTATAGCACCCCATCCCCTCAATTTTTTCAGCCTATAAAACTTGAGAAAGGGATCAAATACATGATCACATATAAATAATTTCACACTTAGACAATTCCTTGAGCCAAAACTTGCTTTTTCTAACCTTCATTTCTTTGATGATAAACAGAAGAATTCTAATATCCATCCCCCACACCATGCCACGTTCATGGAGTTTACGTGAGGCAGATGTGTCTACACTTACTTAACTTCCAACTGACCCCCCAGAGAATAGGGAGGACAAGAACTCAATTTTTTCTTTAGGTACCAAATACTTCTATTAATCTACCCTGAGAGTGACCAGGCATCTCTAATAGACTACTGGTGAAATGTATTGTTTGTTGTTTTTCAGTCACTCAGTCATATCTGACTCTTTGTGATCCCATGAACTATATAGCACACCAGGTTCTCTGTCCTTCACTATCTCCTGGAGTTTGCTCAAATTCATGTCCATCGAGTTGGTGATATCATCCAACCATCTTATCCTCTGTCGTCCCCTTCGCATCCTGCCTTCAATCTTTCCCAGCAACAGGGTCTTTTCCAATGAGCCAGCTCTTCTCATCAGGAGGCCAAAGTACTAGAGCTTCAGCACTAGTCTTTTCAATGAATATTCAGGGTTGATTTCCTTTAGGATTGACTGGTTGGATGTCCTTGCAGTCCAAAGGATTCTCAAGAGTTCTCTCCAACACCAGAGTTTGAAAGCATCAATTCTTTGGCGCTCAGCTTTCTTTATGGTCCAACTTTCACATATGTACATGTATTAGATCAACTCCTCCTCCCCATCTCCTTCAGAACAGCTAGATATCCACTACATTCTCTTTTGCTATTAATATTAAAGATTTGCACATAAGTCCAAGACTCTGCATTTAGCTCTTTCAAATCTCACCTTGGTTGACTCAATCAACCCTTCTCAGGCCTGAAGATCTGTTTTAGCCTGGCACACTGGCTCTTTGGTCTCTGTAGCATCTGCCAAACTGACTGGCATACTTGGTCCACCTTCTCCCAATCCCTGATGAAACTGTTCACACAAAACACAACTTCTATGTGGTGACTGTCCACGCTTACCAGAAGCACTGGATATTGAAGGTTTTATATTCATCATTCAGTGAACATTACTGAATGCCCTCTTTGAGTAGGGTCCTAAGGCAGGGGAGAAGATTATAAAGAGAAAGAGACATGGTTACTGTGCTTGAGACGCAGAATCTTCTGGAGGTGACCGTCACATATCTGAACAATTAGAATACGAGACCTAATGCTGGTGCCACGGAGCGTGATCAGGAGAGCCAGCTGTTTGGATTGAGAAGACCTAGGAAGGCCTCAGAGAGGGGAGGGCAATGAACCAGGGCTTTGATAGATGACGAGAAGCTCGGCAGGCAGTGGTGGGGAAAAAGAAGATAACAGAAATCAGTAGGAAATGGGTTTTTAATGATGCAAGTGGCATAACTATTTTTTGTTTGTTTGTTTTGGAATTTTTCTCCTTTCTGGAAGCCTTTCTGAAAAACAGTCAGTATGTTAACTGACATCTCACATACTTCTTCTCAACTACGAATGGCCCTTTGCACTTCCAACGTTTGACTTGGGAGTTTTTAAGAAAACTTCTTTTCTATCTTAAAATGCAAAGCAAAACACCCCATGTTTACAAGTCAGAGGCAAAAGCCTCTCACCTTTGTTTCACAACTCTGAATGTCTTAACTACACATATGCCTGCTTCTGTCAGGAAGGCTGGACATGCTGGCTCTGGGCTGGGGGACTGGCCACACTGAGGCTTTTCAAGGCTTCCTCGGTTCTGTCCCTGCCCCGTGGGGTGCCCAATTACATCTCATTTTCTGTGTGGCCTTTTACTTCCTTTGAACACTGACTTGAAGGTGGGTCATAGTTATGAATGTGCTCATCCAATGTTGAAGCCCTTCATCCTGGAAAATGCTGTCCACCTCCTGGTGGGACTTTTGTTTATAAAGAAAATTCTTTATAAAGAGAACTCTCACAATTCTTCCCTCCAATTCCATCCTTAGTTTAAGCTTGAGATGATTAAAGCTGTGTGCAACAGGCAGAGTTGAGAAACCTTTTCCTCCCTTCTTTTCTACTGGGATCACCGTAAACATCTTTCCAGCCACACAAAATCCAAAAGGCAACAAAATGAAGACTGGCTTGGAGTGCAAAATTCTTTTTTCCTTCTTGGAGGATGAGGAGAGATTTGTAGACAGGGACTGAATCTTATCTTTGTCTTCTTAGCTCAGTGCATAGCAACAAGCCTACAGGTGCTTAAGATTAATAAATGCTGAGTTAAGAGAATAACATGATAAATGGACAGACAGCATAGCTTCCTGCTCTCCAAAGGGGAATGTCCTAATTAAATAACATTTTAATATTAATTCAAGCCTGAGATTCTAGGCTTATGTCATTTTGTGAAATAAATCAGAATACAGACAGGCATATTTACTTGGGTAATGTGCATATGCTTTAGAAGGTGGGCCAAGTCTGAGAATACCAGTAATCTATAAAGCACCCATGACTCAAATGCCTCTCCCTCAGCTCACTGGTCTAGCAATCACGGAAGTACCAGATTCCTATCCAGATATCCCAGAATGTGAAAGATGAGAATACCCCATTTTACAGATAAGAAAAGTGAGGCCAAGAAAAGTAAAAAAAACTCGCCCAAGGTCACTTAGCTAGTAAGCTGCACAACATGGACTGAATTTATTGTTGCTTCCCCAGGAAAGCTCATCATTCATATTCAAGGTAGAAAAATAATACACATCAGCTCGAGCTGTAATAAACTGAATGGACTGAATTAACTCCAAGGTTCCTGCCTTGTTATGAAGACTCAGCAGCAAAATGCCAGGAGCTAGAGTCACACTGAAAAAAGATAACTGCTCTAAAACAGACAGTGTGGGAGTCCAATGGCCTGCCTTACTTCCCCAATGCTTGGGGGACTCACTCACTCACCACATGTCTGCCTTTGCCCAGCACTCCCCGTATGGGTAGTCTTTACCACATTGGGAGCCAAGAGGGCCTTGGGAATGACCATTTAAATCTCTTTCAAACTTAAAACAACACTAGTGTCTGACAGCTCCAAGGGTCCCGTCCCTGCAAGAGCTCCCCTCCTGGTATGACATCACCTGAAACACCGCCTCTCAGTGTCTGCAAACCTGTGCAAGAAATCAGTACGGTGCCTCAGTGTTGGGGCATTTGTTTTTCAGGTTAATTTTTAACACCCTAGGTAGAAAGAATGAAAAAACAAAAACAGCAGGCTTTCAGTCTGTAGAACTGTTTTCTTTCTAAACACCTCACCCTCCACCCTTTCTATCTAAAATAGTGCTTGGCACATAGCCGGCATTTATTTCAAGCAGCTGAATGTACAAAAGTTATGAGAGCGCACCTGATTTGCCCATGGACTCCCCAGCTGGAAGCAGCAAACCAAAGGTTCTATCCAAAAGTATGGTCAACGTACCTATGACTCTGTATTAAACAAGACTATTGAGGTACTCCATGCCAAAATCCGCCTTAAAAAAAAAGAAAACAGGCCACAGAGACTTTTTCCCATTGTCTCTGGTTAACAGTCACCTCTTAACACTGGTCCATGGAGACTTCCTGAGTGAGGGCCTTAAATTATCTCATGTAGCTGGGGCTGTTTATTTGAGACACTTCTCGTCACATGAATCCACTGCATTACCATTTAGTAACGCCGGGGAAAAAGAGGCAATCATAGCTGTGCCCATCTAGACGCATTACACAATTCATACATGGGGCAATCACGAAATGGGATTTATTCAGTCTCAGGCACTGACGTTGATGTGGCTCAAACCTAATTTTCTAGAGGACAGCGCAATTCTCATTGATTTGAGGAGATGTATTCACATTGTCTGGCTCTGCAGACTGGCTCTCCATGCAAAAACAATCTCGAAACATCAAAACCCTGGTGAGGACGGTGGGAGCTCTCTTTTCTTTCTTAAAAGCACAAGAATGACCTTACCACCCAAAAGGCCGCATTTTGACATGATGGGAAGTAACATAGGATGGCCCCACCATAAGATGCTGAGTAATTGGAAATGTATAAAAGGATTCTATTATGGGAATGAAATGATATACCTCTCCACTAGACTGCAAACATTTGGCATTTCATATATATTAAAATGAAATCTGCCTGAGAAACTACTGAATGTACTTTACATGGCCTAAGTATGAATATCTAAGCAATTTTACAACTGTGGAGGAACCCTTTGCCTTTTCAGGCATATCTGTATTTGTTTTTGTCTTTCCCTGTATGATCTCTAAGATACGGCTGCAAAATATTTATTGATTATCTCATTGCAAAATACTTTTCATATATGAAAAGACATATTTTTAAAAAGCACGTTCCCTCAAGGAAATCAGAGCCTTGTAGGGAAGCCAAGATACCAAAACCCGCCCAGTCTGAGACATACACTCTCATGTGTGAAAATTCAGTAAGAATAGAGAAGGACAGAGCTTCCGTCAAGGGAATCTGGAAGAGATCTGAGGCAGAGAATGAGAGTGTGTGTGTCCCTAAACTACCCAAGAGTCATTAGATATTATTCCACATGAATGAAGATTCAGGCTGTACAAAATCAGAGACTTCCAGTGAATCTTAGAGATGCATCATCAAAGCCTTCTTTCTCAACTGAGAATATGCAGGTCCAGAGAAGTAAGTATAGTTCAATGATACCAGACCATCAAATGCACCTAACAACATAATCCATGTGTCCCCTCATGCCCTACACAGCCTGTTAGCACTTCATTTCTTTTACCTGCACAGGTAACTCAACTCAGCACAGGTGCCTCAGTGAAGATGCCCACAGAATTTTCCTAAGACTGGGCTCCATGCTTTCGGCCCCTTTGACATATAGAGAGCTTGTCTGTGACTCTACCTGGAATAAAAAAGCACTAAAAAATAAAAAAAAAAAAGAAAAACAAATTGTGCTCCTGACACTGCCTGAATCTTTACACAATAATGACTGACTAGTTAAAAATTGATAATATGTTAGAGTGACACAGTATCTGGATTGAGGTCCTTACCGCCACTTTTGCCACAATGAAAATGAAGTAAAAATATATAGATAGTTAAAGACCCCTAATTTCACGGTACAGTAGATGTTAGGACAAGAAATGAACTTATACCTACGGGGTCAATCTCATCTTACAGGCAGGGAATGTTAATTTGCTGATATGCTTTATGCTGTAGAGTTTAAAGGAAAATTGCTATGATGGTGCTACAAAATTTCAATGTCTCTTATGAGGCTGAGCACAAGCAGTAAAAAGGAAACTGTTTTGAGTCACCATATTTTTATGATACAAAGGGTTGAATAAGAAAATTGGAGTATTAATAAAATATTTTCTACATGGACTTCACAGATGAAAATAAATAGCTTCCCGCTTTTATGAAGATCTGATATGTTACAGTCACGTTTAAGGGCAGTGAGTCTCCCTTTTTGTAATTACTAATAGGCATGGTTTAATTACACTCATAAGTCCCAAGATATTGCTTCAATATACCAGCTGGGGACTGAAGTGCCCACTTGCTACCAGATTCCTAGATTATCTGGAGTCTGACATGCAAATCCCATCAGCTTTGATTCAGATACTTCTAGGAAGGGGCTTAGGCAATGTATCTTTTGCCTTATTCATAAAGAAAAATAATCACAATAGATGCATCGATTTACTTACCTTGTTAACTCTCTGGGGCATAGTTACCTACTTTTGAGAGGGGAAGAATTAACTAGTAAGCACACTGTCATAAACCCAGGCAGAGCAAGACCAGAAAGAATCCCAACATCCCAGTGCTTTCATAATTGGAAGGCATCTAAGAACCCTCCTCTGGGTAGGGGAACGGTCCCATTAAGTGACAGAAGGCAGCTAGGTGAATTGACAGCAACTCGCAGGACAGAAAACTTTCACTCTCCCTGACAAACTGGCTTTTCCTAAGGAGAGAATCAGGGGAACTAAGAATGCTTCAAAGAACAGTGCAGTGAGCTGCAAGTGAGTAACCTGTGTCTGCCAAGGACACATTTCCTACCCTGATTTTCTTTTGAGGAATCACCCTCTCATCTCAGTTTTAGTCCATGTATTGAGTTGGCCAAAAAGTTTGTTCAGGTTTTTCTATAAGATGTTATCAAAACACACGAAAAGAACCCTTTGGACAACCCAACGGTTTGGTGGGCCTGAATGTGCCATTCTGGCCAATGGGCAGAAATTTGACCTCCCCAGCCCTGACCACAGAGATGAATTCAGGAATCAGAACAAGTCCCTTATGGACCAGCCCCAGCCTGTTCTGCGGCTCTACTGGGGAAAAGCCTTCTTCCCTTGAGCCAGGGTTGCTAAGCCAGAAGGATATGAGCCTGGATGGCTAGGGGCCATCTCTGCCACTGCTGAGGAGGAGGCTTCTAACAAAGCCAACACAGAGAAAGTCAACTGGCATGGAGAAAGAGAGCCGACGGGGCACTCAGCTCTAACCATGTCTGAAGCCAGACCACACCTACTCTTGGTTATGTGAGCAGAGAAACTCCCTTTTAGACTGAAGTCACACTAAGCCAGATTCCCATCACTGGCAACCTGAGGAGTCCTCGCAGACTCAACATTTTCAACTCACTTAAACTAGTACATTTGTTGCAATTAATGAACCAACTGGTGGACCAGTACTTTATTATTAATGAAAGTACACATTTTATTATTTCCTTAGTTACTATGTAATATCCTTTTTCTTACTCCTTATTCTAGGATCTCACCCATGGTATCATGTAACACTTAGCCATTATAACTCCTGACTTTGACAGTTCTCAGACTTTGCTTATTTTTGATGCCCTTGACAGCTTTAGGAAGTACTGGTTGAGTATTTTATAGAACGTCCCTCAAGTGGGATTTGTCATAATTAGACTGGAGTTATCTGTTCTGGCGAGGAAGACTGAAGAGGTGAAGTACCATCTTCATCATATCATATCAAGGGTAAATGCAATCAACACAACTCATCCCGGTTGGTATTAACCTCAATCACCTGATTGATGTACTGTCTGTCAGGTTTTGCCACCGTAAAGTCTCTCTGTATTATCCCCTTTCTACACTGTATTGTTTAGAAGGAAGTCACTATAAGCAGCCCATATTTAAGTATCAATTCAGACTTCTAACTTAATGTGGCAACCAGCAAGTGAGGCACCCTACACCATTTCCTGTCAAAATAAAGTAGAAACACACAGAGAGGGAAAACACAGTATCTTGAGACTGTACCAGAGATCAAAAAACAAAGCTAGTGTATGGATGTCTGTCTGAAAAACAAAACCCCAGCCTAAACACACTCTACTCTTTGAACCAGAACAGTATAAGTCCACATGGTCCAATATGGCAGCCACCCACTCTATAAGATAATCTAAACTAAAATTAAATAATGTTAAAAATTTTAATTCAGTTTCTCAGTCATACTAGTTACATTTCAAATGCCCAGAGCCATGTGTACCTCATAGCTACTATACTGGACAATGCAAAGACCATCTCCATCACCACCAACAGTTTCGACGGAGAATGCTGGCAGTAATTCTGCCCATTTCCAGATGTGGGAGGCAGTCACTATACCAATGAGAAAATCAAGCTGCTGCAAAAGGCTGATGAATGAAGATACTCATCAAAGAATTATTTACATTAAAAAAGAATGAGCAACAACTTAAATAAACAAGGGGGAAAGCTAAATGTTGATACAGGCATGTTAATGAAATATTATATAACTTAAAGAGGACATTTGGATAGACATTTCTCCAAACAAAACATACAGATGGGCAATAGGCATGTGGAAAGGTATTCAATATCACTCATTATTGCAGAAATGCAAATTAAAACTACAATGAGGTATCACCTCACACCAGTCAGAATGTTCATCATTAAAAAGTCTGCAAATAATAAATGCTGGAGCAGATGTGGAGAAAAGGGAACCCTCTGACACTGCTGGTGGGAATGTAAACTGGTACAGCCACTATGGAGAACAACATGGAGCTTCCTTAAAAACTAGAGTTGCCGTATGATCCAGCAATCCCACTGCTGGGCATATATCCAGAGAGAATTCTAAACTGAAAAAATACATGCACCCAATGTTCATAGAAGCACTATTTACAATAGCCTAGGACAAGGAAGCAACTTAAATGTTCATCAACAGAGGAATGGATAAAGAAGATGTGGTACATATATACAATGGAATATTACTAGGCCATGAAAAAGAATGAAATAATGGCAATGTGGATGGACCTAGAGATTAAAATATTAAATGAAGTCAGCAGGGAATGACAAATATCATATAATTCAATTTATATGTGGAGTCTAAAAAATGATATAAATGAATTTACTTACAACACAGAAAAAGACTCACAGACTAGAAAACAAACTTACTGTTAACAGAGGGGATACAGTGGAGGTAAATCAGTAATTTGGGTTTAGCAGATATATACAACTATGTCTAAAATATATGAACAACAAGGATTGTATATCACAGGAATCTATATTCAGTATCTTGAAATAACCTATAATGGAAAAGAACATACAAATATATGTATACATATATACATATCTGTGTGTATATATATATGTGTATATACACATAATTAATTTGCTATACACCTGATGCTAACACATTATAAATAAACTATATTTATAAAATAATATAAAAACACAGAACCTACTGTGTACCACTCGAGGGAAGGACATTTAGTATATTTTTAAGAGATATGGGAACATTGGGTGTTTTATTTTGCAAGAAAAAAACAGTGTTTTGATGATTATTCTTAATGAACTCCACAAGGTAAAATGTTTATAGCAAAAAGAACAGAAAATGTTACAGCTCACTTTTAAGCATTGTCTATGTGCCAAGTAATGTGCTAAATGCTTAATAGGTATTATTTGGTTTAATAATCAACATTTCAGATAAAATAGATGCAATTTTTATTTCTATCTCACAGATGAGAAAAATAAGGGGTTGCAAGATTAAAGAAATGGAGGAACCTGGATCAAAATCCATGCCAGTCTGACCTCACACCACAGCCTCTTTATCTCTTCAACTCAAAAACACTAACAGTGATTGCCTCTGCGTAGAAATATTACACGTGACGTTTTTCTCTTTTGGGCTTCCCCGGTAGCTCAGCTGGTAAAGAATCCACCTGCAATGCAGGCGACCCCAGTTTGATTCCTGGGCCGGGAAGATCCCAGAAAAGGGATAGGCTACCCACTCCAATTTTTCTCTTTTACACTTTTTTTTGCTTTTTCCAAACTCAATAAACACATATTGCTTCTTTAAAAAATTTTTTGAAAGAAACATTCATTAAGGTTGACCACAGCCATGATATGGTTAAAGGAGATTGCTGTATGCAACGGATCCTCACTGAAAACGGGATAATTATGAACACAAGGAGCTTTCATATTCTGCTGAAGCTTCTGTTCAAATCTAATTTCTCAAAGTATATTGCTAGACGCTAATGAAAACCCAAAGAGACACACGCATTCAGGAGATGTATAGCCAATGAATTTTCTGTTGTTTTTATAGTGAACAACTTTTTTATATCCTAACATTTTTATGTCAGTTATGAAAAAGATAAATAAATATTTATGACATTCACTCAATTCCACAGTAACTACTAAGTTGCTCATGTTCTCACTCTGGTTTGAAATGTGCATCTTTTAGTGGCTGGGAGTCTCAACCCTAAATGAGAAAGCCACAGAACACTGTCATTTCCAGACCCTAAAACTACTCATTTGACTCACTACAGGGATCTGCCTTGGTAGCAGCACATAACAAGCTTAATCAAGGCAGCTGTAGACACAGATACGAAGCCCAGTGCTGCCAGCGAACAGCTAAGGAAACACCAGCATTGCCATGGACACTGGTTTTACAAAGCCTCACCATGTATCAGAAGCATCTGATGGAGAACAGCAAACAAGGTGACTGCGGGAACACACAGAAATAAATGAGAACCAATTTCCACTGTTCAACCCTTTACCAAAAAAAAAAAACAAACCCGATTTACTCCTTGGTCTATTGACTGAACTTCCACTTGAGGGAGATTTATGTCGCTATAACAGGCTAATTATAAAGAATAGGCCAAAATTCACCAATGGGTAGTTCATGAGCTAAAAGCCCATAGGCCAGTTATCTTCTGCCTACACACATTTTTTTTGTTGTTGTTATTTGTTTTAACTGATTTAGTGTCAAATTTTTGGACAGAAGTACTTTTCATTTAAAAAAAAAAAGTTTCTAGAATTTTTTAGAAAAACTGAAGACCAGGCTACATTAGTCCAGCACTCTCTTATTGCAACCATCAGTTGCAGCTGAATAATGGCTTACCTAGCACCCCCTCCCGCCACTCCAGACTATTCTACCAGCTAATGTCAATTGCATGACTCTTGCAGGCACCTGAGTATGAAGTGCTTCTAACGGGGACACCTGACAGACGATTAAAATACACCACACCTGACAATCCTCGTTTCACCTAAATGAACATAGCCATATTTCTCCAAGCACTGCTCTTTGAATCTAGGCAACAGGAGAAGTGAGGGATGCAGAGAAGCATCCACTCTGCAAGTGAAGCCTATTTTGTCATCATCTACCGAACCACAGGAGGAGAGGGGATGAAGAGGATGAGATGGTTGGATGGCATCACCGACTTGATGGACATGAGTTTGAGCAAGCTCCAGGAGTTGGTGGTGGAGAGGGAAGCCTGGTGTGCTGCAGTCCATGGGGTCGCAGAGTCGGACATGACTGAGTGAATGAACTGACCCAACCACAACCTCCCAACCAACAGCTGGTAGCTGGTGAAAAGATGCTCCATGAACTGGCCATGTTTATCTGACCAGACTGACTTTCCCTGACCCCTCCTACCCATCACTTTGTGATCCATCTGTACCAACGTATATACAGTGCCCACTTCTACCTTAGCCATGGCCCCTCAATCTATGTGTCTCCTTCTACCTTTGTTGGTTTTATGTTTTCCCAGTGGACTGTATATGCAATGTGGGCCACTGGAATTTCTCTCATGTTCACCCTATAGGCCCAGAATGGAACTCAGAACATAGTTATTGCACCAAAGACGACTCAGCAAATTCCAGATCACCTTCAGAATGCTTAGCTTAAATACTGATCCTTCCCTACCTTGGCAAAATCCATTCTCCTGTCTTATTTTTCACCACAGCTAATACTATTGGGGGCCATACTTAGCCATATTATTAACCATTTATTTGTGCTTTCTGGACTAATCTTGGATCTTGAGAAAGAAACTTACCTTTTTTATGACTGGGGAAAAAAAAAAAAAAGAGTCAGCCAGTATCCTGCAAGAGCTCAAACAAGCTGAGTAAATGGATGAAGTGATAAGAGTACCATGATCCTTTCCCATAAGTCATCACTCCTTGTCATGGACAGGGAAGGAGCCATTATCCTCTTCATCCCCATCATCCTCATCGTCACCATCACCACAGGCACCAGCACCACCATCTCCATTTGAAAAAAACAGCAGAAACCCACTGCATGCAGCAGAAGAGCCAGGGCTCAAAAGCACGCCTTTGTGACCAGTGTAGCTGAAGTGCGGCCAAGGGGACAGAAAGGATCCCATCCTGAGGACTGGGATTATTCTACAGGTTGCCACTTCCTCTTTCACACCCCCCCCAGTTTAAAAAATAAAAGGGAACAACTGCTTGTTTAGATCATCTCCAAGACAAAGCCACCATCACATTGGCACCCGGGAATGCACACAGAAGATAGCTAGCTGAATAATGTATGCCTAATTCAATCCTAGTGGTGGCACGCCTGACGTCTTCACCTATAGAACATATTTCATATCTCCTTTCTCTAGAGTTTTCTGTAAGTTATGGATTAATAAACATTCCCGGAGAATGCTGCTTTATTAATCTTGCAAAATACTCAGAAAAAAAGGAAAATATTTTATTATGCCATCTAACTTGAATTATGATAAAGTCCGAAGTGGGCTGATAAGAAAGTTGTTTTCTGCAGCCAAGTGTGTTTGTGGCCACGGTGGCTTCCCTTCCAGTTGGATTTGGAGGAAACAAAATATCAAATTGTCTCCTGACCTGTGAAGATGATGGGGCCACCAAGGTCACAGCAAACCATGACTGATTTCAAGCCTCTCTTCTGAGAGCTGAAGGAAAAGAAAGAAGGCAGAGAGAGAGCAGGTCTATTATCATTCAACTCCTGAGCTCTCTTCAC
Source organism: Odocoileus virginianus (assembly GCF_023699985.2). Lineage (NCBI taxonomy): Eukaryota > Metazoa > Chordata > Mammalia > Artiodactyla > Cervidae > Odocoileus > Odocoileus virginianus. Next base: position 69,699,283 of record NC_069678.1, on the reverse strand, counting down.
TACATTGAAGCGTGTCCTTTTCAAAGGGAACGGCTGTGGGGCCATGCCATCTATTTTATTTGTCTGAGGGGGAGGCAGAATGGAACTACAGTGGCTGGAATGTCCACATGCACCAGGTACAGTTCTAATTGTATTGCAGGTGTCACTCTTTTTGGGGGGGTGGGGGTGAGGTGTGCCATGTGACTTGTGGGATCTTCATTCTCCTATCTGGGACTGAACTTGGACCCACCCTCATAAGTGAAAGCATAGACAAAGTCCTAATCACTGGACTACCAGAGAGTTCCCCTAAGTGTCAGTTCCTTTGATTTACAAAACAGCCCTGTAGGAACCCATCTTTCCATTGACGCTCAGACAGTTCATGGTCTTGTCTGTGGCCACAGAGCTAATCATTGGTCAAGTCTCCTTGGTCTGACCATCTATAAAATGGGGACAGTAAGACCCTTCCTGTCTATCAGATAGGACTGCTCTGAAGATCAAAGGTGAAGATCTCTGAGGAGTGAATATGTGTGTGTGTGCGTGTGTGTGTGTGTGTGTGTGTGTGTGTGTGTGTTTGTGTTTGGATTGACCTGTATATTTCACTTTCTGGCTTCCTTCACTCCATCTCAGTGTCAAGTATTTAAATGTTTAAGTAGCCAAAGAGCCAGACCTAAAATTCACTCACTAAAACTCATTCACTGCGAAGGGGCAATAAATGGTTCCAGCTCCCCGATTCACTCCTTGGTGACTCTGTGACAAGTTGTCCAGGTCTCCAGCCTAAGCGATGGATACCTCATCCACAGAATGAGTGGGCAGTTCTTCTGGACTTCAGAGACACGTCCAGCCTGGGCATTCCATGATTCCAGAGGGGCTGGACTGTCTACCATCTGCACTGTCTAAGAACTGCATGTTACTAGGCCACATTTTCATTCAGTCTCCCTCTGTCATGTTAAAATACAGGGTCACAATACCTTATCCAAGCACCCTGGGGTCTTCTATGTTCATAATACAGACTTTATTTTGCTTTTTAGAAAGGCAGACTTTATTATGCCATACATTTACCTTTGATTTATAATACCCCTAGCTGGGTTTGGGGTGGTACCCTGTAATCAAATTCATTGACGCTTCTAGAGCCATTCACAGTAAGACTATTCACAGACAGATCACTAAAGATTCTAAGGATCTTCAGGACACTTCAGGTCAGGTCAGATTTTGCCACTAAATGAATTATTTAATAACAACAAAAAACCCTGAGTTTTTAGAACCCTGTAATCCTACTCTGCTGTCCTGCTCAGTAGGGTGCCCAAATACCCGACACTAACACAGTTCACCCTGGCAAGAAAGAGGTTCAGTTGCCAGTGAAGTCACTCTCAATTTTCTACAAAGGAGGCTGGATGGGGTAGGGTGGGAAGAGGGGAAAGAGAAGAAACTACATTGTTTCCCTTCAGCTCTGCAATATTAATAAATGCTGCTATAAGAGATTTATTTCCCTAGTGTATGAACTAGTCCTTTGCCTGTTTCTCTCAGATCCACTCTTGGCCATTCCCCTCCCCACACTGTTGAGTGTGGTTGACAGCTGGTCCCAACTACATCTCCCAGGTTTTCTGAGCAACTAACTTCCAGTGAGGTTCACTGAACGGCAATGATAGGAGGAAGACAGGAAGGAAGGGAGGAGGAGGAGCAAGGGTCTCCCTCTCTTTCTTTTTTTTTAAGTTTTTTTTTTTTTATGCAGACCATTTTAAAGTCTGGGCTTCCCAGGTGGCACTCCTAGTAAAGATCCCGACTGCCAATGCAGGAGACATAAGAGAAGTGGGTTTGATCCCTGGGTTGGGAAGATCCCCTGGAGGGGGGCATGGAAACCCAGTCCAGTATTCTTGCCTGGAGAATCCCATGGACAGAGGAGTCGAGCAGGCTACAGTCCAAAGGGTCGCAAAGGGTTGCACATGACCAAAGAGACTTAGAACACACATGCATTTTAAAGTCCTTATTGCTTCTGTTTTACGTTTTAGTTTTTTGGCTGTGAGGCATGTGAGGATCTTAGTTGTCTGTGTGTGTGTGCTCAGCCGTGTGACTCTTTGCGACCCCACAGAGTATAGCTGACCAGGCTGCTCTGCCATGGAGTTTTCCAGGCAAGAATACTAGAGTGGGTTTGCCATTTCCCACTCCAGGGAAACTTCCCAACCCAGAGACTGAACTGGAATCTCCTGCCTCTCCTGCATTGGGAGGAAGATACTACTTTACCTCTAGCACCACCTGGTAAGCCTCTTAGTTCCCTGACCAGGGATCAAACCCACACCGCCAGCATTAGAAGTCTTACCACTAGACTGCAGGGAAAGTACCCCCTCCCTCTCTTTCTGCTTCAAGGTGGCTGCGGTAGCAAAGTCTCTTCCCTAGCTCCAGCTGATGTTGTTTTGGGTGTTTGGGGATAGCACAGAGATGTACTCTTCAGCCCTGACACATACTGGTTGGCAGAGTTTCCATCTTTATGCCGTGATTTTAAACTGGCTACAGATGATTCACAAAGTGGCCAACCACCCATGTGAAATATTTACGCTACCACGGGATTTGACAATGAACTGCAAAGTCCACTTCCCAACTACTCTCCAAATTCCTCCTCCACTGAAATAACATGGCTAAGAAAGAGAGGGAATATTGACCATTTCAGTAACCATGAAATCACACTGCAGACTTGGAGCTTGAGAAGTCTTGTTGTTGATTTCATGAAACTTCTTTGATTTGATTTTTTAAAAAATAGAAGGAAAAAAGGAAGAAAGGAAAGAAAGAGGAGGCGTGAGGACAGGAAAGAACAGGACTGGCAGAAGTTTGGGAATAAAAGACATGTCCCAAAAGAAACTGTTCAGAATTACCACAGAAAGCTCCATTTCAAAAAAAAGAAAAAAAAAAGCTCCATTTCGTCTTCATAAACTCAAAATAGTTCACTAAACAGATATGTTTCCCTCCACAGCCAGCACTATGGTAGCTTTTAAAAATTAAAGGCAGCAAATATTTCAGGTGAACTTCCTCAGTAGGCCAAGCATATGGAAGTAATGACAGATTTCCTCTTCTTGGACTTTAAAATCACTGCAGATGGTGACTGCAGCCATGAAATCAGACGACGACTGACTGCTTCTCAGCAGGAAAGCTATGACAAACCTAGACGGTGTGCTGAAAAGCAGGGACATTACTCTGCCGACAAAGGTCCATATAGTCAAGAATATGGTCTTCCTAGTGATCACATACGGCTGTGAGAGCTGTATGGTAAATAAGGCAGAGTGCCAAAGAATTGATGTGTTTGAACTGTGATGCTGGAGAAGACTCCTAAGAGTCCTCTGGACAGCAAGGAGATCAAACCAATGAAACTTAAGGGAAATCAACCCTAATACTCATTGGAGGGACTGCTGCTGAAGCTCCAGTATTTTGGTCACCTGATGCGAACATCCAACTCATTGGAAAAGTCCCTGATGCCGGGAAGGATTGAAGGCAGGAGTAGAAGAGGTTGTTAGAGGATGAGATGGCTAGATGGCATCACCGATACAATGGACATGAACTTGGGCAAACTTCAGGAGATGGTGAGGGACAGAGAGGCCTGGCATGACCCCATGGACTGCAATCACAGAGTCAGACACGACTGAGTGACTGGATAACAACAATGAGGCATGAAATCCAGTTGAGAGTATCCTTGAGAAACTCTCAACTTTAGAGGCCTCCAGACCAACAGACATGGAGCAGAACTACTGACATAATGAAGTGTGGTACTTGGTAGAATCCAGGGCTTGGGAAGCCAGATAAGGATACCCTTGCCTGGGAAAGGCAAACAGAAGGAAGTATCGAACTTAGATTGAGCCTATGGTATAGGACCTTCATATATTTTAAATTTTTTATCCCATACTGGAATTGTATTGTATTAGTTTCAAGTATACAGCAAAATGATTCAGTTATACATATACATGTATCTATTATTGTTCAATTTCTCTCATTTAGGTTATTACAGAATATTGAGCAGTGTTCCCTGTGTTGTACACTAGGTCCTTATGTGTATATGTCAATGACCTTTGTATTTCTGAAGAGGGCAATGTTAGTCCAGTACCCAGTCCTCTTCCTCCCAGCCCATGCTGACTTATAGTTACTCAAACAAGTCAAGACTTCCCTCTCCCCTGATCCATCTGGAGCAGTCAAATGCATAGAGAATGATACCTGACCTCACTCCTATGACCCCACAGAGTAGGGAGAAAATTTATAGGGTTAGCAGGTGAACCAAGTGGTCCTGCTTTCTTTGAGGCATCCTCTTTTATATTATTCTAACCTAGTGGGGTATATATTATCTTCATTCCAGAAAATACAAAGAAACCTGCTGATGACAGGATGTGAGAGAAGAGGGAAGAAAGGTACAGCACCTGGCAAGGGGAGGAGAGGAATTTGAAATTTTATGGACACTGACGTCCAACAGATAAATTTCAAAGTGAAATGGATATTTTCCCTAGGTCCTAAAATACAAATATTATTTGAATGGGGAGAAATGAGTGGAAGTGAGGCTTATGAAAGAATTAATAGCATAAGGGAATCCAGACAGAGAGACAGACAAACAGAGCAACAGAGACAGGATAACAACTGGCAGGTAACAACTCCCACATGGGGCTATAGTTAGACAGCTCTCTCATTAGCCCTCTTTGGGCAGGTGTAAATTACAGTTCCCATGCATAGCGGTGTTTCCGCACATGAAAAATACTTCAGTATTTCACTATATCATCATCAAATACTTGAGGATCTTAAGACCCTGCGATGAAAGGAAAGAGCACTAACACGGATGCAGGGAGACCTGGGTCTTCCCTCCAGCTCAGCTAGATGGCTTGCACATGTCTTTTCATTTCCCTGGACCCCTGATTGAAAATGGGAGGAATCGGGTGGAGAGGGAGGTGGGAGGGGGGATCGGGATGGGGAATACTTGTAAATCCATGGCTGATTCATGTCAGTGTATGACAGAAACCACTACAATAAAAAAAAAAAAAAAAAAAAAAACAGAAAGAAAATGGGAATAATATTCACTGACCTGAGAAGTCAAAGGAGACTGTAGCTACTGGCCAAGCTGTGTCCCCTGGGCAGCCAGATGACTCCAGCCTGCCTGAAATGCCAGACCAGTGTGTGAGGAGCCAGACTCTGACCCCTGGAGCCCCAGGTCCCGTTATCACGTGAGGCAGGGGGGCTACCCAGGACAGAGTGGGGCCATCCTCTGAGCTATCCCTCATTCTCCTAGGGAACACAGGAGATGTCTTTTAAAGACCTCTGCTTCCTGAATCAGGAGAGCTGCTGATACTCAAGGTGATCACCCCTCATCAGCCGCAGACCTCACTTCCCCAGTCCACTGACCCGCCTGGACAAAGGAAACCCCTGCACTATAGGGGTAGGGGTTAGGGATAGGGTTAGGGTTATAGGTTTGCAAAGGATGGCAGTGACCCGGTCAAGGGCAGTGCTAAGCCACCCAGAGCCCTTCCCCTGAGGCTGCTCTGCTATCAAATCAGGTGAAGATCCTAGTGTTGATTCTGAGTGCTAGGAAGGGAGATATATATACACACATACACACACACATATATACATATATGACTGATTCATTTTGTTGTACAGGAGAAACTAACACAATGCTGAAAAGCAACTATACTACAATAAGAATTAATGGAAACAAAAAGAATCCTGTGTTTAGTAAGCACTCATAGCCACCAGATTTTTCTCCTCCCCTTTAGTCCCCACCATCCAGAATAAGAAATACAGTTGAGTAGGATGAAAACTAATGCATAACTAAAAAGCATATTTTAAAGATGGCATTTACAATAGCAACTATAAAAATACAAAGCACCTGGAAAGAGTGCATACCTTTATGAAGAAAATCATAATTTGCATGCATAGATGTTAAATATGAACTAAATAAATGAAGAATGTTTATGGGAAGAATGGGCTTCCCTGTGGCTCAGATGGTAAAGAATCCGTCTACAATGTGGGAGACCTGGGTTCAATCCCTGGGTTGGGAAGATACCCTGGAGAAGGGAAAGGCTACCTACTCCAGTATTCTGGTCTGGAGAATTCCATGGACTGTATAGTCCATGGGGTCGCAAAGAGTCGGACATGACTGAACAACTTTCACAATATCATAATGATGTCATTTCCCTGAATTAATCTATGAATTCAAAGAATAATTTCAATCAAATCTCAAGAAGTATTCTAATGTAAGTTTAAAAGGTAATGATAAAATGTATACACCGGCCATAAAAAGGAACAAAATAATGTCATTTGCAGCAACATGAATGGACCTAGAGACAGTCATACTGAGTGAAGTCAGCAGATAAAACAATACGATATCATTTATATGAGGAATCTAAGAAAAAAAAGGGTACAAATGAACTTTTTACAAAACAGATGTACAGTCACAGATGCAGAAAACAAACACATGACCCTGAGGAATGGGATGGGGAGGGAGGTGGGAGGGGGGTTCAGGATGGGGAACACGTGTACACCCATGGCTGATTCATGTCAATGTATGGCAAAAACCACCACAATACTGTAAAGTAATTAGCCTCCAATTAAAATAAAACACATGGTTGCCAGGGGATTATAAGGGGAGGGAGAAAGTGGGATACTGGACTGACATAAACGCACTACTATATATAAAATAGATTAACAAGAACACACTGTATAACACAGGGAAGTCTGCTGAATACTCTGTAATGGGCTGTATGGAAAAAGAATCTGAAAAAGAAGAGTGGGCTTGTGTATACATACCACTGGTTCACTTTGCCATATACCTGAAACTAACACAACACTGTAAATCAATTACATGCCAATAAAAAATTTTAAAAGAGGTCCAAGGAACACGAAAGGCCAACTTACTTTTGAAGAAGGACACTGTTGGGGATTTGTCCTGCCAAACACCAATGCTTGTTATAAAGTTATAATAATAAAGAAATGCAGTTTGGGCAAAAGAGCAGACCAAGTTATGCCTAGAAATTAATCCTAAATGCCAGGATGATTTTCCCCCATGTGGAAGAAAATTAGAATAAACAGAATAAATTCCTACCTCACACCACACACACATATATACATACACCACAGATTACAGAACTTAAATGTGAAAGGCAAAACAATAAAGCTTTTAGAAGATAATAAAGGAGAATATCTTTATGATATCAGGGTTTTTCAAAAGGCTTTCTTAAACTTAAGACATAAAAAGTACTAACCATAAAAGAAAAGATTGATAAATTCAACCACATTAAAATTAAGAAGTTAGATAGCAGAAGGTTGGCAAGAATCCAACTTTTATGTGGCCTATAAATCTATTCAGCTTCCCAAAGGAATAAATTACAGTAACCTTTTTGCATTCATTGGAACTAAGTTCTAACAATACAGGCTGTGTCTTGGATTCAGCATATGGCTGGCCTATCTTTGACTTCATCCACAGTTGGATTACCGGCACTCTAGTCTAACTTGAGTATGTTTGAATGGTTGTGTTTTATATTTAGAACTTTCGTGAGCATGCATGTAATAAACATAACATGTCAAAATAACATGTGCTAGGACTGAAGACAGCACCACCACATGCCGTGGTCAGAGTGCATGGGCATCACCGGGCAATCACGAGGGAACGGCATCACGTGACTTCTCTTCCTTACTCTCTGGGCAGTGTCGGCATCATTTATGATCATTCACACAAGCTGACTCTCATCCTGCCACCTGCTGGGATTTTTCCAGCCTAGTCAAAGACAGAAAATCCCAGGGGTGGATTTATAGCTATAATCAACATTGAACCCTATGGGAAAAGCTAATCCACTATCTTTCATAAAACCACGATCAAGTGCAAAAAGCCTCTCCCAGGGAATCTTTAAGTCTCCCACTTCCTTTCCCCTTCCATTCTTTCTACCATACATTCTTCGGCAATATTCTAACATTTGCTCTACATGTTGACATGTATATGACAGTAATATATGAATATAGGCTAGGATAATAAAGAAGGAAAATGTCACCCAAATATGATATATGTTTTAGGTAATGTGAGCTTTTTCAAGAGGAAGTCCCTCACTTCTATCAAGAAGGATGTTTCATTGGCATGATGGTGCCTAATAAAAAAACTTTGTTACTGAAAATAACTTACTTCTCGGAGAACCTCATAAACCTTCAAAGTATCCAGTGTCCAGATACTGAACATTCATTTAGTGTTAATTGATAAATGTCCTTTTTTGATTGAGATAGTTTTACCAAGTCAGCTCTTTTCATAGGACAAATCTGAATAAGTTTTTACTGTTAATGATTCTGAAAGCTGTTAAGAAAACAGAGATAACTTTCAGTAGTTGATTATTACTATTCACTTCCAAATTGAGATTACAAAACAAAGAACTCCCACCAAAAAAAAAAAAATGTGTTTTCAAGATCATTGATCATAAAGAATTTCAATACAGTGTTGTCAATGGAAAACAATTTACCCCAAACTTTTTATCCCCATGAGCTTCATGAACCACATGACAATACACACATTCAATTCAACATAAACTTACTGAGCATCTACTACATTCCAGGCACAATTGTTAAAAGGATAAGCTATATTTCTTCCCCCTAAAGAGTTTATAAAAGTCCTTTTCGGGACATTTATTGGACAAAGTACTATGTCTGTAGTGACTAGCTAGAAACTGGATTGTAATTCAATGTAATTCTTTTTAAGTCTGTTCTTCTAAAAAGCACATTTGAAAGAATTATATGGAATGATAAATACCAAATGTGGAATAGTAGTTACCTCTAGCTGGAGGGAAGAAGATCTGATGGAGGAGAGGTTGCTAAGAGGCCTCAATTACATTTACATGGCTCACTTTCTGAAGCTGAGTGGTAGGGACAGAGTTTTCTACTGCCAGTTATTTACATATTTTCATGTCTTAAATATACTATATTTCAAACAAAACATACTTCCTCAATCAAATTAACTGTTCTGCTTAAATATCATATGTGCTTAGCCACAAATCTTTTCCACAATCTATCTCGTGAGACACTGAGAGAGGATCCTAGAAATCAAAGATTCTACAGCAAATAAGTCTGGAAAATTCTTAATGAAGTACATGAGTTTCTTTACTGTAGGCAATCTCTGAAGCTTTACTATGTCAGTAAATACTGTGTCTTACTAAGAGTACAATATAGAATTCAGTGCTTTTCAAATATTTTTTGAGCATGGGCTGTTTTTCCCTGTAAACACTTTTATTTGAAATACTCATCACCATCCTGGTAGACAGTGCCCCAGAACCAGGTCTGGAAAATGCTCTACAGAATACTCCATGTCTGCCACATATGCTGCATGAGAGCCACTCTCAGCAGGACGCCCATCCCCAAACCAGTGACGAAGCTTCCTGCCCACCTGTCTTTGCCCATTTAGTTCTTTCAATCTGGAATGCCTTCAACTCCTCAGAAACTCCTGGTCAACCTTTAGCTTCCTGCTGAAATGAAATTCCCTCTTCTGTGAAGCCTTAAGTATCCTTTCCTTTTTCCAGGTAGAAATAATTTCTCCTCTGGAAGCTTCCAGTGCTGCTGTATGGATATCTCGGCACCACATCTCATGCTGTATCAGCTACTGATGCATGAGGCCAGGTACCCAGGTGGCAGAGACGGCACCTTTGGATCTTGGAACTGTCCACAGTGTCTAACACTCAGCCAAAGCCAGGTACCAAGTAGGTACTAGTAAGATGTGTTAAATGGACGGAGGGGTGACGTCCATATCAGGACCTGAGTGGCCTCAATTTCCCAGATACTCCTCATGCATATTTATCATTTTCAGCTGTTATGGTTGATTATGAACCATAATCATAACAGAAACCATAACAAGAACAGGAACAAATAAACATAAAGAATGAAAAGGAGACAAAGACTGGGATAAACATAAAGAGAGTCAAAGGAAAAGAAAAAGATGCTTAACCGATGAAGAGTAGGTGAATGGATAGATCAAATTGAGAAACAGACGAACAGAGAAGTCAGAAATTGGTACAAGGCTCATATCTGATGCAAACCATTGGTAATTTTCCAAGACTCACTCTAGGAGGTCAACACAGCTGACTTGGATTCACTCTGAACATCATCTGTCTGCTACATTACCTCCTCTAACTTTATCCCCTAAGCCAAACAACCCATCTTTGCTAGCACAAACTTTTACCATTTGAGTTCTTCAATTCAGTACCATTTTATTTCTATTGCCTTTTCTCTATGAGAATCCCTCACTGGGATTAGAGATCAGTTATTTGTCAGGTTAAAATAAAATAATAATAATAAAGGCAAGTTGGTGATTTCTTTCCAGTAGAATATGTTGCATATTTCATGAAAGAGAAGCCAGAGGAGTTTTATGATTCCCAAACCAAAGTCTCCCCATTATCGAAGGACTCAATGAAACAAAAATACAAAGAGCATCTCACAGGGAAAGAAACCTGATCATTTGCTCTTTAAACTAAGTGTTGAAGTGTTCAAGTAATTAACTGATGGAATATCTTTCTTTCCTTTTTTTTTCTTTGTACACAGGTTCATATCCATTTACACATCTCACAGATTGAGTTCTGTGCTAGATTTTCATGGATATAACCCCAGATGAGGGATTTTCTTTTTCTTACTGGACACATTTTTTCAGTACAGAACATCTGGCTGGCTTCTGTTCTTCACTGGTAACACCCACCCATTTGCCTCCTCTTTCTGCTTCAGTTCTATATATTTCAGGCACCAACTCTCTCTTGGTATAGGAAACAGTCTGGTCTAGAAGAAGGAGCAATGAACAAAGAAGTCTGGGTTCTGATAGTGCCTCTCAGCTACACAGTTTTGTATCACCCAAAGTCTCAATTGGTTTCCAATCTGTAGATTGGGAAGAACTGACTACACTTAAGAGTTTAGTCTATCCACAGTTGTTTTATTTCCTTGAAAATAACTGCTGATTAGGACATGGAAGCAACCTAGATGTCCATCGACAGATGAATGGATAAGGAAGTGAAGTACACACAATGGAGTATCACTCAGCTAGAAAAAGGAACACACTTGAGTCAGTTCTAATGAGATGGATGATCCTAAAGGCTATTATAGAGAGTGAAGCAAGTCAGAAGGAAAAAGACAAATATCGTATATTAACACACATATATATGAAATCTCGACTTATGGTACCGACGATCCTATATGCAGGGCAGCAAAAGAGACAGATATAAAGAAGAGACTTTTGGACTCAATCTCAGGTGGATGACTGAGAGAATAGCATTGAAATATATACACTACCATATGTAAAACAGATATCCAGTACAAGTTTGATGTATGAAACAGGGCACCCAGAGCTGGTGCTCTAGAACAACCTGGCAGGGGGCGGGGGGTTCAGAATGAAGAGAACAAGTATACCTATGACTGATTCACACTGAGGGGGGGAAACCACCACAATACTGAAAAGTAATTATCCTCAAATTAAAATAAGTATTTTTTTAAAAAAAGAAAATAACTGCTGAAAAATGCAATGAAATGGGGTTATTTTAGCATTATGAAAATCTCTCCATCCCTATCACAAAGAGGGAAAATGTTGGAGAAAATATTTCCAATAAGCTACACAGAACAAAACCTTTGCCTGAAATCCTTAAATATCACTCTTCCCCTCAACCTCTGGTTAGCAAAAAAAAAAAAAAAAACAGTCCAGATACTCTAAGGATATTTAAGTCTTAGAATATCAGTGACAAACAGAAAACTTTTTATTATCAAGGGAAAGGATTTTTCTTTCCTCTGAAGGATAACATTGACAGTTAAATAACATCACCCACTGGGTACTGTTCTAAGCATCTAGTGTTATCATTCCTATAATCCTCACAACAATCTTATGTGGCAGGTAGTTATCTTATTATAAAGGTAACTGAAGCACAGAGAAGTTTGATAAGCTGGTTAAGGCCACACAGCAGCAGAGCTAGCGGAACTAGCACCTAAGTCCAGACTTCTAACCATCTGTTATACCATCTCTTAATTTTGAGAATCTCTGCTTATCTCCTCTGGTAACCAACAACAGCACTAATGCAGTCTCTGCACACCCAGTTATTGAATATGCTAACCCAGTAGATGTATGTGAACCAATACCTATCACAATGTCAGATGTGTTCAAAATGTCCACCATCAGCCTAATGCCCTGTTGGCAACAGAAAAACACCCTGTAGTTTGCTCCTACGGGAAGTCTAACTATTCCATTAAAACTAACAGTAACTGTGCTGCACTCAGTCGTGTCCAATTCTTTGGGACCCCATGGACTGCAGCCCAATAGGCTCCTCTGTCCATGGAAATTTCCAGGCAGGAATACTGGAGTGGGTTGCCATTTCCTACTACAAGGGAACTTCCTGACCCAGGGATTGAACCCGAGTCTCTCACGTCTCCTGCACTGGCAAGTGAATTCTTTACCACTGTGCCACCTGCAGAGCCTCCTTTTCCATTATTCCCCATTAAATGGGACAGCCACCTTGGGAGAGTGCGGAGATCACCTCCACACTCAGAAATAACACGACACAGTCAGGACTGAATGCTTGGATTTAAATTGTATTCATTGCTGTGTGACCTTAGGCCAGTTACCAACTTTCTCTGTGCCCAGCTCTCTGAATTATCACTTTCGGTATCACTCAAATAAGAGTATTCGCTTCCTAGGGTTAGTGAACGATTAAAGAAATGAATGCCAAATGCCTAAGACAGTCTCTGGTTCTTAGTAAAAGCTCCACAAAGGTTAATTATTCCTATTTTTATTAAAGAGGTGGTTTGCCAATCCAGTACCTAGATTCCATCCTGCCCTTCCAATTCCAAATACCATCCTCTCTCCTTAGCAGAACTCCATGCTATTACTAAAAGTTAACCACTCTCCTGAAATCCTGCTACATGCCAAAGCGCCCCATGAGACATTTTTCCTCACAGAATTGCTCACAGGCCCACGAAGTAGAGAATATTGTCCCTGTTGTGCAAATGATGAAACTGAGCTTCTGAGAGGTCAAGTGATTCATCCTCAATCACTTAACCAGTGAACACTTTTTGTTAGCCCTGAGTAACAGTTAAAGTTCCTGACAACTGTCTTCAATTTATGCAATTTTGTAAAGTGTCATTTAAAAGATATAAACTGTGATTTTCTTGCTTTGTTAGCTTTATCAGCTTGAGAGAAGGATTAAACCCCAGCAAAAACAAAATGTTTGACTTAAGTGAATTATCAAATATAATGCAGCCTCAATTAAAATTCTTCCCCTGCCTGCAGGGTGGCTCCAGGCACCTGAAATCCACCAAAGGTAATTTTTAAGAGGGTACTATCAGGAAGGAAGCCAGATACCCACCGTTTAAGAAACATGTCTTAAGAGGGCAGAGGGGAGCAGAAGCAGTGGATTCCTCTCTGGCTTTGGGAGAAAATGAACAATAAGTGATAGCATCTCTTCCCTGCAGCCTCACACAATGGTCTGTCTTGCAAATGAAACATACTGTGAAACAGCTTGTGAGATGAGCTTCATCAACAATAAGTAATTTTTATTCAAATTTTATTGTTGAATACAATGAACATGATTAAATGTTCCAGATATGCCTATTTAGACCTTAAGTAAACCACCACCCAAAAGAGAAAACAAAACAAAAATCACTAAAAATCATCTTCTAAATCTGCTTTAGGAAGAGATTTAATTGCCAGCTTGATGTGTAGAAAGAACTGAATCCCCACTTGATAGCCGGCGCTTCCCAAGAAGATGGTAACAACGCGTTTGTACTCCCCAACTCGGCCTCTTCTCTAATCCCTGCAGATCAGATCCTCCCAGCGTCGCCAAATAGTTACAATGTCTGTCTTTCAAATCACCGCATTTTGAACTTCCTAAACCTTTAAGAGGGCCTCTGTGTATGGAAAAGAACAATAGCGCTTCAAAAGCCATTTCTGCGAGTTCTTTCAATACTCCATTCATGAATGCTAGGGTTTCAATCAAGGACATCAGCAGACAATTTCTGATTGCTTAGAAGTTGACTTTTTTATACAGCTTTGATTAGATCGCTCTTCTCAATGGGAAATCAAGAAAATCTTTGATCCCTTTCAGATTCCAGAATTGTCACCAAGCCTTGTCGGGACAGGGGTTGAAGGAGATGGGGGCTAGGGAGGGTTGGGGAGAAGCTGCGAAGCGGCCCTTTTCCGTTCAACCTCTCCACCTCCCCCTCCTCCTTTATCTTGCCTGTACAATTCAGGGTTCTAACCAGAATCACTCATTGTTGAGATAATAAAAACAATGAGTGCTAATTCAGGGGGTGGGGATGGTTTATAATTCTGTGGATTTCCCGAAGACCTATAATTGGCACATAAATGTACGAACGTGAACCGGATAATTAGGGGGTTCTGAACGCAAGCCACCTTTAATTTATATGATTACTCGAAAACATGTTAAGTGTGATAAAGTTTCAGCAGAACCCCCATAAGGCCTTTATTCAAAACCATCAACATTTTGAAAGTGCGTTGAACGGGCCAGCGGGAGGGGAGCAGGAGGGAGTAAGAAACGATAGCTGTGGATCCTCGCTTCAGCCCCCGCCGCCGCGTTAGGAGCTGCATTGAAGCATCCTTCTCGGAGGACTCGCCCGTCAGCCCAGCTCCGGGCAGCGCAACACGCACTCTCTTCCGCAGCCTCTCCACTCGCCCTTCTTTCTAAAGGAACTAAAAGCCCAGGTGTGCGCCAGCCTCCAAACGCACAAGCAGACGCCGACCCACGCGGGCCCACACCCCACCCGCCGAGACCCGCGCCCCAAACGCAAGGAAGCCCGCGCAGCGGCGCTCTGCACTCCGCCCGCAGCCGCCGAAATCCAGACTGCGGTCGCCCGGCGCCCCCCGCCTCCCCACCCCCACCCCATTCCTCCAGATTCTCGCAGCCCAGGCGGAAGTGCCCAGGCAGACCCCCAACAATGAGGACTTGTGTGCTGCCGTTGGGGGTGGAGGGTAGTTTACGTGGAGTGAAACGTCGGGTCAGGCAGGGAGCAACGCTGAGCAAAGTGGCATCAACCTCAGGCAACCTTGCCCGATGCCCCCCTCGCCCCGTTCACCAGCACTTATACAAAAAAAAAAAAAAAAAAAGTGCTTTAAAAAGTACACAGAATACACGCGCCCTCCCACCAGGGGTCACAATAATACTTCGCGGGACTAGCCAGCTTGGGGTGGAGAGTCTGGGCTGCAGCTACCAGCGTTTTGAAATTGACTTAGGATACTCAGCCATCAGCTCCTCTCCGACGACGACAGGACTCAAGCTCCCCCATCCTAGACTCCCTGACCCCAGGCTCTCTCGGCGGTTGAGTTCTCCTTTCAGGGCTCCTTTATGAACCGAACCACGCGGATTTTAAAGTTTACCCGATGAGGGGGTGGGGCGGGGGTAGGCTGAGATCTGCGGCCAAAACAGAGCGTCGAGTCTGGAGCAGAGAGAAGCAAGAAGGGCGAGTGGGGAAGAGAGGAGGGCGGGGGGCTGGGGAGCGGAACGGAGACGGCGGCAGGAAAGAACCGTGTCTATGGGGGACTCGGGAAGAGGTGGGTTCCGAGGAGACGCGGGGTACAGCTCCGATGGTGTTTGCAAAAGGGTAGGGGTTGCTGGGGTAGATCTGGTTTTTCGATCTATCGATCGTAGCGGAACCGCAGCGCAGCCAAAGAGTAGGGAAGTGAAAACCGGGTTTGGCTGAGCATGGAAAAGGGTCGGACCTGGGGGCGCCGGCAGAGCGGCTGGGGATGGGCTCGGGAGTACCGGCTAGGTTTTGGAGCGGGAGAAGGAAGGCTCGTGGATGGCTGGAGCCGGGGACGCAGGAGGGAGGACGGCGCAAGGGATCCAGTAGAGAGACAAGTGTATGAGATGAGCAAGACTGGAAAGAGAACTGAGCGTGGTCAGAAGTGAGACTGGGGATCCTAAGGGGAGACCCAGATGGAAGGAGCAAAGTCGCCTTTCCCAACAAGTGGAGGAAGAGGGAAAACTGCAGTCTCTATCCCCTCCGCACTTCTAGCCAAACTCCCGAGAGGGGCGCCCCTGGAGCCCTCCTCCGCGCCCGGGAGCCCCGGAGGAGCCTCCCGGGCATCCAGGCGCCGCGTCCCCGCCTGACACCTCTCGGTGCTGAACTCCGCGGCGGCCGCGAGCCTCCCGCCGTGCCTCACCTCTGCTCGCCGAAAGCATCCTCCTCCGCAGCCGCAGCCGCTCAGGAAGCGGCTCCCCATGCCCGGCCGGCGGCGGCACTCAGGCGCGCTCTCCAGCCCGGGAAAGCCCGGGCGAGCGCCGAGCTGGGTCCATCCTCCCTGGGAGCCACGGGCCCCGCGTCAGAGCAGGGGGAGGAGACCGCCCCGCGCGCAGACCCGCCTCCTCCCGCGCCCCCGCCCCGCCGGCCCCGCGCCCGCCAAGCGCCGCTCACCTGCCCGCTCCCCGGACGCCGCCGCCGCCGCCGCCTGGCTGCCCGCCGCGCGCCCTGGCCTCACGGGCTCCCGCTCCCGCTCCCTCCCGGATGTTCTGTGCGCCGCCCGAGCGCGCTCCGAAAGCTTAGCGGAGTCGAGGTGGTGACGAGGAGGAGGAAGAGCGAGCGAGCGGGGGCGCCGCGGTTCGCAGTCGAGCCTCTGGAGCCCTGGCGCTCACTCCCCATCCCGGAGTAGAAGGGGGAGAGCTGAGCCCAGAGCGCTGGGTCCCCGCCCCGGCTACGTGGGCGGAGAGGGGGAGTGAGGGCGAGATGGGGTAAAAGCCACGAGACTCGGGTTTGTCACAAAGTGTCCACTGTTTTTGCCCCTCACCGTCGCCACCGGCCGCCTCCGCCTGGCCTCCCTCATTTTTCTCTAGTCTACTCTTAGCATCCCAGGCCTCTAAACCCGCGCAGATCCAAATTGAAAAGAGCGCCAGTGCTCAAAAACTACAGGGCCGGTCCGGCGCGGGCGTGGGGCCCCCCAGGGGCCCCCCACTCCCCTTCGCAGGAGGGGGTGCCAGTTCCCAGCGGCCAACCCTCATCTGTGCCCCCCTGTCTTCATTGAGGCTTCCCAGCAAAGTTGAGCAAGGGGGAGGGCGGAGGCATGCATCTGTCACGCTTTCGTGAATCCTAGGGAGGAACTCAGGACCCAGTTAACACCCATTGCTTCCCCTAGCCTTCTTCCCGGGCAACTCTGGTTCTCGGAATGCCCTGGGGTAAACAATCCCCAGATTAGAACAGGCACAGGAGAAGGCCAGACAGGATGTAATCAGTGGCTCCCTACTTCTGGTCCTAGCTTACCCAGATTCGCCAAACTGCAGAAAATAGTGTGTCCGTCAGAAAATTAATTCTTCAACCCTGAGACTGGATTTGACTCCAGTGAATGCCTGTTTGCACACTCATCTTCAGAGTCCTGAATGCCGGTGTGAAAGGAAAAAAAAATCGAGTCCAGTCCTGCACTGTTGGAGCAGGACGCAGGGAAGGAAAAGAAGATGCTGGCCTCAGTTCCTTTAAAAGTTTATTTTTACTCTTTTTAAGGGCCACACTCCTGTCCTCCAGCTGGGTAATAATGAAGCCAATGTGGCTGATTTGGGTTTTGCACCCCCCACCCCATAGTTTCCATCAGTCACCCATGAAAATTTAATGAAGCATTTAGGGTTATTACTTCCAGAGTCAATGGGCTAAAAATATTTAGCCTAATGCACCCCTTGCCGAGCCAGTAGGTCCATGGCTGGTACATACAAAGTCATCGAGACCCTCCCTGCCTCCACAAAATTCACGACCCATTAAACTTATTCCATAATAACAGCTTCTGTACAAATGGAGGCCCCAGCAAACAGAGGCTGTCATGCACCTCCTGAAAAGATAGCAATTTACATGGAGACAGGAAAAAAGTGTGAGGTCACTGGCAGGATGCAATCTTGGGAGAAAAGTTGGTGGAAGAGAACTCCCAACAAGGTGGAGGGGAGGTCCCACCCATGGATGGTGGATACAACTCTTTCTATTTACTTCTGGGTATGACCAGCCAGCCTAATGGTGGGGCCCAGAGAAAGTGGCTGAAGTCTTTCCAACTTTTCTAAAGTTGTAGAAAGTGGCAAGAATTATTACAGAACACTTAAGATACATCAGTAGGACGTTCAGGCTCACCAGACAACTCTATCAATAAAACACTTCAGTTTTCTCTTCCATAAAGACAGGCCTCCAGAGTCTGAACTCAATACAAAGAAAACCAGGGGACATTGACAAATTTCCCAAGACCTCGTTGACATAGGGAAAGTGGGTATAGAAAACCATCATGCACTTCAAACAACTGGGACAAATGTCAAACCTTAGGTGAATGAACATAGGTTTAACTTCATCAACTCTCCCCAAACCACTGAAGTTTGTCAATACTTGAGACAGCTGTGAAACATCAAAACTATTTACATACATTTTAAGGCCTTGCCTTTGAGAGCTGTGGACTTCACCCCTCTTCCTTCTTGTTCTATTTCCAAATGAGGTTATGATTACAGACTTTGAAGATAATACCTGCCACTGAGTGGTGGAGTGATAAAAATGGAAGGCACTCCTGTAAAACTCTCTTTTCATCCTTGGAGAATGTCCACCAGGGAAACTCAGAAAATTCCTTTTAAATCTGACAGGGGCAGGCAACAAGCTACAGCTGTTCCCAGCTCCAAGCTGAAGGAAAGTTATACAGATTGTAATGGTAATCAAGCTGCCCACCAAAGACCTAATAGTCTTCAAGGTTAAACCAAATCACATCTTTAAGTAC